>NC_087486.1:6794022-7420522 GCF_036417665.1 Passer domesticus
CTGTGCTCCTGGGGAACGGCAGCAGCTGTCGTGACCAAGAGCAGCTCGCTGGGAACTCGTCACGTTTATGGCCTTGGAATACCAATTACAGAAGCAGGGAAGATGGAGGAGGTTTATGAGAGCAGAAATTGCAAGGGCTTACTTTGTCAGGGTGAGGTTTTGAAATAATTCTTGTTTGTTGTCGTCATTGCTGTATTACTGCTTTTTTAACTCTTGCAAACAGAGAAATCCAGACAGAGGCTGAGCCACAATGATGCTATCAGCAAACTTTTTAAGAGGTAGAGAAACTGTGTAAGTAGTAGGCAGAGCCATGCTTTCTAAATCAATAACCTTTGGAGAACTGCACTTCTTTGAAACACATTAATAAACATCCTTAAAGATTTAGGAACTAAAAGCAAATAATTAGGAGGTCATAAAAACAATTGCGCTGTGTATATAAATATACCAAAGTGCTAATGACTTTTTAAAATAACTCATAATATTTAGTGGATACATGTTGGCATCTATATCAGTTGCCTGCTTCACTTGATCTGAGTGCTTCTACAGCACTGATTAGCCAATAATGATGTAATAAAGCTGTTTTCATACTTCTGTGGAGTCTTGATGTCTGCTCTTGCCCAAAATACTAGATTTTCAGGTTTGTTCTACTTCAAAAAACAGACTCCAGAGACCTCAAACCTAAGCAAATAAAAGTAATAACTTACCTAATTTAGAAAAATAGTTTATCTGCATGTTTCAGAGTATTTCAAATCATTATGTATCACCCAGAGTTTCTAAACATTGTGTCCTGTAGTTTTGTGAGTAATAAAGGGAATGCATTAAGACTTAATAATAATAGAAGTGAGTCTATTTTGGGTGATGATTTAAATAGAAGGCCCTGTACATACCCTGTTTTTTGTGATTGCCAGAGGACTCAGACCAGCCAAGTGGCTAACTGAGGTCCTTTAAGTCTCTATACCTGCATTATCTGGGATAGAGATAAGCAAAATAATTTTTCTGCCTGTCCATCTTCTGTTAACTATTTTACACCCTAATTCTGCATCTTTAGTTAGTACAGGTAGGACATATAGCTGTAGCTGCTTAGAGCTTCATTATGTTGATATTCTTTAGGCCCTCCATCAGTCTGAGTAGACATAGACTGTTATATAATTATATGCTGTCTTTTGCCATCTTTAACAGTTTCAGAAGGCTTTTCATGTTATTTTCCAGAGATTTAAGAGAGAATTGTCTGGTAACATGCCGTATTTGGTGTCTGGTTTTAAAGTCCCAAGGGATAGGGAGCAAAGAACTCCCAGATTCCATGATGAGCTTTCTCAGGCACAGAGCACAAGTGTAACACGAGCAAGGAGGGGACAGAGGGAGTATCTCAGCTTTGTGCTGCCTTGGGGCACGCATGGCCACCTCTCAGACTCTGCTGATGCCTCAAATGGATGCCAAGACCTGCTTGTTCTGCCCCTGCCCCTTTCCCTGCTGGCTCCAGAGCACAGCTCTTCGCTGACTAAGCAGCCCTTATAATTGCTGATCATTGTCATGATCACCAGTCTGTCGTGTTTGGGTGTGCCTGCTCTTACTGGCTTCTTGCTCTGCAGGCAGCACCACTGGAAATGAAGGCTCAAGGCTCTTATCATAGGAATTAACATAGGAGTTACTCTGACTGGGTTATTATGAGTATTTGCTAAAGCTATATTGGGTAGAGGGTCCTGTGCTACCCATTCCTGCCATGAATATGCTCTGGAAAGTTCTTTGCCTTTTGAAATGCTAAGAAGGCATTTCCTTTACTTCCTTTAATTTATACACCTTGTTTTGCTCTCTGCATATTCCTTCCTTGTTATACTGGTTCATATCAATCCCAGCATTTACATTTATATCCATGTATGTGACTAAGATTTTGAATACAGTGTAGGAGGCAGTTCAGACTGTTGCCTATTGCAGAGTTCCCTGCTTTGCAAGTAGGAGCCCAATTTGCCTTTCCATCTCTGAAAGCCCAGTTTGCCTTTCCTTTTATTTTCATGACAACCGTATGGTGGTGGACATGTTTTTCTTCTTGATACAAGAAATACGGATGGCAGGGAGAGCCTTCTTTCTGCTTCAGTGTGATAATTATAAAAGCCTTTTCAAAGTCAAACAGGAGTGTGTTTGGGTTGCTTCCACTGACTTGTGAACAAAATTGACAGCTGATGGGTCTGTGCTCTTCCTACCAAGTTTATGCTCAAGATTCTGCATCAAAACTGAGACAGGACTGTAGACAAGGTTATGGTTGAAATGGCATTACCTTGGTTCTTCTACCTTACATCCACTACTCATATCCACAATAAAAGGGGGAGAGGGGTGAAGGGGAAACGAAAATTAAGTGTTTCCTCCTAACTGAACTATTAGTAAAGACAGACAACAACAAGCAATATTTTTAATTTATTTTTTTTATTTACTGCAATTAGCATAGAATACTGGCAATTCTAAGAATTAAAATAAGGGGAAAAAAAAACAACTATCCAAAAGTTTGAGTAGTTCTCATTGTATTAAACAGAATTGTTTGCAAATTATGTATGTGCCTTCTCTGTTCTTCTAGGCACGTGTTCCACAAAGTCTGTGTGGATCCCTGGCTCAGTGAGCACTGTACATGTCCAATGTGTAAACTGAACATTCTGAAGGCACTGGGAATTGTGGTAAGTTGCTTGGTTGTGAACTCTTCCTCTTCCTCCCATGTCTGAGACCCAAAATAGAAAGAATAATTGTAGGGGAGAGAGGGGGAAGAGTGTTCCAGTATCCTTACTCTGAAAATATTTGGGGGTTTTTACAAATTTCTTTGGTGCTGATGTGTTGGTTGTCCTTCTTTCTATGGTTGGTAGTTGAGAATATATTGTTATATTTGCATTTATGGCAAGGATCTACCAGAAGTATGTTAGATTCTCTGTAATCTTCCTTTTTCTCAAGTCCTTTCAATTCTTCTTGTTAAATTTACTCTCTGAATCTCTTGTTCTTTTGGTTTCCTGTAGGCAGTCTTAAATTTGCACATTAAAAGCCCTGCTCTAGCCAAGGCCAGTGAGTTTTCCTCAAGCAGCTCATGTCTTACGGGATCCCCAAGGACTGCTTTCATTGACCAGTTCACAAAGGGATAGCAGTGAAACCTCAGAGCAGATTTTTTAATCTTTCCTGTATGAGGAAAAAATTACAAAGTGGGAGTGATGCTCTTTTCAAAGTAAGAGAAGAACATATGGAGAGACTGTCTAAAGTGGCTTTGATTCAAGACAGTGAGAATAATCAGGCCTCCATTTTTAGCCGTGTCAGTCGCAAATGTGCACATTTCCTAAGGAATAGTAGCAGATATTTTTTGGATGACCTGTTTTTGCAGTCAATAACATCCCTGGGTTTTTAGAAGAGGATACAGAATTCAGAGTGTGTCATGATTGTGGTAAACCATCCAGACAGAGGCTATGATTCAGGTGTATTTGAGTCCCTTCCTTGTATCTCAATCCTTTTTTCTGCTTCTTCCTTCTCCTCCTCAAGAGGCAGAGGAGGTTCATTCATGTGTTTCTCACGTGTGTGACCTCGGCACAGCCACAGCAGCTGAACAAAGTGTGTGTGTATGGTTCCACTCCTTGTGTGGGGGTGCTGCATGCAGAGCATTCCCCAGGGTAACGTGGAGCTGTGTCTTTCACAGCCCAACGTGCCGTGCACGGATAACGTCGCCTTTGACATGGAGAGGCTGACGCGGGGGCAGCCGGCCAGCAGGCGCTCGGCGCTCGGCGACTTCGGCACCGACAGCTCCCTCAGCCTGGAGCCCCTGCGCACCTCGGGCATGTCACAGCTGCCTCAGGACGGGGAGCTGACACCAAGGTCAGGAGAGATCAACATCGCAGTGACAAGTAAGTGTCCTTCGGCTCCCGGTACCATCTACGGCGTCTGTGGGATGTGTGTGTGTGTGTCCATCCCTCTGTGCTGCAGGGCCCTGGTGATGGATGTCCCTGCAGGGACAAAGGTGACCTCAGTGTCTCTGCAAGAGGCATATGCTCCTTATTGGAACCAATAGCTCTAGGTATGACAGTGCCAGCACTTCCATTATTAATGGTATATCCATTTAGATCCGCATACAGAGAACCCTGGATGAACTGAAATGGCACCAAAATAACCTTCCTGAATTCGGTGACCAGCACAAGAAGCTGGATTGCCAAAACTGTTATTTATCTCTTCAGAATACTTTACATGCAATCATTTATACAAATATAAATATTTTAGCTGATAGCTATTTCTGCAGACGTTTTTTCCCCTGAGAACATTGCTACTGGAATTCTGACATCACTTAGCAGGTGTTTTTCCTTACAAAATTTGTGACTTAAAGAAGCATTTGATGTGCCAACATTTGAGTATTGTCCAAGTGTTTTATAACATCAGAAAACTGTTCCTGCACTGCTTGAAAGCTCTTATCCAAAAGAGTAGCATGGAAAATTTCCACTTACTGGAATTTACCTAGGGTTTTTAATGTACAATAGCACTATAATAAATTCCATACAGATTGTGTTGAATTGCATCAGTTTTCCATATGCTGTACAGTCTCAACTTGATGCATGAATGGTTGTTTTTCTGGCTGAATTGAAAAATAGAATCTGTGCAGTACAATAGTCTAATTTTCTGCTTGTATTTTGTTTATGTGCATCTGTGATCTAGATTTTGAACTTAGTGACCCTGGTTGCCACTGATACATGTATACAAGGCAGTGAAACCAATGCAGTTCATAAGAGTGTTTCTTTAGATGCTGTTGCAAAGTAAATGTCTCATAAAAAATAAAAAAACTCGCATCATAAAAAACATAGTCCATACCTAGAAATGTCCTGATCTGAGATGGGAAAATCCACATACAAAATCTGGATTCTCCACAAAGCCAGGAAGTCACTTTGCCATCCAGGGTTCAACCTCTGGTTCACATTGCACTCAGTTGTGTTGAAGAAGAACAGATCCATTGCTGTGCTGATTCCTTGTCATGGGTGGGAAAAATGTAGTTTTCACTTTTTACTAATTGCCTGTTCAGAAGGTGTTTTTTACTGTGTGTTCCCAGCTGTAGTGCTGCTTGTGCACAGATGGGATGCCAGGGTAAAACAAGAAATAACCACCAACAGTTCATTCTGACAATGTTTATAAAGTAAAGCTTTAGAAAGGGCTCTTGAAATGTTTGTATTTCATGGATGACACATGCACTCCTTGATGCATGAGAATTCAACCAAAAGCTGTTCAACAACAGTGTTTGTATTCTGAACTGTTACTGTGTACCAGGTTGATCCTGGGGAGAATTTTGAATAGTGAACATTCTTTAATAGACTTCTTTATATTACTTTTTGTTTAATATGTTTATGTGTCTACCCTAGTATTGAAATTATTTTTCCACTGGTACATCTGTCTATTAAGTAGAAAACTGTAGTTATGTTTTACTCTTGAGCAATCTATCCTGATTTTTGCTGAGTTTTAAATAACACTATAACATAAATTCAGGAGGGAGGGGGCAAAGACACAGCTGAAGTGTGACTCTACTTTGGGTGTGCTTGTGTGAAAGAGCTGCATCTCACCAAACCTAACCCAACCTGGCAGTCGTCTTTCTGACTTGGGGGTGGACAGAGTTTTCATTACATTTCCCTCAATCCTGCATTTCACTTCACTTTGTTAAGTAACTTCTTTGTCACTAACCCTTGGGCTCAGCCAGGAAATACTGTTTGTGCCATGCTTTGTTTCTGCACCTCTCTCCACTTCTTCTTTGCTAGCCTTCTCCCGTCAGTAACTCTGTGGCTTAACCTCCTTCTGCTTCACCTCCCGGGGCCAGTCATGGCTTAGAAGCCTCTTGCCTTCCGCCAGTGGTGTTTGAGGGAAATATTGGCATCGCTTTCTCCCACGAGTGATTTCCTCCCTTTCCTTTGTCAACAGAAGAATGGTTTATTATTGCCAGTTTTGGCCTCCTCAGTGCCCTCACACTCTGCTACATGATCATCAAAGCCACAGCTAGCTTGAATGCTAATGAGTAAGTAAATACTCAGATGTTTCTGTGCGTTTCTGGTGGGTGTGTGGCATGGACAACATTGGGAATAAATACCAGCAGAAGGGGGAATATGTAGTTTTCAAGGAATCAAATTAATTTCCTGCTTTTCTCAAACACGAGTGTCTCTGTTAACAGCAGGTTTCAGGGGAACATATAAAGTCCCTCTTAATTTCTATTAAGCTGGGTTGTCTGAGGAAATCTCTTTGTTAAGTTGAGACATGAAAAAGGGAAAACAGAATATTTATGGTCAGTTTTTGATCAATGTTTTAGGTAAACAGTAGATTTTTGCCATTGAATTCCTATGTTCAAAATTCACCTGCCAGAGCCAAAACTTACTACCAGCAGTTACCTTTTACAGTTTTCACCTCAATTTTATAGCCAAATTTCATATTAAAAAAATAAACCTGTATTCCTAGTTTGCACATTTTCAGCTAAAGGGCCAAAAAAAAAGGTGTTTAATTTGAAATCTACCTTTTTCCTCTTAGGTGAGGAAAAGATTAAAGCAATGAATGCTCTCTTAAGTGAGGGGATGCTTGCTTCCATGCTTTCTTAACCGATGTGGAAACCCCCAGCTTCCCTTCAGGCAGGCTGGACAAGAAATTACCCTAGCAGACGACTTCCAGTCTATTTTTTTTTAATAATTCTGTGTGTGGCCAAGTATAAATCTTGCAGTTTTGCACATCTATTAACTAGGTACATCTAATTATTTTCATGTAGGTGTTCAGAATATCTGGGCTCAGGATATATGTTTAATTTTATTTTAATTTTTTATTTGGTAAGGCAAAGTGTCAACATTTGTCTCTGAACATCTTGACACAGCTGAGTTTCCATTAAAGTGCTGATCTCTCTACCAGAAGTGGGGTGAGATCCAAAGAAATGCAGCTGGGAAATGCAGCTTTATAAACATTTTCTTTGGGTTTTTTTTCTTTGAGATAAGATAAGGGGTTTGGAATTATTTTTTTTTTTCTACTTGGAAAGTATAAGATGTCCCCAATAAGATGGAAACATGTCTAAGAGTCTCCAGTGTAAAATTTTAGGCATTGAAGAGTCTCTAGGGTAAAATTTTAGGCAATCTCAAGCTAATGCTCTTCAGGAGGGTCCATAGTATTGATCATCAGGGATTTTTGATTAACACTGCTTTGCAAATTTTCCTCCTCTTTTCATATGCTCATTCCAAAAGGGCTTCATGAAGAAAACTTTAGAACTTCAAAAAGCCCTATCAAGTCTACTGATTTTTTTTTTCCATTTGTCAAAATCTTGACATTGCAGCCATCAATCAGCAGCTTGGTGACAGAGCTGCAGCTGAACATAGTTAATCTTTAATCTGCCTGGAAAAGTAGCTTGGAAAAGCAAGGGGCAAGATGAGCTGCAGAACAGGAACGTCTGCATTGCTGGGCACTTGCACGTCCTTGGCAAGGAGGAGGAGCTGGAGCCCGTGAAGTCTCATCCAGATGTGGGCACTGATAGCAGCTGCATTTCTGCCTTTCCTTGCAGCTCTTCTTTTTGTTGCTCAGTGGGATCTGGGACAGTTTTTACTGCAAGGACAAGCTGCTGCACATTGGCAGGGACTTTGGGCCTCCAGCAAAGTGTTTTCAATGATGTTTCCTCAGTACAAACAAAGGGTGTGCTGATACAAGGAGAGCTCCTGTTCTCAGTGATAGGAATTGAAATGCAAGCACATCAAGTGTGTACTTGAGACAGACTTGAGAAAACTCACAACCCAGCAACCAGAGCTTCAAAAATCACTTCTTTGTGTAACTGAGGTTCTTGGCTGTGGCCTTTAACCTCAGCAGCTCTTCATCTGAATCCTTTGGGATCTGAGCAGCCTCCACAAGTGCTGCTGGGTTCGATTACTCATTTTAGACTCTTTTAAAAGACACTAATGCTAAGATTTATTGTTTTACTGACACCTTCCCAGTGCCAGACAAAGATTTTCCTGTGCTGAATATCGTGCCAGATATATGGCAGCTCCTTCTCATTGCTTTTTCTATTAAACAGCATAACTGCTTTTTATGCTGCTCTCCATGTAAAAAGCAATGCTGGCATGCCCTGCCTTTCTTATGGTAGTGTTTCAAGAGGAATCTGAGGCAGTTTTCTTATTGAAAAACAACAGTAGCAAGAATGAGGCCATGTAATATGCTGATGCAAGTAAAAGACCGGAAATTCTGCTTTAAAGCTCACCTAAAAACATATCCTGTACCTTTTCTTCACTGTGTCCTTCACACAGCTTAAACATAGTTATTTAGAGCATTAGTTCTGGAGTTGTGAGTATATACATACTTAGCTGTGTGCATGTATAAATACACACACATGCATTTTTAAATAGTTGTGATAAAAGTAAACATTGTCTAAGTGATAAAATAAGGAACCAGCTGCTTTCTCTTGGTCTCAAAATACCCTTACAGCACCAGTATAAAAAGTTTTAGGGAGTGTTTGAAAGGAACAGAAGCAGCACAATTTGCCTTGCTTCCTAGGGAACAGTCAGAAATTACAGTCTAAGCGTGGGTTTAAGCCCAAAAAGCCCAAATGTTGGTTAGCACCACTTGAGAAAGTTTTCAGTAGCAGATGGAGTGTCCTCAAAACCTTAGAAGTGCTCAGACCTCTGCCTGAACTGTAGGAACCATGTGACAAATAGAGACATCTCTTAATGCTCTGGCTTTGTTTAATTAGTCATTTTTCACTAACTTACTTTTACAGGATATTTTTTTTTTTAGTATTGGCAGTATTAACTTTAACATAAATATTTTGTTCCTTTTTTTTCTGCCCTGCAGAGCAGAATGCTATTGAAGAAGCGCTTTCCGGCCGATTGCCTTGGAGAGAGACACCTATTTTTATGCATCATTTATCGATCATGCAGCACAAGCAATTATTTAGTACATTCTATTTTTTCATAAAATTTGCTGATGCCAAAGCTTTGTATTAAAGAAAAAGTGAAGAAATAAAAAAAACCTTTAATTATGAAATCTTACTCTGTGAGAATTTGATTTTTCTTGGGCTTTCTGTGTTAGTACTCAAATCTGAGAGCATTTTGTAAATTTTACAAGGTGCTTTATTTCATATGAATGATTTCATCTCTGCAGATCTCTATTATTCTCCATTCATTTCGGACACAAGCTAAGTAGTGGAAATCTCATGCAGTGCCCTTGTTATGATGCCAGTCAAGTGACTGAAGTGACTAAAAAGTGTTGTTAGCAATCATTTGACATCAACTTGTTAGGGAAAAAGCTGGGTCAAGCTGTCAATTCTGCTATAATGGACTTATCTTGACTCCAGCTGAGAATTAATTTGAAATAAGAACATTTTCTCAGTTTCTCCTCCTGTAACACTCCCAGTCTCCCTGGGAGCACTGCAGTATGATTTTTGCCTTGAGGCCAGGCATTGCTGGAGATTTGCAATGCTGTGGTCTCAAAACACAAATCATAAACTTTTTCTGTCTTTTTCTTTCACCCCGCCCACCTTTTGATAAAAGTGAAGCTGCTCTAAACCACTTCTTCCTTCCAAATAACAAGTGAAAATGCAGCATTTCCCCCACTGCAGTGTGTGAAACCTCCTTTCATACCAGTGGCAGGGGTTAGTTTTGGTTCAAATTCAGATCATGGAAGATTGATAACGCTCTTTAATGCAGAAACTCTGTGCAAGCATGTCCTTTCTTGCCACGGCTCCTGTACTGATGAGGAGACAGAGGGAAAACATCTCCCCTCACTGTCCTCACTCTGGCTGTTTCATGCAAGTTATGCAAGCCCTGTGTGAGTAATTTCACAACAGTCAGTTAAAACACACGGGCCTGAGTCGCAGCCAAATGCTAATGCTTGACTTAACGAGATGGGTAAATGAGGGTAACAAGTAGGGAAGGAAAAAGTAATTGACAGAAGTTAAAAACTGTTCTGCGTTCAGTTGTTTTTGTTGTTCTCGGATCAAGATGTAGAAAGTGAATGCTTTCTAATTTAATTAAATTAACAGAGAGAAGCTATTTTGCTGTAAGATTTAATTTTTTTATATACTGGGAACTAGAGGATTTAATTTAATTTTATTTTTATGTATAGGCACTTTTAGAATTTAGGAACATAGCCAGATGCTACATTAAAATAGTTTCTTAATTCTTATTTGTCCATCAGGCTTCAGCTGAGAAGGCAGCTTTTATAATAAGCAGTGAAGAATGTGATAGCTTCAGTGCATTTAATAGAATTCTTCTTCAGTGCGTCCTTGTGAAATTCTGAAAGAAATATGGAAACAAATCAATAGAGCAGTAAGTGCATTTTGAAAGACTGGAAAACCCCATTGGACTTAGTCATGAGAAGAAAAAAAACCTCAGACATTCTGTGTTTGAGGGCTGTGTGCTTGTAACGTACAGCATGTGTCAACTGAGTGTTGTTGCCAAAAGTGGAGGAATGTGGTTAGAGCATGATTTAGGGAACAAGCTATGATACATGTTTTCTTCACTCATCTCTCAACAGCAGTAGTAAAACTGATAAGTTTGTGCTTGTCTCCTGAAGCAAAATTCCATAAGTGCTATTTAATGCTGTTGGGCAGGGACCACGTGAGCAGTGCAGTGACCCAGATGCAAAAGGCACCATAATAGTTCCAGTTCATGTTTCTTCTTCAGTACAGTACCAGAAGGAGAAGTTGAGTGATATTTGGAACAAAAGGGTTGATAGGACTTTTTAGTGCATTTCCCTCCATGGAAGATTTAAATAACTTAGCATCATCTTTTCCAGTTTTTCTTTTGTGCCTCTAACAATTGTCTCAACAAAGTGTTAATAATGATACAGCTTTTGATAGGTTGCTTAGAGGTCAGGCAATCAGTGCATGTTTATCTGCTAATGAAATAAATATGTTCAAAGATGGACACTACATCATCCCAGAAACTTTGGGTTTTTTACTCTGGATAGACAGAAGGAAATCCCCAAAGTTTTTCATAGAATCTTAGAATCACTTAGGTTGGAAAAGCCCTCTAAGATCATCAAGTCCAGTCATTAACCCAGCACTGCCAAGTCCACCACTAAACCATGTCCCCAAGTGCCACATCTCTATCTTTTAAATACCTTGATCCAGTCTATGCAGCTCTGTCTGTGGAGCCTTCCTGCCCTCCAGAAGATCAACCCAACATGGTGTTGGCTGCAAACTGACTGAGGGTGTGTTCAATCCCCTCATCCAGATGACTGATAAAGACATTAAACTGGGCTGCCCCTGTTCTGAGCCCTGTGGATGTAGCTCCATTCCCCATTGCTCTCTGGGCTGAGCCATCTAGCCTGTTCCTAACCCATGTATTGTGCATCTGTCCAAGCCATGTCCCCAGTTTCCAAGAGAGTGCTGTGGCACACAGTGTCAGACTCCACCAAAGTACAGGTAGACACATCCACAGCCTTTCCTTCATCCACTGAGTGGGTCACCTTGTCACAGAAGACAAGGCTGGTCAAGAGGACCTGTTTTTTTCCTAAACCCACACTGGCTGGGTCTGACCCCATGCTTGTCCTGGATGTGCCATGTGATGGCACTAAAATGATCTGTTCTGTGACCTTCCCTGGCACCAAGGTCAGGCTGACAGGCCTGCAGTTTCCCAGATCCCCCTTCCAGCCCTTCTGTAGCTGGGTGTCACATCTGCTGACCTCCAGTCAGCTGGGACCTCCCCAGGTAGTTGCTGGTAAATCATGGGAAGTGGCTCTGTGAGCATCACAGGGCTACCCCAAGGACTCTCCTTCCTTGCTTTTCCCTTTGGAAGAATTTTTAGCCCTCTGTTGCAGCACTCCAGTTGTGGCAGTCATCCCACCATGTCTTTCTGGGTCTTCTGAGGAGGCACATCCCTGCTTTACACGGCTGTAAATCAACAGCCAGCACCAAGTGCAGAACTCCAGCCTGCCCCAGCCTTGCTCAGACTTCACCTCTTTTATCTGAAAGAGCCATTTGAGGTGTGACTGTTCATGCATATGGAAAGCAGTTGCTTTAAAGTCTTCCTGCGAAGCTGGCTTTGAGGGAAGGGTGCTTTATGAAATAATTCCACTCTGTTCCTTAACTGAGAGGGTGTCTAAAACAGATTAAGGTAGGGACTGCTCTGATCAGATTTCCACAATAAGGAGTCTTTGCTGGAGGAGCTGTGGAAGGGACTGCAGCTTGTGGCAGAAGATGGCCCTGATTAATGACTAAGGGCATTAAGATACTTTCACATGGAAAGGGAACACCAGGTGATGCTTAATCCTGGTGCACCTGCAGTGCTGTGTCTCTTTGAGTTTTTGGCCTTGGTCTTGTCCTTACTTTGGTGGCATCCTATGGTAGGTATAAAGGTCAATTCCAGGGTAGTATGTTTATTTTCACACTCAATGCAAGTTATCTGAAAAGTTATTTTAAAGCATGTAATGAAAAATAGTGGCATAGAGCACTGAAGGATTCATCTTCATGTCTAAAACTGCATGCAGCCTTCCCATTTGTTTTCTGTACCTAAGGGATAAATCTTGATCTTTCTTGGTAAGTGCAAAATAGGAAGAACAGATTCATAAGCTGAATTTGGAACTGCGGATGTTTTTACTTGTCCTTAAAATACATTTATTCAGTAAATTTATCAGCTGGACCAATGCCACATTTTTAACAAACAGTAGCAATTTTCTGCATTAAGAGGACCATGGCTGGGTCACTGTGCCCTGCTGCTCCAGCTGGAAGCTGTGGGCAGTGCTCCTGACCTGGTTAATGGAGCACCTGAAGATTGAGTGGTGGAAAACACTGAGCAGCAGCTGGAGTCTCAGCTCTGGGCTGGCTGCACTGGATGGGAGAGGAGACAATTAAGAAAAGAATGAACGATGTGTCTCATAAATGGTATGGAAGCCAAGAGATGTCTATCTGTATGGGAACATGCAGCCTTCCTGGAAGTGGGTGGTTTAAATTTCCTTTGCCAAGAAGGACAAAAACGTCACAGTAAAGAATTTTAGAGGTGTTTTATATACACTGTCTATTTCCAGATTAATATAAAATACTTGTTGTCAGATGACCTGCTCTGCCTGTTGATTAAATCTCTCCCTCCAACCTGCTAGAGTGGAAGTCTGGGTGCACACAGGAAATGACAGCCTGGGCTGTCTGCTTCCTAATCCCACATTTGATTTCTGTGTAATAAAAACAAAAGCAGCACCAAGATTTAGAATCCCTTTGGTTTGTTTGAGCATTGGTTTTTTGTAACACTGCAGCAGGTGGAGAAAGGGGGGATGAAATATCCAATATTCACAGCTTGTTTCAGCTGCAAAGTGAGACTTCCTCATCAAAAAGAAAATTATCCTGACCCATAAGACAGTCTTGAAATCAGTTCTATCTGGTATAATTTCAAAGCAGGTTCAGCGTTTGGGGTTTATTTGCTTGAATCATAGAATCATTAAGGTTGGAAAAGATCTCTAAGGTCATCAAGTCCAGCTGTTGGAGACTGACCATGATAATCTGGAAGTCACAGTTCCAGCGTTATGTTTCCTTAAACACTCAACATTTATTTATTTGCTTGTATTTTAATTATTGCCCAGTTTTAAAAACCTGTAAATTTGGGGGATGGTTCAGATCCAGAAAATGGGTGTTTATCATTCTCCACCAACTGCTTCTGGAAGTATATTCCAAGACAGCCCACTTGGTCCAAGGACCTGGATACATGCTCCTTGCAGAGTCAACAATCCCCTGCAATGTAACCACTAATTTCACTCTTGTTTCAGTTAAGTACAAGATCAAGAATTAATTTGCTTATGACAACTTCCCATTCTCATTGCAAATGGTGGAATGAGTGTGTGCACTGACTTTTGCTTGTGAAAGAGGAGCAGATCCATTGCCCAACTCCATTTTCCTGCTTAGCAGTTGTTAGCAAAGGGCACACAAAGTCTCTGTTTTGGGTGAGTGGGAAAGGAGAAAAGGTGTTTTGGACAGTAGCAGCTGAATTCTTATTTTCTTATGTCTTCTGTAAGGTCTTTATTTCGGAATGGGGTAGGCTGGGCTCAAAATTTGGCAAAGAAAGGGGGATTTAAGCAGCTAAAATCTATCAGGGCTAAAACTACAATTCCCTAATCATCTTGCTTCACTGATGCCTGAAACTGGAGGCACCTTAGTGTGTTGAATGCCTTTTTGATGTACTTGGAAGCTTTTCAGTTGCCTCCAGTTTGGCTCCTGTAGCTGTTGTAATCTAAGCAGCCTTGCTCCCAGCTAATCCCCCCTGGGATGGAGAAACCAGGTAATGAAGTGTTTTGGCCGAGGGCCTGATCTGATGATAGATGCTTTCAGAGAGAATCATTTGTACAGCAGGAGGGCTGGGCTCCTTGCAAAAACACATCTGTGGATTCAGAGAGCCACGGGAATGCCAGGCCACCAAGGAAAAAAAGAAGACTTGCACTCCCCAGTTTATCAACAGCCACGTGGTGCTTGTTTCAGTTACTGCCAGTGAAAAGAGGGTTGGGTCTCCTTGGTTATGTGCAAGGAAATCATAGGTGGCTGTTTCTAGAAGGTGACTCATGTGCGTGGAGTTTGCTGAGCTCTGGAGGAGGTCAGGCTTCCAGCAGCATGGATGGAATCATCCCTGGGGAGCCCCTCACTCTGCTCCTTCCTTTTGACCCTGAGCTGAAGCTCTTTGTGCTGGTGCAGGGCACAGCGCTTTGGTGCTGACCAGAGATTTCAGGGTCTTCTGAGGAAGCACATCCCTGCTTTACAAGGCTGAAAATCAACAGCCAGCACCAAGTGCAAAACTCCGGCCTGCCCCAGCCTTGCTCAGACTTGACCTCTCTTATCTGAAAGAGCCATTTGAGGTGTGACTGTTCATGCATATGGAAAGCAGTTGCTTTAAATTGGCTGGGGAGCACAGGAACAGAGGTGAAATGTTTCATATGGTGGTTACTGCTTTATGTTGAAGGTTGGCTGTTTTTTCCATGTGTACCGTGTTTGTGTCCATCACACAGGTATGAGGATACTTTACTCAGTTTTTCCATTGTTCATGTGTGTTGCTAATGTGGTTTTGTTCTACCTCTTGCAGGCAGTCACTTCTTCCATCGTAACTCTCTGTCCCCTCGAAGCCTGGTCTACGAGAGCGAGTTCTCAACCATAGAGCCTGCCTTGGACATGTACGACGAGAACAAAACCTGAAAGGAATCCATGCTCCTTCCTGGCCCTTTTTCCGTTTTTTTCATTTCTCATTCCTATTGTTGTGTACTCTTTCCATGGATCTCCTTTGTCTGAAGAAGAGCTGCTTTTTCCAGAACACGAACCCGCCTTCTCGTTTGCACAGACGAAGACCAGCTGTGGTGGATTCTGAGGGTGGCATCTTTGAGGTGACAAAGAGCTGTGACAAGCAAGGTTGTCTGATGGAAATTGCTGAGTAACAGCATGGGGAGCTGTGTCGGCCCAGCCACGGCGATGCAGGAGAGGTTTCACGGTGGCCCTAAGAGTTTGTGCTGAACTGCAAATGCGTCCCTTACACAGGCATCTGCTGTTTCCAATTTTTTAGTTGTCCAGATGGTTGGGCAATGTCAGAAAGGGAACTGGTTGTAGAGGAGATGGCCAGTGACTGGTAAAAGCACTCGTATATCTAGGTCAATCCATAACTTTACTGTGAAATAACCCCTTCTGAGAGGGACCTTTATAAGTGCATTGAGTTTCCTACAACCCACTTAACCCTGGACAGTGGCAAGCCAGTCTGATGTTCAAGCTGCAGAGAGGACCTGCATTTGCAGAAAGATTTCAAGGAACTTGATGGTTGGATTTTTTTTTCTCCAATTTGATTGAAGCAGGAGAAAAATGGTATACACAGAATATACTTTTGGTCCTTCTGCGTGCTGAAGTCAAGTGAGTCTCTTTCTGTAGAGAGGACATTCACAGAACCAGCACTTGATCTACCTAAAAACCATTAGACTTTTTGAAATATGCAGGAATCAAATTAGCTTTCTTTCTCACGTAACTTTTTTTTTGGGGGGTGGGGGGTAAAAAATCCACCAAATTTTTCACTGAGGTTTTTTAAAAGCCAGCATGTTGGCATTACACAGAGAAGAAAAGAGGTAAGCTTCTTATCCCACTCTCCTGTTGAGATCTGCAGCAGTTATTTAACAAATACGTTCTCTGAGCTGTGCCCTTTCCCACTGACATCAATAACGGGAATGCAGAAAGCAGGAGAAGAAAGGAAAGCAGCTACTGCTTTGGCACGCTGCAGGAAAAATCAATTTTTACCAGCATGTGACACAAGCGGTGGGGAAATGGATATTGTTTGCAAGCTTCTGAGAGAACAATGCAGAAATGGAGAGCGAGAGAGGAACCTCTGGAGCCAAGTCATGCACAGCGTTCCTCAGCTGAGCCGACATGGGGGAGCGAGCGCTTCCGCTCCAGCGTTTCCTACCGGACAATGCATAGCTGCTAATGAATGTTTGGATTTTTCTCCATTGCAGTCTGAGTTACTGTAGGTGTAGAAACTCATTTGTGTCCTTGTAATGTGAAACACAGTTTCACCCTCTGTATAGGAATCTTGAGAAATCAGTTAAGCCAAAAAGAAAGGTAAGACTTATCCTGCCATGCTTTAATTTCACCTGCTTTTGCAAGCAGGGGAATTTCCCCTCCTTTATAATGTTTTTAATTGTATAGCAGTCTGCTTAACATATATCCTTTTCTGAAGTGTGGTTCAGCTGTGTATTTAACATGGATGTTCAAGAGAAAAAGAAAAACCCAGCTCTGTAAAATGAGGAAATGAGCCTCTTTGCCGAGCATGCTTTGACTTTTGTTGCTGTGCGTCAGCTTTATTTAATCTGATAATTCAAGAGTGGGTGGCATGAAGTGTAGGGAGGTTTTTCTCATAATACCCACATAGATATTTACCAAATGCACTTTTATTGCCATTCAGCTCACTCTGGAAATGCGCTGAAGCCCCAGACTTTTTTAAGAGCACAATTTTGACGCCCACTTTCTCCTACAAAGCAGAAGTGAAGGTCACAGGAAGTGCCCCAGGGGCTGGGCCAGCAGCGGGTCGTGGCCAGTGGTCAGCATCCCTCCTCTGGTGTGGGGCAGGCAGCGACAGCTCCGCCGGCGAGCCCAGGCACAGCTCCCCAGCCCAGCCTGGCTGAGCTGAACCCAGGCCCAGGCACAGCTCCCCAGCCCAGCCTGGCTGAGCTGAACCCAGGCCCAGGCACAGCTCCCCATCCCGGCCTGGCTGAGCTGAACCCAGGCCCAGGCACAGCTCCCCATCCCGGCCTGGCTGAGCTGAACCCAGGCCCAGGCACAGCTCCCCAGCCCAGCCTGGCTGAGCTGAACCCAGGCCCAGGCACAGCTCCCCATCCCGGCCTGGCTGAGCTGAACCCAGGCCCAGGCACAGCTCCCCAGCCCAGCCTGGCTGAGCTGAACCCAGGCCCAAGCACAGCTCCCCAGCCCAGCCTGGCTGAGCTGAACCCAGGCCCAAGCACAGCTCCCCATCCCAGCCTGGCTGAGCTGAACCCAGGCCCAAGCACAGCTCCCCATCCCGGCCTGGCTGAGCTGAACCCAGGCCCAGGCACAGCTCCCCAGCCCAGCCTGGCTGAGCTGAACCCAGGCCCAAGCACAGCTCCCCAGCCCAGCCTGGCTGAGCTGAACCCATACGGGGCTCGGGGGCGGCAGCAGGGCTGGTTGAGCAGCCCCTGTGTTTGTAATTACATCTGTGAGATCAGCAGGGACACGTGGGAGCGGCGCCTTGGGAACGCAAACCCCGAGAGGAAAATCACCGTCTCTCAAGGATGTTATGGGGCTTGTTTTTATCCATGAGGGCAGTCAGGTTATGATAAACCCAGATACCTGGGTTACCTGGTTCAATGCCAACATGTCTCGTTGTCTTCCAGCCAGCACAGAGCTGCTCTGGTGGGGTTTTGGGTAGGACAGGCTCTTGTAGCACTGCGTGGGGTGCTGATGCCCCAAGCAAATCCTTCTCATAGGGGCTGCCCCATCCCAACACAGGGATTTCCCCTAAGGCCACCGGGAATTTCACTGGGGCAGTTTCAGCACAAAACCAAACCTGATGATTTCTCAGCTCCAGCTGAGCCTGTTTGCACGAGCTGTGTGCCAGAATATACAGAAAAGCTAGAAGAGGCATGGAAATTAAAAATAAGAAAGCACAAATCCCCCCCAAAGACAAAATAATAACTAATGTAATTTGTGCTCTGCTAAATCTTATTTCTAACTGAATACCTTGGCTTTAAGCAGGGGGAGGGCAGGTTTGCCTCAGTGGAGATCAGGGTCTGGCCCAGCAATGTAAAAATGGATTTGCGCTGCAGCATCTTGGATAGGGGAGCAGGTATTTGTAATTGGCATCCTGGATTTGGGACATCTTGCAACACTGGAAAAATTAAAAGCTTGTTCAAGCAATCAGTCCCTACGTGAGTGCCAGGACGTGCTGGAGCAGGCCTTCCCCAGTTACTCATATTTAGTGTGGGGAAGAGGCACCACAGCAACATGGGTGATTTTTTTCTGGGCTGTGCTGGTAAGTTTGAGGTTTTCCTTTTAATATTAATCAGTATATAAAAAAAGCTTGATGAGCATTGTTGTTCTTGTTCTGCTGCAGTGGTGCTGTGTGTGGTTGAGTCATTTCACAGAAGTAAAATATACGGCAACCTACCAAGCACTGTAAGTGCCAGTAACTTGGAAAATCATTCTCAAGGTTAAAAAAAAAATGCTTTTTTTTAACGGGAAAACATTCAGTTTATGACTTCTACGTATAAAAAAAAAGCTTTTATCTCCAAGTGTTTTCCTAAAGCATTTAAGCCCCAACACTTTGCCTTCTCTTTCTCAGCTTCCTTTTCTAGGAAAGTTTTGCATGTTCCCATAATACATTTGTAAAATCAAGGTTTGCTTGTGTTCTTAGAAGATAATTGCCAGTAAGAAACCAGACTGTAAGTGTGCTTTTTACCTATAATACACAACATTAATTATTAAATTTGAAGCATGTTAAAATTTACCTAATGACCCTCAGAATTGCTCCCTCCAGTGAGCTCATGTGTTGGAATCTGCATTGTCCCTTTGCTCTAGGATGCTTGCCCTGGCACCTGAGGATGCTGTAGGAATAACCAGGCATCCTGCATTAGCCAAAGAAAAAACAAAACCAGTTTATTAAACATGTCTAGGACTATGTTATGAGACTTTCACACATCTGTTTTCTTTAAACACATTCCTGTAAAATACTGCAAAGGCTTGGGAGAGCCAAGAGCTTTTTACCAGCTCCTGGAAAGCAGAGGGAATTCTGCAGGAAACATGGGTCACACTGAGGCTCCAGGACTTGTTCAGTCCAATTTAGGTTTGAGGTAGTGCCACAGTCAGTTCATGAGCTGAAGGATGAAGGCACCAGGGTTGAGCTGAAGTTCAGGCAGCTCTGCAGCCTGATTACTGGCGAGTGAGTTGACTTAATTATTTAAAATATTTGTTATTTTGCTTAGCTAATAGTAATTTGTTTTTTACAGCACAGGAAATAGCAGAGCAGCTCAGAAGCCGAGGCACAGTGGGGCAGAGGGAAGAGCCACAGGGCCGCTGCCAGCCCTGCAGGGTGGGGAGAGAAGGACAGGAGAGCTCAGGGCAGGAAACCTCAGGAAACACCTTCAAATTCCCAAGTAAAGCTTTTGCTCGTTTTTCACCCTGTGTTACCCAGCCATACTTGACCTAATTTTCCAGCCTGAGTGGTGCAGAAGAGTGTGTGATGTGCCATGACAGCTTGCATATGTGTTGTTATATTTAAAGATATCTTCACTTTTTCCTTTCCCTGCTAGACTTGCACTGCAGGGCAGCCTCAGCTCTGGCACACTCGGTGGAAACTGGTGAGCAGGGGAGGGAGTGAGAGAGGGAAAGATGTTCCAACTAAACAGACTGGGGGGAAATCAGGGGAGAGGTAGCACTTCAAGATGCTGGTGCTCATTTCTGCTTTTTTCCCCTTGTCTTTGAAATAATTAAGAGAAAAAGCTGTGCTCCCTACCCCTTCCTTGTGGGATGCAGTGATAAGAGCAGGACTCCAGTGGGATTTTGCTCCTGAGGCAGAGCCATGATGCTCTGTAACCCCCAGCCAGTGATATCCTCAGATGTTGATTAAAAACCCAAAATTCACAAGGGTGTGTCAGGTTTACCTGGTCCTTGCAAAGTGCTTTTTTTGAGGAATGGAATCTGGTCACAGAGCCTTTGCAAAGCACCACTAATTGACACCTTGTTATCTATCTTTCATTAATCTAGTCTTTTTAAAAGCCTTCGACATCCCCAGACACTTTTAATTCTAATCTCTACCTTTCCACTCCATCAGTTCCTACTGGCCTCCTCCTCCCCTGGAGAGCTGGGTGAAGGTCCCTGTAGTGCAGGCACTGCTGTCCACTGTTCTCCAGCATCTTCTTCATCACTGTGCCATCACCTCACTGTGCCATCACCATGCCAGCCAGCCCCTCCAGGGGGATGCATCACCCCAAACCAGTCACAGTCTGTGGGAGCACAGAGGCTCCTGGTGGGCTGTGCTCAGCCAAAGCAGGGTGTGTGGGATCTGGGCTGTTGTTGTGGGATGCTCCTTCCCTGGATGACTGAATGGAGCATCCTTTTGCTCTTCTGCCCATCAGCCTCATGGAGATGCTCACATGAACAGAAATGGATGTGTAGGTTGTGCAATAACATATTAAATTTTTTTTGTTTCTTACTGCAATAATGTCCAGGGTCTCTGGACCTGGGGGTCCTGTGGTATAAATTGTTGCCCAAAAATAGTCCTTTTCCTAAGGAGTTAATAAGTATTAATATTCCTACAAAGTAAGAACTACATAGTGTTTTACTGAAAGTTGAAGCTGCTTAGAGTGATTTCAATGCAAGACTGAGGTGTAACATTAGCTAGTGTCATACAGCTGGGACTGGGGGTTTGCCCCCCAGAAATCAGATGGACATGTGTGTGAAGGCTCCCTCACTCCTGCTGGGCTACTCCTTTCTCCACTTGTATCCAGAAGCCCCTCAGAAGCCAGGAGCTTTTATTCTTTTCCCTGAGCTCAGCTGTGTGCATTTATATGCCATTTGTGCCATTTGCCTTCTTTTTTTTTTTTTTTTTTTTCTGCTTCTCACATATTTGGGGGCTCTCCTTTGCTTGGCTCTGACTCGATCTTCAGCTGCCCAAACCCGTTGGGGGGACAAAAGCCATTAATTCCCAGCAGAGCAGCTCTGCTGGGCTATGTTAAGGCATAGATGATCAGATTTGCTGTGGATCCCCCGTGCCTGTGTCTGTAACACCCTCACTCTCTTTCAGGCAGTAAGAGCTGTAGCTGCCTGCAGCCTCCCCACACACTGGGCTGCACTGGGAGGGAGGATCATACAGAAAACAGCTCAGCAGCCTCCCATGCTCCAGCACAGGAAAGTCTGGGTGTGAAAGTAAACTTGTTCTTTGCTGCTGTTAAGCCAGGAATGTTTAATAGTGTTTGGGGCTGTCAAAGCAAAGCTCCTGGTGCAGGTTCATGAGGTCCCAGCAAGGCAGCACCCCAGCCTGTTGCTTTCTGCTTGTGCTGGAAGGTGCTACATGAATGAGAGAGTTTCCCTGTGCCACCACATCAGCAGACAGACTTTCCCCACCCTGTATGCCTAGGCTTAGCTCCCAGCACTGGTAAGGTCTGTCACACTGCTACTGTAAAGGGGAATAACCTTTTGGAGCAAAAGGAGTGGTAGCATTGCTCTTCTGCTGTCCCATCAGCCCTGCTGCAGCTGGCAAGTAGATGTTAAATCCTAAAAGCTTCTCTGGATGGCCATGCCTGTCCAGGATCACCTGCTCGAGGCCATGGCTGACTATGCACTGACTCCACCAAAACAGGATTATTTTATCTCAGCAGAGAGGGAACCCCCCGGCCTTTGGGCACAGGAGACTGCAGCAAACAACAACACAAAACCCCAATTTGCGTGCGTGTAAAATGAAGTCTGTTGGGACTGGCTTGCTGCCAGGTGGGTCACACCGGTGTGACCAGGTAACCTGAACATGCCAGCAGCTGCCAGGGGTCTGGGGACACTGTGGGGACACAGGGACACACAGTGCCCTCCCAACAGCCAGAGCTCTCCAGCCCCTGTGGAAGTGTAGCTTGCCAGCAGCAGAACTTGTTGACATGTTTTGATGTAAGTATAACACTGTATTGTAGTTATGTGGTATATGCCAGTATGTTCATAGTGTATACCGACTAGTTAGGGTTTGCTAATGTACTACATTTCAATAAAAAGCAGTTTAAAAATACGGAGTTTGTGAGTTTGGTGTCTGAAAAGATGGGACAATAAAAGCATCACCCAGTGACTCCAGTCCTTCCAGCATTTCTTATAGATCTGTTCTAGAGGGTGGTGTGGAACACCATTTTCAGAGAGGATTTTTCCCACTTGGATGTAAACTAATATTTTTTGTTTTTCTGCACTAGTGTCTAGAAATCCCAGGCCATTAAGGGCCATATGGTTCAAAGTGGCTTATGAATATATGGAGACACAAATCCACCTTCTCACAGCTTTTGACACTTTAAAGATTGCACAGAGTGAGCAAGAACAGCAATAGTTAAATGGGGAAGGATCCTTCAGCATCTTCTCCCAGTGCTCAAACCCTTCCCACAGGACACCCAGCCTTCAGAAACCACCCTGCTGCTCCCCAGAAACAGCCATGGCACTGAGGTGAAGGTACAGCCCTGCAGGCTGAGCCAGCTAATAAATATTTATATTAGAGTAGTGTAGAAGGCCTCCAGCTGGGATTAGGGCACTGCACTAACAAAGATAGATCATCCAGGGTTAAAGGATTTAAAACCTAAAAAAACCATGGAATTCCTGCCTTCCTGGGAGCTGGGCAATAAGCACAGATATGGCAGATGTCAGTGTTCTCTGCTGCTGTAACCCTTTCAGAGTTTTCCGGGAGGCTCTCTAATGGTTATTGAAACAAGAATAGCGGTTCACTAAATTATTGGGAGCTGTTCCACAGCCAAGGGATGAGAAGGAACTGCATCTCCCCCTGTCCTGTGTGCTGCAGAGATCATCCTTGGGCTGGGCCACAAGCTTTGAGTGGGCTCCAGGGCTGCAAAGCGAGGACAGAAAGGGACCAGCTGCCACAGGGGGATGCCAGGACCCCCGCACTGAATTCAGGAGCGTGGGATGCTGGAAGTGCCTGTTCTTCACAGCAAAAAGGGAAAATTAATTATTAATCTGAGAGATGGAAGCATCGCCAGACTGGGCAGGAGTGCTGGACAGTCTCTGCTGTTCCACTGCCCGGCCACCCCTGGGGTGGATATTTTTCTAATATCCCCCCCAGGATATTCTAAAATCCCCCTCCCCCTTCCCGACTTCAAGCCATTCAGTTCAGGTGTTTTCAGTGCCACAGTGTGCCCACGGGAGGCAGAGGAGCTTCGCAGAGCGCGGCGGTGACCCCCGACAGCGCACCGCGGGCATCGCGGGGGCGGCTCCGGACGCGGGGCTCGAACCCGCGACCTGGGCGCTGCGGAGGCAGTGAGGGGGCCGGGCCGCCAGAGGGCGCGGTGGCGGCGGGCGCGGCGCGGGCCCCGTGACCCGGCCCGGCCGCTCCCCCGCGCCGCTCCCGCCCCGGCCGGGCCGGCCCAGCGCCGCGGGCCGCTCCGCTCCGCAGCCCGCCGCGATGTGGCTGGGCCCCGAGGAGGTGCTGCTGGCCGGCGCGCTCTGGGTCACCGAGCGCGCCAACCCCTTCTTCCTGCTCCAGCGCCGGCGGGGACACGGCAAAGGGGGCGGCCTCACGGGTGAGGCGCGGCGGGGCCGCGGGAGGCTCCGGCCCGGCGCGGGGTCCGGGAGCGCGGGGCGGGGGCCGGGAGGGCCTGGCGGGGGGACAGAGGCGCGGTCCGCCCGTCTGCTCCTCGCTGTGTGTGACCCCCGAGCCCCTCGGCCGCGGTGTCCGCCCGGGCCCGGGGCTGTCAGCGGTCAGGCCCCGGGAGCTGCTGCCGGGGCGGACGCACAGCTGACGGGATGCCCGGGACCGTCCTTTTCTCTTGTCAAAAATGGCTCCTCAGCCCTGCTCGCGTTGCTTTGAATTATTAAGGTGGTTTATTTGCATATTTTGTGTGTCTGTGTGCCTTCCCAAGATGTAGGGGATGACAGTAAGACGTGGTTTATAATTAGCAGCAGTATGGAAGTTGTGCTGTGCATGGGCCGGGGGTGAAGCTGTGTGGGTGCTGCCCAGTGGAAATTACCGCTGTGTGTGGGGGACAGCCGTGTTTGTGACATAAACTGCTAAAATAACATGACTGTCACCACAGCACAATGTTAACAGCAAATCCCTTCACTTTTAAAAACCCCGTTTATGTGCAGAACGTTTTCAGTTATGTGAATTACAAAGATGTGAATCTTACTTTTGTCAATTGCACATAGCAACTGTCGTGTCTTAGCCCTTTTAGACAAACTCATTACAGAAGTGGTGCAACTGCTAAACATCATTGGCATATTTCATCTTTTCACAGTGTTCAAAATTATTGTGAACTGTTCTGTTTGATGCCACCTAACTTGTGCAGTTTTGCATATAGGTCTATACTTGTATTCTACAATTTTCTATTTTTTTTCCAAAAAGAAACAACGCCCGGTGCTATTCTGGTGACATTTAAACTGATGTGTTCCTGACGGGTGGAAGCTTTGAGCTATGTTTACTTTTTGAGCTGGTGTGGCTCAGTGAGAGTCTTCTTCAGAGCTCCTGGAGGTTCAAAGCCACATGTCCTTAGGGAGCTGTGCAGCTGCACAGTGACATCTCAGAGCCAGAGTGGGATGTTCAGCTGGGCTGGAAAGGTTTTTGAGTTGCTGTCAGTCTCAAGTTATTAAACATCTCATTACCGGCCTGTGTGTCAATATTTGACACATTCAGTATTGTCATAGGATGGATTATTCAAATTTAACTTTTAATCCGTATCCTGCCTAAAACTACACAAGAAACCCAGAGCCCGAGCAGATCCTGCTGTGCTGGTTACGTATGTGTGTGTTGGTCACATGGGCTTGCTGTGGGTGATGTTTCACTGCAGGGACAGTCAGTGGTATCGTCTTAATTTGTTAATTGCTACATAGATAGCCAGCAGAGATAAGGGAGAGGAAGTGGCATGTTTCTTGATAAGGAATGAGATATGCTTGAGTACAGTTTGCACAGGCTTACCCAAACCATGAGAGCTGGGAATTGAAACTGTACCCCCCACAAAGTCAGAGCATCCATGCTCCCTCTCCAAGTTCCAATACTAGAAAGCTTTTAATCATGAGTGTGTTGCAAAGTTAATTTGCATGGGAGATGCTCATAATGCGTTGTCTAGAATAACAAAGCAAATCATGTATCTGTTTTATCTAATTGAAATAAAGGCCTCATTGAAGTAAATTGATTTGCTTTACAAAGTCTGGTTCATCAGCATTTACTCTGGAAGTGTCTCCTTTCTTATTTAACATCATATAAAAATATTTTGACTTCTGTATTGCCAAATTTTGAGTTGCTGACATCTTTGTTTAATCAAAGTACTACTGGGAACATCCTTGAAACCTGTGAGCACCAGTTTTTCTAGATCTACCTGATTCCATTTGGACAAGTTACCTACTTTTGGCATTGGTGATTCTGAAAAATACAGCATTGAAGACTCTTGTGTCTTTTAGCTTGGTAGGCTTAAAAATTGCTATTAGAAGCAAAAACCCCACAGAGGAAAACACATTTCACTTTCATTAGAAAACTCTTCTATGAAGATGGGGGATTGTACTGAAGTTTAGTAGGCATTTTAATTGCCATCTAAACTTTGTTCATTACCAGTGGGACAGGCTGCAGTTGGTTTTTAGGGAATTTACTCCCAGTGGCTGGAGGTAAATTTCTGAATTTTCTGAACTAAGTGCCACAGCTCTTCTTCACAGCTGTTCACAGGCTGTAAACATCAGCTTTTTCTGCAGTGATCATCCTTTGTTTTTGCTTATCCCAGTTCTTTGTTTTGGTATGACACTGCTGTAATTTGTGTCTCTTTGTTTCCTAGGTCTCCTTGTGGGAACTCTAGACGTGGTTTTGGATTCCAGTGCCAGAGTTGCCCCGTACCGGATTCTGCACCAGACTCAGGACTCTCAAGTGTACTGGGCAGTGGCCTGTGGTATGTGACTCTTATTGGGGACTGGATTTGAGTTATTCTCTTGTCTTTTTGGTTCAGATGAGCAGTTGTCCCACACAGGAGTATCCTATGACTGCTCAGGACACTTCCAAGAACTTCTGATGAGGTAGTGGAAGATTCCAAAAATGACAAAACTCAGTGTTGTTTAAACTGTGATTAAGGAACTTGAAGCTCTGCAAAAGCTTCTGTTTCTGCAGATGTTAGGAATTTTCTTTCTTCCAAGATGTACCTTGTGTTTGCAAGGTTGTAGTGAGATTGTACAGAGAATAATACCTGCTGGTTTTGGTGGGATGATGAATGTCCTGCTGCTGCTTACCAGGAGCATGGCACAAGATGGGAGCATGTAACATTATTCAAGGTACCAGAGGTACTTTGGGGAATCTCTTGATCCAGTTTATGTTTTTTCTATTATTTCTGGCCTGGAATAGATGTGTATATAGATCTGTAAAAAGGACTAGAATAGTATTTTCTTAACATCAAGGATCCTTGGCGTCTTTTACTTGAGAAAGGTAACTGCTGGTTTAGAATATCATAATGCAACCATCTGGTGCCTGTTGGTGAACTTTGATTAAAGCTTTAGGTCCTAATGGTTGCTAAAGAGGAAATATCTCCAGACATATTTGTTAGACGAACTTTGTTTATAATAAAAACTTCCACTTCTCACTTTGTGGTGGAGACAATCTGATCATGAAGGAATCATTTGCTAGGCCCACACAGGCTGATGTCTTGTTTTTCCTCTTCCCACCTTCTCCCCAGGCAACCAACACAATATTCTCCCTTGCAAAGCTATTTAAATTCTGCAGAGGAGAGGTTTAGATGTTGCTGTGTTTCACAGAAACTCAGGTTCCCCTTTGAGGAGGGTGGAGGCAGAGAATTAAGAAAGACAGAAAACAAAATGGCAGGTTGGGAACTGCGTAGAAAAAAGGAGAATATTTAGTGCAGATCTGTAATTTTTTGTTATCTTGATGCTCAATAAGTAATTTTTGTTCAATTTCAGGAGTATTTTAGTTGGTACCCTCTATATCTCAGTTACTTTTAAACAATGCAGCATGTGGAAGTGGGGTGGGCTGGGTAACACCCAAATGGAGTTTGATAAATTATTTTGGAGTAAATAATTGTTGTCCTAATCCAAAGGTTGTTTTTTTAAGTCATACCTGGTTCTCATTCTGCTGTCAAAGTAAAAGTACTGGCATTCCTTTAATGTTATAAAATATATACTGCTCTCTAGTTTAAAAATGCAAATATTTTATTTACAGTTCACTGTGTATAAATACTAGTGGGCAACAATCTGGTCACACATGCAGCTTCAGCTCTTCAGCACTTTGTTCTTACAGCCCTTCTTGTAGGAATCACAAACTTTTACTCCTTCATGTATGTCATTCTAATATTCTTCTTACAAAGATGTCACTTAGTGAGGCCAAGCTTATTTTAGCAATTTGGCTGCTATCACTTGGTAAGAGATGTAGCTCATGAAACAAAACAGGACACAGACTTTATTCTGCTGCTGTTTCTGAACCTGTGGATTTTTTTCCACAGTTAAAGCATATAATTGATAATTGTGTGCCTTGGAATATCCTTGGTTATAATGGAGACATTTTATTAGAAACATAAGGTTGGTGTACATAAAATATCCTCGACATGTACACAGTTGGTGTGTGCAGTTCATCCTAGTCACTGTTCAGTAATTATTAGTTTCCTGCTGTGAATTTGGAGGAAAAAAGACCTTGTTCTAATTTTTTTTTCTTTGCTCTTGGCATCATCTTTCTCCCCTTCAATTAGGATCATCTCGTAAAGAGATCACAAAGCATTGGGAATGGCTGGAGAATAACTTATTGCAGACCCTGTCCATCTTTGACAATGAAGAAGATATCACCACCTTTGTCAAGGGCAAGATACATGTAAGTGACATGTTTCCCTGAAGGACTTCCAGATTCTGAGAAAGGACAAGGGAGATGGTTGTAAGACTTTTTTGTCCTTTTCAGTCATACATACGTGTGAAAGTGTCATGGAATGCACCAGCGTTGTCAACATCAGGTCACAGTCAGAGCAAATACCGAACTAATATATTGGAAGGAGAAGGGTTAAGAGGAGTAGATCTCAAGGAACAGCCTTCTTAGAATGTTCTTACTAATCCAAATATAATATCTCTTTAAAATCATTGCCAGTTATGCCTGTGATGCAGGGAGAATGGTTTAACCAGCATATAGCAACAAATGGAGGAGAGAGAATTCTAGTTTGCAAGCAATGTACTTGCCCTGCCAGTGGTCTGAAAGGTGCCTGGGTTGTAAAGGAACTGCACCCCAACTTCCACTAACTTTGGAATCAGGTGTCTGCTGGTTTTGCAGTTAACACACTTCAGATTCCCAGCCCACAAACCTTCCAGAGCAGAAATTTATAAATTGAGCTGCAGGAAGTTGCATCTTTTTCAGCTCTCCTGTCAGATTCTTTGTATTTTCCATGTGTGTCTGTGCATGAGAGAGATTGTGGTCATTTGTTGTCCCTTCTGGCCAGTCAAGATCTGACAGACTGCAGAGTTCTGCCCTTCCTGGCAGATGATCTTCTTCCAGTTGAAGAAGCAGGTGTGCAAGTGAAAAGAGACTTCAGTTCTCCTGTGTCCCAAGTGTTCCCAGGCCAGCCATGAGGAGCTCAGTCAAACATTAAACATGAGTGCTTGTGGCATGTGTTCAGGAGTGGATCCCAGACAGCCACAGTATCTGACTGCCCTTTCTGCATGTCTTTGCTGTTTCTGACATGACAGGATAAGTGCTGTGTCGTGTTCCTTTGTGCCTTCCAGATTGCTGCTGTGACCCTTTGCTTTGTACGTTATTTCTGTCAGCAGGCACCTTCACTTCTGTTTCTCCTCTCTCCTCCCACATCCTTGCAGGGCATTATTGCTGAGGAGAACAAGAATGAGCAGCCCCAGAGTGAGGAGGATCCAGGTAAATTCAAAGAGGCTGAACTGAAGATGCGGAAGCAGTTTGGGATGCCCGAGGTGGAGAAGTTGGTCAATTACTATTCCTGCAGCTATTGGAAGGGACGTGTCCCCAGGCAGGGCTGGCTGTACCTCACTGTCAACCACCTCTGTTTCTACTCCTTCCTGCTGGGCAAAGAAGGTGAGATAGGAGCCTACAAATTGTGTTTCTATCACTTCTCATGATCTTTTTGATGCAGTTGATCTTTTGTGTGAGCTCCTTTTTAAATGACAGTTTTGGTTTTTTTTTCCTTTTAGGAATCCTTGAGCTCTGTCTGGCTCAGCACATAAATCAGTCCTTGTTTTCATAGGCACTTCAGTGCTGTTTAGACTGAATGCCTGAGTCATTTTTTAAAACATGTCCCAAGTTGTACATGTGTTTTACTCAAATGTTTTACAAGTTAGACTTGGTTAGAGAACCAAGCAGTATTTTTACCTTGGTGGGTCTTATCTGGAACACCTGCCAGGACCCAGTCTTTGCAAAGCCCCAGCTCCTGAGTCCAAATCTAATTTGCTGGAAAGAAAGAATGAAAACTTGAGTGATTGTAGTTGAAAGCATTTATTGGATGGGAGATAGTTCTTTTGGAACTGCATTATTTCTAGTCTAGTTAATCCCAAAGGTTATTTCCAAGTATTTTTGGAGAACCCGGTAAAAGTGTGAAGAAAAGAAGTGTTCATGTGTAAGAGGCAGGGGGGAAATGCTGCTCCACTGAGAGCTTGCAGGCTGCTTGACTTTCATTTCTGTTTGGTTGTTGTTTTGCCTTAATTGTGATAATAGTATTTTTTAATTCTTTTTCTCAGTTACACTGGTGATCCAGTGGGTGGATGTAACCCAGCTAGAAAAAAATGCTACACTGCTGTTCCCTGAGTGCATTAAAGTAAGCACAAGGGACAGTGAACTCTATTTTTCCATGTTTCTCAACATCAATGAGACGTTCAAGCTGATGGAGCAGTTGGCCAACATTGCAATGCGGCAGCTACTGGATAATGAGAGCTTCCTACAGGACAAGTCTCTCCCAAAGCCCAGGAGGCCTCTTAAGAACATCTCTGCATTAAAAAGGTATTATGTTCTCAGCAGTGAGAAAAGAAGACAGGTAGTAGGGAATTGTAAAAATAAATCTGCATTATTTTGTAGCTCCCAGGTGCTGCTGGGGTTTTCTTACTCTAGGGGCTGCATCACTTGCTTCAGTCATTAGCCTTCTGCTTGTTCTCTCTTTTTCCTCATCCCAAATTGGAGCTGAATTCACACACACCCTCATGTCTGTCTCATGCATGCCTAGGCACTGTCAGAAGGAATTTTCAACTAGAAATTGCTGAACTTCATATGTAAAAAAAAAAAAAAAGGTGAAGAAAGAAAATTACACCAGCCCCTTTGTCTGAAGTTAAAGATTTATAAAAAGAAACAGATTGGTATTGTAATAAATCCTCCCACTGGGGACTATTCTCTGCAATTTCAGGATCTGATATAATATTTCAATTTTGCAGATGCACTTCCATGTTTTATTTTGTATTGCAGAACATACCTTGTCAGAGAGGCATGTCTGAAGGCTGAAAGAGGAGTCAGAGGAGGGGTGGCATCTCAGTTAGAGAAAGGAATACTAAGAATATACAGCACAGTCTGAAGGTTGTGATTGGAATGAACATTTGACATTAGTGTTTGAGTGGGTTTTTTAATTGAGTAAAAAAGCTTCAGGACAGTGCCTTTTACTTTTCCCCAGAGACCTGGATGCTCGAGCCAAAAATGAGTGCTACCGTGCCACTTTCCGTTTGCCCAAGGATGAATGCCTGGATGGACATACAGACTGTACCTTGTGGACACCATTCAACAAGATGCATATTCCTGGCCAGATGTTTGTTTCCAACAATTACATCTGTTTTGCCAGCAGGGCAGAGGAGGCCTGTCATCTCATCATTCCTCTCAGGGAGGTGGGGATTTCTTAGCTGTATGTTAAGACTACAGGTCTCTCTTCTCTTCTGTGTCCTTCTGCCTGTTGTGCTGTGCTTTGTGGATAATGGAAAACATGGCAGATCCAAATGGCCCTTGTCTTTATGTTCTAGGTGACAATAGTTGAGAAAGCAGATAGTTCCAGCGTGTTGCCCAGCCCTCTGTCCATCAGCACTAAAAGTAAAATGACCTTCTTCTTTGCCAATCTGAAAGACCGGGATTTCTTGGTACAGAGGATCTCTGACTTCCTGCAGAGAACACCATCCAAGAAACCCTGCAGCACCGACAGGGAATGGAAGTGGAATGTGGCTGATCCCAGCAGCGAGGTACTAAGGAAATAGCTGGGAGGAACTTTATCAACTTTTCAGAGCAGTGCTCCTTACAGTGTGTTTGCAGTGCTTGTCAGCAGCCAGTGCTGTCTCTGTTAGGCCATGAGCAGAGGAGGGAGTGTGAGCTCAGACATATTCTGTTCTCTTGTCCAGGAAGTTCCAGAGCTGCCTGCCAGCAGCCCCCTGGCTGTCAGCCCCACGTCTGCTCTCAGCCATCGACCCGTCAGCTTCTGTGCTGGGCAAGTGCCAACAGCCTCACAGGGACTGCTCAAACTCTTCAGGAGGAATTCTGAGGAGCTCTCTGGACCCAAAGGGGTAAGTCATATTTTTATGTAAAGCAATAAAGTATAAATAGTTTGCAGTAGATTGCTGATTTTCTGGCCTGCTCTAGAATGGAAATGCATTTTATCCCTGCTCAGTATCACTGCTGTGTGTGTCACAGTGGTAGTGCTGCATAGAGGTAACTCAACTGTCAGCTTATGCTGTTTGTACTGACATGCCTGAGATACTTGACCAGAGGCTGAGAAATTAGTGTCACCAGTGTTCTGGGATGCGAATTCATGGCTGTGAAGAACAACTTTTCTTCAGAGAAAGAAAGCAGGGAACTTGTATCTCTGCTTGCTGATTAATCATCTTGATCCATGGTTCTGCTTGCATTTATGTGGAGATTTGCACAGTTGTAAAGACTTGATTTTAAGCAAGGTCATAACTGATGCAGAAAAGGGTAGATTAGTATATATACACTCTTTTCTTCAGCAGAAAGGTTTTAAATGTCACAATGTATTTTTCCTGTGAAGTGCAAGCCTGAGTATACCCAGAAATCACATGTCCTCCAAACATAAAAATGCAATAATCTCCTAAAATAGCCATATTTGTTCCTATGAAGGCAAAGGAGAAGATGAAGGAAGAGTCTTGGAATATTCATTTCTTTGAATACGGGCGAGGGATGTGTATGTACCGCACTGCCAAGACGAGGGAGCTGGTACAGAAAGGAATCCCTGAGAATCTCCGTGGAGAGCTGTGGCTCCTTTTCTCAGGTAGGATGTTGTGCTGACAGCAGGAATAAACTTCCTGCACATCTCAAATGAAAGGGTGTGAATCTTAGCTAATTTCAGAAGAAATTCATGACAGTTTAATTTCATCTGAATGATACTTTATGGTGGCTTGCTTTATTATCCTAGTAGCTGTTTGGCCTCTTTTGTCTGTGTTTCAGTGTTGAGACCTAAACTATAAAATGGTTTAACAGTGAGTTTGCTGCTATATTTTCACATCTGTTTGTAGTTCATGAGTTCATGTAGTGCTTCTTGGCTCCCTTATTTCTGACACTGGGAATAAAATCTGTTTGAAAGCACCAAAGGTAAAGCAGTGTTTGTTTGTCATTTCAGGGGCTTGGAATGAGATGGTGACTCACCCTGGGTACTACGCAGATCTTGTGGAAAAGTCAATGGGAAGGTACAATCTTGCTACAGAGGAAATTGAGAGAGATCTGCATCGCTCTATGCCAGAACATCCTGCCTTCCAAAATGAACTGGGAATTGCTGCCCTCCGGAGAGTCCTAACAGCTTATGCATTCAGAAATCCAACAATTGGGTACTGCCAGGTAGGAAAGAAGTCTTAGACTTATTAGTCCTACACAATGACCATGATTGATATGGACTTTTTCTGCAGTTTTTTGTTCAGTTTCAAGCTTTTCCTTTATGTTGTCTGTGTAGTGGTGAGAAAGTAGGAAAGAAATTATGCTGCATCATCTCTTAAATATCCTTTGAATATAGTATTTGAATAAACTTTTCACAGTGCTGTTAGGTGTAATGTTAGTCTTTAATAGTTTTCCTGCTAGAGTTTTCCATAGTTCAGCAAAAACATCTTCTGGTTTCATTAAAAGGAGCAGTTAGATAAGTGATGTTGCACATGGACAGTCAGTTAAAAATGTAGCCATTTCCTGGTTTGTGAAACAACTTGGTGGAAATTCAGGTTGGTTTTGTGTATTGCTGTGATGTTAGAGGTTCTCATTATGGTGTACTTTTATGGCCAAATTCTTACAAAGATTTTTATGAAGACTTTGACAACTATTCTTGTTCATGTTGTTTACTGAAAGTGCATGATGAAAGGTCGTCAAATCATTTGCTGTCTCATGAACAGAGGAACTGAAAACAGGAAGAAAAACTGGCTTAAGGTCATCTATTGACTCAGATACCAGTAGAAGCTGGAAATAGATGTGACTCTTAGTGACAATTCATTCATGCTTCTAAGTTTAGCTAATCTGTAATAGCAGAGTTTTGCTGAAGACCTCCATGTTTTTCTCCTGTACCTGTGTTTACTGTGCTGGCTCCTAGGCCATGAACATTGTCACCTCAGTGCTGTTGCTGTACTGCAATGAGGAGGAGGCTTTCTGGCTCCTGGTGGCTTTGTGCGAGCGGATGTTGCCAGATTACTACAACACAAGAGTAGTGGGTGAGTCCTTGTCAGATTCCTGCTGCACTGTGGATTTTCAGCTGCACCAGCATCTCCCAGAAACATTTTGTTGTTCAGAATTATTTAAATGATGGGTTTTAAAGATAATGAAGTGCAACTCTGTTCCTTTTAAAGTGGCAGGGGTGTGATGGAGACATAGGAAGAGACACTACAGGCCTCCAAGGTGGTAGTTCTGCCTTATATTAACAAGGAACATGTCACCAAAAATTGGTATCAGGAGGGATCATTAGCAGTAAGGAGGAATATCTAGAAGAACATTACTGAGTTTTAGTTTTCCCCATCTGAATGATGTGTTAAATCTGTGCAACAGGCTCTCAGGGAAGGTTAGTCAAAGCACCACTTCATGGGCTTTTAAAGTTGGTTTGTATAAAAGACTACAGTCTGGTGTAAATACCATAATATCAGTAATCCTCCACCCCTCCATTCAGGGCAAATGCACAAATGAATGAAAGGTTCTGTGTTGAGATGTTGTGTCTGCATGCTCTGCAATGTAGAAATAGTCTTATTGGTTTTATTGAGAACAGGGTAAAAAATTAATGTCTTTATTTCAGTTATGATGTTCAGAGGAAATTTATATTACATTTGTATGAAATTTGGTGAACTCATACTGTTTTGTTTAATAATTGCTTAGCTTGGTACATGACGCCACCATTTTGAGTTCTACCATTGTTTTATTTGTCTGTTTCAGGTGCATTGGTGGACCAAGGCATCTTTGAAGAACTTACACGAGAGTATCTTCCACAGCTGTCAGAAAAGATGCAGGACCTGGGAGTGATCTCCACCATATCCCTTTCCTGGTTTCTCACTCTCTTCCTGAGTGTGATGCCCTTTGAGAGCGCCGTGGTCATTGTTGACTGTTTTTTCTACGAGGGAATCAAGTTTATCCTGCAGGTGTCATTGGCCATACTTGATGCCAACATGGAGAAGTTACTGCAGTGCTGTGATGAAGGTGAAGCCATGACTATTTTGGGCAGGTACCAGTCATTTTTCTTATTTATAACAGAATAGTAACAGTGGCCTTTTAGTCCTCATCTCTTTCTACCTAATAGCAGGTCACAGATAAGACTCTAGGATAAAACTTCTACTCCAGAGAAGTTTGCTATTGCTTTCTGCAAGAGCTGAAATTAATTGTTGGCTCAGTTATGGAGGAATCCATTATTCTGGAGCTGTTTTGCATCATGATGAATTCCTGCATCTCAGTTTGAATTTGAATTCTTAAAGGTTATTTATTTGAAGTTTGCATATTAATTCTGCTTTACTATTTAGAACAGATTCTGGCAGGAATCACCTTCTGGAAACTTAAAGCATTATCAAGCAGATATCTCCCAAGTCTAGTAAATGTAAGATTTTCTTGTTTGAAATGACAATATCTTCTATGTGCAGCAAGGTTTTCAGCATGTTACTGGAAACCTACTTTTAAAAGAGCAAATACCCCCAAAATAGGGTGAAAATCAACTTAACTCCAAGTACATTGAGGGTAGCATTGCAGATTAGATGGGAAAAAATAAATTCTCCTTCATGTTTAGATTAGTGATGCAAAGAAGTTGGGAGTAATGCATATAGGATATTATTTCTTTTTCTGGACACTAATCCTGGAATCTTGCATCTGTTCTCATTTTTGTGCACAGATATTTGGACAATGTAGTTAACAGACAGAGTGTCTCTCCCCCTATTCCCCACTTGCACGCACTGTTGACCAGTGGAGATGACCCCCCACTTGAAATTGACATCTTTGAACTCATCAAAACTTCGTATGAGGTAAAGTTCTGGCTTGGTATTTTGGCCAAGAGATTTCTTCTCAACTAACATGCCATTTCATACATTGTGCAGCCAAAATCTGAGCAATGTTCATAGATTGAGATGCTTAAGGAGTGCAGGCTGAAGCCATTGTTGCACTTCCTTGGTGTGAGTAGAACCTGACAGTGTTGGCTGTTGCAGATCACAGAGAGTCTCCCCAACACCAGAGGGACTAAAATGAAGAGTGCAAATAAGGAAGGAGTGATGGACTAGAGATTTCTTCCTGCTTTGTCAAAAAAAGTCTCCATTATTAATTCTGTTTGAGGATATTCAGTGCTAAGGAGTTAAGGAGGGAAATTCTGGGTGAAAATTGTGAAGTACTCTGCAGAAACATGGAAGAATCCCAATTCACATGCATAGGAATCCTGTTCTGTGAACTACATTATAGTAATAGAAAGGTGACCCCAGAATGGTGCCAAAGCTGTTAAAATAACTCTGCACTGATAGAGGTGTTCCTCACAATTCATACTGAGAACAAACTCATAAGAAATTTGTTTCTGAATGATGGAAAGAACACAGGCAAAGAACTGGTGTTTGGCAGTTCTTCTCTGCTATTCTCTGCTAAGTGTGGGATCCTTTCCCTCTTTATCTTGTTTTTCACCCCATCCCCTTCTGGCTGTTTAAAGTCAGGCAGCTGTCATTTTCCTGGGTGTTTTGTGTACTTCTTCAAATCTGCCATCTCTGTTTGTTCTTGGCTTCTTTTTATAAAAGAGTGTCACTGAATTCATGTTACTTGTCTGACCTAGTCCATAGAAAAGCTTCTTGACTGTGGTGTTTCAGGCTGAATCTCATGGGGGTCCTAGAGGAGAAGAATGACAGGGCTGGAAGGAATGACAGTCTGTTCTCTTATCTCTGCTGCAGTACAGGGCCTGTATTTCAGTCAGTCCTGACAGATCCTTTTTCAGCTTTTCTGTAGACTCCTCTGATGTTGGATTTCTCATGAACTCTGAATTATTCCTCTTGCAGGACAGGAGTGAATAGGGAATAGAGCTCAAGTTTGTTCTCATCTTGCTGCTCATAAAAGGCTTCTGGTGGCTTTAGGTCATCTCTGAGGGGATAGTACACTTGTTAAAGAGTGTGTAATTGCACATGGGTTGTTCTCTCTTCAGGAGGTGATGTTGACCTGATCTGTTCCTTTCTTGTAGAAATTTGGCAATCTGAAGGCAGATGACATTGAACAAATGCGTTTCAAGCAAAGGCTGAAAGTGATCCAGTCTCTGGAGGATACAGCCAAGAAGAGTGTGGTATGTGACTCCCAGACTGAATGAGCTACCAAATGGCACCTTCATGAAAAGTGTTTTGCTGTGAGCATTGAGAAACTTGGTGCTGTAGCAGACTGAGTTTTAAGTGACTGAAAGAATGATTGAATGAGATGTTTGGCATGGAGGCTTTGACATAACCTCCCATGCCTAGTGCTGTCTGTTTTACTGCTTGTCTGGAATCTTTGAGAAAAGCTGGCTAGCAGATAATTATTTTACTGCCATTTAGAGAGTCCATTAGGGAATTTTGCTGAAGGGTTCATGGCCAAAGGGGAGTGTCCATATTTATTGCCATTATCTCCCATGTCCTAGGTGGAAAATCTCATCAGGGTGTTTATTTCACTGTTGCTCTTTAATGCATCCAAGTCAAACATCTGAAGATAAAAACAAGAGGAAGGGGTGACACATTCTGCTCAGACAGGTCTGCACAAACAGGAAATAAGCACAGTAAACTACTGAAAATGTCAGCAGTTTCTGCTTGACTGCAAACTGGTTTCCAGGGGTATTAGAATGGTGATGTTTTTCATCCCATTCTTTGTGATATCTCTTTGCACTTGTTCTCTTCTGTGTTACACAGGTTTTTCAGTGAGTTGTATTTGATTTTTCTACTTTTGAAATAAATTGTTCTCTGTGTTTTAACTACAGGTCCGAGCTGTGTCTGGTGACATTGGTTTCACTATGGAAGAACTAGAAGAGCTGTATGTAGTGTTCAAGGTAAGAAGCTTTCCTTGAGGGTGAGGAAGAAATGTTGTCACACACAGTACAAATAGCAAAGTAAGTTGAAAGGGAAGCAATGACTTTGCTTTAATTCTTAATGTGACCTATCAGAAACTGATGTGGCATTCTGTTACACATGGTGCCAGTAGGACTGGCCCTGTTACTATCTGATTAATTATTTTTCATCTTTTTCCCCCAAAGGTGGCCAAATTCACAGTATTTGAATGATACTCAGAAAGAAACTGTAGAGTCAATGGAAGAGAATGTAACAAAGCCCTGAGAATGGGGAGCTAGGGTTGACTGTACCTCAGTTTTTAATCTCAAGTTTCCCATTGACCTCATCTGTAATTGTGACAAGATTACTTAAGGGCTTTGCCCCTATTTGTCAGCATACATATTTTTAAAAGAATGGTATTGCCCAACTGCATTTACCAAAGTTGGTTGTACTCTGTTTTAGACTCAGAAAGAGAGGCTTAGTTCTAAAACCTGCATGATCCCTTTGCAATAAAGCCTGAGTATTGTTAAAACCTGAAATCATGTATTGTAGTTCTCTCTTTAAATCATTCCTTGTTTTTCCTGAAATCTGTGTCTCTTCCTTCATTTCATGTTATTTTGTAGTGAAGTAGCACTAGGAATCACAAGGCAGATAATGTTTCCTGAGATGTCTCTTGTTTGCTTCCTCAATGCTGTTGTTGAGCTGTGACAGTCTCCACTGCTGTGGAGCAGCATCATGTGCCCTGTTAATCCTTTCCCTCCAAAGGCCAAGTACCTGATGAGCTGTTACTGGGGGAACAACCGTGCGGCCGCTGCGCGCCGGGACCAGAGCCTGCCCTACCTGGAGCAGTATCGCATAGACGTGGAGCAGTTCAAGGAGCTCTTCATCAGCCTCACCCCCTGGGCCTGTGGGGCACACACCCCTGTGCTGGCAGGGCGGCTCTTCCGCCTCCTGGATGAGAACAGGGATTCTCTCATCAACTTCAAGGAGTTTGTGACAGGAATGAGTAAGTGTTGTTTTTGGAGAAAACTGAATGCTGCAAAAAAAAAAGTGTCTGTCCTTTTCCAAGAAGAGAGAACTAAAAGGAGATAATGGTTTGTTTACTGTCATGAGGGGGGACATGGCAGGAAGCCTCAAGCTGGACAAAATACACGTTTTGGTATGGATGTCATTGTTGATTCCTCACAGGACTTTGAGCAGTCATTGTATGGGAATTCATTCTGGTTTGAACCTGTGAGCAGAGGGTGATTCTTTATCATTAAAGTACTATTTTTCTTAACCTTTTATTTTACTTTCAGGTGGTATGTACCATGGTGACCTCACTGAAAAACTTAAAGTACTCTACAAACTGCACCTGCCTCCTGGTGAGTGACTGCTTCTGTGTACTGCTGTTATTGAACACAGGCTGCTCTGATATCAGTTGACATGGGGTGCCTCAGGAGTTTTGCTAATGAAGTGGGTCATACTGCTATTCAATTAGAGATTTTAACATTTGTTTCTCTGTGAATACAGCTCTGAATCCAGAGGAGACAGAGTCTGCTTTGGAGGCCACAAGTTATTTCACAGAGGATGTGACAACAGAAGGTAATGCACCACTGCTGCCTGTAGGCAGGAGTTGCAGCATAGATCCATGAGCTCTGAACTGTGGTGTTGCACAAGGCATGGTCTCATGCTGGCATGTGTTAGGATTGCCAGTGTGTTTGAGTTCACTGTCTTTGTTGCATGATGGGGAAGAAGTTTGGAGCTAAAACTCCTCAGTGTCCATTCCATGCAGGATACAGCATGCTCTGAAGCATGGGCACAGACTGCTGAGGAGGAGCAGTGTGCTTTTACCAGCCCTGTCTCCCACCATGATTTAGGTTTTTTTCATACAGGTCTCATTGTCTCTCTTCTTGTTTTTGTTTCCTTCTCTGTGTCTGTCTATGTCTGACCTTTTCCTCTGTTTTATCTGGGATATTGTCCCCTCAACCCTTTTTTCTGCTGCTCAAGTATCTCCTTTTGTCTCAGAGCTGGATATCTGCCTGCACTGTGAGTCTCAAGGTCAGTCCATGGATTATGTGCATGCATTGAGCATGGCTGTGGTGCTGATACCACCTGCCAGCCCAGTGTGCTGATGTAAATACTCTGAAATTATTGCTGCTGCTGCTCCTCGCTCATGACACTCACTATTAATAAAGTGCTATAATTAATTAAATATCTTTCAGTATATTCTGCCTGTTGAGTTTCAGCCTTGGTCAAAATAGGTTTTGTCTGGCTTCTTTCAGTGGAATTCATCTCATCCTAAAAACTGCTGGTCAAAAAGATGCTCAGAACAGAGTAGGGGGATGTTAGGCTTGCTGGCCTGGGGAGGTGATCCCTGTGCCTACTCCACAGTCTTCCAGTTTAAAAGAATGAGGATGCAAGCCACTGAATTGCTGAACTCTTGGTAGACTAGTTTACTGCATTTCTTAAAGTACAACATTAGGGATTGTCAGATAGGAGTTCAAAGCATGTCAGTCATGCTAAACATTTACCAAAATACAACAATGCCCCCCAAAAATCTGAGTAAGTACAAGAGGTAATTGTGCAGTTTGGTGCTAGGTGGCTGATTTAACAATCTGAGTTGAACCAAGACTTCCTATTTTCTCTAGTGACAATGCAGGGAATCAGAAGTTCATGAAGTTAGACTGCAAATTGCTCCCAAAATGTCAGTTAAGGCAGTGACTAATGAGGAGTGTAGACATTAAGTCACATATGTGCTCAGAAGTGGTTTGGGTTTTTTCCATTCATTATCTTGCTTTGGACAACTGAACATCCTTATCTTTAAGCCATCACACTGCTTTTCTATCTTCCATATCTTTGTTTTCACACTTTCTTTTAAGACCTCTGCCCTCTACCTCAGCTCTTCAACCCACTTTTTGTGTGGCTCTTTATCCAGCTCATCCCATCAGCCTTTTGCTTCCATCCTGTTCTGTTCAATCCTCTAACCACGATTATGGGAGTGTGAGATCTAACTTCTATTAAATGTATAATATATCAAATGTACATATATAAATGTATTCCCCTATTGTATAACTTGAATTTGTATATTGAGTTGTCTTAAGTTCTTTGTGTGTTGTATTACTGAAAATCAGCTAATAATTATTTTATAATTCTATAATTCTTTAGAAACCCAAGAAGATAAAGGAAGAAGAAATGAGAATGGCCCAGAAAAAGGTAATTTCATCATCAATAGACCACATTCTAATCTCATCTCTCTCATATTATGACCTGTTCATTGTCTCATGCTGATAAAGGAGACTGCAAAGTGTCCCTTGTGGACAGAGGTAAAGCAGGAGGTGAGCTGGGAAATAAGCATCCCTTATGCTTTACTGCTCCTACTCTTTTACACACCAAGATCACAGAATTTGTAATTCATATTGGGTAAGTTGTCACCTCACAGAGTTTGTCTATGAGAAGTCAGACTGATGCAGCGCTGTTAAATTTTTTGCTCTACTGACCTGCATCAGATAAACCAGCAGAAAACAGTGCAGCCTTCCTGGTAGATGCTTTCCTGGGCTGTCAATAACACCTTCTTTAAGCCTGATTTTTGTTGGCTCAGCATTCACTTTTTAAGTCTGAAACCATAAACTACCTGACTAGTGGCTTGTTCTTGCCTTGCAGAGGAGAAAGGTACCAGTCCCCAGGACTACAGATACTACCTAAGAATGTGGGCCAAGGAGAAAGAGAACAAGAAAGAAACCATTAAAGATCTCCCCAAAATGAGCCAGGTAAGAAAGGAGTATGAAGGTTTCCAGTTGGATCATTGGCAGTTTAGTGGAATTCTGCAGTATGTGCAGCCATTGTGCCACTATGTTCAGTCCTGTCCCACAGCTTTCCCTGCTGTTCTGGTCTGGTGAGCTTTAGGACCTCGAATTCCACACATTCCTGTTGAATTCTGCAGTGGATATGGACAAACTGCTTGGTATCAACCAATCAAATGTAATGGATTCACTCAGCCTCACCTCAGACCAGTTTTCCTGTAAGAACTGCACTGTGTTTTCCCTCCAGAGCAGGATGTTTCAAATATGCCATCAGTCACAGAAACTTTTTCAACTTTTTTTGTTTTGCATTGTCAAGTTACAGCTGCTTGGTGGAGAGTGAAGAATGTGGTTACAGAAGAGAGAGTCAGATGACTGGTGTGATCTTTTCTGTCTCTAATTTCCTTGATGGGTGCTACTTAAACCAGTTCAGAAATGCTTAGAAGCTGACCACAGAAGAGTAGCAGAATAGAAGTAAAACTTAAGGTTTTCTTAGCATTAGTGAATATGTGATTATTCTGTTCATCTGTCAGCAGAAAACCCACCACTATTAAATTGCTAGCTGTGTCTCAATTTAGCCACTACAGAGAGGGGGGAGTTTGTGTCAGACTGTTCTGAATCAGTGCAGTAAGTTGCCACTTGGTGGGGAGGCAAATAAGCAATGAGTCATCTGAGATAGTGCCTGTTGCTTCATCCACCACTGACAACTTTTTTCAGCCTGATACATGATTATTTGGTCTTTGTCTTTTAAAGGAACAGTTCATAGAGTTATGCAAGACCCTTTACAACATGTTCAGTGAGGACCCCGTGGAGCAGGAGCTGTACCATGCCATCGCCACTGTGGCCAGTCTGCTGCTGAGGATCGGTGAAGTTGGAAAAAAATTCTCCAACAGGCCCACGAGGAAGTCTGAGGACTGCAAAGCAAACAGTAACCAAGATCCTGTCAGTGAAGAGGAGTCACCAACATCTGAGCAGAGTCAGAATTCAGCAGTGGAGCAGCAACCCCAAGCTGACCATGAGGACAAAGCCAGCGTTGATGCTCAACCTGAAAAAACCCAGCAGGAAAACCAAACTCTAGGAGATGGGTCAGGGGAAGGACAAGGCTCTCCTTTACAGCTGCTATCAGATGATGAAACCAAAGATGATATGTCCATGTCTTCCTACTCCATGGTCAGCACGGGCTCCCTGCAGTGCGAAGACATCGCCGACGACACGGTGCTGGTGGGCTGTGAGGGCAGCAGTGCAGCTGCCAGGTATGGCAGCACCATTGACACTGACTGGTCCATCTCCTTCGAGCAGATCTTGGCCTCCATGCTGACAGAAACAGCCCTTGTGAACTACTTTGAGAAAAAGGTCAACATTCTTCAAAAGATCAAGGACCAGAAGAAAGTAGAGAGGCAGTTCAGTTCATCCAGTGACTATGAACTTTCCTCTGCATCAGGGTGAGCTCAAGAAATCAGGAGTTGTCTTTGGGAGATAAAACAAGAAGATAGTGTGGCAGATGGCAGGATGGTTTGGTATTTTCTGTTTGGGTTTTTTTTTTGTTTATTCAGAGACCAGTAACTACATAATTACAATAGAATCCAGTTGATAAGGGGCTCCTGACAGTGACTGTGTAGGTGTTTCTTTGGCTGCTCTGGCTGAGAGAATTAGATTTACATTCTTGAGAGCCATTAGAACCTAATAGCCCCTGACATATAGAATTACCACCATAAATTATGCATGTCTGCCTTTTGCTATCTTTTATTTCAATGAAGTTTTGTTTCAGACAGTAACTGCTCCTTGCCTGCCCTTGTTTGCTGTAGGTTCCTGGGTAACTGCACAGCAGATGCAGCCTGGCTTGAAACCATGCTCACCTCTGGCTGCCAGTCCGAGAGCTAATGCAGTGTAGTCAAGTGCTGTAGGACTCTGACCTAAAAATAATCTTGTACGTTCTTGTAAGCTGTTCTGTGACTCAGCAGCTGTAAAGCAAATGTGCCCCACTGCTCCCAGCACCCTAAGATCTAAACATAGACATTGCTCAGACCTGCAGGTTTCTTTCACATTTGGCATTTTCATAGTGTACGATCACTTATTTCTCCTTCAGAATTCAGGAATTTCCAGGCAAACCTGGTTTTCTAGCATTTGCTTTTCTATTTCTTTGAAAGCTATTGTTTTTAGTTTGTCTGGGAAGCCACAAGCTCCTTGACTTCAGTGCAGAAGTGATACTGAGTCAATCAGTGGGCCCATGATGGTTATAATGAGGGAATAAGTTCCTAAAATAGAAGTCAGTGAATCAGCCTCAGCATTCCAGGGGAGTGGCACACTGGTGTGCTGGACTGTCCCTGATGACACATTCACTATTTAGTGCTGATTCTGTTTTTCCTAGCTAGTGATGGTCCCCTAAGGAGGACCTCCTAGGAGGAGGATCCCTAAGAATTACCTGATCAGTCAGCCCTCACAAATGCTTGGGGCAGAAGCTGTGCAGGAGCACTGTGCCACCCACTGCTGCTCAGTGTCCTTCCTTGAGAGCTCAGCAATGGCTCTTAGAAACTATTGCACATCCAAGGGCATTTGACCTAAAGGGGAAGAATACAGAGCAGCATGGCTCTGACATCAGCCCCTTGTGGGAATACCAGAGCTCATTCCAGTTAGAGACAAAGAAACTGGGAGACTTAGTGAGTGCTCTTTGAAATTAAACCCAGAGGAAACTATGAGTAGCCCTTCTGGTAGCAGGGTGTGTTCTCCAAGGGAGAAGTAATGCTGTTACTACAGATAAACTCATCTCAGCACAGAGGCAGTGGCCTTGCAGGGTCAGGGTGAGGGACTTGCTGCTTAGCCAGAGCACACCCTGCACTGAAGGCAAGGTGTGATCCAGCTTTTGGCTGGCACTTGGGATCTAAAGGTAGGAAGGACACATGTGGATGTTCCCGTTTGACACTACTTGGTGTGCTACTCAGTGTTAATTCATCCTCATGACATTTTTGGTCTGTTCACAGCTGGTACATACTTCTTATTTCTCTGCCTCCTCTGTCCTGTATCACTGGAGAGCAGCCATTAGTAAAACTGCTTTTACTAATTATTCAGTAATTTATTGTAATTTTTTTAAGTACAAATAATACATGTGATTTTACACTGTCTGTCTTACTTGTCATGTATTCAATAAATGAATCAGAATCCTATAGGCTATTTGGCTGTCTTTTATTTCTCTCTGAGCTTGTGGAATACTGCTGGTTCTTTACCCAGTTTCAGAAAGAATGTGTCACCAAAACTGTGGGGGAAAAAAACCTTCCAACAACATTTTTTATGTTAGAGAATCAAGGCATTGCAGTTCTGTCCAGGCTGGCTGGTTTCGCTGAGGGGCAGGGGGATGCACTTCACACAGGTGTAACACAGTACGGTGAACACCGCATTTCTTATAACTGCCCTTGGAACCCCTTTTACAACAGAGCAACCAAACCAACAATGCTTAACAATCACCAACTGTTTTACAACTGTTTTTGACACGGACCCGCACATCTCCAGGTCGGTGCGAACCTGACCGGTACCGACAGGAGGGTCAGGCACCGCCGGGCCCGGCACAGCGGGGTCTGCCCCGGGAAGGGCACTCGGCAGTGCCCTGATGGCCTTGGTTTGTGAGAGGGGAGAGCCCCTCCCGGTGCCGGTGTCGCTGCCTGGCCATGGTTCCTGGTGTCGCTGCCCGGTGCCGGTGTCATTGCCGGTGTCATTGCCGGTGTCGCTGCCCGGTGTCACTGCCCGGTGCCGGTGTCACTGCCCGGCCGTGGTTCCCGGTGTCGCTGCCTGGTGTCATTGCCCGGTGTCACTGCCCGGTGTCATTGCCGGTGTCTCTGCCCGGTGCCATTGCCCGGTGCCATTGCCGGTGTCTCTGCCCGGTGTCGCTGCCCAGTGTCACTGCCAGGTGTCATTGCCCGGTGTCACTGCCAGGTGTCATTGCCCGGTGTCATTGCCCTGTGCCATTGCCCGGTGTCGCTGCCCGGTGTCATTGCCCGGTGCCATTGCCGGTGGCATTGCCCGGTGCCATTGCCCGGTGTCTCTGCCCGGTGCCATTGCCCGGTACCGGTGCCATTGCCCGGTGCCATTGCCCGGTGTCACTGCCCGGTGTCTCTGCCCAGTGTCACTGCCCGGTGTCATTGCCCGGTGCCGGTGTCACTGCCCGGTGTCATTGCCCGGTGCCGGTGTCATTGCCCGGTGTCATTGCCCGGTGTCTCTGCCCGGTGCCATTGCCCGCTGTCATTGCCCGGTGCCGGTGCCATTGCCCGGTGCCGGTGTCATTGCCCGGTGCCGGTGCCATTGCCCGGTGCCGCCGCCGAGCGGCGCTGGCGGCGCGCCGCGGGGGTCACGTGGCCGCAATGGCGCAGCGGTTCTGGGTGCTGAGGTGCTGCAGCTGCCGCCGCTTCCAGGGGCAGCAGGTGGGGCCGGGCCGGGCCGGGCCGGGCCGGGCGGGGGCGGTGCGTTCCGGGCCCTGACCGACCCCTCTGTGCCCTCCCAGGCCAAGCGCAGCGGGCGCTGGAGCTGCAGCGTGTGCGGGCAGCGGCAGGCCGTGCAGAAGGTGAGGGCAGCCCTGCACCCCCGGCCGCGTGTGGTGACCCTCGGTGACACCGGGGCCGTCCCTCACCCCGCGCTGTGCCCCTCGGGCTGCGCCCTCAGCCTTGTCCTCGTCCGTTCGGTGCAGGTTTACGGGCAGGGCTCGGGCCTGGAGTGCCGGCGGCACGTGCAGAAGCTGAACTTGCTGCAGGGTGAAGCAGAGGAGGCGCTGGGTTGGACATCTTGGTACCGCCATTGACCTTTCCCTGCTCATTGCTCTGGGTGTGCTGCGGCTGATGAGCATCCTCACCCGCTGGGTGCAGCTGGCCAGCCTGAGCATGTCACAGCAAGGTTTTCTGGCCTGCTGGGAAGCCTTGACCGTGCTGGTTTTGGCCTCTTTGTTGGGGGTTTAGTGTCCCAGAGTGTGTCTTTAGATAAGGATTTCTTTCAGATAATTATAGGTGATCAATAGCATATGTTGGTCAGGCCTTTGCTCATTAATATGCACACAATAGGGTTTGGGTTTGTTGGGGTTTGATTTTTTTTTTTTAATTTGGTCTTTCTTATGTACTGTTTGATGAGCTGACTGTGGAGATGTTCCTTTTACAGATTACAGTCTTCATCAGATTACATCCTCAAAAAACATCCATTTGAAGAAGTTGCTGCCTAACTGTTGGCATTTAGGAGGTTCACACTGTGAATCTGTTGAGTAATCACTGTTGCTAGTGATAAAAGAATTGTTCAGGGTAAACACTTCAGTGTAATTCCTGCTGGGCTGGAAAATCTGAGTAGCACCTTACTGTTTATTTCTTTTCTAAATCTGTTTATAAATCATGTAATCTTGAAGTGGTCTTGAACTCGTCCAGTCTCCTTTTTACTCAAAGTTATTTTCAGAGATCGGTCAAGGGTAGTTATGTAACTTGGTTGTGACTACACAGTGCTTCACAGTTAAGCTTGGGGAAGAAAACTCATTGTTCACTTTATCAAAAAGTGTTGCTATTTTTATTCTCAAAGAATTGTGAAATTCAAAACATTATGAAACAACTTCCCTTTTCCTTGCTTTCATGGGATAAAATGAGTGAGTTTAAACTGTTGTACCAAACACTGTTATATCCCTAGCTGTGATCAATTAAATTTATAATTTCATAATTAGTGGCATTAGCTCAAACTTGCAACTTTGTATAGCAACAAGGAGGGCTCTAACTAGAGCCTGTAACTAGATTTAATCAAGTGTTTGTGCAATGTATCTTGTAAAGCATTCATTTGGCATAAGTTTTTCCATAGATCCTGTTTTTCTGATATCTCTCCTATCCAGTGTTCCTATCCATGCTTTCTATTCAATCCCTTGTGCTGTGACTGGGTGATTTGAAGCCTATAAATCAACAGACAGGAGCGTGTTCCAGAAATTGTAGTTTAAACCTCTATTTTAGGTGTGTAGAAGACTCTGTAAATGACAGCAAAAATAGAGCAGCACAGCATGAGGACAGTTCAGTGCAGCAGGTAAGATCCCTGCAAAGCTGGGGTAAATACAAACCCATTCTGCCCTGGGTGAATGCTGGTGAAAGCAGTGATCCCTTTTTGTGGTTCAGAGAGCTGAAAGAGATGTTTATGAAAGAGATGTATTAAATCAGAGATGTACAGAGGTGTACACAGAACCTGCTCCACTGGGGACTGAACCTGGAACGTGGTACAGGAACGTGTCCTAAACTGATTCATGATTTGAGGCATTCAGCACACGTGTAAACAATACCAAAAATGAGAACCTCCGTGTTTTGCTGGTTTTAGTAACTCTCCAGTGTTGTAGGAGGGAAGGACAGAAGGCAGTCGCTGGAGTAAATATCTGGACCAGGAGAGTGAGGATCAAGAAGATGAGGAGGAGGCAGCTCTGGAAAGGCAACAGTTCTGTTCCCAGAGAAAGAACACTGTGGGAGAACGAAGGTACAGAGAGAACTTGGTTTTGCAATTCCTGCCCCCGAGTGGTGACACTTGATTTGGAGGTGTGGGAGGGAGCTCAACTCAGATCTGAGCTAAAGGTGCAAGTTGCAGTGTATGACCTCAGCTGAACAGGGACTTGGTATTTGGGGATATTGAGCCACCCATTTTATAAACTTCTCTGGTGATTTGTGAAAAGAATCACAGTGGATCTAATCTGTCCTCTTTGTGAATGGTTTTCTTGGCCAGGAAACACCCGAAGCGCTTCCTCTCCAGTGCTGCTCCAGAGCATGCAGAAGAAAGTGGAGCTTCTCAGCTTGTCTATCAAGCCAAAAAAGTTAAAACCACTGAGGTATTTTACTTATAGAACATGGTCCTGACCTCTTTTGTATCATCATTTTGAATTTTTATGAGTCTTTCTCTGTTTTTCTCCAAGCAATCCAATGAATGACTGAATGACCGGGGAGAAAAAAAAAATGTGTTGGGGGTTTCCTCTCAGAAAGATTTTATTTAGACAAAGCCAGTGCCACCTTTAATGCTTCTATGCTGCATTTATAACCAAGGTCTCTCCTTTCTTACAGTGCAAGAAAGGCTTTGTAGCAGTGCCTGATGGACATGATGGAGATGCTGGTTCTGGAGGCAGTGTGGTTCCTGCTGTCTGTGAGACTGTAGTGCCTGAGGAGAATACACAGCCCCCGACTGCTTGTACCAAACCATCCAAGTGGGGAAAATTTCTCTCAGTATCTGACAGCTCTAGTGAAAATGCTGCTGCAGTTCCCATGGCACTGCAGGACAGTGGAGGTTTGGGGCTGGACAGCACAGCTGCTGGTGGAGCCTGGAGGTGCTCAGAATGGGTTGGAAGAACTCTGCCTCAGGATGCAGGGTTTGAATTTAAAAAGTGTGTTGCTAGCACTGAGGATCTGGCCTCATCCCTGGCCAGCAGCAGGTGGCCAGTTGAGGATGTGCTCAGAGAACCTCCCAGCCAGGTGCTGAGGGTGGGATCTGTTGCAGACACCACTGCAGGAAGGTGCTGCTTGGACACCACGGGGAGGGCAAACACCCTTGTTAACTCTTCCCCTAGACCAAAGCTGAGCAACATTTCTCGTGAGCAACTCTTCTGCACAGGTGAGGAGTTTGATGATGATCTCTGAAGTTCAGGCATCTTTGGCACCTCTTTCTTGGCTGTAATGTATTTGAGATAACGTTTACTGATACACTTTTGAACTAAAGGTTGTTTCACTCAAAGCCATAGAGAACTGCACTATTAAAGTTGTTTACTTGCTTGATGGTTGTTTGGGGGGGAAGGGAAGGAGGGAGAAGAGACTGTTGCTCTCAGGTTACAGGGTTGTCTAGCAACCTCAGCAGCTAGAAATAGGAATGGAATTAGGTCAGCTTGGGGAGAGAAAGCTCCCAGGCTTTAAGGATTCCTGGCCTGTACAATTAAATTCTGTGATTGACTCCTCCTTACAAACTACAGCTCTTTCTCCCCAAAATACATCTTTGTTGAAATCTGCCATAGCACCCCTTTCTTCCAGAGCTGTAAGCAAGCTCCAGAGCCAGCACAGCATTGGATTTCTCTTCCTAAGTGTAGCCCTAGGTGTACACCAAAGTATGTGCAGGAAGGCACTCCCATGTTTTCAACCTCATCCATAAATAATGTAGCTGTGATACTGAAATGTTCCACAGACACATGACATGCAGTAGTAATTTATTTTTCCTCCATTCTACAAGCACTTAAGAACATGAGACAGAAACCCAGAGTAGCAAGAATGATGAACCACAATAGCTCATGGTGCATTTATCTGCTTTCAGCTAGAAAAGTGCTTTATGTTACTACTACAAGTGGGGTGGCTGCTTAGAATACTGGATGGCATCTAGTGCTGCCCCAATGTCGCAGTTCTTGGTCTGCAGGAGCCGAGTGAGCCATCCACCCTCATCAGAGAAGCCCATGGAGAGCATCTGGGACAGGGACTCGATGAGGCGAGGGTCAGCTTCTGTGGAAAGAAGAATGGAGTTCAGCTATTTCATGTAATAGGAAAAGCAGGCAAGGCTTTAATAGCACTCTTTGAGAGGAGACATGCTCTTCTTTGTCTCCCAGGAGTGCAGATGTTTGAGATAAACAATATATAATCAGAGCTAAGGAAAGTGCTTAGTCAGGCTCAGCTGGCCTTGCTGTGGGACTCAGTGCTGCCGATGGCAGTTGAGGGACCTTGGATACTGTTACTGGCTCCCAGCAGCAAAGCCACGGGATGTACTGGTCCACATCCTGCATTAAAAGGCTCTCTGAGCAGCACCCAGCAAGGACATGGCTGAGGACAGCACCTACTCTGTGTTGCTCAAATGGCATATTAGCCCAAGGTCAGACACGTGGTTAAGACTTAGCAGCCCACATTCACCTGATCATCTCTAACAGGGTGCAAGAGCTGCCAAACCTGGCCAGGTCAGGGACAGGTTTAGCTCTGCCTTACACAACTTTGGTTTTTACCACCTCTAAAACCAGTCTGCTTGTGTCAGGCCAAGCTGGCAGTTCCCAAGCCAAAGTTACTCTTAGCTATGGAACCTGCTCACACTCTCCTACCTGGGGGCAGGTGTGGGTAGAGAGCAGCTTCTCTCAGTCCTGTAGGTCCTGGCTGGGGAGGATCCCGAGGCACATCCAGGGAGCTGGGACCATCTGTGTCTGGCATTTGCAGAGACTGCAGTTCACCTGTGGAGGGATCCACTTCTTTGGATGATAAGTGGGTCCAGTCCTCCTCACCCCCCGATGAACTGCTAGACTCACTGTTTTCCTAAAATGGAAAAGAAAAAAAGGGTCCAGGTGCTGTAGTGCCTTCCAGGCAGTAGGCACACTCCTGCTATTTGCCTTGAATGTAAAGAATTACATCCACAAGAAGTCCCACCACCTTTGCTGTAAATCTGTAAAGGTGCTGTGTGCTCTCATCTTAATATTCACTCCCACAGTGCATGCCAAGTGATTGTATTCAATTACTGTCACAGCTCCTGTACCTGGGAGTGGAAGATGCCATCTTCCATTGGTGTGGGCACAGGATCGACCACCATGTCTTGCATCTGTCCTGCAATGATGTTTACTTGTGCAGCAGACTCTGCATTACTCCAGTCTGCTTTGGTCTGAGCATTCTGGGTTGGAGCACTGCTGGGTGCCGCAGCATTGCTGTTCTCTTGGTTGGCAGAAGTGGGAGTCACTTTGCTTCTCTGTCCTCCGTGTTCCACATCAATATCAACTTCAATACCTAGAAAAGCATTTGAGGTGGACAAAGTCTTAAGAGGTTTTTCCAAAGCACAGTCCTAAATGGATCAATCGTGCTCTACACCCTTAAGGTTTCTGCCATCCTACAGTCTGCCATGTAACATGCAGGAATTAAAATGCAAAGCCTTCTTTAATAATATGTCCACATAAACCAGGCAAAACCCAGAGTCACCACTGATTGAAGTTAGTGTTACAGTGCTGACACATAAATGAAATCTGTCCTCATTTTCTCTCAAAGAAAAGGTACTGAGTGGCTGTTCTAAGCCTAAGCATTATTAGTATCCAAGTCTAAATTAAGCCTTTGAGGCTTAGGATACAGGAGGTAGTGCCAAGACCAGTCACAACTGACTGCTGCTGCTGTTAAACAGACCTGTAAGCCAGTCTCAGGGACTGGTAACAAACTGTAGGTCACTTACCCAGGGGACTCAGAAAAGCTGCAACACTCTCCCCAACATTCTTTAGGAAGGTGACATTGGGGTCCTGAGGCTGGCTGTTAGTAGAAGCTTCTAGAAAAACAATTTCTGTTAGCACACACAGGCTCCGAGGGAAAGGGCACCTGCAGAGAGTGTGTCCCCACAGGAGCTTAGTGCTCACTCCTGTCACTCACATACATTACAGAACAAAGCACTACAGAGAAAAACTAACTGAGCTACCTCTGGAACAGAAAGCCAGCATTAGCATTGTTATGGCTCGTTACCCATGCTGAAAGGCAGATCTGGAGTAGAATGGTGACATGCTTGACCTACCAGCTCAGCTTGGTTGGGTTCCAGATACTTTATCTGCATCCCCATTGACTGCAAGGACCCAAGCACACCTTACAGTAATGACACTTAGTGCTGAAAGGTGCCAACTGTTTAAAGCAAATTAGATTCGCTCCTTTGTTTGTTTTCCCACCCAGACTCTACCCTGTGCTGCAGAACCTCAGCTGGGCTGAGGCTCCACCACCACCCTGTCTGCCAGGACATCTCCTCTCACCTTCTGCAGCAGGTGCACTGGGGGCTGCAGCGGTGGCCTCAGCTTGCTCCGAGTTCTGGCAGGGAGCTGCAGGCCCAGGATACCCCCAGCAGTGCATCCATGCAAAGGGTGGGACACCATGGCGCATTTTGCGGAGCCAGCGTCCTCGGGGAAGCCACTGTAAAGGGTGACATTCATGTGACACTGGGTTCTGAGCAACTGAAACTCCTCACTTGAGTTTGAGGACTCTCCCACTCGTCAGTTCCCTGCCACAGATTTTGCTCACCTCAAATGGATTGAGCAGTGGGCTTTGGAACATCACCATGTTGTGCTCCTTGTGGATGCCCTTCCCCTCACAGGTGCTGCACAGGTCATAGTCTGGACAGACACTGCACTTGAACCTGGTCCCCACCACGGGTCCCTCGCAGGCGTCACAGATGACGTTGGGGTGCACCATGCTGCGGGGAGGCTCCTGGCTGCACTGCGAGCGGTGCTCCCGCTTGCACTCCCTTTTCTCTGTAAAGGAAAGGAAACTTCACATCAACATCAGGTTACTATTTGCAGCCTGGAAGTCAGGCAGAGGAGGAAGCACCAACAGCCCATCAGAGCAGTGTTGACTTACTAAGTCAGTTTATTTTTACACCGGCTGTCAAACCTAAGCTGGGCTCATGGAAGAGACCTTAAACCACGTGCAAAGAGGTTTTGCAAAGATACCTTCTACTGAAACCAAGCATACCTTATCCTAAATATCTCTTGGCATGCTTAACTGAGATTAGCACTGCACCACCTCATCTGGCTTCTCATCCTACCTTCCCAAGTACTGCAAGAACAAAATGTTTCTGGAGAAGGAGTTAGGAATGCAGATGCCAGGAAGCACAACATGAGAACGGGGACAACAGGTGTGGCTCGTTAGATGGACTGCAGATAAAGCTTTGAGGGCTTCTACCTGAACACAACGGACTAGGGAGCAGCTATCCCCTGGGAAAGGGGAATTAAGGCTAACATGTTGTGAATATTTAGGATATCAGTGCTAGTTGAGCGTATCCAGGGAACGAGGATGACAACAAAGCCTCACAGTGGGCCAGCTGATAGGGCTAGGAGGAAACCTGTGGTTTGTTTATCCCACCTCAAATTCGTGTTCTGTCCTATTACACTGCCCTTTATTTAACCTCCCCCGCAGAGGCCGCAGTCTCCACCAGGCCCCCGAGGCCACGGGAGGGGCCAGGGCTGGCTTCTCCCTTCGGGCAGCTTTGGGAGCGCTGCCAGGCAGCGCTCAGCCCGACCCGCCGCGCCTGCGGAGCTGCGCGCCCCTACCTTTGATATAAACACGGAACACGCCATCCCGCGCGTAGGGCATCGCCAGCTCCAGCTCCTCGTCGGTGGAAAAAGCGACCAGGTCCCCGTCCTCATCTGAAAGGGCGAAGCGCAGGATGAGGGGCCCGGCCGGGTGTCACGGGGGGAACGGGGTACCCAGAGCCCCGAGACCTGCCACCCCCGGGCCCGGCCCCAGCCCCGCTCACCCTTGTAGTGCATGCGGAAGGCGGGCGGCGGCCCGGCCCGCAGCAGCCCCTGGAACAGCTCGGCGACGCGCTCGTAGATGGCCCGGTAGCGGGCGGGCGGCGGCAGGGTGAAGCGGCGGATCTCGCGGACTGTCCCCTCCTTGCCCAGCAGGTAGGCTTTCACCGTCAGCGCCGCCATGGCTGTGGCGCAGCAGGAATTGCGGCCGGGAGCCGGGACACGCACAGACACACACGGGGCGGAGAGAGCGGCGGCGGCAGCGGCGGGGCGGCCGCGCTTTTATAGCCGCTGTGTAGGTCACGCCCCCAATATTACGTCATCTGCGCTCCGGCCCAGGCTCCGCCCCCGGTCCCGATCCCGGTCCTGGTCCCGGTCCCGGTCCGTGCCCGTCCAGCCCCAACGGGAACGGTGTCCTGCAGCCCGGAGAACTGTGCAAGTGCCCGTGTCTGCTCCCTGCCCCGGGGCAGTGCGGCAGCGTTTGGCGGAGCGGGGTTGTTGTGGTCTCCAAAGCACCAGCGGGGCGGCGGGGGGCGAGTGCGACACACGGACCTCCTGGGTGGGCTCCGAGACCCTCCGGCGGGGAAACACCACACCACGGGGCAGCGCTGGGCCCTTCACTGCTCGGCAGCGGCCACCAGGATCCACCGGGCCAGGTGCCACCATCCCGGTGCTGCCTGTCCCTGCCTCGTGGCCAGCAGGGCCAGCTCCCCTTGGCCATTCTGATCCTGCCTGTCCCTGCCTCATGGCCAGCAGGGCCAGCTCCCCTTGGCCATCCAGCCTGATCCTGCCTGTCCCTGCCTCATGGCCAGCAGGGCCAGCTCCCCTTGGCCATCCAGCCTGATCCTGCCTGTCCCTGCCATCCCTTGGCCGGGGAGCAGAGGTAGGAGCCACGCGCCAGCCCCGCTCGTGCAGCACTCACCGGAGGGGTTTGCATGCCGAGCATGACAGGAATAAATAACTCTTCCCTGAACCCCGTGTTTCGGAAGGGGGGGCACTAAAAATAAGGTCACTGGTGTAAACACAACTGACATTAAGGAGGATGTGCTGTGGCCTTTCCAAGCTGGTTGGCAGCAGTATTTTTTTGCAGATCAGATACAGTTGACAGGCATCTTAATCCAGCCACGGGAGGGTTCAGCTGGCAGAACACACCGTCTGTGCTGTCCAAGCATAATTAAATAATGATGGATCAATGATTATTAGGTTCCTTGTTGGTGTTAATATCTTCTCACCCAAGGGCCTGACCACTCTGACTCTTGGTGCTATATTGCTTGGTTTAAGATATTAAGAACTTAGGAGAAACTATGTCATGATTTATCATCTTCTGTAATCAAGAGAAACATAAATTTTAATTTCCACCATCAGAAGGTAGTTTATTTCTTGACCTAAAGTACATATGTTAAAGCACTTGGCCTTTCATGTAGACACATTTTTGGCATATGCGTGGCAATGTTGAAATTGCAACCCTTTCCTGGAAAATAGTATTTACAGTGGAAAAGTTTGCCCCATTTAAGTTAAAATGCTTTCTAGAAAATTCAGTTTCTAGGTATGACATGGCTAATATTTCCACTGTAAAGCAGTGGGTTAAAGTTTAAACACCAGCAGACTTAGGTGGAAGCATGGAGGATGCTGTGTAGGAAATGATTCAGCGGCTTTTACAGCAGGAAATATTGAAAGGTTGGGGCAGGCAGCAAATCTGTATGGCGTTCACCTTCCCTTTTGCCTGTTTATTGTGTGTATCCTTATGTCTGAAAATGTCAGTGAAAGCTGATGACTTGACTCTGTTGGATTATGTTTTTTCTCCATAAAATCTGTTGTGGCACCAGGAGAAGCAGGAGATGGAGTACAGGACACTCTGCCAGTGTTGGATGTGCCTCAGCAAGCAGCACCTCCAGCATGCCCACCTCATGTCCTGTTTTTGGGGACCCCGAGGGTCACTTTTGTCCCATCTATAAAGCCACAGAGTGTATTTTGAGACCCAGCTCCAGCACATTCATTCCTTAGGTTCCAAGCTGTCCCAGACAGCTCCAATTCCTATTCCCTTCTCCATCCCTGCCTGTGTTTGAGGGGTGTTTGAGGCATGGGGGGTTGTCCTCAAGTTGCTGTGTCTTTTTACATCAGTTCTGTCTCCAGGCTAATTGATTGTTACATTTATCAATCAATGCGCTAGAGTAAAATCAGAAATCTGCGTTTTCCTCTGTGTCCACTTGAGTCCATTTCTCCTGGTGGGACATGCTGAGTCACGCTCAGCCCTCTGGGTGTGACATCATGCACTTTTACAAAACATAAGGCAAACAGGCTTTCACCGGCCTGTTGTTGGCTTACCTCACCGATCACGGGACGGGGGTGACTCAGTGAGTCTCCTCCTCCTCCTCGAGGTCGGGGATTTCCTCCCAGCAAGCCCTTCTCAGCTCAGACCATTACCTCCAGCTCTCCCCCGTTACCTCCAGCCCCTGCCCGGGTCCTCAGCCCCCTGGAGAAGCCGTGTGAGGAGCTGTGCTCTGGTCCCACATCCACTCGAGAAGTTTCTCCTTCTGTTTGTAAGTGGATCTGGATTTCGGCATGAAGTAGTGGCTATATGGATATTTTCTTATGATTCCTTAGGAATGCCATAGCATCACAGCAACCCCTTCCCCAAAAAGTGCCTTGTTGGCCCGGGGTGCTGAGCAGCCAGCTCCACAGATGGATGTAGCAAAGGAACAGTAAAGGCAACAGGGAAAAAAAGCTGTTGGAGTTTAAAAATTCAAGTTAGAGAGGAAAGGCTTAAAAAGGAGCAATTAGCATCCCTTCAGTGCTCTGCTTTCTCTCTACACCCACTCCTGCTGGGAAATGTTTAAAAATATTTGGTGAGGTTTTTGTTCTGAGGGCACAATCACCAGAAATATGCCTTCTGTCCAAACTTCTTATGTTTGCAATAAAGCCCTGGGGGGAAGAAGGTGGGTTGGAGGAGGGGAAATGTCCAATCTTTTCCTTGCTTGCAAGCCACAGCAGAGGCTGATGAGGAAATTTTCCAGAGGAAATTTTCCCCCAGATCATTGCTCCAGCCTGAGGCTCCCCTCACTGTCCCAGCAGTCCTGGTGAGGAGGGGAGGGTTTGACTCCTGTGTCCCCTGGCCCTGCAGGATGTGTGTGGTGACGGAGGGACCATGCTCAGCTCTCCAGGCTGCACCAAGCTCCCCATCCACACACAGCAATCCCTCATGCTCCTTCCAGAGGCTTCTGGAGAGCTGCAGGATCCTCCAGACACGTCGGGTTGGACACCGGTGACTCAGCCCGGTCCCATGACCTCTGCTTTCCTCCTCCAGCCCAGTGAGAACCCTGCTCATGCCTCGGAAGCAGAACCCTCCTTCCTCATTGGCACAGGCAGAGCACAAAGCCGAGCAGGGAGTTTTTTGCTGTCTCATTTCTGAGGCTGAGCTTTCCTGAAGTTTGGCTGTGCCACGTCAGGTGTTTACACAGGCTCAGCAGCTCCTCATTGCTGGAACTGTTCAAGGCAGAAAACTCTGGCACAGTTTTTTTTCACTGAGACACAGGAGCAAATAGGAAGAACAGGTAGAGAGCAGGCACAAGGTACAAGCACACTAGGAATGTCATGCAGCTCCATAAGGATTTTGTGTTCCTGGAGGTGAAAAAGCGTTTTTTGCAACCAATGAAATTTCTTGGAGCTAGTGTTGCTTTGAGAATCTGACTTGTAGCTTTTGCCCTGAATTAAAGCATCAATATGTCAACACTTTGAAGGTAAAGCACCTTGTTGTCATTTTCCTCTCTCATGGCTAAGGAGATTTGGAAACATTCATACAGCAGTGAAACAAGCCGTGGTGATGTTTGAACACAGCAGCCTATAAAACACACAGAGAATGAAATTATTTTGTTTCTTGCATAAAGCAGCCTGGGGAGGATCAAGCCTAAAGATGGGTCAAACTCTTTAGAGCACTAGATAAAATCAGCTATCAATCTGGATTACATTTTATACCTAGACCTAATAAATGTTTTCTCTTTCTAACTTTTGTAATGGCCTCAGGATCTGTGGATTGCTATGGGAGTGTTTCTCATGAAGGCCCCTCATTTCTGCAGCATGCTCAGCATTGCCAACATCATCTGTACAAAGATTAAAAAAAACCACCCTTTTCTCTGTATTTGCCATTTGCCAGGGGTTTGGTTCTCTGCAGTTCACATTTTAATCTTTGCTCTGCAAAGGGACCAAAGCTCAAAAACTTGCTCAAAATTTGCTCAAAACTTGCTCAAAATTTTAAAAACAGAATAAAAGACAAAACTGGGAAAAGAAGAATGGATGTCAAGAATAAAAGAGACCTTTGCAAGTCTGAGAGAAAAATAGCATGTGCTACGATTTGGTTTAGTCCCTAATTTTTTCCAAGAGAACCCAAGGTTTTTATCATGAGAGGGTGATATAAAGCTCATTAATTTTTTCTTTTATGAAGACAAAGTATAACAGCAGAAATTAGATTAAACTTTATCCTTGGGAAAGAGTCTAATTAATTGTCTTGGAGAAATTATTAATGTTCCTCCCCTCTCTTCTGCTGCTGACGCACCAGATAACCCGAGTGGTGGGAGCATTTTGCACCTCTGAAAACAAACAGCCAACATTTAATGGAGTACAATGTTTCCCCACCAGCAGCTCTCGCTTGTCTGCCACCTCTAGGGAGGGCTGCCATGAATTCCTGCGGACTCGCTGCTGGCTCGCGTTCTGGTGGGGACAACGCTTTGTAAAACCCGGGTGAGGATGCGCAGGTCCGGGTACCGCCCCGAGGGGTTTTTCAGCGCTCCCGAGAGTTCTGCTCCGGGCATTTCCCTGCTCAGGGCAGTCCCTGCTCGGGGGTGTGCTCTGTGCTCGGCCTTGTGACTCCTCCTGGCAGAGGAGGGAGGAGGCAGAAACTTTTGTTGCCGTCCAAAGGGCTCCCTCTGCCGATTTCCTGCCCGGATTTTCTAACCACCGGCAGAGGCCATTTCAAGATCTGAAAAACGTGCTTTATTTCATGAGCTGAGGGATATTCTAAGGATGCAGATAGGCAAGGATGCAGAAATGGGCGAGCTGTGCTTTTCCTCATAAACGAGTTACCCAGAGCGCCTCGAGGCAGCCCCTGCGCCTTGCTGAGCGCTGGGCTCCCTTCATCACCTTCCCAGGAGGAAACACAGTGGATGCCTGTTTGGCAGATCTTCCTTTTCAGGAGAATTCCCGTGTGTGCTGGAGTGCTGCTGGGCGGGGATGTGCCCGCGGAGGGCAGCTGGCTCCCGGCTCCTCCCCGCCTGGGGTGGCATCCGAGCCCGGCCAGCGCCTGCCCCGCCTCCGGCACGGCGCACGCCTCGCTGTGCATCGCACCCGGCCGCCCCAGACACTGCAAGCAGCAGACTTTGATCGCTGGAAGCCAGTCCTGCGGTGTTTACATCTCTGAGAAATATTTACTTGCTAAAAGGGCTCTGGGGAATGGGAGATGACAGCTTTCGCTGGTTCAGGAGTTACGTACCCGTGTACAGCGCACCTGAGCTGCCTGACCTCGTGCCCACTCACAGAAACAAGTTCAGATGATGAAGGCAAATAAATGCCTGTGGAGCCTGACCTCACAGCACGGTCTGTAATGGAATAAGCTGAACCCATTAACAGAAGAAAACAGAAGCAAAATAATTTTGTAATGTGATTTCTTCTGTCCTACACCCAGGCAAGCAGCTTGAGGTCATAACCCCTGGATGCCAGGTGCTTTGGAAGAGGGACAGCGTCCTTCCAGGCAGCAGCTTCCGCTTGCGATGTTCTTTGGCATCGATTTTCTCTCAATAAACATTGGATGCTGTTTCCTTAACCAAGACGAAACGCTTTGGGAATGGCAGCGAGGATGCACTGCACGGCTCCTCATCCTGCAGCCCCAGCTGTGCACACGCCGTGGGGACATCCCTGTGCCCAGGGGCTGAGCACACACCTCCCTCCAGGGCACCCACCCGTGACACCGCGGGGGCCACGCCATTCCCGGGGCTCCACCTGCAGGGATGTGCAAAACCCTGGCACGGCCACAGTGCTGCACACCCACACTGCAGACAGACGGACCTGGGTGCGTGCTCACACACACAGACAGACATATGGACACAGAGCGACACATACGGGCACACACACACACACACACACACACACACACACACACACACACACGTACAGACCCACACAGGCACCCACAGGTTCATCTGTAGCTCTGTAGGCACATACGGATGGGCATGAGGAGGCAGGCGTGCATCGACAGGAGTAAGCCAAGGTTACAGGTGTGTACATTGATACATGGAACCCGTGAGCTTGCACTCTTGCACACACGTACACGGAGGGACATGGACAGATACACACACACATAAGGGCACACGCACTCATACACACACAGACACACAATCTCAGACACAATCTCACACTGTCACATGCTCACAGACACAGATACACACACACAGACATGTACAGACAGAGATGTGCAGACACACACAGACACATGCACTTACACTCACACACACATACTCATACACACCCATACTCTCAGATGCTCATACACACACACATTCTCACACACTCTCACACACTCATACACACACAGTCACACACACTCATACTCTCACATATTTATACACACACATTCTCACACACACTCACACACTCATACACACACATTCTCACACACTCACATACTCTCACACACACATTCTCAGACACTCACATACACACACTCACTCTCACACACACACTCTCACAGACTCACACTCACACACTCACACTCACACACAGACTCACTCACACTCACACTCATACTCTCACTCACACACACATTCTCACTCACACTCACACACATTCATTCACACACTCACACACAAACACACACACACACACTCACACACAGACTCACTCACACACACACTCATACTCTCACTCACACACACATTCTCACTCACACTCACACTCACACACATTCATTCACACACTCACACACAAACACACACACACACACTCACACACAGACTCACTCACACACACACTCACTCTCACTCACACACTCACACTCACACACAGACTCACACTCACACTCACACTCACACTCACTCATCCCGCCCCTCTGCACTCCCTCATTCCCCCGCACGAGGGCGCCCTTCACCCGCTGCCGCCCCGCCCCTGGGCCCCGCCCTTTGGCCCCGCCCCTGGGCCCCGCCCTGTGGCCCCGCCCTCGGCCCCGCCCTGTGGCCCCGCCCCGCCCGCCCGGCGGGCCCGGCGCGGGGCTGCGTGCGGGCGGTGCGGGCTCTGCGCCCCGCTCCGCTCCGCTCCCGCTCCGCTCCCGCTCCGCTCCCGCTCCGCTCCCGCTCCGCCGGGGCCCCCGGGGCCGCCGAGGCCGCGCCGCGCCCGGGACATGCGGCCGCCCCCGCCGGCGAGGAGGCGATGAGGCTCCGCAGCGGCACGGCGCTCACGCTGCTGCTCGGCTGCCTGTGCGCGCTGCTCTCGCTCTCCTGGTACGGCGCCTTCGGCGGGCACAAAGGTAAGGGGGGCTCGGCCGCCTCCGCGGGGACCCGGCCGCCGCCCCGCCGCCGGGGAGGGCGTGCGGGGACTCGGCGAGCCGGGCCCGGCTGGACCCCGGGGGTGCATTGGGACCCAGAGCCGGTGAGCATCCTGCGGGATCCGGCTGGAGCCCCACGGTGCGGACTCGGCGGGGCTCTGTGCGCCCCTGGCCCCGCGGTACCCCCTGGTCCCCGCGGGACCGCGACCTGTGGAACCCCGGGAGCGACTGCCCGTGCCCGGCTGGGCGGGAGGCACCCAGCCGGGCGAGCTGTGGCCAGGGGTGCCCACGGAGGGTCGGGGGGCTCTGGGTGATGGGCGGGCTGTTGTCCAGGTCGGGGTGCGCTTGGCTTGGCTTTGGTGATGTGCTTCTTTGCATCCCCATGTTTATGGCCAAAACCTTCATGGGCAGTGGAGCCAGGTGGGTTAAATCTGCGTGGTAGTGCCAGCAACTGGGGGAAGCTCTCAGATGCTGGGGGTTCTTTGGGCAAACTGGTGAGGGGAGATCTGAGCATCTCTGCCTTCTCTAAATGTGTCTCTTGTGGCTCCAAGCTTAGTCCGGTAACTTCAGTGGATGTGGGACAGGTGTGACAGCTGTGGCTTCGGCACACAAATATTGGTGCTGCCTTTGCAGTGAGTAGGCAGCTGCAGAGCAGAGGTGCAGGGCCCCGTCCCGCCGAGGCTGCAGAGGAATCCTGTGCAGGTGTTACAGAGATGCTTGCTGCTTGTTTTTCCTGACAGCACAACAGTTGCTTTTCTCCACCCAGTCTCTCACTCAGGCAGTGCACTGGACTTATTCTGGCCTGGAATTGTGACAGTTGCTTCTGAATTGTGTCTCTGTACTGTGTATGAGTGTGTAACCTCCTACACCTGTGGTAATTGCTCAGCTCTTCCAGTTCCTGCACTTTTAGAGGTCATTAAAGGTGTGTGGTCCAGCCAGGCCTTGATTCTCTCCTCCCACTTGCTATAGAAGCATCTCTGCCTGCCACAGGTGAGAAGCAGCTTTTGCTGAGCAAAGCTGTGACTTGCTGGATTTGCAGTCCTGTGGCACACCATGCACCATCACAAGGTGCAGCTTGTATGTAGTGCAAGGCCAGCATCAGGGCTGGGCAGCTCTTGGGGAAGGTTTTTGGGGCAGGATGATGTGAACCCACCCAGCCCCTTCCTTGGCAGCAGCCTTGGAGTGCCTGGGATTTTGTCCTGGCAGCTGCAGGTGTCTGACAGGTGGCTCTTGGAATCCTCTGCCTCATTCATCACTGAAAGCTTCCCTGTTGTGCTGCTAAGGTGATTTAAATCCCACCAGAGCTGCCTCCTGCAGAGGTTTGTGTGGTGGGCGTTTGCAACGCAGGGGTGCTGCCTCTGTACCAGGGATTGCTTTGCTTCTGCTGGTGATATTTTTAACTGGCCAAAACGTTTGCAGGTGTTGCTGTTGTGTGTTGCTTTCAGACAGAAGTACCAGACCACAGTAGTTGTGCAGGGGCAGAGGAACGCTCTGAGAACTGCCCTGTGGTTACCACTGAGCAGTGGCTTTGCTTGCAGCTTCCTCTCGTGAATAAAAAGCAGCGTGCAGGGCTGTGTGGGCTCCGAGCAGCCCCTCCTGCTTCCAAACCCCACTAGGCTGTCTGGGCTGTGTTGTCCTTTGACACACTTTAATTTTTTAACAAGCAGCTTTTCCCTGTGGCTCATGCAAGTGCCAAAACAGCACCCCTGGGTACCACTGTCCCTGTCCCTCTCGGCAGGTCCTTCTCTGGGATGTGCGTTTTCCTCTGGCAGCAGCAGATTGTGGCTGCACACAGCAGTGGCCACAGCAGGGCACGGCTGGCTGTGGCAGCACAGCAGCTTTCAGCTATTGTGGACATTTACCTATCAGTAAATGTTTCAGTACAGAGCTGGAGAAGACCTTGAGAGGTCATTGAGTCCATCTCCTGCCCTCCGCAGGATCGCTGATAACCAGCCCCTTCCTGACAGATGTTTGTCGTGTTTGTTCTTAAAAACCTTCGATGCGGGGACTCCTAAGCTCCCCAGACAATCTGTTTGACATTTAGCAGCCCTCATATTAGGCTTTTCTTATGATTTGTACAGAAATGTCTTTTTCTTCAGTTCAGTTTCAGGATTGCTCTTCTTTTTTTCCATCTGTCGGGAATAGGCAGAAAAGTTCCTTCTGTCCTTCTTTGCAGCCAGTAGATATTTGGAAGTTGCTACCATTTCCCTTCCTAATACAGATTAAACCACACTGGTTCCTTTGATCACTATTTTTTAGGTCATGTATTCTTGGTCGGCAGTTGCTTGTTACTCTCTTCTGGACCATCATCCTTAATGAGGGGGATGCTTAACCTGGATAAAGGGCTGAAGTTGCTGCTGTATTTTTGTTCGGAAGACTAAGCGTTACTTTGTAGCTTTTACTAACAATGATCCTGTTTATACATCCCACTGTGTGTGTGTTTCACTTTTGCCATAGGTGACTCATGTTTATTTTTTATCCCATCAACCCTTCAACTGTTCCTCTCCAGATGTTGTCCTGCTTTTCATTCCTTATCTTGTGTTTGCCTGGTTAATTATTCTTACCAATTGCATTACCTCACGCTTGTCCTTCTTGAACTGTATCCTTTTTTTTCCCAGACTGCATCTTGTAAATTATTGTGATTGTTTTGAATTCTGATCTTGTCCTCCTGCATGCTTGCAGTCCCTCTCAGCTTGGTGTAGCCTTCCAGGGCAGTTAGCCTGTTGTCTCTGCCATCAGCCAAGTTGTGGATGAAAACACCAATTGGTGTTGGATCTGGGATGGGTTCCACTGGAAGCAGCTTCAGCAGAGCCCCCCAGTCTGGGCTCAAAGAGCAGTGCCCCACTCACAGGTGGTCTCCCAGCAGTGGTGGTCCTACCTTCGGGCAGCTCAGGCCAGTCCCTGCATCCCTGGCTTCACTGTGGGGATATCCCTTCAGACACCATCAGATGTCTCTGAAATCTTTGTTTCTTCTCCTTCCTGCAAGTCCTAACACCCTGTCACAGAAAGAAACATGATAGATTTGATGTGATTTGTTCTTGATGAACAGGTTATGTCTTGCTGAAGTTCTCCTTGTCTTCTAAGCATTTCAGCTGAAGTTAACCTGATTATTCTATAAATTCCTGCTTCCTTATTCCCATACCTGTATTTTTCAAAGATAGGCTTTGTGTTTGCCAGTCCTGTGATATCACTCATGCCCTGTGAGTGATGAGACAACTCCCAGTGCTCCCGAGTTGCTGATGTCGCTGAGTTCTGGGGAAGTCTGGCAAGGTGTCCGCATTGCCTCTAGTGGGGAATAATATGATATTAAAATGTAAGGCATTGCAGAGTCTGCTTGTCTTCCCACTCTGTGTTGGGAGGACAAAACAATTAATTGAAAGGAAAAAAAAAACCCAGAACAAACCATCTCTAGAGCTGCTTTTCCGAGACCAGCTCAGGGCTTGTTTACCTGCTAATGGTGTTCTGCTGTGCTGTGTTTATTAGTAAAGTTTTGACCTCATGGTCTGCAAAAACAGATGCTGCCTCTTTCCAATTATAAATGGGGTTTGAAATAGTCTGCTGGAGTGGGAAGAGAAGGGCAGCCTCAAATAGCACAGCCACTCACCCAGGCAGCAGGTGTCCAGCATCACGTCCTGTTCGGAGGTGGGCCACGTGCTGTGCGTCATGGTGGTGGGTGTCTTGGCCAAAGTCTGATATTCTCTCTTTGCTGATTTTAGATTTAAATACGGTTTCACTTCCCAAAACCGTGAGCTGCCATGCAGAAAGCTCTTTTGTAACCTGGTGTCAGGTGTTGGACGTGTAGGACTTGACTGTGGAGGATCAGGCTTTGGGAAGGCACAAGCAGGTTCAGGTGCCCAATGTGGGGACTCTAGGGGACTCAGTGAGGGATTGGTAAAACCAAGAACGTTTCATGACTTTAGGTGAGTCACAAATACAGGTAGGATGAAGGCAAACAATTTAACCTACCAATTAAATTGTTGTGGTTTTTTTTAATTTCCAGTGGTGTAAACTCTTTAGTTCTCATCCGTAATGTTTGTTCTTATCTTGACTGACTGATCAGCCATGTGCTGTTTATGCAACCCTTCTCTTTGCCCTTTGCAGCTTATGCCAGAGCCATAAATGCTGGAGGATATTTGATTTTTAATTGGACAGGAAATTTTAAATCTTGTGTTGAACCTCTTAGGAGACTCCCATTGGAAATGCTGTGTGTAGAGGCTGGCATGTTACCTCCTTGGTATGGCTGTGTAGCTCAGGGGAGGCTCTGTACCCATGTTGCCTGTGCAGGCTTCCCCTGGCAAGTTTTTTCTCTGTCAGCTTTTAATGATTTCTAGTTGCTCACTGCCAGCCAGCTCCTGGCATCCATTGTAAAACCCCAGCTGCGGCCAGCTCTGTACCTGCAGGTTTGCCTGCAAAGGGGGGTTGCTGTTTGTGTGGTGGCTTCACACCCCTGAGATCAGTTGTGACTGTGGTATTTTGGATGCTGACCTTGTGGGAGCTGTTTTTCCTGGGGATGTTGTGAAGTGCTTCAGAGCAGGCGTGCAGAGCTCCTGGAAGGACTCGGCACACGCATCCTGCTGGGTGTCTTGGTGCAGGTCTGAGCACAGGGTTTCTCCCTTGGTCTGTGGGTGTGGTGAGGAGCAGGATGCTGGGTTTGGTGGCTGTGGGGCCCTGCCTGCAGCGTGGCTGTTCCTCTGGAGCAGCAGGGAGGGCTCTGTAAGGAAATATCCCTCGTGCAGCGCCACGCACGGCGGGATGCTCTGCTCACTGGGGGTGTCCTTTGTGGGAAGCAAACTTTGTCCTGGAGGGATGTTCCTCTGAGTGTGTTTACAAAGTCTTCTTCTATAGTGCATAAAAGCCGTGAACACTAATCCGCTCTGGAAGCAGCAGAGTCAAAGCTTGATATTGTTAAAGATGAGCCGTGTCCTGCGGCATGTGGGGTTCCCGCTGCTTTTTCATTTCTGTTGCCTGCACCAGCTTGACTTCAGGTTTTTGTAGTTCCTTTGAGGTCTTGGGCACTGCCTGCAGCGAAATGGATACAAGTGAAAGCCCTGGTTTGAGCTGGGATCGCTGCACGGCAACCCTTGCAAACGTTTCCCAGGAGGAGAGATGCCAGCAGGAGACCCAGCAAGGGCTTTTGAGGAGTGAGGAGGTGCAGGCAAGGACCTGGCTAGGGGACCATGGAGTTTGGAAATCTGTCATTAAAATGCATGGTGGATAAAAAGGTGTGCAGGAGCATTTCTGAGAGACTTTATGTGGCCTGGGTGGTGCTCAGCAGACATTGTGTGAAATTGGTGGCTGGAATGCAGCAGCATTTGCAAAATTACAGCGCCTGTGACTTGAACAAATTCATCCCAAGAGCGAGGGGCACTGTGTAATCTGTTGAAATGCATTTATTAAAAAAAGTTGTTCATTGTCTGGAGTCATCTGTATATCTGTTTTCGTTTATTTGCAGTTTTTTAAAGGCCTTTAAATGGGCCTCTTGACCTGTATTGTGTGTGTGGTTGCTGTGTCCCATTGCTGCTCCCACACTAAGAGCTGTGGCTGTGATGGAGTTGAAGTTACAAGGGCTCTCTGCTAACCTGTGTTCTCCAGCATAGACTTGGATTCATGCCTTGCTGTGCTGTGTCCCTCCCAGTCTTGGAACAATTGACTGCCTGGTTTCATGCCTCAGTTCCCATCTGCTCTCTGGGGACAGTGGCATCTCTTGTCACAGGGGTTTGGAGGACACTGCCACGCTTCTGTGACAGCAGGGTCTGTGTCAGTGCACAGGAGAGGAGGAGTCAGAGGAGGTTAACACACCCCCAATTACATCAAGTACTTCTCTTGGTTTACTTCTGTTGGAGAACAAAACTCATTTGTGATTCCCTTTGATTCATCTAAAACAAATCATTGATTTGTACTTATATCCTGAATGTTCATTGATTATTCACTTAGTGTTTAATGTAAAACACATCTGTAGCTGGCTAATTTAAGTGAAGCTGCCAGTCATCTCCAGAAAGCCTTGAAGACACTAAGTGCTGGAGAAATTGCTTTAGCAAGGCTGCTGCAGGTAGGCTTGGATTATCCATGGTTCTCCCTCTTCACATAACCCAAACCAGTCACCAAAGGACCAGTTTTTCTGTTTGTAATGTAAAGAAACACAAACAAATATCCCTACTGGGGTGCCTGGCTCAGCACAGGCATCCACAGCCACCAGGACTTTGAAGGAAGTCAAAGCCACCTGCCTAAAAATACTTGGAGATGATGCTTAATGTTCTGGGTGAAGGTTTTCCATATCATTATTGCCCCAATTCTAATGTTCAAGTTTTCTTTTTCATGAGACAGAGATCAAGAGGTTGGGAGATTGGGTGGCTGAAGAGAGCTGCTGTGGTGGCAGAACTCACTGGGCAAATTAAAGGATTGTGGAAAGTATTAAAATAATCAAAGAGCTTCAGCGGAGGCGGGCAGGTTAGCATTGTTAGGAGGAGAGGCTTTTCAGGGAGGGCTGATCAAGTATCTGCTTAGCAGCTTCCTGATACAGGCAGAGGATTGTTGTCTTTGATGGAGGGGAAAAAAAATTTCTGCCTTTTCCATTTGAATTGCAGCATAGGGGGCTTTTTATTCAGCAGTGCCCTTCTTGGGTTTATTTTCGAGCTTATGTCAGGCTTCCCTTTCAAAGCAGGAAAGTCTGGGAGTGGCAGATTCCTGTATTAAATAATCTCTTTCTGCATTAATTGTGTCACTGGCCAATTCTCCTTCTGTTTTTGTCCCGGTGTCAAGTCACATTTGAGTCTCCAGGATCAGTGCATTAGCATGGATGCATCTCTGATGCACAGAGACAGCTCTGTAACTCTGTCTTCTCTCCTGCCTGCCCCTGCCTTGCCAGTGTTTAAATATTCTATCCTTCCTGTGTTACATACAGGATAAATGCTTACCTAAAGGTTAATCTGTATTTTGAAGTGACTAGACATGCACATGAAAATGTCTTTGATGCGAGATATTTTAATTTCTGCTTATATTAAAGTGGACAGCAGTGGTGTTAAAATGTAAATCATTAGGCTTTAAAGAAGCTTTTGGGCAAAAATTAATCTCCACCTGTCTTTTATGTTCATGACGAGTTTTGTTGTGTTGCAGTGTCTATTTACTGGTGGCTATAATCATCACTCTGGTGGTTTAGGAGTTGTTGGTAGTGGGATGGATACTGAACTGTGGAAAGAGCAAGGTGTTGGCTTATGTCAGTGCTGCTGTCTGGTCCATACCTGTTCATCAATGAGTTTTTAATGATCACATTTTCAAGTCTGCCTTAGATTTTTCTTCTCTCCTGTGATGCCAAGAGCTTTCTGGAAGGTTCAACCTGGACACCCTTTTTTGTCACTCACTGCTTGTACTTACGTGGCAGTAAATCCTCTGTGTATTGTCAGTGTTCTGAGGAATGTCACGGCTTAGGGAGGAGGCCTGTGGTACCAAAAGGCTGTGCAATCTTTAGAAGCTCTTGTAAATAATCAAAGAAACACTTCTAGTCCTGAGAAATTAGCTCCTTGAAGATCTCTGTATATATATTTTGTATAGTGGAAACGTGTAGTGGTTTAGTTAAAGTGTAGTAGTGCCAGTACCAAGAACTTCATGCAGAAGGTGGAGAAGATTTCTGAGGGAGAATTAAATGTCTTTATTCCTCCCCAAAAGACAGTCAGGGGAGCAGAACTGCTGTGCAGTGTCCCCAAGGTGTGTCCCCACGTGAAAAACAAGAGCAGTGTTTGTCTGTGTTCTTTGCTGGCTGAATGGATGGATCTGCTGAGCTGATCCAGCTACGGCTGAGCTCTCTCAGACTCAACCACAGACAAGTACCTGTCAGATGAATTATTCAGTTAATGCTAGCAGAAGTGTTGGGGTGGTCTCCCCTCCCTCTGCTCTGTGCCCAGACTGTGATCTTTTACTTTTATTTGATCTCACCTTTCATGTTTTAACTATTCCTTTTTCGTGCCATCTCTCATTGAGCTCTCTGGAACTGGCTTTGATATCTTTTCTCTTTGTCTTCTATTTCCCTCAGTTTCATCCCTTTCTTCTTCCTTTGATATTGTAGAAAATGACCAGGATGGAGATCTTCCCTATGTCTTCCCTCTCTTAATCTTGACCAGTTCAAGTTATCCACTTTTTGAAGAACTTTACCAGGCACTTGCCCAATAGCGTGGCTCCCTTAACACCAAGCAGTGATTTTGGGTAGGAGCTGGTTTAGGCTGCCTGGGAAGAAGATGCTGCTGGTCCTTGTACCGAGCTTCAGGGGTTGTTCTGAGTCCATCTGGGTCCCTGGAGTGGTGGTCAGGCCAGGCACAGCCCCAGGACTAACCACCCTGGCCCCAGAGTGAGGATGTGCCGTGGGATGTTTCCACAGGTGTCACGTGTGGGGCGGCTGGTGCTGATGGGCAGCAGGAGCTCATCCTGAACTGCACATACAGAGCTTCAGCTAAACTGAAGGAAAAGCAAAAATTGTGTTCAAAAGGAGATTAATTTGCTAACTTTGAGGAGCGAGGAGTATTTAGGGAAAAAAAAAACTGGAAATGCAAATTCTGGCTGAGCACAAGCTTTGTCATTTGATGGCTGAAATTCTCCACTTCGTTGTGCCAGTGAATCCACATGAAACATGTATTTTCCCCAAGCTAAAGAGCTGACCTGGGTGGGGGAGGTAAGTATCAGAGTGGTGGATGAGCATAATTAGGACTTGGATTGTGGGTTGGCTCTGTATAGATCAGTTTGTGTTTCGTTAATGTCTGGTTCCACCCTGTCTGTCTGTTTTATTGGATTAATTTATTAGTTTCTGAAAGTGTCTCTCCAGTGAGCTAAAATATCTATTTACTGTAAGTATTTGGTTACCATGAAAAAGTGTATTTGGCATGTGTTTGGCAAATATTAAGTACTTTCTTCTGTTTCTTTTGCAATTTAATCTTCTATTTATCTTGGGTATTGATTGCTGAAGGCCTTGGTAATTATTTGCTGATCTTGAAAACAATTATTTTAGAGGCTCGAATTACTTTTGTAATATTAATCATTACCTTCGTGTGTTTGCCTTAAAGGATGGGGTCCCTCTGACAGCTCCAGGGTGGACACTTACTGTCTGAAACGATGCTGCCATCTTAAAATAACAAAATCATTACTGGTGTTTTGTTCCCAAAACTAAGCAAATACTCGCAGAGATGCAAACCTGGCAGTTGCAGTCAGCTTGTGAATTCACTGTTCCTCTTGATGTGAGGAGTGGCCAGATTCTGAAGTCAAATAAAAATATGGTTGTATTCAGTTTCCAAAATAATTTGAGGGTGCGTTGGTGCAGGGCTGGTGGGGCGAGGGGCAGCCCCCCTCTGGTGGCAGTGGAGCTCTGCTGGGAGGGAGAGAAGCCACACTCCAAAGGGTCTCACACTTGCAAGTGAATGTGGTACCATGCAGAGGCACATCTTGCTTTGGGGGAAGGTGAGAAATTGAAAAGTCTCTGCTGGGAGCTGAGTAATTGGCACCTGCTATTATTGTGTCCCTCCTCCCCCTTTTAATAACTTGTTTATAGAGATACCTCTCCTACAGATCTCATTACACAGCCATAAAGCACGATTCTTTAAAAAAATACATGCATTCCTATTCATGTTGGGTCTGAATACCTACCCCCTTCACGTTCCTTAAGGAGAAGGGATGGTTTTTGTGGTACCCAGGCATCTTTCCTCACTGCTGTCAGAGTCACAGTGCCCATGAGGAGACGAGCTGTGTCCTTGCCATACCTGGATGGAGATGTAATTCTTCCATTAATACAAAGCCTGGCAGGCAGTTAGAGTGGCTGGGAGGGGAATTTTGTCTTCTTGTTATTTTAGGCCTTGAAGCAAGGGGTTGTGTTGGGTGTTTGAGTGACGTTGGCCTGATCTCCAGCAGAGCTTGCACAGTGCCATAGATTGCTAGAGAGCACGAGAGGTGACGTTTGGCATGTGCCCCAGGATCTCCTGTGCCCTGAATCCCCCTTCCTGCTCGTGCATCAAGTGATACTTTAATTGGTTTTAACAGTTTCATCCCTGTTCTTTTATGAGTGGATTGTGGTGCAAAAGGAAGCTGGGAGCGTTTTTGGATCCTGTCCTGGGTAATTTGATGAGTAAGTCTCGCTGAGCTTCATCTCTCTGCAGGTGCAGTGATGCATCTCCTGCAGGGGATGCAGCAGGAAGAACGTCTCCTACTCCTCCTCCCAAACACATATGTGAGGAAGGAAGAGGAGGAGAGGGCAAAATCATGTCCATGACAATTATTTTCTGATTCTTTTCATCACCTTATAGAACAAGAATGACAAGGGGAGCCTCAGAAAAGAGGGCATTCCAGCAAGCCCTGGCAGGGATGTAATCTCTTTTCTTCATACTGAGGTATAAAGATAATTCCAATCGGGTTTGAAACAGCGGATGGCAAATAATTCTTGAGCAATCCGCTTATGGTGTTCCAGGATGCGAATGAAAACCACTAATGGGATAAAGAAGGATCTAGATAATTATCTGAACTGCATTAAATCCCATCCTTTCAGTAGAATACTCTTGTGTGGACACCGATTTCATGTGTATCAAATGCTAAAGCTGACTAGACATTTTCAGAAGCTGGTTGATTCCAACACAGCCATCCTCTCTTGGTGATCATCTATCTTTTATCTACCTGGTTGGTCATAATAAATCTGATTTCTGGTCTCTGCTGCCCTGTTTCCTTTTTTCCCCCTCCCCGCAGCAGGTTAAAGCTGTGACACACATTCTCTCCAGGGCAGATTTGAAACCTCCTTCATCTTTTTCTCCTTTCATTTGGTCTGCTGTTTTGAGAGACTTCCTGGGGTTTTTTTCCCTGTTTTACAGATGGTAGTGCTGTTGTTTTAAGTCCGACAGAAGAGCTGCATATAACATTTAGGTGTGCAGGATATTTTTTTAATTGATCAATTTTTTATCCCCCCATCAAGAACTCTGCCTTGCAGTGTGGGGAACAGTGCTGTGCTGCAAAACAAATTCAGTTGTACAGTCAGCTAATGAGGCTCTTGTGGTAGCTCTTTGTGTGTGAATCTAAGGGACACCCCATGGATGGAATGGAGGATGGCAGAAAGAGAAAGGAACAGTTTTGTAGTGACTGAGACCGTGACATTTAAGTGGGGTTGGCTCAGTTAACAGCGTTCAAAGCTTTGCATTATGGAAACTGTTCTCTGAGACCCCATGGTCAGAGGAAAGGGTGACACAAACACACCTCTAAAAATGTGAAGAGCACCTCTAGGAAGTGGCTGATTCTTCATTATCCCCCAGCAGCTTAGGCAACTGCATTTTCCAGCTGTCAGAGAGCCATTTCTCTCCAGTCTCACATCAAGTGTTCCCCAAGTGAACTGAGGCATGTCTGAGCTGGCTGCAGCCTCTCTTGGTGAGCCAGGCTGTGTGTCCCACAATGGGAGCAATCTGGAGACTCTCAGCTGAGATGGCTGCCCACGAGCTGTCCTCCAGCTGGAAGAGGAGGATTGGCAGTTGGCACCATTCCTTTGCACTCCAGAGGACAGATGCTGTTCATGGCTCTTTTGTCAGGGAAAGAGTCCCATCATTCATTTGGAGAGTGCCCAAATGCAGCTTCTCAGTAGCAGACCCTCTGAAAGCACAAGGTTCCCATCTTTACTTGCTGGCATGGCAGCCTTGTTAAGGCTCAGTTGTCTTTAGGAGTACAGAAGGGCTTCCTTGTTCTTAGTCAGAAGTCAAAGAAGAAATTCTGTCCTGTCCAAGATGGACTTGGGTCTCCAACCTCCCTCATGTGGCAGAGAGAGTTACAAGGACTAGTTTTGTGCTGAAATCCAAGGAGTTGGTGTGTCTCTTTTTGCTGTGAACTCTAAATTGCTCTTGACACCAGAATTGCTGTTCACACCAGCGTGAGCTGTCACTTGCCTGTCCCAACTGGAGGATATCCCTAAAGGCACATGAGGCTCAGCCCTTCCATGTCAGGCTTGGATTTGGGACGGGGAGGCTGCACAAGGGTGTGATGTGCAGCTGGGCACACCCAATAAGGCACTTGCCAAGCAGGTCTGTGTGTAGAGAAAAGGATATGTGGGATCCTTGCAGCCTCTGGAAGGCTCTTTAGGAAACAAGTCTTGTTTAAAAATTGTGGCCATTTTTGGTTTTGGTGACATGCTTCTTGAACAGCAGCTCTTAAATTTAAATGCTCACACAGAAGAGTCAGTATCAAGCTTTCTTCACCTTCTGATCACAGTTGTGTGCCCTGTGGCTCTAGGAACAGGGCTCAGCTTTACAGTGATGCCTGGTGCAGGCTTTTGTCTAAAAATACTGACATTCTGCAAGAGGAGTCTGGCAAGGTCCAACAGCTGATTCCTTAAAATCCATTGATTGCTGTTTAAAATAAGATATCCATCCCACACTCTCATGACTTGCACAGAGATCTGGATGAGCATTTTCACCTGGGTCTTGGTATCACTGCACACCGTTAAGATGAACCACTCATTAAGAAACCTCATTACTTGCTCCATTAAAGGTGTCTGGTTAGCTAAGTTGCTAATTGAAGTGTCCTTTCTTCAACCCAGTGTTGTGATGGAGCTGTTCCTGGGGCTGTTATGCCAAGTGTTACTTCCACAGAGCATTATAAATGATCTCCTGCCATCTCCTGCTTGGGTGAGCGCTACCCAGAGAGAAACTGTGTTTTTTTCCAGCTGTCTGCACAGCTCTCAAGTGACTTGCACGATGCACACACACAGAAAGGCAGATATTTCATGTCTCTTTGGAAATCTGTCAAGACAGTGGCAGATCGCTTAGCCTGGGTTGTGCTGTTTGTTCATAACTTCTAAAATGCAGGTCAAGGAATATTGCTGTAATATTTAAAGGTCAGGCAAAATTACAGCCTTTAGCCCTTTGTAGCAGCTGTGGTCATCAAAGGAGGTGTTTTCCTCTTGGGATTGAAACTTTCAGCACTTTTCTGTTGTTCCAGAGTGCTGGTTAGTTGTTCTGCAAGCCTGCAAACCAAAGGTGGCCATTTCTGCAGGTACCCCTGGTGGTGCTCAAAGGCCCCAGCTGAGACCAGGATCCTCTCTAGTGTGCCCTGAATGTCCTGGGTGCTCTGGGAACCCTCTCAGAGAGCTTCACCATGAAAGGCTGGGCCAGGAGGAGTGGGTCCCTGTGGGTGAGGTGCTTGTCAGTGGCAGAATTTGAAATCCACATTGACTCATCAGCATTGTTTGGTTACCAAGGTCACTGCAGTGCTGGGATGTACATGGGGATCATTTGCATCAGACTTGAGGATTTCATGGAGAGGAGGAAAGGGAAGATGTTGACAAGAGAGCTTGTAGGTGGGTAGAATTCAGATCACTGCCAGCCAGTGCAGAAAAGGTCAAGAAATTCTTTAGTCTGCTGGTGTGTGGCGTAGCACACTGGCAAGGTGTGGATTTTGTACACGCAATCGTGTTTCATTTGGCTTCAGGAGAAGTCCTTTTCTCCTGCTGCCAGCTCCTTTGGAGGTGCCCTCCTTCCCTCTGCTCTGCCTACATTTCTTGCTGTGATTTCAATTATTTATACCATTTCTCTTCCCCTTAAACTGCTCCACTGCCTGTGCACTGTGGAAGCAGCTGTCGCTCCCCAAGCCTGCTCCGCTGATGTGTGAAGAGCTGATCCCTGTGCACACAACTCGTTAAGAGCATTTCAGGGCTCTTCAGTGTGGGCAACTATGTGGATGTAAAATTGCAATTGGATCTTACCTTACAGAAGATTTTAAGTGCTGCTGGTGAAGTAATGATCTACTTACTGATGTCAAATAGCAAGAAGGAGCTGCTCAGGGTAACAAGGGGAGAGGAGGAAGAGTTTGCAGAGGAGTATGTCCCCTTCTGATGCAAATGAAGCAGCTTAAAACTAGAGGTTATTCTTCTCTTGGTTCCACCCGTGTGCATTCAGCAGAACCTCATTAAAATAATTTCCTTTCTTTTTGACACAGGCTGATGTCACAGAGGTGACAGGGAGGTGCAGCCTCACCTGGCTGGTCTGGATCCAGAGCTGAGGCTGAGAGGGCAAATTCAGCCATTCAATTCAGTCCTCTTTCATTTTTACCTCCTCAGCATTAAGCTTGGAGAATGAGCAGAAAATGTTTAAATCCCTTTCCTCATTGCTGCCATGTTAAAACTGAATTAAATCTCATCCAAAGGCAGCCTGTGCTGTAGGAAACATCTGCCATGGTCTAAATTATGTTTTGAGGTCAGAATTAAAATGTATGTAACTGTTGAACAGTGAGTAATGAATACTCAAATCCTGCTCTTTGCCAACAATTGTTTTGCAAGATGTGATTTGTACACATCCTTTGTACCTATGCAGGTACATGAATGTGTTATTAGAATAGGAATCAGCACAACATGTCACAGGAAAGAATGGTTATAAGGTGAAGTGGCTTGCTAGAAATTTAAATAATTTTTTATTTCAAGATTGCATTTATTTATTTGACTTCTACAAATGTAGCTTCTGGAGTGTAATTGATGTGGGGATGCAATTGTATTCACGGCACATATGTGTCAGGGACAATATTTATGTGCAATGGCTGCTCCATGAAATATCTGTTCTGTCCTCTTGGCTCTTCCATCCAATAAGTAAACGTGAGCTCTCAGGGAAAGTACAAACAATTTTAGAGCTGTTCTAGATACAGTCCTTAAGGAATTTTTTGATTGTGTAACTGAAAAGAGCTTTTGAAAAGATAGAAGTCTCAAGTAGAGAATGGCCAGAGAGAGGCTGGTGCCCTACTGTATTTGATGGGCTTTCAGTCTGCTGATGGAGAAAAGCTAAAGCTCCCTCTTCACAGCATGTCTGAGGACTGAGACTCTTGGGGTGTGTTTGAGTGCACGGGTTTCCTTTGGGTAGAGACCATTCAAGTTCGAAAAAATCGCTCAAGCTCCTTTAATTGTGTCCTGTCTTTCAGTGGGAATTGCAGAGATAATTGCAAAGTAAACTGAGGAGAGACTGACAAATATGAATGAAGCAGAAGTTTGGGCAGGTGTGCTGAAGTCATACTTGTGGTGCACAGTGCCCAGCACTGGCACCACGTGTATTTCAGAGGTTGCCTCCATGGTGCTGCCAGATTCCCAGGGGATCAATGGATGTCTCTGTTCAGGGTGAGGGCTCCTGAGGCCCCACAGCAGTGGGGTGAGGGTGGAGTAGGTGAGAGTAGGAGTGGATTGATGAAAAGCAAAGCCCTCTGCGAGGCTGGCTGGGTGTCATTCAGCCTGTTTCTCAGCTGGGCACAGGAGAGGTTCCCAACCTGCCAGGTGCATAAATCCCTTTGGAACCTCCCTCTGAGCATCCTTCCTGCAGCCCCTCAAACACATATCTACAGAAGGATGGGTTTGCATTTCTCTTGCTGCTGGAGGAAGGGCATTTATGGGTTTTTTCTGGGAGATCTACCCTTTTTCTGGGCTGCCTGGGGAGGCTGTGGGACTCGGGGCAGGAACCTCGAGGTGTGCCAGGAGGGCAGACAGAGGGAGCATCCTCTCTGCAGCATCTCACCCTGTTCAGCCCTGTGTTCTTCAGCAAGGCTCCAGTGCCAGACAAAATACACATGTGGGGAGGCAGCTGGTGCCAAAGCTGCTCGAGGAGAGCAGCCATTAGTGCTCAGAGCTTGGGTGGATTGATTGTGCTGCTGTGGAAACCCAGGGCCAGGGGCCAGGGGTGGGAGGTCACACCACGGGCTGCTGTCGGCGCAGAAGAATGAGAGAGATTTTTATGTTTTGTGGCGCCTCTTTTCCTACTTTGGAAAAAGCTTTTATTTTATGTGTCTGTGTAAATGCTTTATAACCCAAGTGCTGTGAGTACTTTGAGTAATTGCTCAAAAATTGATGGTGAATTTTGACCATGTACAGACAGTGCCTTCAAGTTCCAAGGATTCTTCTCTCAGATTGTGATGCATTTTTTTACTGCATTTAAATGAGTTATTTTATATAAATTCTGAGTGCTGGCAGGCTTACAATAACTGGGTTTTTTTTAAGCTTGTTTTTTCTAAGGGACTAAAACAATGCCCTTCTTCCCAACAGCTTTCAAAATCTTAGTCTCACTTCAGCCCCGTTAGGCCATGGTATGGAAACCCCGGAGGTGATCTAAAGTCCTCTGGGTATTTTGAAGGAAGCCAGGAGGGCAGAAAAGAGATCTCTTGATGGTTCTCTCAGGCGTGGGTGAATCTGTACAGAAAGTGTTATCTTCATAGCCCAAGCCACACTAAGTTCTTTAACCAAAGCTTTTGGTTGAGTACAGGATGCCCAGATGCTGGGTTCCCCCCAGGGATGGGGTGTGTTGGGGTGGCTGCAGCCAGCAACACTCTGTGCCTGCTCAGCAGCTCAGCCCATCCCTCATAAAGTGCTGCCAGTGCAGAAAATAAACAAGACCAAGTTTTTTGTGCTTTCTCAGACTTCTAGTAAGAGTTAGAATTAATCACAGAAAGAAAATTTTTGGGGGCGGGGGGGAAGTGGGGGCAGCATTAATGGGCCTATCCATTTCAGTATTCCTACCTATGGCCAGAGCCTCATTCTCTAATTTTGTTGCTCTGGCTGCTTTGTTTTTCCTTCATTGCAATCAAGATAATGCAGTACAATAGTGCACTAAGAATTCCAGCTATTCAATTACCTTTCAGAAGTTGACTTAATTGGCTCTTTAAGTGATAGCTCTCTATTGTGTGCAATCAGCACCACTCAAGGAGGGAGCAGGAAGAGGAGAAGGACTTTTTTTCTAATCAATAAACAGAGGTCTTTGAAATAATGCTGCTTGCAATTTGTATCACTGGTTAAATTACAATGAAGATGATCATCTGCACCTTCCTGGAGGAGCACGGCTCTAGCAGAGTAATAAAGCTTTGCTATCCACAAACATGGACTATTTTACTCTATGTTTCAAGTTCATCCAGTATTCTCCCCTTGAACTTTTATTTCCCCCCCAAGTATTAAAGAAAACCAAAACCAAGCTGCTGCAGAACCTGGCACAGATGGTTTAGGAAAGTCTGATATGGAGTGACTAATCATTTGGTTTGCACCTCATAAAGTATGCAAATGAATGTGATACCTGATGATAAATAATTCAAAGTTGAGATGCAAGGCAAGGGGAGATTATAGAAGGAATAAATATATGTAAACCGACCTTAAGAAAAATAAGCAATCTCAAAAGCTTAAGCTCATCTTCCATGCTGGTCCATAGAAACAGCTGCTTCTTGGTGCAGGTTTGCTTCCAGTGTTTGAATGCAGGGGATTTTAGGCCAGCAGAATTTCCAGTTTGTAGTCAGAGTTTGGCCAAGACTACAAATCTAAGGAGCTGCCCTCCTTGCACAGCTCTGCTGCACTTCAGGTCATCACTGATCCTGGCTTAGGCAGCAGGAAAGCTTTGCCTAGCAGACCAGATTTCTTTTAAATATATGGTTTTTGGTTTCTTTTTTCCTAGTTATGGGGTTAAAACTGATTGTCTGCTTCACAGTTTCATTAAAGCTAAAATTACTAGTCATAATTAACTATTTAGTCATAATTAAAAATATTTTGAATCCAGAAGGGTCTTCATGAGATTGCAAGAGGCACAAGACTGGAAGTCATGCTCAAATCCCTAGTGCTACCACTGTCCAGGGTAATTCCAGCTCCCATCCCCTAATCCATCCCCTTCCATGGGGGCAGGTGAGAACTGCAGATGCAGCTCTGTAGGGAACCACACGTTTTAATGGCTAAGCATGCAGCACACTCCTGGGTAGGGTGCATGTCTCTCTGCCCTCCATTTTCAGCACCTTCTGTAGGGAATTTTGTTTGATTTGTGGGAGCAGCCGTGGTATGTTCTTTGCAGGGATTGGCTCGCTCAGACCAAGCTGGGATTTAATTGATTAAAGATGCTTCTTCCTTAGCTCCCTGCCCCATCCTGGTAAGAGCTGGATAATCACCCTTCAGTGCAATGTTCCTGCAGCAGGAGGGAAGGCGGTGTTGATCCACAGTTATAATCCTGCACTGAACAGCACCTTTAAGATCATTTCACCTGCCAGCCTTGTAGGAGCTTTCACTAAACTGTGGAGGTAGCTGGGTTTTGCCCTTTTATCAGCCAGAAATAGCGATGCTACAGTGCCCTGCTGCAGCTGAGCATGTGGCAGCGTTCTGAGGCTGCCAGCAGCTCCTCGGTGTCAGGCGCCTCAGCGCCCAGGCCCCGACAAGGCCGCGTTTGTTCGCCGGGATCGGCGCGGTCCAGTGCTCGTTCTGTGGTGACAGTAATTACAGCAGCCCTGCAGTTCCACCCTCCACGTGTTTCCCTGATGATCCCAAGAGAGCCCTTCTGTAAGGACCTTTTTGGTCGCTTGGCTCCATGGTGACTTCGCAGAGCGCTGTGGCGCTGGGACAGTGTGTGGCCTCTCTTCACCAGATGAACCGACTCGATTTGCTCGTGATTTTGTCTGTGTTGAGTTAAGCACTATAGGCCAAGGAGGGAAAGGAAGCAAATTTTTTGTTGCAAATTTACTCTGTGGCTTCTTCAGCTCCTGGGAGGGGCTGTTATGATAAAGTCTGATATATTTTCACATCTGCCTACGAAAAATGTAGGATTTATCTTTCAAATGAAATTTGCTCTGCTGCGCTGCCAGCAGGGTTTTTTTGAGTAGCTATTTTTGTGAAATATAACCCGAGAATTTGTATTGGCTTAACACTTAAAATGTAGCCAGGGGAAGATGGAATATTCATCTTTATTGTATTTGTTTCTCCTGTAATGAGACGTTACTGTCTGTCATAAAGGAAGTGGTTCTCCAGCCCAGGGAGCATGCCCAGTGATTTTCTGTTTGCTCCATTAGCTCGTGTGCAGACCTCCTGATTTTTTATGTGCATGTGCTTTTCTACTTGTTTAATCCTGCCAACTGCTCTTCTGGTTGGAAATCCATTTCTATAATGCTGGGTATTACACAAATTTGTTGAAGCTCTTAATGCAGATAACGGGGAAGGGGGGTGAGCCTGCTTTGCCCGGTCAGCCTGAGTCAACTTTCTCCTTCCCATCAGTCATCCAGAGCTTTAGCTGCTGCTCACTGAGGGCACAAAATGCACGCAGCAAAGAAAAATAAAGTTTAAGGAACAGCTAGAGTGCTGTAAATGTCGCTTGATTTACGAAGTCCAAGCACAGCACAAATTGGATGGCTCGCTGTGCCCTGTGGAAATCTCTTTGTCTGCCTTCTTTTGAAATATTTCCATAACTAGTAATCATGGTATTGTAGCAGAGAGCCCTTCTATAAAGGGCTTTTTGGTCACTGCTGCTGTTTACTGTGACTCTGTACTGTGTGTTAATTCTCATTCATGGGAATATTCATCAGGAATTGCAGAGTGGATGCCAGCAGTGATGCTCTGGATTTTGGGGTTCTAGTGTTCACGATGCTTTGGGGACCAGAGCTGGAGCAGTGAGAGGCATCCTCCCTCTGTGTGTGATTTGCAGTGTTTGTGGAGCTGTTTCCAGCAGGACTGAGCACATCCCTGCCTGTTGTACTGTTCTGGTTGTTTTAATCTGTTGAATTCATCCATGGCACTTTGCCTGGTGGAGAGTTGTGGGAATGTTGTCAGCAGTGGCAGAGAAGGATGCCAGGCTGCTTTTTTAAAAATTATTATTTGTAGTAAAGCCATACAAAGTCCGTCCAGGGCCTCATGACGAGTGGCTGTCAAGCATGCATGTACTTTTTGTTTAAGCAATGGAGCAGGCAACCTGCTCAAAGTTTAGGTGAGTTTATATCCTGGTGTTAACTTCTGACTTAACTATCCAGTTCTATTAAAAATAAAAGGAGTAAAATCATTCTGGCACACTTTGGTAGCTACAGCATTTGGAAACTCTTCAGCTTCTCTCTCTTCTCTTTCCTGATTTCTTCCCAAGAATAGTCACAACACTTTCTTTTTTAGGACTTTGCCCTAATAATTACATCTGCAAAGATCCGCTGGGATGGGCTATCCCACAAGCAGGATTATGCCCTTAAATGGAAAATAAGCCACCACAACAGCCAAAGTTTGGGGAAAAATATTATTGTGGGAAAATATTATTGCTAAATGTGTTATTCCATGTTGTGGAGCTGCACAGTCAGGAAATGCTTGTTTGTGCAGAGAGGAAATGCTCATGTCTTCTAAATGCTTCTTGCATTCCTTTTTAATTGTTGTTATAGTAGGAAAACATGGCTCTAATAAAATAGCAACTACTACCCCATCTGTAAAAGGGACGAGTAGGTGTGAGAAATTGGAGGGAGACAGGGAGGCCAGTCTTGCTTTATGAACTCTTCATTTGCTGGGTTCTGCTCCTCCCTTCCCCCCCAAGCCGAGGGGGTGCTGCTCCTCTCCAGGCTGCCTGTCCAGCTCTCCAGCCCGGCTGCCTCTTGGCCAAAGATTTGGGCTAAATAATCCAATTAAGCTTTGCAGCTTATATAACTCTCTTGGCTTGAGGCAGCAGCCGGAGTGACGGGGAGAGAGGCACATCTGGAAATAGAGTTCTAAACACGCTGCCGCGGCCGGAGCCAGAACGGTCTGGACAAATCTGCTCATACGCACAAGATGTCCTTTGAGCAGCAAGATGAGCATGCACAGTCTCCTTGCTGAAGAAGTTGAAGCAAATGCTCCTATCCATAAATTGTTTCCCTGGCTGGGAAAGTTAGCTGGCTTTTTTTCCTTCCTCTCCCCGCTCCTTTGGAAGATCATCCAGCTTTTCCTTTTCAGCTGCAGAGGATCAGCCAGGCCCTGTAGTACACTGACCATAAATAACACATATGTTGGGGTTTTTTTTATTTCAAAGGTGGGAAGGACCTCCAGCATTATTTAGTCTGACTTCTTATCTGCTACCCATCATACGAGTTGCTTTTTATTTCATGGTGTATAACTGGAACACAGCTCTGAAGACACAAGTATTTTTTCCGAGAATTCGTTATAGCCCTGGTAATTTATCCTAATGCTTAATGACAGTATTAAAACATGGGCATTTTATGTTGGCTTGAGGGTTGAGGAGAAAATAGAATTCAGCCTTTCTGTGTTTCAAGTAGCATGCCCAACACAAGCTTAGGGAAAAAAAAAAAAAAGCAGTGCATGTTTTGGCATTCTTGGATGTCTGTTCTTTTGTTGGTATCCATTACTGTCACTAGGGAAGTTATGGGCATTAACAGCAGAATGCATTTTCCTTCATGTGCAGTGATATGTGCTTATAGCTTCCTTTTATAGTCTGCTGTCTAACCTTAAAGAATTTATTTGTCAGGTGTGCAGGGCTGGCTTAGCACTCACGTCCTGCCTGTTTCTGGGTGCTTGGATGGCTGCTTGTCCAACACCTTCCAAATCTGTGCTGGGGGAGGGTTTTAGAAACATCACCTTCCTGAAATCTGATATCAAACACACACAGACACACACACAAACACGGAGTTCCTGGGCTTGTCCTCAGTAAACCATGCCCAAGGAATTGGCTGCAGCGTGTGCACTGGCCAGGCTGCCAATGAACAGTGCCAGAGCTGCAGAGGTACTGGAGGTGGTTTGGCAGAGGGTGTGTTTTGGTCCCAAAAGGGGACATTGCTGGAGCACAGCAGTGCTGAGGCAGCTCCCTGTGGCATCCTGACCCTACTGTGGCTTTAAAGTGGTTTAGCCACTTGTGGGTGGTGCACGAGGATATGTACCTTGGCAAAACCCTCCAAGCCAGGGAGGTGGTGCAGAGCACTGGGTGGCTCTGCCGGAGCTGCTCCAGTCTGCAGCAATGTAGGGCTAATGTGATATTTGTTCCAGTGTATGGATTTATAAGGCTGTCAGAATGCCCCTGCTCTCACCAGGCTTTGGACATGGCCATGGGAACCTTGTAGGATTGTCTTTGTAGTCATGAATTCCTACATGCAAAGTCATGATGTTATAGTTTGCACATTTTGGGGTTTTCCGTGGTCATAAAACTAAACACAACCATAAGAGGCTGTGTGTCTTGAACCACTCCTCCCAGCCCCTGCCAGCGCTGGAGCTCCCCCATCTCCACGGCTCCCTCAGCCATGGTTTTGCTGGCAATGATAACACAGCTGTGCTGCCACGCTTCCACATTGCTGCTGTATCTGACTGGCTGCCTGTGCTTGATGTTTTATTCCTAAAGAAGAAAGAAATTGGATTAGATTTTTCTCAGCCATGCACAGCGGTGATCCTGGGTAACAAAGCTGATCTGTGTGCAGGAAGCATTGGGAAGCTGGCTGTGAGGACAGGTTATTAACTGGGGACTCACCCAGGGTGATTTGCTTGATGGATATACCAGCCAGGCATTCCAGGAGGTGCTGAGCAGCCTCCATGGCCCTTCAGAGACTGTTCTGAGTGCACCAGGGGTGCCTGAAGCACCTCAGTACAGAAATTACCTCCCTGGACACTGAAGTCCAATAAACCTCTTTGTAGAGAGGCCGCAAAGGCTCAGTTGTTGCTCTCCATGGTGGTGCTGCAGGTACCAGGGCAGGTTCCGTGGTTCTCCTGTTTTCCCTGTGCCTGCTGAGCCCGGCTCCCCCGTGGTGGGATTTTCCCTGAGTTTTGATCTCCTGACACCCCTGGGACAGGCGGATTGCATCGGGTCACGCCCTGCAGTCCCTCCTGGTGTAGTTTGCGGTGATTTCTGCATTTAACTCCTTCAGTACCAACTGTGGCTTTGCTCAGTTTTGCTGGGGTGATTCTTGTGCAAAAGCCCTCTCCCTTCCGTGCCTTTGCTGGGCAGCCGTGGCCTCTCCAGCCCTCTGTGCCCTCTCTGGTCCTTCCCTCACACCTCCCTGAGCTGGCAGCCCGATCCGATGTGATCCTTGGCACGCTGCTGGGAGGATGTGCGGCTGCACTGGTGCTTTCTGGGCTGCGAGAGATGCAACTGTTTCATCACGGAAAACTCTCCCTGTGGGCTCTTAGCGCTGGTTGCTGGGCACAGCTTCTGGCAGCCCATTTTGCATTCTCTTGCAGCACCTGAACACGTCAAATTTCTGTAACAAAGTTTCCCTCGGGGTGGAATGGCTGGAAAACTGGTCCGCAGCAGCCCATAGCAATTAGGTTACCTTATGGGTGGCACCAGTGAAGGTGTGTGAAATACTGAAAAGCCAAATCCATTTAAATAGACGTGTTCGAAGGGAATGTGAGGTGTGAGCAGCGTGCCTTTGCTCACACGGAGTGTGAAGTGTCTTCTACCAGGACTCAGCAGCACTTTAGGAATGGTTGTGAAATTAAGCAGAAATACCACGGTCCTGTGGTCCAGGCTCCCGGAATCACACCTATTTTTGGAGGTGGTGAGCAGCAGGCTGCAAGGCTCAGTGCACTCACTGCCTTTAAGCCTTTAGGTAAACCTGACATTGCAAGAAAGCAAAACCTCCAGGGATGTGGTTTCACAGACATTTAAACTGTTCTCCTTTCGGGCTGTTGTCCAAAAGGGCATCCTGGTTCCCATGTGCTTCTTTGTATGACTGGCTCGGTCAGCAGGATGATCTGACCCTAAATTAAGCCTGCAGCAAGGATGCTAAATTTTCCATCTGGCTCAGGCCATGGGACTGTGGGGCTGACTGGGTTTTGGTGCCCTCTGAGGAGGTTCAGGGAGCACCCTGCACATTCTGGCACTCCTGGCTCGCCGCGAGCCACTCGTGACTTTAGAAATTGCCTGGAGCTCGGCACAGGGGAGAGGGAGATGCCAATAACATTGCAGAGCAGCAGCTTGTTGAGAGGCTTTCAGGCATCATTTAATAAGCAACCAAAGGTCTTAGCAGTAGGACACCCGTGTAGTCAGCATCCTCCTCCCCTCCAGCTGTTTATTTTCTACCCTTGAAATGTCCTGCAACCCCCACCTTGTGCTGTGCCATCACCAGCATCTGTGTTGCCTCTCAGCAGAGCTGATCTGCTGGAATAATGCTGCTGCTGCTGCTGGCATGGGCTGGCAGGCAGCTCTGCAGCTGGGCTGTTGTGGGGTGTGGAGCCAGGGCTGCCTGGTTCTGGGTTAGTCCCTGCACTGTGAAATAGCGAAAAGTTAATTTACTTCAGGCTGCTATTGGGGGAATTCTGTACTTCCAGTGATGTGTTTTCTGTAAGAGGAAGAAATAACGGCGGGTTTTATGCATTCTAAAGCAGCTGGTCTGGCTTTGTGGAAGATGGTGTCGACATTATTTGATAACCCTTTCTCATGTTTTCTTGGCTGGTGAATGACAAAAGGGAGAAGTGGGTCTTCCCACTCTTTTAATGATATGTTTTTCTTCCCAGGAACTATCCTACCATATAAAATGAAACAAGAGCCCTCAGATAGCATCAACAGCTATAGTTGGCCTAAGTGTGCTATTTTGTGGCAATGTCTTGTTTTTTCTCTGGAGAAAAGAAAATGTACCCCATTAAGTGCTCATGTTACAAGTCTGCACCCCAGGGGATAAATATTTCAAATATTAATGCTGAGTAATTTTTAAAAGGTTCTGCATGCATTTTATTTTGAGCATTCTGCAAATTATTTGAGACTACTAAAACAAAATGCAATTTAGATCAGCTCATCCTGTGATCAGTATGTGGTGATTTTAAAATCTGCTCTACCCAACAGCATGGTCATGCAGCTGATCAAGCGTTGGTACAATCGGGAAATTGGAATGTGGTGGTGGCTGTGGATCTGCAGGTAGACAAGATGTACAATTTACATAAACAGCGGAGTGAGGGGAGTGCTCTCAATATCCTTTCACTCACTGGAGTACAGTCACATGCATTGCAAATGAGTTACTCTTTTGGAAAAAGAGCTCAAACCTGACTTGCATTGAAGTTCTCAGCTGTTAACATCAGCGGAGCCAGGAACTCCAGCCAGAACTTCTGTGATTTCCTTGATATCCCTCTTAGTACATCACTAACTTTTCCATATGTGTTCTCTGATTTATAACACAGCAATACTTTATTTCACTGTTGTAAAATTCTTTCATACACTCAGCCCTGCCAAAAGCTTCATATGTTATTGATTAAACAAATTCCCACTGTTCCAGGATCTCGGCTGCTCTGAGTCTGGTGGTAACTTTAGTGGAATGATGAGTGCACTGGTCGATTGTACAGGAGGTGGGGAAATACAAGGCACCAGCACTTACTGCTGCTAATCAATAAATTCACCTTCAATTCTTAAAGTGGAGCTGCTTTTTCCACCGGTCAGTGCCACATCTCTCCTGAGATGGGCTGAGCTTGTCCATCAGCTGCAAAGTGCTGGTGGCTCAGGGTCATTTGTGGGGGAGATAATGATGATGTTTGATTTTAGTAATGTTGGGAGAAAGATTAACAAGACTTTCATTTCGACTCCTTCACAGGCAATTACCAACAGCTGCTGCTAGAGAAAGGGTGTGATGATTAACACAGTGACCTTTGCAAGGATTGACTTCCCTTCTTGGAGGGATTCCTTTTGGATGGACTTGGGAGCCATTAGCACTAAGCACAGAGCAGGATCCGTGGGGGCTATGGGTTTTTGTGGAACAAGGTCTCTGTTTCACTATTAACTTAATTAGGTTATAATAGAAAGGGTTTTCCTGTTGGACTGCAAGGCATTTGCTCTGCCTCAGGGTTTTCTGCTTCTGTAAAGCTCCAGAGCTGGGTCTTGCCAGCACCAGTGGGGACATGGTCCTGCAGCTCCAGCCATCAGCTGTTCCTTTGGGGCTGTTTTGGTTCATCAGATTTTACTCACTGGCTTTGCTGCTTGTTGTGAGAACAAGGTGAAAGGGAGAGAAATGCAGTCTGGAGGGTTTGGTGAGAGCCAAGCAAATCCAGTTTGGGCTCTTCCTGCATTGTGATGGTTCACAGTCCAGCATGACAAGTGACATGGCCCATGGCATGGTAAGTGCCCAGAGCTGTGCCTGGACCCCAGGGATGCTGGGGCTGCTGCAGGTTCCTGCATGTTCATGTTCAGAGCAGGAGAATGACACCCTCTCCACTGCCAGGCTGTTCCTGCTGCCCTTAGGAGCATCCAAGAGCATTTTCCATGCCCATGCCACGTGAGGAAAGTGCATCAGGCAAATGCATCTCCTTTGAAACCATACACAGGTTTGCTTGGTGGGACTGGCCACATGTACAAGCTCCCAGCTTTTCCCACTCCCCTTTTCCCCCCATTCCTTTCCACTCCTCACCCAGGTTTGGCTGTAATGTCCTCACTTAAAAATCCTGTCGAGCTGCAATTATTTCGAGGTTTAATGACTCATGATTTCTATAATGCTTTATTTTGTTCACTTTCAGCATGTTTTTATTCCCCAGTCAAATAAAGGCTATTAAAAAACCCACCAAGTACAAAGCCTTCACATTCCATTTGAGAGAAAAATGCTTCGAAAGCTGTATTGGTGCTACACAGGTAAATAATTAGATTGCTAATGAATTAGCTTTGCTTTGAAGACAAAAGCTTCAGTGTTCCTAATTAGGTTGTGAGGAGAGACATAGAAATGCATGATCTTTCTCCCAAGGAAAAGGGGAGAAAAGGGGGCTCCCAACCCAGCTGAGACCAGGGACCACTGGCAGGGCAGTATTTTACCTGACCTTGGGCTCAGCACCTTCCAGCTCTTTGATATTGTTTAAATTCCTTAGTGAATTCAGAGAAATAATACACTTTGTCTGTGCAACACATTTCCTTTTCAGTTTGAAATTAATATTTGAATGAAATGGTTACTTCGTGCTATGTTTTGAAACAGGGAGAATGGAAGCCTATGGTATATTTTCATTATATCACTCTATTATTTATGCTTTTCATCATAAGACCTATTATCATGCTCATCCTAAAATGAATTATGTCATATATTTTTTCTTTCCTCACAGAGCAGGATTTTTTCCCAGGCCTTTGATCATTCTTATCACCCTCTCAAAAGCCCCTTTTAAGTCTGTATTAATACTCTTTTTCAGATGAGGTGAAAACTATTGTGGGATTAGGCAGCATCATTTTAATAATGTTATAATCTTCATACTATTATTCCCCATCCTGTGCACTAACCACACTAACATCTTGTTTGCCTCCCTCCCTATCCCCCCTTTTTTCCCTGGATTGCTGCAGATTGGGCTGCAGACATTGATGCTGTGGCTTCATCCCTAGTTAATATTGCTAATTAAGAACCATGTGAAAAATACCTTGATCCCCCCCTCCAGTTAAATTGCATCTATCTGTTTTGGTGTCACTTTGCCATTTGGTTGACTTTTCTCCCGATGATTTGCTCCTTTTCTGGCTTTGATGAGCTTATCTCCATGTCCACTCTGTATTTGGCTACTTCACAAATTCGTCTCCTTCCCCAGATCCCCACTAAATCTATTAGCTGGTGAGTTTAATACCAATCCTTATGGCTTCCTCTGGATAGTTAACCTTTTGCTGTGATGAAAATTCACTGTTTAATGCCATCTTTTTTCTCTTTAGATCAATGGCAGCATTTGCCCTCTTCCCCTTTCCTCCTTAGCTTTTTGCAGCAAAATGAATTGCCATCTGATTTCTTCATCTCATAAATCCCTTGAATGGGTTGATAGAACCCCAGGACAAATCAGAAGGACTGGTTCCTTTGTCAGAAGCTGATGGTGGTTTATACCTGCGGGGAATTTCCTCTCCTGCCAGTGCTTTTGTTTGGCAGGTGAAGCCCAGGGGATTCAGGAGCCCTTTGTATCCTTAACTGTGATTCACCCACGGAGCTGCTGCAGAAAGAGATCCCAAACCTGCTCTGCAGGTACCCAGGAGCAGTCTGACAGCTTCTGCTGCCTCCTCTGCCCTGATCCAAGGCATTTTAGGCAGAGGTGATGGGTATTGCTGTTTACATTCCTAATTCCTGAGTTTCTACATCAGCGCTTTGGTGCCTGCATCCCCCCTGGGGAGCCTTTGGATTTGGGCACAGGCGCCCCTGTGACTTGCTGTCCTCCTTGGAATGGGGAATTGGAATGCTCACCATCTGTGTTGTGTTTCAGCATCCCCATAATGGGAAATCTACTCATCCCATCTCTGAAAACTTACTACTTAGGACTTTAGAAGCAAAACAAAAAGCTTATTTTTTGAAATATCTGTGTGTGTGTTGCCTGAAGTGATGCTCCAATGCAAACAGTAGCTCATACTTTGGAATAACAAGGCACAGGGGATATGAATTTTCCTCTCTCCTTCTGATGACGTATGTGCTGAGACAACATTAAACTCCAGCAAGGAGATGCACAACAGAAATATGATCAACACCTACTGCTGCTAAAAGAAATGGTGACTTAAAGGTGCCTGTGTTCCCTGGGGAGGAACCGTCAGTGGAGAGATGCATTGCATTTCTATCTCATTACACGGAGCTGCTGAAGGTTGAAATGCTGTTAAATATACCACAGGCTCTTATTAAATGGCCATATTAAAGAAAACAACACCAGACTGGAGCTGGGGAAAGCTCTTGCTTTATTTGAGGATCATTTTTTCAGACAGGTTGTCTTTTAATAAGCCTCTTGCCCTGGCTGATGAGTTCTCTCAGTGTGAGACGGATGCTGTGGGATGCTCAAACCCAGCAGCCAACCCAGGGGCAGCACAGGAGCCTCCACTGACTGGGGGGATCTTTCCTGCTGCCATCACCCACCTGGGCAACCAGTGCCTTTTGCTGGGAGTGGAGGGTGGGCACTGGTTTTTCTAAGATGCTGTAGACTCTGGTGCTCCAGAACAGCTCTCCATTTGCTCAGGACAGTTCTTGAGCACAGGCTCCAAGTTGGAGCAGAGTGATGGCACTGAGGGGTGCATCAGGGTGGGAGGCATCAAAATACATTATTCAGCCCCAGTGCAGGATAGCACATACTATAGGTACTGACTGAACTGAAATAAAGAGTAAATAAGAGCAGAGGATGAACACAAGGAGCTAAATGATAGCTGGTTTTTGACAGCTCTTTTCACCACCAGTGCCATTATGCCCCTGGATCCCTGGCAGCATCTGAGGCCAGGTTGGATGGGCCTTGGAGCAGCCTGGTCTAGTGGAAAGTGTCCCTGCCCATGGCAGGGGACTGGAATGAGATGAGCTTTAAAATTCCTTCCAACCCAAACCATTCCATGGCTCTGGTGACTGGGCTCCCTGTAAGTGCCAGTGCCAGCACCACCTAATCCAGCCCGATTGCTTTGAGCTGGGAAACCCACGTACCACCCTCTCCTTCCCTAGTCCCTGTCCTGCCTGAAGCTCTTCACACCTGTAGCTATTTTCCCAAAAATCATCAGCTTTCGAGTAGTACTAAAGATTCTACTTTCCATGTTACTTTTTACCTTGGTGGTAACCACAAATTACAACATAATATAATTTTATAAACTTGAAAAAGTTTCTTTTAAATCTTTTTTTGCTTTAAATTTTTTTTTTCTTTAAAAAATTATGTAAAAAAACCTTAAGATTCTTGGGGTGTACTTAAAAGCAGCAGCTAGAAAATGTCTGCTTTGACTGAGTATCCAGGTGGTTTGGGACACAGTGGAGAATTAAATGTCGCATAATGTTTACTGAATAGAGCATCCGTGTTTGCTGTGTGGTGATGGCACTGCTGAAACAGACTTTCTGTGCAGATGAATCAGCCCCCAACAGGGTAATTGCAACTGCTGGAGCCTTTTGGGAGTCCACCCTGCCAGATACCACCCACTCCCCAAACTCTATCCTTGACAGTGTTTGAATTGTTGCTCGGCATGTCTTGGTGCTCAGATCCTTAATGCAAATCAGGTTCTCAGTGGCTGCATATATCCCACTCTGCCAAAATATTTATGTTTCTAAAAGATGAGTCTGAAACTGGGAGCAATGACCTGCTGGCTCACAGAAGGGAAGGTGATGTGTCTCTCAGCTTTCTCATCTCACAGGAGCACTGTTTGTATTTCTTTAGATCTGAAGGAAAAGACCTCAATCATCATCCTGCCTTTGGTGGGGGGATGAGGAGGGGCTGATATTTGGATATTTTGGATGCCAGACTATCCTTTCTGACTGCTACTTAAAGAATCCCTTTGCAGTGGTTTTTTGAGGGATGATTTGGGGATTTGTTCATAGTGAGTCTCTAGAGCTGGTTTCTACTTTTTAAAGCCAGATAAGCAAAGGGCAACATTTTGCTTTTAATGGTATAAATAGGTTATTGTGGGGTTGCTGCTGTGTGCCTGTGTGCAAAGTGCCTCACACCTGTGTGCTGCACCAGCCACCAGATTTCCATGTCAAGCAGGACTGTTCCTTCTGTGCATGTCACAAGCAGAATTTAATTCACGGATACGGCACAGTAACTCCTTCTCTCCATTTTAATGGTCCAGTGGAATTCTGTTAGCAAAAGACCTAATGAATGTTGCGATTCAATCAGGGCAATCTAGAGTGTAATGCGTGGAGCCGTGCCAGCATTATATAAATCATTAAACATCAAAACGTAAAAATAAAATAAAATAAAATTCCCTAATCATCATCTAACTGCAGGAGCTGCTGGGAATAGCTGGGGCTGGAGGCAGCTGGGGCCAGCATGGGTGGGTGCCTGGCTGGGGTGGGGACAGTGGCTCTCCAGCCTGGTTCCTGTTCTTGCCTGTTAGCATTTTTGGATAACACAGATGCTCCAGGATGGAGAGGGTTGTTTGTGTGCTCTGCAGTCCCCCCAGGCCCTTGCAAGTCCTAGAGGGGGAAACATTTATTTCTTAAAGGGGTGCTTTAAATAAAATGAGGGAGAACAGTCATTACAGAGATGTTTTCTGTAGGCAGATGAATTTTCTGCTCCAACTTCATTTACATTGTAAAGGAACTGCACTTCTTGCTCTTTTGGCTTTGGGAATTCCTGCAACAGCGGTCAAAAGGTGCAGTTATGCTCTAGAAGCTAAGATTTTGTAGAGATAAACAGTTTAGAGGTTTGAGAGTTGTTTTTAGTTTTTAAACCAAGTCTCTTGAAAGTCTTCCTAATGAGAAGCAAGTCCAGCTAGCAAAGACTGTGTGTTTGCTTTTGAAAAGATTGAGTTGGAGGGAAATCTCTGGCGTTAGCCACGGGTCCACTCTGCTGGGAGAGGTTATCAGCAGTGAACAAAACCAAAAGTAATTGGAACTGAAATATGGACATGTTTAAAATGCACTGCAGACTCTCTGGGAGGTTGGAGTGTGATTGGAAAGACGAATGCAAAATATGGAATTATAACATTCCTGACTCTGTGTGTGATAGTACATGTGTGTGTATGTGTGTGTATATATATATATGTATATATATGTATATGTATTTATATGTGTTTGTGTGTGTGTATGGATGACTGTGTGAGATTTCAATTTCAGGGTGGGGGTTTTATTGCCACTGGTCTGATTTTGTTTCTGTCTTCTGCTTTAGAATCAGATTATTTTGCTTTCACTCAGAAACTGAAAATGGATGTGGATGCAGTTGTCCCAGCCCTCACGTCTGTTAGCAAACACAGTTTGCACTTAAGAATCACTTGAATAAGAATGAAGACACAGAATTCTCCATAATGGAGAAATCCTTTTTATTGAGGGGTTGCTGTCTTTGATGGGTAAATCCTTTGGGGAGGCTGCAGGAGCTCAGCTCTGGGGGAGCAGCCCCTAATCCCCACCAGCCTGTGCCCATCCCTTGCAGGCTGCTGCATCCCAGCTGCTGAGAAGTCACAGAATGTTCTGGCTTGGAAAGCACCCACTAGGATCATCAAAGTCTAACTCCTGAAAAGGACTGTTCAAGCCATCCCTGCTTTTGCTTCCCCTGTGGTTTGTGTTGCTCAGCAAACCCAGCCCAGGTCTCTCAGCTAAAACACAAAGCCTGGCAGCTGTGTCTGGGCACGGGAGAGGGATGTGGGGGACACTGGTCAGTGAGTGATGCTCAGCCAGACACTTCTGTGGCCGCTGTCCCTCAGCCTGGGGCTGCTCCCCCCTCCAGGGATCCTCTCTCAGAGCTGCTGCAGTGGGCATGGCATGGACAGATGGTGACTGGCACTCAGCTGTGCCCAGCGCTGCCTCCCTGCCCTGCTGAGCACTGGCTCTTGTATGAGGATGCCTGATTCCCTCTTGGAGCCTCACAGCCAGCCTGCTTCTAAAAACAGATTGTGAGAAACCATTGAGTGCAAATATGGGCCCTGGCAAGGTGAGAAATGAGTTCTTTGCACATGTGTGCTGCAAGTTTGAGAGGTTTTGGTCTCCCAGGTCAGTCCTGCAGCCTGTCACCTAAGGCTGACTTACTTTCTTTCTTAAACCAGTATATTTTAAGCCCAAAGCAATGTGTTATCTCTCAAAAAAAAGCTGTCTTTTTTTTTTTTTTTTTTTTTTTTAGACATAGCTAGTTTTTGTCCTTCAGTGCTTGAGTCTAGGGATATTTTAAGAGCTCTGTTATCTTGTGCTGGGAGGGAATACAATAAATATGTAGATAGGGCGTGCTGCTGGCTCGAAAGGTATGTAAAGGGTCTGTGCTGAACTGACACTAGCTGAAAAATTTGTTCAGCCTAATTAGCAGCAAATCACTTCTGTGTCCAACCTTGCTTGTAGAGATGGGAGCCAATCCCCTCTCCTTATCCTCTGCTGCCCTTCGTGGGTTTTCAGAGCCCTCCCTGGTTGAGAGGTGAGGGTTTTTGTGAGGACACAGATCTGCAGCCATGTGTCATTGCAGGCCAACAAGTGCAAAATTACTGGAAATTCATGGGAAACTGTACACCCATCTCGGGCTTTGTCTAGGATTGTTCAGGCTGTCATCAGAACCAGTCACGATCGATCAGCTTTTAAATTTAATGAAATTTTAATTAAAGAATGGAAAGCCTACAAAGACATCATATGACAGGAGAGCTGGAAGCAAATACAATTTCACTTCCAACCATTAACCAGAAAAGCAGCAAATGGTTGACTGCACATCACCATTGCAGTCTAAGGAAAGTACAGCTCTTGGCTTCGGCAGGCAGGTCATTAGTGACTGAATAATCAGTGACATTTCCCTTCTAAATCTGACACAAATGAAGTGCAGTGCTCTGGAAAAAGCCATTAAGTGCAAAGCCTCGCCTTTACTCTGCTCCAGGTATTGCAGAACAAGATCTAATGGCAGCCTTTAGCTGTGATTTGGCTTTGATAGCATCCACAGGATAGTAACACCCCAGGATGCCAAGAGCCAAATGCTTCCAGCCTTGCACAAGCCATCATGTTGTGCAAAAACAGAAAGTGAGACTTGTTCCTTGCTGGTGTTCCCAGATGCAGCCAGTAAAAGATACAAGTAGGAAAAGCTATAATGTGGAGCATTGGGAAGCTGAATGTAGCTGTATTTTTATGTCTGAGAGGCAGCAGCAGGTAAAGGTCTCACTGATCGTGGGATGAGTTTTTAGAGCCTGATATCCTCCTGAGAATTCCTGTGGCAGCTCTCAAAGCTGGGTGTTAACTTGTTTTTCTGCATATTTGAAAATGTTTTTTCGATGGGAGTGGAAAGCGAGCAGCACTGCACAGGAAAAAGGAAGGACTGGTCTTGTTTATGTCTCTCTTTGAATTTCTCTGAATAACGTGTTGTCAGATGGACAGAGTCATCAAATGGGTGTAACTTCCTCTGCTCCCTCCCCGTGTGCCGTGGCTTTGAAAATAATGTCAAAAGGTTAATGGGAGCCAGACTGCCTTGGGGGGGTCCCTTGTGCTGGAGCAGTGAGTCTTTAAGGAGGTTTTTTTTGGGGAAAGACTGAATAGAGGAAACTTTTTCTAGGCAAAAGCATTACCAGTACCTGGACTGGGAAGTACTGTTGTCTTGGAAACTCTGTGCGCTGAAGCTGGATATGTCTGATTTTCAAAATTCCTTTTGCTTTTTCTTCATGGGCCCCGAAATAGAAGGTTTTTTTTATGCAGTCAATGTATCTTTTTCAATTGCTTTGATTTATATTTAGCCCTGTGTTGTGAAGTTCCAGTGCAGTATTTTTGATCATTAACTCTCCTAGTCGTGTTTGGGTTAAGAGTCTACTATTCAGTGGATAAATCTGCTTTGGGTATAGTCTTGTGAGTTATAATCTTACTGAAAACAAATTAATAACCACAGATAAACGTGTATTTTTAATGAGCAGTTTCATTAATAATGGGAAAAAATGTCCCAGGAAAGTTCATTAGTGGCTCACTGATTCCACTCCCAGCTGTTGTATGGTTGGTTCTGACTGAAAGCTCTTGATAGTTTTACTGCTCTGTTTACAGAGCATGGGATAAGATGTTGTTTCAAAACAAAAAGCTTTGTTACCCTAGCAGAAGGGATTTTTTATACATTTATGATGCATTCTAAAGGTGGATGTCCAAATTCATATAAGCATCCATGCAGCTGTTACCACATGATTTTCTTTATCCTGACGTGTTTTGGAGAGGTTAGAGTGCCAAAATCTCTTTTGACTGTTAAAATTTGGGGTTCTCTTCCAAAGCTGGGGGAGGTGCTGCCTGCACCCTTGTCTCACTGCAGAGCAGCATTCCCCCTTGCCAACATCTCTCTTTCCATCACTTGGGATCCTCCAGGAGGTGGTTGTATTTGTGTGTCCAAAGAAGGGCAAACAGGCTGGAGAAAGCTCAACCTGAAGAAAAGGATAGACTGGATATTAGGAAAAAATCCTTCATGAGAAATCTGCCAATCATTCACACAAGCTGCCCAGGGAAGTGGTGGAATCACCATCCCTGAAGAGATGTAAAAGACGTGTAGATGTGGCATTTGGGAACGTGGTGATCATGGCATTGCTGGGTTAATGGTTGGACTCAATGATCTTAGAGGTCTTTTCCAGTCCAAACTGTTCTATGGTTCTATTTCTACATGACCCAGAAACCCAAGCTGAAAGAGGAAAAATGGAAGCAGCTTTATTATGGTAGTTCTGAACTTAAACTGCCCTCCCCGCGACCCTTTCACCAAAGGTGTGTGCTGGACCACAGCTCCCTAAATCCGTAATTTAAGGACTGGGGAGCAAGGGAGGTATGAGTGAAACCCTTCTGAGCACAGAGGACTAATCTTCTCTCTCTTCTCCATCCTCAGGTGACGTTGTGGACATCTACCAGCGGGAGTTCCTGGCGCTCAGGGACCGGCTGCACACGGCCGAGCAGGAGAGCCTGAAGCGCTCCAAGGAGCTCAACCTGGTCCTGGAGGAGATCAAGAGAGCCCTGTCGGAGAAGCAAGCCCTGCGGGACATAAACCGGACCTGGAGCAGCTTATCTGGTGAATAAACAGGCCTTGAGGAGCTGGGGCTCTCTTGAAGCTGTTTGAGGATGTAGAGAGGTGTGTGTGTGTGTGCGCAGGGCTGCGGACAGGACCTGCTCTTCTCTCCCCCTGTGCGAGCAAATTGTGGAGTTCAGAGAGACTTGGGAGCTCTTAAACTCCTGTTTAATTAGAGGTGCATAAGCATCATTAAACACGGATTTGCCTCTGCCAAGGATATTTGCCAATTTGCTTGCTTACAAGCTTTTTTTTCTCCCTTGCAAGTCATACACTGTTTCCTATGGCTGTATTCAACCCATATGGGAAATGGGTATCCAAAGAGAGGGGGGAGGAAGGAGTTAGGCTGGCTGAGCACCCCTCACCAATTTATTTGGGGTTTTTTTGTTGGTTTTTTTTTAAGTTGCTCGGTTGAAGAAAATTGGATCTCTGCAGAAAGATCTGATTTGACCTTCATTTTATCTTCATTCTCCCCTTTCCTTCCCAAATATTTTGGGACTTCTTTAAGGCCCTCCTGGCTCCTGCTGAACTTTAATTGGGTTTGTGGTAGCATGTTAAAGGTTGGCCTGATTTTTATAACCCAGCAGTAGTCTCAGGTGGCCAGGCTGCTGTAAAAAGGCTTTTTGCCTTGCAGTCTCTTCCTACCTACCGTGCCTTGCAATTGATTCCCTTTTCCTTTTTAAGACGAAACCAAGTTAAAACTGTGGAATATCACCAACAAGAATGTGCTGCACCTTCCCACCATCTTCCATCATTTGCCACATTTGCTGTCAAAGGAGAACAGTCTGCAGCCAGCCGTGCATGTGGGACAGGGGCGCACTGGAGGTAAATGGGAATTAGTGCTGCTTCTGGTGCTCTTCCTCACCTTGGTGCCTGTCCCTCCCCTTTCCTCCGGGCCTGGCTGTGGCACACATACGAGCAGGACTGGAGGAAGGGCTGCATGCATCATGCAAGCTTCCTTGGTTCTGGTGACATGTGGGGTGGGTGAGCCATGTCACGCCTGCAATTCTACAGGGGAGTGCTGTCTGTGCTCTTGACTGGCCCTAAAATGTTCTTGATGCTTCTGCCAGATGTTGTTTGCTGCTTTCCATATCCAGAGTGCTCTAGACTTTGCCTGGAAGGGTTCAGATGAAAGCATAGTTTGTAGGATGCTTCATGGAGACTGTAATCAAACTAAGGAGACAAATCCCAATGGTAACAGGACTTTGGTTACTTGATGATTCCCCCTGCTCCCAAATTCCAACCCAACGCCAAAGACCTGACTTGCACCTACTAAACTGTAGTGTTTTTGGCTGTGGGAGGGGTTTGGAGAACAAGAGGTGGTCTTCAAGCTGCTGTTCACAAGTTGAAAAGGCCCCTGGGAGGGATTTCTAGTGTTTCCTTAGAGATCATTCTTTCAGGGAGAAAAAGCAGAGCATACCTGACTGCCCACGGGTGCCCTGCCAGCCCGGCACGCTGGGCTGCTGCTGGCTGGCACTGGGTGAGGACAGCAGTGTGGGAATTCTGCATAGCCCAGGAGCCCACCAACCTGCTGTCACTGCTGCTTTTTAATGGCAGAGCCTAGCACTGACCAGGTGAGCTGTCATGGGAGCAGAGCAAAGCACCCAACACAGCCCCTTCTCTAAAATCTCTCCGTGGCCCTGCACAGTGTCCGTCGTGATGGGAATCCCCAGCGTGAAGCGGGAGGTGCACTCCTACCTCACCGACACCCTCAACTCCCTCATCTCAGAGCTCACGCAGCAGGAGAAGGAGGACTCTGTCATCGTTGTCCTCATTGCTGAGGTAAGACAGAGCTTTGCCAGTTTGCCCCCTTTCCCTGGCCCCCGTTCCCCTGTCTGCCAGACTTGGTGCCAAACAGGATGCTGCCCACCCGGACACCAGCTCTGCCACTTGCTGGGTGGATGAGCCTGGCCCTGGGCTGCCATCCAGCAGGGTCAGCAGGTGTCTCTTGCCCAAAATTAAATGCTGGCTGGGCCAGAGAGGATCAGGATGTGAGCAGGCAAACATGTCCCGTTAGCAGCTACCAGTGTGGCACAGCTCACCTAAACCATGATGCTCCTGCAGGGTGCTTGAATGGATATCTACAAAATGAGCTGGAGCAGCCCCATGACCAGGAGAGCTCTCAGACCTGCTCCTGCAGCAGCTCCATTTCTCCACATACCTGTAACACAGCACTAAACCCCTCTTGAAACCCAAGAGTTGGTAATTTGGGGTTGAGACTGATATGCCTCTTTGTATTGGTGCCTGGAGCCCGGAGTCAGTTGCTGAATCCAAGGGCTAAAAAGCCTTGATACATTAATCCACAAGAGCTGCTTTTATCTATGGGTTTAGATGGTTATTTTTCTCCATGGCTTTTCCTCTCAGGATTATTTTCTTGAGCCTGAAGTGCATTTGTCTTAATTTCCAGAAATCCGGTGAGAAAGATAAACCTCAGTAGCCTGTTACTGGGAGTGGAACAAAGATGAATGTCTGGGTTTGCTGCCTGTTTACCCGTAATTTGACATTTTGAGTAGCATTTGGCCTTCAGGGCTCTGGCTGGTATTTTGTACAGGGAGAAGGTGTGCACAGATGGGTGCAGCCCAAGGGGCCCAGGACAGGGTTTGGTCCTGGCTTTCATTTGTCTCCCTTGGCACCAGGACAAGTTTGGTGGCTGTTTTTGCAGTGGGTAAGTTAAAGCCCGAGAGGTTTTAAGCAATTTGGCCCAGACCAGCTCCTGTTTTGGACTGCAGTAATACTACTTTAGTTGACTTGAAAATAAGGTGCATGCTGTGATGGCAGCTCCTGATTTTGAGGATGTAGCTATGATGAGGAAAGTGAACAACAAATAAAGTTGTTGCAGATTCCTTTGGCCAAGTTTGGTCTTGGAGCTGCATAACATCCTTCTGTGCAAGTGTCTGCCACTGCTGTGCCTGCTCTGCCTCTTCCCAAAGTGTTTCTCCATGTACCTGCACTTGTAAAAGCTCCTTGGGCATGGGATAAAGAGTGAATAGTGGAAAGGGTGGCATGAACCTGAAGCAAATGCTGAGCAATTTGGAGACTCAGCACAAGTGCAGTAACTGAGTGTCCTTTCTGGGACAGGGAGTTCTCATTCGCAAGTGTCACTGCTGGCCACTGCAGGTGTCACCCACAGTGGCTGGGCTGCCTGGGAGAGCAGGGGCTTCCTCAGCTGCCTGGGGGGATCCCTGGGGTGAGATGGCTGGCTTGGCTGTCACCAGCCCACAGTTTCAGACACTTGGAGTGGCGCTGCACGGTTCCTGCCAAAGCCAGGAGCATCTTTCCTGCTTTTGTTTTCCCCATTGCCGTTTTCTTGGCACGCTGAGGTAAGAAATCAGTCCAGCACTGGGACTCCGAGCCCTGTTTAGGAAAGGGACCTTTTCCTGTGGAGAAAAGCCTCCCTTGTCCCCGTGCCAGCACAGAAGTGCTGTGCTCAGCCTGTGACACACATCCCGGTGTCTCATTCTCACCTCGCCCGCGAGTGCAGCAGCAGCTGGTCCGGCTCCGGCGATGCTGCATCGGCACATCCTGATCCATCTGCCTGCCCAAATCACCGCCACCACCAGGAAACAGGAACAGATTTGGCTCGTGGGTCCCTGCCCTTTGTTCTGGGTGTTGTTTCCCTGTCACTGTGCAGAAGGTTTCTGTCCAGTGCCTGTCCCTGTGCTTGCACTTACCTCACCCGCAGACAGCAGCGAGCGGTGCTGGCGACCTTTGTCTCCCAAATGTTATGGTTGCCACGTTGATTGTGGGAACAAACTGGGGATTTAGGAGGAAAAGTGTCAAAATTAACCTGAAATGAAAAACTCATAAATAGACCCCTCTTTTTCAGCAGAGAGTACAGAGTATTCACTGCCAAGAATATTCTCTTGGATGCAAGCCATCATGTGTAGGGAAAAAATAAATAGCCCAGAGGTTAAAACTTGTGCAAACACTTGGTGCTGGCGGGGGCAGAAGTGCCAGGAGAGCACATGGGACAGATGTGCAGGGTCTTGTGTCCTTTGGGATGGATTTTGGTGTGTGATGCCTTTGGTTAACACTGACCACAGAGCAGGGCTCCGGGGAGCCTGTCAGCATGGAAGAGCAGTAAAGCTGGATGAAAGGAGACATGAAGGTGAATGAAGATGATACAGATGTGCTGGCAGTACCCTGGGGTGTGTTGAAGAAGATTTCTGAGCCATGGGGGACACAGGCTGAGGCTGAAGGGTCTAACACTGCTTTTCTTTTGTTTTCAGACGGATCCACAGTACACAGCCGGAGTGGCAGAAAATATCAAAAACTTGTAAGCACTTCCAAGTGGCTTCAGTGTATGGCCTGTGCCTGCAGCAAGGCCAGGGAACAGCTTCATTAAGGAGAAACACACTTTTCTGCTTCCCTTTTGTATTTTCTTGTTGTTGCTTGGGGTTGTTTCCTCTTTTTAAAGTTTGTGCTGTCTTTGTTAATGCTGCTTCCACTTTCTGCTTGTTCTGAAATGCATCCCGTATGTAGCTTCCAGGAGGCTGCTTTGTGCTCGAAGTATTTAACACACATGGTCATTTCGTTCTGTTTTGCTCCTTCTGCCCTGGGGCACTGTGAGGAGATGGATTGTTTAGATTTCCAGCGATCCTGGCAGTTGTTTCAGTATCTCCTGCAGCCCTGTACTTGCTCTGTGCAGTCTGGGCAGTGTAGTAAGCACACATGAATGCTCCTGCCTTATTTTGCTTTAAAATCCGTGATCCATCTTTCTTCCCACTCCAGCCTGTTTGTTTTCCCCTTGTTCCAGGCTCTAGTTACATTTGTCTCTGGTGCTGGCTGCTATTTATGTCTGCAGCCTCAGTGGCTGTTGCAGCTTCGGCTGTGGCTGTTTGAGCAGAGGCTGGTGATGGATTATTAACCATGATTATTAACCGGTCCAGGCGCTAATGACACCAGAGCTCGGAGGCAAAGGGAGAGGGAAGGTGGTGAGAGGAGGGGCAGTGACTCCTGTGGCTGCTCCTCGCCCAAGGACCGCAGTGGCCGCACGAAGCAGGAGAGGAAGGGCAGCACATCCTGCCAGCCCCCTTGTCCCCCAGCCAGCGATGGCACAGGGGCGTGGGGAGGGTTGTGCTCCCGGGCACTTGCAGAGCAGCTGAAGCAGAGCCCTCCATCTTGCAGAGCAGGAGCTGGCAGGGCTCCCCTTGGACACGCTTACCGGGGATAATGGACTGATTGTCCGATGGCTCCTGATGAAATTACCGGGCGCTGCTGCAGAGAGTGCCTCTGCGCAGAAGTCCTGAAACTTTAATTGACTTAATGATTTGATTTCTCATCATCCCCCTCCCCAGTGCCTCCTGCCCCTCCCTGAATCGCTGAAATTATTTTTCTTCCTAATAGAATTGAGGTGGTGTGGGGCCAGGGCAGGCTGGGCTTCTCTCGCAGGAGGGAGGAAGCTGCTGCTGCTTTACTGCAATGTTTTGTCAGCTCAGTGGGAAGCTGCTGTTTCACTGCTGCCTGAAGAAGGGAAGATTTGAAAATGTTAGCTGAAAGACCTGCCGGTCCCAAGGAAGGAATAAGGAAGGGAAAAAGAAGTGAGAAGTTTTTGGCAGTGTCACTGCTTTGTCTCCCTTTGCCCCATCTCCCGTCCTCCAGGCTCTGCACAAACAAAGGAAATCAGCCTTGCACCAAATGTTCCTGAAAAGGCAGTGTAAAAATAACTGGTTTTCCTGCTTATCTCTCACAGTTAGAGCAGTCCTGGGGTATTGCTTGCAAGGCTGATGTAGGTGCCTGCTTTTCAGATGGGTGACATTATTTTCTGTTGGAGTTCGACTCTTTAAAGGTTTCTTAGCCACGTTATAAGAAAAGTAAATGCTGATTTTATCAGCATAAGAGAACTAGGTAGACTTCCTGCTGGCTCTCTGAACTACAGCACAGCAGTGTTTTAAGGAACTTAGCAGAAATGTATAGCACAACCTCGGCAAAATTAATTTCAATTACTGGTGCATTTGGAAAATCTCTAAATACCTGTAGTGCCAAGTCCTTTCTTTGCTGAACCAGTTTGCAGGTCATTTAATCCTGTAAAGGGAACGTGGTGTTCAGGGCTGGCCTTTAAACCTGACCAGTGTGTGTGTGCAGGAGGGAGGAGGATGCTGGTGGGGAGCATGTGCACATGGGACTATTAGAGACTGTGGTGGGGAGAAGATAACTTAAAGAGTCTGTGTCAAGCCCTGCTGATGTCTTCTGATGAGGCCTGGAAGTGCACTAGATACTGGGGAAGTTATACCTTAGAAGCTGTGTTTTTTGTTTGGTTCTGTGTTTTCTGTTTGGTTCTGTGGCTCAGTGTTTACCCAGTGATTTGGTCTATGAAATGTTGTGTCAGACGTGGAGGTATTTGTTTACTGTTCCTTTCCTCTCTCAGATTCCCGAAGGAAATACACTCAGGTCTCCTGGAGGTAATTTCCCCATCTCCACATTTCTATCCTGATTTCTCCCACCTGCGGGAATCCTTTGGCGACCCCAAGGAAAGAGTCAGGTAAGAATGAGTGACCTTACAAACAATCAAGCCCTGAATTAAGGAACTGTAGCAAGTTCCTCAGTGACTCCAGCAGGGAAAGCTCTTCTGCAGGGCCAGGCAAGGACTTTAAACTTGAATTAGCCAAGATCTGAAGGACATGATTTGGTGACAGGGGGATGAACTGGCACCAGCTTTGCCAGGCTTGCCTCGTGCTGTGGTGTTGCCATCACAAAGCGAGGAGCTCATTTAAACCCAAATTATCTTAATTTTGGAAGTCCTTGAGATTTCCAGTAACTTAGCTAACCAGGGACCAAAGGGAGAGGCCATTTGCCATCTCCTCTGCCTCCCAGGGCTGTGCCACCTTCCCATCTCCAGCCCAGCCTGGGCAGGCTCCCTGGAGCAGCCACTGTCCCAGCAGAGACTGATGCTCCCATTGTCTTTGTCTGTTGCAGGTGGAGGACAAAGCAGAACCTGGACTACTGCTTTTTAATGATGTATGCCCAGTCCAAAGGCATTTATTATGTGCAGGTGGGTTTGGTGCTGGAGGGAAGATGGATGTACCTGTGAGTTCACTGTACTGGCTTGTACCAGCTGAGAGAGAGCACAGAGCATATCCAATTCTGTGATGCAGCAGAGTGGGAGAAGGTTTTAACCACCTGGTTAAAAAAAAATTAAAAAATGGGTTTTTAAAATACTTTTAGACTTGGAAACCTCCCACTTAGGAAAAACAGAAGTCTTTGTTTCTCTTACCTGTTATATTGAGTGAAAAAAGTGCTTGGAGCACCTTCCAGAATAAACTGGGTCTGTGCCAAAGCTTTCCTATGGTGTGATTGCTCTGCACAGAGACTGTTGCTGGGGCCTGGATGGGACATTGGCACTGTGCCCTTCTGTCTTGCAGCTGGAGGATGACATTGTGGCCAAACCAAACTATCTCAGCACGATGAAGAACTTTGCCTTGCAGCAGCCCTCTGAAGAGTGGATGATCCTGGAGTTCTCTCAGCTGGGGTTCATTGGTAATGTTCTCCCCCACTCACCCCAGTCCTAGCAGGCAAAAGAGCAGGCTGGCTCCTGCCAGCTCTACATTCTTGGCCCAAGAAATTGTCCCCACAAGATGGTAAAATACTTGGACTTGGTCCCCTCCTATTTTTGCAGTGACCCTTGTGTTTGCACAGGGGAGAAAAATCCTCACAGCTGGTACTGCTGATGCTCACTTTAAGTAAAAATAAACCTGGTGAGTGGCCCAGCCAAGAGCCAAACAACATAGATATGGCCAGTAGCTTTTAGGCTGGATGGGATCTGGATTTGCCTAAGAGTGTGCAAAAGGAAGTTTGCATCAGCCCAGAACTATTTTGGGAACAGCAGTACATGGTTGCAGTAGCAGCTTGATCTGTTATTTTGGATACTGGTTTGATTGGCTTAAAACTTGTAGTTCTCGGGGCAGGAAATGGTCTGTCCTGCAGCTGGCTGCATTTTTTATCCTTGTTTCTCTTTACTGAATGGGAGAGTTTTAGACCTTTTGATACTGTTATGACCTGTGGGACTCTAATGCTTTCTAATTCTGTGACAAATATTAAATCCGGAACTGTATTAGCAATGTCAGCAGTGCTGGTACATAAACAGGGGCCACGTGTTGTTTCCTTCACACAGATAGACACATCTAACCTCCACAGCCCAGTCTCCCAATGTTTTCTTTCCCAGCTCTGATTCTAGACCATTTCATGCCATAGCTCCTCACTCTCTCTTCGCGCTCTCTTTGTGCTCTAGGAAAAATGTTCAAGTCTCTGGATCTGAGTTTGATTGTGGAGTTCATCCTGATGTTCTATAAGGACAAACCCATTGACTGGCTGCTGGATCACATCCTCTGGGTGAAAGTCTGCAACCCTGAGAAAGATGCAGTACGTAAACAGCCTCTGTTGAAGGGAAATGTTCTGTGTGTGGGGGCAAATGTACACTTGGCTGTGCCTCCAGAGGATCTTTTCTGTGAGCTCTGGTGCTAACTGACTTTGCACCGAGCTGTGCCATCCCTGTGGAGCATGCTGCAGGGTGTCCTTGTGGATTGTGTAAGTGGAGACCTGGGAGTTCAGGCTTTTGTAGTCTGCAGCTGCCAGGGAAGGCATTATTTCTGCATCTAAGCACTAATAGGGTATTCCTCCTGCAGCCCTCGAGGGCAGGAGTTGTTCCCCATTCTTGTGTGTTGTTTTGCATTCCTGTGTGCTTCTCTCCCTGAAGCCCTTTCCCACTCACTGACTGAACCCCAGGATAACCCTTTGACGTGGATCCATGGGCTGTGCCTGCCTGGAGCACGCATGGAGACTGCCCAGAGAGCTCATCCCAGACAACCCAGAGCAAACCCTCCTTGCACAGTCTGCCAGAATGAAGCCAGATCACACAAAGCTCTTGTCAGGGTTTCTAGGAGGGTGCAGAGAGGTGAAATGGGCTCTGCTTTTGTGCTGCCACTCCTTTTGCAGAGCCATAAGCCCCTGTGCCCTGTGGAGGTTGTGTTTGAGCTCCAGCAGCAAGGGGCTAAAGCGAGTGGGAAGGGCAGAGGAGGAGTGTCTGTGGCAGCAGATGTAAGATGAGCTCAGCACCAGATGCTCTCCTGTCTTCTCTCTGAACATACTGTATTTACTCAAACACTTGCTTGCCCTCCTCCCTGGTGGAGAGCAAGCAGCAGAGTCGCTGTGCAGAGCTCAGAGCCAGTGGCTTAGAACAGACTTCATGGTGACAACCACATTGTGGTGATAAATGCCAGAGCAAGTGGTCACTCTGGGAATTAGTGTTGTATTTATGTGCTGGGGGATGGACCATCCTCAGAGCTCTGCAGAACTGGGGCAAGGATGTGGTTTAATTGGGCCTGATCCCTGGCACAGGACATGGCATTGGCTCCAGTACCCCTTGTGCAGCAGGACCTGTCTCAGATGATGTTCACCAAATCCTCCTGGCAGTTCAGACCATGTGCTCAGCTGTGACAGAGCAGTCCCCAGGACTGTCTGGCACCCCCACAGTCTGCACAGCTGTGGGTAAAGCCGGATGGGTGGGATGCTGGGATGGAGCTGGGAATGATGCTGCTGTCTGTGCCCCCACCTTCAAAATCCTCAGCTTGAGCACTGATTAAATGCAGATCCTGCTGCGCTGGATCATCTTCTCCTTAACTCATCTGTGCTCATCTTTTCCTACCTGATGGAACGAAGGTTTTCTCAGGGGAAATCGCAAACCTCTTAAACATGTTGCCTTTTTAAAAATTAACCTACTTTCCATGTGGATTTCTGGCTCCTTTCCCCCACTGTTTGCATGATTAACTCTGCACAGCGCCCTTTCAAACATGACTTTCTCTTGTAAATCCCACTGTGCAAAATCAAATTGGTAGCAGGGAGGATTTGTCTTTTTGATTGAAAGTTTGTTTGACCTGAGCTTTTGGTAAGTGCTTTGCCTGCTCTGGGTATATTCTGCTCTTTCTTTTTTAACTAATTTTAGATTTACCTGGGGTAGACCTGTGTGAAAGGATGACCTTCTTACCACCAACTGAGCTGTTCCCCCTCTTGGCTTGTCTGTGGCAAGGCTGCTTTCAGGAAATGTTTCTTTAGCAGTGCAGGAAAAGGGGAGAAAGATAAATCAGGAGATGCTGTAGCTGCCTCCATTCCCCTTCCTCCTCCTCTCCCAGAGTGAGATAGCCACGATGGAGTTGCATCCAGAGTTGCTGGCAGTGAGTAGGTCTGTCCCATCAGCATGGCTGGTTTTAATTTTCTAATGTAACGTGAGCTGGATTAGGGGATTATCTCTTTTGCAGCTCGCAGGGGTCATGCCTGGAATTTCCCAGCTCCTGGCCCATGGTGGAGGCTTGGTGTGGCACCCTGTCTGTTCCAGGCAGCCACCACAGGATTTCTGCTGGGTGGGAGGCTGCAAGAGCAGATGGCATTAAGGATGTGCATGCATTTCTTTTCTTGGAAAAAGCCAAAGTTGGATAACAAATATCCTCTCCATACAGCTTTTAACCTGTATTTTTGTCCTGCTCCCCCAAACTGAGAAATGAGCTATTTTAAAATGTGAGTTCTCATCTCCCCACGCTCTCAGTGATTTTCCCTTTTGTCCTTTATTCCCTCTCCATCGTCTCTCTCCCTGCACTCCATGGTAAATCACTGCCAGGATCACAATTGCATCTGCAAGTTTATTTATGTGGTGGATAGGCGTGAAACAGCCCAGCAGCTCTGACGATGGCACGTGCTGTACATCTGCTCACAGCTCCTGCCAGCAAACTGGGAACTGCCCATCCAGAGAGAGCCCACACTTGGTGCCTGTTCACCTGGCTCTGAGTCATCCCAGGATTATTGTACCTTCAGATATTAGGGATGCCAAGCTCTGAGTTGTAGGAAAAGGCTTTCCCAATAAGCCAAGGGGCAAAGGAAACTCAATTCTCTGGCTGTTCCTCCCTGACAGCACAGAGGGGATTTGCTCAGTGTTCTTAGCTATGCTTGGCAAGGAGAAATTTGGCACTTAAACCTGGACCCTGCCCAGCAGAGCCTGGGGGGCAAGGGGCTGAGAGTCACAGTCAGGTTTCTCCAAAGTGAGGTTAAAAGCCCCCTTGCCAGATTAGAGCCTAAATACCACAGAAGGGTGTAGAGATGGAGGATTTGTCTGTCCCTCCTTGTGCCCTTGTCCATTGCTCTTGTGGGCGTGCAGAGGCTGGAGCCTGGGGCACTGTGGGGCTCTCGTTTCAGAAACACTGTGACAGGCAGAAGGCAAACCTGAGGATCCGCTTCAAGCCCTCGCTCTTCCAGCACGTGGGAACCCACTCCTCCTTGGCTGGGAAGATACAGAAGTTGAAGGTGGGTACCAGCTCTCTGTCCAAGCTGCAGGTGGCCTGGCCTGCAGGCACCCAGGAACTGACTGCTTTTGGGTGGGGACATCAGTGACAGCAGCTGGTGGCAGCTGGATTTCTGTGAAGTGGTTGTGTTTTATTCTGTGTTACAGTGAGCTCAGGCAGCTCCTGCTCCTCACAATGGCAGTGACATGCACCAAGAGTCACTGCAAGGCTATAAGCCTTGGTACCAGTCCTGGCCACCCATCCTGAGTGCCAGGCCATGGTCCAGGCAAGTGACTTCAAAGAATCCACTGAAAAACCTTGGAGAGATTACTCCTGAGTTGGTCTGACTTCCTTCCCACTCCACTTCATGTTCCTGGGATTTAGTGATAGACAAATTAAAACTCACTGTATAAGATCTGGAATTGTTGATGTGTGTTTAAACATGAACAAAATGCAGCTTCCCAGAACTACAAGTGCAGAATCCATGGACAGGCATCCCTGGGCTGTGCTGTCTGTGTGATCCCCAAGGAAATGGATGGTATAATCCAGTTTGTATGTGCTGTCACAGTGCAGTGCTGTCAGGCCATGTAATCCAGTCATTTTATGCTATTGCCAGCCTCCCAGCTGCTTTCTCCTCAAGTGTAAAGACTGTTTCCAGAGCTCCTGGGGCATGGACAGGCGTTCAGGGACATTTGGACCATGAAAGGCTCCTTGGTGTGCTGGATCAGAGCACAGAGCAGAGGTGTTTCTCTGAGCTGCCTCTCCTGAAGCAGTGTCCTGGGATCCAGTCACACATTCCCCTGCCTGGTGCCTTGCCCAAATTACTTCCATCTCTCATCCTTCTGTGCCCTGCAAATCACAGAATTTTAATTTGCAGTGCCTTGTAGCTGGGCCCTGATTCCTCACGGGCCAGAGCAGCTCATGGCCCTTCTCTGCCCTTTTGCTTTGTGCCCTGCAAGGACAAGGACTTTGGAAAACATGCACTGCGGAAAGAGCACGTCAACCCTCCTGCTGAGGTGAGCACCAGCCTGAAAACCTACCAGCACTTCACCCTGGAGAAGGCTTACCTGCGGGAGGACTTCTTCTGGGCCTTCACTCCCACTGCCGGAGACTTCATCCGATTCAGATTCTTCAAACCACTCCGTATTGAAAGGCCAGTGCTTGAGGGGTCAGGGGGGTGTGGGGACAGCCCAGAGCATGTGGAGACACTTGACTTTTGCTCTTCTAGCAGTTTAAATCAAATTTCTTGTCTGTCTTCTGCTTGGCTGCCCAGGAGGAGAGAGCAGTGCTCTTCCAGGGGGAGGATAATTTGACCCTTTCTCAGTGGGGCCCCCTTTGCCAGAGCCCTTTGCTTTCCTGCACTTGAGAGCAGTCCATGGTTTAGCTGATCTGGCACAGAAAGTCTCCTGCCAAATCGTGCTGTGGGCTCTTTGGGAAGGTGCCTGTTAGGTTGAGCTGTTTGATGATTCAGAGGGGGTGAAAGCCATCATGTGCCCCCTCGCTCAGTGTGCCTTTCTGTGGGTTTGGTCTCTGTCACAGGTTCTTCTTCCGCAGCGGGAACATCGAGCACCCAGAAGACAAACTCTTCAACACAACCGTGGAGGTTCTGCCGTTTGACGTAAGTGTTTGATTGAGATTTGAGGTGAGGGTGGAGTGGGAGGCAAAAGAGGTTTGAGAGGAGGGAACTGCTTAAAGCCATCAGGAAAATCTGTACAAGATTCGAGTGCCTCTTACAGGTGCTGGCAGGGAGCCAGAGGGTCATGCCTGGTGTGATGCCACCTCGGGAGCAGGGTGCTTTGCTGAGCACAGCCGTGTGAGCCATCCCTGCCTGGGGATGCTCCCGTGGGTGGGATGGCTGCAGAGGAGGGGATGAAGCCGGAATGGTGCAGTGGAAACAGCAGTGTGAGGACTGCAACTGTCCTCTTGTTCTTTGGGCACGTGTCTCAGGGGGCCAGGTATGGGATGAGATGCAGGGTTTGCTGGCAAGGACAGCTCTGGGATTGCTGCTTTTCCTTGGGGCTTTTGGGTGACTCTTTCCTCTGGTCTTGCAAAAAAGCTCCTCTCCTTCTGCAGAGTCTGCAGTCAGATAAGGAAGCCTTGCAGGAGGGAAGAGGCACAGCCGTCAAATACCGCAGGACAGCGGATGGCTACATCCAGATAGGTACAGGGGGTGTGGGGTGGGAAGGTGCCTGCTGGCTCTGATAACACAGCCCATGTCCTCACCTGCATGTCAGTCAAGAACCTCAGAGCTGTTTGCTTGGCAAAGAGTAATTTCTGCTTGCCAGGAGCCAGGTTGGAAGAGGATTTGTCACTGTCTCCTCTCCTCCACTGCCCTCGCTCTCAGACCAGGTTGTCCTCAGATCATTTTCAGTCCTGCATTCCTGCAAGTCCTGCTCAGAGCTGAGACCAAATTATGCCGATTATTTGTTTGCTTACCCTGGCATTAAAAACCTCCACTACGGGCAGTTTTGCCATCTCTGTCCTCACACAACCTGCAGGTCAGACTTCTTCTCTTGCCACCTGAGCTTGTTTTAGTGCTCGCCCTGCCCTTGGACAAGAACGAGCAATTGCAGCCTCCAGAGAGCTGCCAGTGTGTGATAGAGCTCTGGTGTCCCTGCTAAGATTTTAATTTTTTTTTAAGTAGACAAATAAAAGAAAGATTTCCTGACACATGCAGTGTTTTGCCATTTTCTCATTCCTCTGCATGCTGGCTGGTTTCTCCCAGTTGCATTTAAAAAAAAAAATCAAAACCAAAAAGCATATCAGGCCACTCTGTCCCCTTTGACACAGCAGTGATATGTCACCAAATACTCCAAATAAATTTTGGTTTCTTTACCTGATTTGTCTTCTCCAACGTGTGGCATTTTGCACTGTATTGCCATCCACGCTGCTGGTTTTCAGCCTGTTTTGTACTGGGGAGCTGCAGGCAGGGGCTGCTGGGGATGTTGGTGCCCTGGGGGAGAAGGGGCAATGCCAGAGGGGCAATGCCATCCCTGTGTCAGCCATGTGCTCTCCCCACCAGGCTCATTCTCCAAGGGCGTCGCAGAGGGTGAGGTGGACCCATCTTTTGGGCCACTGGAGGCCATCAGGCTGTCCATCCAGACTGACTCCCCGGTGTGGATCATCCTGAGCGAGGTAAGCCAAGCTCCCAGGCACCTCCCCACCCCTGCCCTGCTCATCACTCTGATTCCATCCCGCTCTTCTTTCAGATTTTTATCAAAAAAGCAGAGTGAAGCAGGCATGAGGCAGAAGGGACACCCTCTGGATCCCTGCTCCTGCTCCCTCCTCCCCGCGGCGCCTTGCCTGGAGCAGGACAGCGCAGGGACTCGCCCGCGGCAGAGCTGCTGCTGCTGCTGCACCATCCCCAGCAGGGCTGCGGGGCCAGGACGGGCACGGACTTCTCCTGAAGAGGAGCAGAAAGCAGAACCCAAGCCCTGTGCAGAGGGGTGGCTTTGCTCCGCTCCCTCGGGGTGCTGCTGCTGCTGCTGGGGACACACGGGACAGTTTGGGGTCGGGATGAGCTCCAGCCAGCGTGGGGACAAAAAGCACCTTCAGCCCCAGACAGGGCAGTCTGTGGCTGTGTTTGGGGACAGAGCAGGTCACACCAGTCCTGCCAGCTGACCCCACTGACGTCCTGGGATGGAGGTGGCAGGGCTCGAGGTCTGCCTTGCCCTCTCCCAGGCAGCAGTCCTGGCCACAGCTGAGGATTAAGTGAGGGCAAAGACTGACCCTCCTTCAGCAGAGGAGGAACGAATCCAAAGGGGTTGGAGCTATGATTATGGCAGGGAAAACAAAAAAATAAAATATGCCACACTGTGCCTGCCAGCATTGAACACAGCCCCTTAACTCACGGTGAAGTCTCCAGTGTCTTCATGCCTTGAGATTGAGTGCAGAAACTGTCTTTTAAATAACTAATTCAGTTATTGATTGATGTGGGTTTTTTGGGGACGGAAAAAGAAAAGCAGAGGTAGCCCAGTTCAAAAATAGTAGGGATTAGTGTAAATCCCAATGTCCTTTCAGCTATACACTGGAATGCATTATACTACTTTAATGTTCTGTATTTTTTATTATTGGATACATTTGATTTTTCAAGTACATCTCTCTATATAAATATATAAAATAATGTGCACTGTAATAAAAGCTGAATTTAAACCTTTGGTGCAGTAGTGAGAGTCACTTGCAGCAGGGCTGCTTCAGGCACCTGTGAACTCCAAGTTCACAGTGGAGGGTGGAATTTAGGGAGGGCAAAGTCCTTTTGCAGAGTTGGTGATAAGTGAAGCTGGGGTAAAGTAAAGGTCATTTAATCAATGCCAAACAGACTTTAGCACTTGGGCTAGGGTCAGGCTTTTCTCCCAATATTTGGATGTGGTTTTAGGCAAGCTTACCCATCATTTTCAGTTAATCACAGCTGCTTTTCCTATGAAACCCAGTTCCCAACTCAGATGTTCTTACATCAGTCTCTGAGTGCCTTTGACAATCACAGGTGATTTCTAGTGAGGAAAAGAATTTATTTTTTTATATCCACGGTGTGATTCTTCAACATAGATCATTACAGCAGTAAGGAGGAGAGACGACAGCATGTGGGTCAATGTGAGCTCCATGAGGCAGAGCCAGAGGCATTTTAGAGCAGACAGTGCTACAAAGCCCAGCAGTGAAGCTCCTCAGCAGGGGCAGGGGCTGGAAAGCATTTGCTTTCTAGAAGGGAAATTATCTCCAAAGAGCAGAGGAGTGCCAGCATCCATCTCCCTTCAGCAGGGAATGCAGAGCCAGGGAAATGTTCTCTCTCTGATGGTGCCACATGGCTGGCTCCCCTGTGCAGGGGCAAACAGTGGGATTTGGGGGAGCTGTGCCCCTTCTCACCAGGCACCACAGAGCTGGAGAGGCCACACCAGTGCAGCCATCCATGTGGAGGAGCTGGGCCTCAGGAAGTGTGCCAGGAGCCCGGCCAGTGCCAGCCCCAGCAGCACCCAGAGCAGCCAGGCACTGGCATACAGTGGTCCCAGCCTGGGTGGAGAAAACCCCATCAGGCACTGCCAGCCCACCAGGGCACTCAGGCAGGGCTGTGGGTCCCCACCCCCCTTTGGGACAGTCGGGGAAGAGGAGACACAGCCACGAGCACACGGGGGCAGGAGGGGAGGAGGAGGAGGAGGTGAAATCTGCCTGCAGTGCCAGCCACGGGGAGGAAGGCTGTTCCAGGGGCCAGGCCCTGCTGCCAGGCTCCCCGGGCTGCTTTGGGTGCCCCTGGGGGGGTCTGTCCTTACCGTGCCTGGGCAGCCCCGGCGTAGCCCTGGAAGTACCTGAGGCGGGTGTAGAGGTACAGCAGCCCACACGCCGCAGTCACACCTGGGGGACAGGGCAGCTGAGCTCTGCTGGGGCTCAGGATCCCTGCACTGCTGCAGCTGCATTCCAGCACAGCCCCCCCAGCAGATGGGCATGACCAGAGTACCAAACACTGAGTGATTGGCTTTAAACACTGTGGGAGTTTAAATGAGTTTTCTACCTTCCCTTTTTGTGAGGGATGAACTTCTCTGCCCCACAAGTTGTCTTGGGACTTGGGTTGGCAATGCTCCCTTATGTGGTTTCTCCTCACAAATAAATGGTTGCAGCAACCAAATCCCCTGAGCTCGCTTGGTAGGGATAGACAGTGGATGAGTACATGTTTGGGTTATGGTTTCTTGTTCTGACATAGCTCTGCCTCAGCTGCTGACACCTTGGCACCCTGGGACAGCCTGACCTTGTCCAGGAGAAGCAGCACGAGGGGACAGCCAGGCTCCAGCAAAGGACCAAGGGCTGCCAGTGCTTCCTCCTCCAGGCAGGAATGGGCTCAGCTGCTCCCAGCTGGAGCTGAGGCACTTCTCAATCCAGCTAAAGGGAAATTTGCTTTCCTTGAACAAGAGCCTCACAGGCACAGAGAGAATGCCTGAATCACAATGGGATTTAAATTGGGGCTGGGGTTCTTTGGTTTGCTCACATGGTTTGGGTTGGAGTTCCCCCCCAAGTCCCTCTTACCTTGGTGGAAGAAGATTCCAGCAACCCAGAGGAGGGAAATGAAGATTGGGAAGTACTCTGAGCAGTTTGCCCTGAGGAGAACCAGAGATGAGAGTTAAAACTGCCTCCTTGTACATCAGAGCTGGATAACCAAGGCTGGAGAAAGGAACTGGAAACTCACATCAGAGCAAACTAAAAGAGCTGATGAGAACCATTGCTGTGCTGTGCTGTGGGAAAGGAGCCTTTTCTGATCAAGCACACCCAATATCTGTATTGTAGAGAAAAAATCAGCCAAACAACACACAGCATTCCCCTCTCCTGCATCCACATGGCCCTGGAATGACAAGCTGTGGCTGAGATGGAGATTTGTCTCTGCTGGACCCTTGACAGGCTGCTGCTGGGGGAGAGCCTTGCCAGTATTTAAGGAGCTCTCTCTTCCCCTTGGGTGAACACAGCCCAAAGTTGGGAGTCACACAAGTCACACACCAAGAAGGAGCCTTCTCTTAGATATAATTCAGCAGGAGGTGATCAGATGTACAGCCAGGTTTTCCTCCTTTTTGCTTTAGTGATAAAAATACAGATTTTCTGTAAGAAGAGTAGGAGCTGTGATATTAAAGACATTGGTTTTGCTTCTCCCACATTTTACCATTCCCTAGGCAATTTAATCTTAATGTTGGCCAAAAATATACAAACCTTTGGAGAACAGAGCCAGACTGGGAACTGGAAAAAGTCTGAAGAACCTTCTTCTGTAAATGCAGTTTGAGCCTCAGTGAGGGGAGTCTGCCAGGTTTCAAGTGAGTAATGCATCGATACCACTTTTTCCCATATTTTTTTCAAGATATCAAATTATCTATTTGTATACTACTCCACATGGAAACGAGAAGAAAAACCCACAAAGAAGAAGTATCTTCTCAAGTCCAAGCTCCCTGAGGTCACCTTCCCTGCCGCAGCCCATGGCATGACTTGGTTAACACACATTTAATAGTTAAATATTTAATTAAAAGCCACATCAGCAGCTCCCCAGCTCGCAGAGACTGATGTCTCCAGGCAGGCTGGCCTTCCATGGTCCCACAGAGGGACTGAAGCTGGTGTTTTTGTCACTCCACAAACGTTTCCTGTGTGCTGGCAAGGGAGCACAGCTGCTTTGTTCGGGATTTAGCGCCGGGCTGGAGCTACCCTTCACACCAGCTCCAGCCAATTCCTTTCAACTGCTTACAAAACAGAATGGCTGAGATGAAAGATGGAATCTGGTGCTTGCTGGAAGCCGGAGGGATCTGTGAACGTTTCCAGTTTAGCTCCAGCATTGCTCTCTCCATAGGAACAGAGCAAAAAGAAGCAGCCCTCAGCAGGGGCCCACGAGTGCTGATTCTCACAGCACAATGGCTTCTGAAAGGGAAAAAATTAAAATGCCCTTGGAGCTGGTTCTGCCAGCAAGGCCCTTTGCTTCAATTCAACAGCAAAACATTACAAGAAAATATCAGGTTATTAATAAAGCTTTGGCTGCTCTCACCATTTGGAGCCAATGGTAATATTAAATTTAATGATTCTAATTGTGAATGCTCTGCACCTCCTCCATACGGCCACTAATTTGTAATTTGGCTGCCTCACAGTGCCAGAAGGAGAATTATCATGGATGGACAGAAACACCCCAGCCAAAGTGCTCCAAATCAAAATGCAGACCTTTGCACACAAAGCATTGAAAAAACAATATATAACAGGAGCAGTAAGTGGAAAGGTGATTGAGGGAGACCAGTCTCTCCTAACAGTGACAGTTGACAAGTCTTAGCTAGATAAAGCCATCACAAAAAGTCAAAATCTTACTGAGCTCTGAAGGTCCTCTCAAATTCAGGGTGACCTGTTGTTTCAGGAGGGGAAATCTTGTACTTGCGACGGGCGTAGATCACCTGCATTGCAAAATAGGCTGAAAACAGAACACAGGAATGGTAACAGACCAGCAATGTTTATTTAGCCAAGTGTTATCTGGCTTGGAATCAAGCAAGTGGTTAGAATGAAAGAGCTGATATGATCTGGGTCCATAGTCCAGGGCTGTCACACATGACCTGCAACAAATGTGCCATTTATTTAATTCTCATGCTTTAAATTCAGGTTTGGTTATCCCAGCTGAGTGCCAGTGCTGGATGACACTTTGCATCATCTCACACCCAGCAGAGCCCTCAGTGCTGCTCCCTGGCAGATCAAACACAATAAAACCTTACCAAGTCCACACTGAGCCACAGAATTACTTCTGAATCTTGCACTTTGTGTTTAGAGGACACATGCACCCTCAGCCAGTCTGATGGGAATGACGTGCAACACTTTCTGCTATTCCCAGTGGGTGCAAATTACGGCCCATGTCACAGAGCAGCATCCAAACTGCCAAGCACTGGGATATATTAAGTCGATTGGAGCTGCTCCCAATCATGGCAATAAAAGGAAAAGGGAAGAGGGTGATGATTTCTTGCTCTTCACTCCTGCAGGACAGCCCCAAGGCTGTCAGGGAGCAGAGGTGCTGCCCATGCCTGCTATCAGCCTGTGCCAATTTGAGCCAAGGCACTGACTCAGGGTCTGCCACATCAGTCCTTTGAACATTTGTAAAGGACGTGGAAAGTCACTTCAAAACAACGAAAACTTGCTAACATTAAGATTTAGAATGTTTCACTATTTATTGAAAGCTCCCACTCCCACAGGCAATTGCTGATGTTCTGTTTTATTTAGGTACACTACTACACTGCTGTCTATTGAAAATTCCTATTTTCATATAGGAGAAAACTAAATTATAAAAAACAATTACTTTGATGGCTCTGGTGGTGTCACTGAGACACTTCAGTGAGCAAAGCCCTCACATAGCAACATTTCCAGAGCATTGCACAGAGAGACAAGGAGCCAGGGTGCAAGGCCTGCCCTGGGGACTTCCTATTGTAACAAAGATAAAAGCAGAACAGCAGGATAGAGAAGGGGAAGTAGGGACAGATGTTCCAAGATTAAAGACAAAACATGTGTCTGCAGAAAAGCATTAGAACATATGTAGAAGGGAATTAGAAATGTAAATAATCTGATACTATGTGACTTGTGTATCACAAGGTTTTACTAACATAAACAGTCATTCCTTTCAGAACACACGTAAGAACAATTAAGCATGTTCTAGCAACTTCCACAGAGCCCAGCCCTGAACAAGAGGTGCTGACAGAGTGGGGGAAACAAGAATGTTTCCTCCTCTTTGATTCATTTGTAGCAGGTTCTCATGGGCGAGTGTGTCACCCTTCTGCAGATCCCGCAGGACAGGACAGTGTTCCCTCTGTGAATCCAGAGAGGTGCAGCACACAACTGGAACTCAGCAGCTGCTGGAGAGCTCTGGGAATAAGATGAAACCACAACCCATCTTGTTACCTCTCCTCCTCCCTGATGCTCTCAGGGCTTCATCCCAATCTCCTCTCCAGAAATGGGCTGAGCTGAAGTTACAGCATAAGAGCAGACCTGGCTGGTGGCATCAGCCCAGCTGTGCTGGGAAATGCTCTTTGTGCTGCTTTGTGCCATCTGCACCTTCCCGAAGGTAGGATTCCTGTGACTGATGGCTGAGGTAAGAGTCATTCACATCAAACCTCTCCACCAGCTCTACTCTTAGCATCTTGCTTCTAGACACAGAGGCCAATATTCAGACAAGTCCTACACAGATCCCTGACACTCAGGGATGGGTGACACACAAAACAACCACCCAAGAGGAGCAGGAGCCTTGTGGAGAACAGCTGGCTGTTCCCCAAACCTGGTGTAAGGGTGAAGAACTGAGGATGAAGAACCAGTCCACAAAAGCACTTCTCAAAATGAGGTGTTGAAAAAACCTACACTGCATGAGCCTTCTCAGCAGAGACTTTTAGAGAAAAAAAAAAGATAAATCTGCTCTGCAGAACCTTTCAAAGCTTTTTTTTTTTTGTTATTCATGCCTCGAGGTTAATCACCTATGTGGATTCCCATGTGGCTTAGGGGCTCAGCTCTCCCTGAACTTTGCCCCTCAGTGGAAATATTCTTCATTCTCTATTTGATTATGTCCACAAACTTGTCAAATCATATCATAGTTGCTATCTGCCACATTTGAGTGAACCTGGCAAACAAGCCCTCTGGGGCCTGACAGTGACATTGCATAAGTTTTCTTTCCTTTGAAACTGTAAAATAAAGGAGTGGGCAAAAAAAACTGGAGTAGAATAATTTTGCTCTACGGTACAATGTTCACCACAAGGCTGAGGCACACATCTAGAGAGTGCTAAACTCAGGGTTTCACTAAACTGAGAATGACTAAATTAAAAAGGGGAAAGATACTTGAAAGAACACAGAAACTGCAGGCTCACAGAAAATTCAAAAGGAAGCATAAAAATCAACCAACACTGTACCAAGGTCAGCCATTAAATTACACCTCCTGCACCAGGATGTGATGGAGCAGTGTCTGTAGGGATAGCCCACGTCCATGCTTCAGAGTGAATCCCAGACTGTAACTCACCTACAGAATGTCCTTTCAAAACATGCAGAGAAAGTCACTGCACAGCTCTGAACCCCAGTGAAACAGGCACACAGATTTCACAGGACTAGATGGAAAGGAAACACACAGTATTTTGCAATTGCTCCCTGGCTTCCCACACAGATCATAAAACCAGGATACCTCATGTGATCGAACAGATAGGAGGGTGCCAATGTCAGCTATTTATCTGCTGGCTTCACACCTGGCTTGATATGCCATCAAAGTAAAATGCTTAATGCTGCAACCTTTAAAAACTACTTGAAATTCTCATTAAACAAAAATATTTGAGACAAAATTGTTATCTAGGGATTTGCTGCTGAAGGTTTCCTAAAGGAAAAGGGCTCAGCAGCATTTCTGTAACTGAATTTCAAGTTTTCTTCATGTCTTGTCTTTGCACACTAAACACTCGCTCCACTCACACTTAGTTTAAGAAAAAAATTCATAGTACAAAAGTTTCTTCCATTTGTAATTGTATGTCTCTGTAAATTGAGTGGAAATGACTGAAAATTCAGAAGTCTTGAGCTCTATTTTTAAAGTGGCATGTTTTGTTTTAAATAATGCTTATATTAAGAGAATTATCATCTGACAGCCAAAAGCACATGATGCTGCTCAGAGATTCACATCCATTTGTAAGCAGAGGTGTGATAGCTGATAGTATGGTGAATTAATACAGTAATAATAAACCCCTCAGACCTTTCCTTAGAGAATGGTGAAGATTTTAACAAAATGGGGGCTCTGTCCCCATCCCAGGCAGGGGAGTGACTGTCCTGAAGCTCAAGGGGGAGAAACTTTGCCCAAACGATCCACCAATAAATAGAGCTTGTCACCAATGCTGCTCCTTCTAAATGGTCTAAACACAATGCATCTCTTTAAATTAGAAGTCACCCAGTTCCTTTGAAGAGCTCTGTGTCTGTTTCTGACCAGAACTTGCATGTTTCCAAATTACTGTGCTCTCAGTCCACCTCGTCATCTGCTCTGTGCCATACGAACATGCAAGGACACTGATCACAGAGAAACACCTGTGTGCACTCTTTCCTACATCCACACCAGCTCTGTCTGTACACTGACCTCCCCACCAGCACATTTACTAACCTGCCTTTATTTTGGCTACCTCCAGCCACTGCAAGCTACAAATTACCTGCTAAAATGCAATCACAAATTAGTTTATTTCAATAACATCACACTGAAATTGCTTTAAGTCTAAAAGTTTTACTTGCTGGCTTTGAGGATCATTTTAAATAATGACCACCCTGAGACATGACACTTCTACCATTAACAGCCAAAAATTTGTATCATTTTACCATGCTGGAAAACAGTGACTTTCACTCCACAGACACTCCAAGAAAAACACAGGAACCACACCTCACAAAATTGAACATCATTAGCTGAACACTGGCATTGTACAAAGGGCATTTACCTTGCTCCAGGACGCCCAGAACTGTGACTGTGGCCAGCAGGTCTATTTGATCTCTCATGCTGCTGACTGTGGAGGAAACCCCAGTGTGACGTGCTGGGTACAGCAGGTCCAGCACTCTGAGCAAGGTGTGTTTCCTCCACCACACCTCAGCTCACCTTAACTCTCTTCACACCACGTGGTTTCCCAAAGCAGCCACCCACCAGAAAATGTCTGTTCCATTCAGCCAAGTGCCTTTTGCTGAACAATAGAGCAGGGAAGAATTTTACATGAGCAAACTGTGAAATTCTTCTAATTACATTTACAGACTTTATACCATGATTGAATTACATGTTGCCAGCAATTGAAAGATGATGGAATTATCTCCAGCCCTTTTGTTGCTGGTTTTAATGAGCTCTGAAGCATCTCAATTATGTGCAAGGTTGTAAAAATTATTAACAAGCATTTACAAATTAATGACTTGACCTTCTGCTCTTATTTCAAGTAGTGGAGTTGACCACATGAAAGATTCGAGACTCCAGCTGGAATAACTTAATTCTGTTCCCAGAATCTGTGATTTAACAGAACATTCAGATACTTTATCCTACTAATTACTACTCTTCAGTTTACCAAAGAGGAGTACAGTTCTTTCTACCACTCACTCACCCTTAGTAGTTTTCTGAAGTTTTTAAGCAATACAAACTATTCCCTGCCTAACATACAAAAGAAAAGTTCTCAGTTCTGAAGGCAGCAGAGGATGTAGAAACATACAGACCCTGAGAAATGTTACACTGGCATCAGAGTTATAACTGTAAAATGTAAAATCGGAAAACCAGGAATGTTTTAGCCCTGAACAACTTTTCCCCCACTCCACAAAAGTAAAATTGGCATCAGTTCAAAAAGGAACCTTATGTTCTTGAGCAACTTTATATGGATGACTACTCTGACTTTAAAATTTTTAAAATCAAAGAGGAGGAAGTTTTTCCCTTAATGTTGGTGGCTGAGCCATTGCAGTTCTCTGTTGAGTCACACACACAAACCCTCCCTACAGAATTTGTGCATGTACCAGACCTACAGTTTCTCCCAAGAGGGACACAGCAAGATTTTTTTCCATTTGGCTCTTCATTGCTTCAAAACCCTACTGTGACTGCTCATCAAGTTGAAAATTCAGTTAATCAATCAAATATCCAATGTTACACTTTTTATGTATAACCGCACACGTAGAATAGCAAAACCACTCCCTTTCTGTAAAAAACATTCATATGATGTGACTTCAGCCTCTCCAAGGTACAGCAGACTCAGACTAAATAAAACTAAAACCTAAAAGTTAACCTTAACTGAACCTATTGGTGACCAAAGATTTCATCTGTGGTGTCCAATATAAAAGTCAGAGGGGAAATGCCACTGGGGTCTCCTTACAACATATTTCAACAAACAATGCAGGCTTGAGAAAACTTTCATTACAGATTTCCATTACTGTCAGGAAAAACACTGGCATCAAGAAAATAAAAATCAGATTCTGAGCAAAGGTTTGTGACAAGCTGCCACTGACTCCTTAAAATCTTTTGAAAGCCACAGATGTCATTTCAGTGGGGAGTGGTTTGGGAAATTTCTGTTTCACTCAACAATAACCAAAATGCAGCATTTTTAATGAGACAATAAAGCAAAAATTAATGTAACTTCATGGTTCCCCATGGGCTAAAGGCAGCTGATTCTGGTACTGCTGTTGACTGCTACGTTTGTTTCTTTATAAACTTCTGAAATTACAAGTCTCCTTCTCTCCCAAACAGAACACAAAACTTGTAGAGTAGGAATACATTAAAAACACACTCTGGTAAGCCAGGGGCTGCAAACACAAATGCACCATGGCACCAACTGCAAAGCTCACAGAATGATCAATGTCTGAAGCTGGGCAGTGGCTAAGGGACTTGAGCAGCCTGAAGCCAAGAGCTCCACACACGCTGCTGCCAGTACTTTGCTCCTTGTTCAGAAACATCAGCTCCTGCTTGCAGCACGTGTCCCACGTCTCAGCTGGATTCCTGTGTGTGCCAGGTGCCTGCATCAGACAAGTCTTGAGGAAATCAGTTTGAACCTCTAAAAGCTGTTAATCTGAGGGAATTGGCATATTTTGGAACTCCACAATTTTGCAATGTGAGGTCGTTATTAACATCTTTTTCACTATTAACAACCACCTCTGCATTGAGGTGGTTGAATTGAGGTTGAATTTCCCAGCTTAAGGTCTACAATGCATTCCAGACAAAAAACCCAAAGCCCAGAAGCAGTGGGAGTAGCATAAAGCCTGATTTTCAAAGTTACATTTTCTAAGGCCCCTTTATTCAATTCTGGCCGGTTTAAATGGACTTTCTGAAACCATAAGAATTGTAAGACAGAGCAGCAGAATTTGAGCCTTAGTAATAAATAGGCTGAGCAAAAATTGTGTGCTAGGATGAAGGGAAGAAACCACCTCACTAAGAACGACAATGCTGAATGCTAGGCTCATGCAAATGTATAAAGTCACACCATGTATATTTAATACACTAGCAAAATATTTATTTTATAATGATAAAACAGAAGTGAAGGATTTCTTTTTGGTGTGCACCAGTAATTGTAGTAAAAGAATAAGGGGATTAATGGACTCTTTATACATTTCAATGACAAAAATTCATAAAGGTTAGCATCAAATTCAACTGTTCTCCATTTACAAGCATAAAACTTACCATAATACCCCCCAAACACATATATAAAGAATTATAGTTTTAAAATCTATAAAAAGTAAAAAATATACAGTCAGAAGATCTAACTCTTATTCAAATCTTTAATATAAAATTGTAAACATTTATTTACACAAAGGAAATGTGTATAACAAAATTTTGAGCACCCTTTTCAATTGGATCGTGGTTTTTGGAAGGCAGTGGATGTTGCACAGTGACACTCTCACCTTGCCTGCCCAACCAAAACCGCAGTTTATAAATAAAGCCATGGGCGGCCGGCTGGGTTCAGTTCAGGGGAGATTGGTTTTATTGCTCTGAAGCTGCAGCAAATGGAAAGCCCGAGTGCAGACACAGCCAGTGACACATCACAGGGCACCAGGGCAGAGCCCAGCCCTGCCCATGCACCCGTGTACATCAAAACCGTATTTTCAAATCCATTGAACTGTTCCAACCTTGTTCCAGTGGCACCGTGCTCTGTGCACAGGGACCAAAGCCAGAGCCAGGGGCTCTTTGGATCCTGTTCACACACGGACACCAATGGGCATTAAAAGCCAGTTTGTCTAGAATCACACCTAATTGTACTCCAACAGTACCATGAAAAGGCCCTGTCATCAAACCCAGATACCTTCCTGAACAAACCCTCCGGTCAAGCAGAGCAATATCCACCTTAGCTTCCAGAAACAGCGGAGGAAAGAGCACACCTGCCTTTTCCTGGACATTTCGCTGGATTGCCTTTTTGGTAGTAATAATGCAAACAGCAGATGTTCTTTTCCTCCAATTAAGAAATCACAACTGGATGGATTGTATTTTAACTTATTCAGAACCAAGTTTGTGTGCAAAATCTACTGGAAAACAGAGCAGATTTCACCACAACCTAAACAGGGAGAAAGAAAAGCTGAATCCTACTACCCTGTTATTTCTGTTAAGTGTTTGTAAGGGGGAGAAAAAAAACAGTGACATGGAAAGATGTCACTTGAAATTGAGGTCCCAAGCACCCCCGACAGGAAGGGAAGGCACACTGGTGCAAAGTTAACCCTTAAAATTAAAAATACAGCAAACACTCCTTCCCCTGACATTGCTAGTTTATATCTATACTCTTCTAATGACACTTACCTTGGACCAGTTTTTGGTTTAACTTAACAGTAAACCAAGCTCACTAGCTCTTTTCTTAGATTGCCAGTATGAGAAAAGCTAGCTCAGTTATTTGCATCTCAACTACTTATTCTAGAAAATATCAGAAGTGTCAACAACCAAAGTCACCAACACCTTCGTCTTCCCATCCAAAGACAATCTTTATGTTATCTTTTCAAAAGCTCTATGAGGGATTAAGTCTGCTTCAGTGAAGTTTTATTCACTGTTTAAAGGTGGGATCCACTGATCAATGCACATCTTTCATCAACAGTTCAACATGACAAAATAGCAAATCTGATCAACAGAGCGGAATTCATCCACACTAGCTAAGTGTGCTGGACAAACCATGTTCCATGCATATTTGGAAAGGGTTAAAGTATTAGTGTTAAAAAAGCAGTTTTCAAAAGTGCAAATTGTCTCATAAAGGAGCTGCAGATACAGTAAAATATTTTCCTTCTCTGAAACCAATGATATCTTTCCCTTCCCTTCACCCCCTCTGGAAAAAAACCCTCTCTCACAATTCTGCAATTCAGAAAACTCCCAGAGAAGCCAGTCTGTGTTGAAGGAAATTGCTTTTAAAATCACAATGCTGGGTTTGGTTAGAAAGTTTAGAGGAGTTTTCCAAGAAAGTGGATTTAGAAAGGGAAGAGGTATTTGTGCATTTAAAACAAAAGCTTTCAACTTTATTTTCATTTTAAAATAAACATTAAGGCAAGGTGGTTTGTTGGTGGATAAGGGATTTTTTTGGTAGAGAGTAAGGACTTTGGAACATTGACTGTTCCCATTGTGGTTTTTGTCCTTTCTGGGACCAACCCCAACTTATGGATAAGAGGTCTCCTTGGGCTATGCTGAAGAACAGCATCTGCTTCAAGGGATATTAAAAAAGTAAATCCACCAGTCTATAGAAAGATTATCAAACTTGTAAGCCAGTATTAAAAAAAAACCCAAAGCATTTAAAAGGGGAGACTTCCACATTGGAGCAACCCTGATACAAGTATTCTCCCAGGCTGCCTGTGCTATTATTGCTAATAAGGACTTTCCACCTCCAGCCAAATTCTTTTTTCCTCATTTTTATCCTGAAGTGACAAAGTCTTGTGCTCATTGCTAACTTCGGGGGATGAACTGTTCTCAAAGGTTAGTTTTACTTTTTACAACAAAGAAAACTAGATGAGCTGTCATGAAGCAAAGCCTTCATTTAAATACAACTACCTTTGGAAATAAGTTATGAAGAAACAGGTGCAAAGTAAATGGCTTTACAATTCATGTTAAACCTACTATAGTTTAAAAGTTCTCCCATAAGAAATTCCCCCTTTAAACACAGCAAGGTACAAGCCAAGAACTGTGCCTCTCTACAACAGAGTGCAAACTGCAGCTTAAAAGACTACAATCTATGAAGATGACTATCTAGACTAACTGGCCAGGTTTTAATACTTTTTCTCATCTATTACCAGCATCTAGAAATATTTACTGTGAAATATCACTTGCTTACTGAGAGTACAGGCACATGCTTCAGCAACGGGGAAAAGAAACAATTCCAAACATTTTGCAAGCATACTCAGTTGCATACAGCCTCTTCTCAAACAAAAATCAGAAGTTGGATGGACAGTACTATAACAGCATGTCAAGCTATGAACAAATAATTATTGCAAGTAATAGCTGCAGACTAAGCCCTAAACACAATTTGTGCAACTATTTGCGTTCTTTCTGCACTAGTTCTGTGGAATTTTTGTTTTGTTTTTAAATAATTAAAATATTTAGTCTTAGAACACTGCAAGTGAGATTTCTGGAAGGCTGGCTAGGACACAGTATTTTTTGACCTGTTCAAGTGTGCGACTCCTCAGAGCCCGCAGCCAAAGCGCACTCCTCCTGCAGACCTGCTTGGTGCGCCGTGACCACGCGTCAACACTCAGTGAGAAGCAGCTCCAGTCTTTTTCCCAACCATTTACCTCTAATGCCTGCAAGTCTCCTCAATGCCACAGGTTTTTTGGTCCAAGAGTTGTTTATATCTCATGAAATAATTAAAAAAGTAGAACCCCTGTCCCCAGCCCCATTTTAATGAGTTCCTAACAATTCATCCAAATCATTCATCCACTCCTCTGAAGTCCTGTTTTTCAGCAAAGAGTCTATCAGATCTGTGTCACCAGTTAAGTTCTGAAGTCCATTATTGCCTGACTGGCCGCTGTAGGCAAAAGGCAGCTCCTGACTGGTCGTCCTCACAGGGTACCCTTGGCTACAGTGCAGGTTTCCTCTGTTGGGAATTTGCTGATTTGGGTTCTGGTTGAAAGCATTCAGGTCTGGAACAGTCTGGTTGATGCCAGGCAGGACTTGCTGTGCGGGTACCTGCTGCTGTGCGGGTGCGTTTGTCCGCGGCTGCGCTCCCAAAGAGGACGGGAGCATCTGCCCAGAGACGGCAGCATTCATCGAGGTCATGGGCCTGCTGGTGCTTAGGCTTACCTGAGGCATTCCCTGGGCAAACTGCTGGTTGGACATCTTTAGATGTGTCTGCTGCATGTGGAAAGAAGAGTTGGCAGTAAATGGTCCTAAGCCACTGTTTGCTTGTGTCTGGTTGTTAATATTAGGGATACCTTGGTGTTGCCAAGATGGATTTTGAGCCCCCATAGCAGCTGGTACTCTGGCCATCTGTGGCTTAGATAAGGTTGCATTCAGTGTACCTTTATTGTGCTGCTGAGAAATATTTGAGTTTGGTAAGGTGTTCTGCCCGTAGGCAGCAGGAACAGCAGCGCCCTGGCCCAAGCTGCCCTGTCTCTGCATCGGGGTCTGTCCGTTGGCACTCGGAGTCGTGTGCTGGGCAACCATCTGGCTCATGCCACCTGCCAGGTTGTACAACCCCCCACGCTGCATGTTCTGCATGCTGGGGTACTGAGACACCCCCCGCTCCTGCTGGCTGGAGCCCGACTGCAGGGGAGCAACAGGAGCGTGTCCAGGTCCCATGGGAATCATGTTCTGGCTCTGAGGAAACAGCCGAGGACTGCCGGAGCTGGACTGTCCTAAATTACTGACCCCAGGCATGGCTGAAGATGACCCTGAAATAAAAGAAATATTTTGTTCATTAAATACCTCAGGTTCAACCAGAGCCAACCAGGCTTGTAGGCACAATAACCCACAAGAGAGATGCAGCTGCATTTGTATAAATTGACCTCTGCAAGCAACACACAGAGAGCAGGAGTTTAATTAAAGAGTGTCAACTGTGGCTGCAGTTAGCACCTCACCTTGATCTCAAACACAGATATGCCAATGTCCTAAAAAAATCTGAATACCACTTCTAAGAGTTCAACATCACTAATTTAAAAAAAAATTATGACTTTAAAGGCAGGACTCTGATATTTCTTTGTGAACAAAGGTAAACATCTATACTTTGAAGTGCACGCACAATTTACTAAGCTGTTAAAAATACCTCTTACTGCACACACACACACTGTCAGTCATTCCATGCATAAACAAGAGTGCATCTCTTATCATACAATTGCAGAGTTGCCAGTTCTGCGTTTTCCCAATTCCAGGAATATCTTCTATTTGTCTAATATAGAAATATCTAATTCAGAAATTTTTGGTCAAGTATCTTTTGGATTTTCACAGTCAAGTATTCACTATGTTAATATGCAGTGCTGACAGCCAAGCAAGGTGATTTGGAAAAATGTCTTCTCAGCCAACCAAATACGGTCCTTTGTTATTGCAAATTCTGAGTTCAAAATTTCTTCTTGTAGAAGAAACAGCCCCCTATTTGAGGCAAAAAAAAAGCAGGAAAACTCTGTAAAGTGTAGTGCATGTCACACCCCCCCCCCCACTCTTTGAGTTGACCAGGGGAACCTACCTACACTAATAATTTCTCTAAAAGTAAGCTGCAGAATTTTTTCATATTTTATGATAGCTGAGAAATACTGGATCTCCATTATTACTAACATCCTATCTGAATAAAAACAGAATTATCAAAAATAAATTCAAATTATATTGAATTAATTATCAACAAAGTACATAATAAAAACATCAGTGTTGAAGGAATGGATGAGTGGGGGAAGAGTCTTACTGTGACAATATTTACAGTGAAGAGATAGCACACATATCAGGATTTAAGATGCAAAAAATAGTTGCAATCATCATCACAAAGAAAAAATATTTTTAATAGAACTGAAGTTCATTATAGCAAAACCTACTCTATTTCTAACAGTTGTATGCCTATCTTTCAATAGAAAGGTGGCAAGATAAAACATGTTTCAATGCAACAGTTGAAGGATGCTACTGATGCCTGTGTAGCACACAATTCTTTTGTACTGGAATTGAGTTTTTCCAGTTAAGTAACAAAACCCAGTTGTAGCTGCACTTGACACTGCACAGGCACAAACACTGTCAGGGTAAGGGTATTACATTTCCATTTGCATCTTACCCCTTCAGTATTTATTTCTGCAGGAACATGGAGAGTAAGAAAACAAAATGAAGGGAAATTTAACAGAATTAATACACTACAGACATACGAAGCTGCTTCTCACACAAAAAACCCCACTTAGGACACTTCACATGTAATGAAGAGAATTCAAATTGCACGCCCTTTTAAAGGTAGAAGGCATAAAAATGTTAAAGACTTTTAAACTCATCCTAGAGATGAGAGAAATAACACACCACTTATCTTTCTTTAATGAGGGCCTGTGATAGATACAGGCAGCAGGGATGTCAGGCTTCAGAAAAAAACCCTCTGAATCTTAACATATCAAAGACAGAATTTTCAACCTGCACAATGAAATAGAAGTATAAAAAAGGCCTATAGAACAATGAAGGCACTTAAAAATTTCACTAATTTCCCAAACAACATTAACAATCAGAAGCTTAAGTTGTCCCAGATACCTGCAACCAGGGAAGCTGTTAATTTGTAACTGAATCAGAGTACAGGTCAAGAGCTTTTAAGGCACAGTGACATGTAATAAATTAATTAAAAGCTATCCAATCCAGGAAATTTGAAGACACCTTGTTTTTCACTCCTGGTATTTTTTCTGCTATTGTTTCAAGTGCCATGTTTACTCACCTGTGAACTGTCCAACCTGCTGCTGGTAGGGGTTCTGGGGCTGGTCCTGGTACTGGGGAGGAGGCCGCGTCAGGTGCCGCTGCAGCTGCTGCTCCTGCTGCTGCCGCTGCTTCTCCTAAAAAATGTCCAATGCAAGGTTGTTTGAAAACAGAGCAAGCTTTTTCCAAGGGCTGGCTTGGAGAAAAACAAGTTGTCTGCATAGTTTTATGCACAGCTGGTAATCAAAGGGGCTTCTGCAGCCCTAGAGTCACTTCAGACTTTGTTCTCAAGGCTCAAACACAGTCAGTTTAATCTGAGTGACAAGACCAGGATCTCAGAGACAACAGCATGCACTGCAAGAGTTACTGCAGTGCATGTCTGAAGCTTTTCAGAGATTGAAAATCTGAGATGCTAGTCTCCTCACCAGTAACATAATCAACGGGCATTTTTAGCAATACTCTAAAGACAAAAAGAGATATGTGTACAAAAAGAGTAAAAGTAAGTGTATAAAAAAACCCACTTTTTTTTTTGGTCTTTATTTCCAAATCAATATATTTTAGACCCCTCTTTAGAAAACAATAAAAGTTCAAGAAAAAATATCAAAAACTGAACACGTAAATATTTTCTAGTCTTTGTCTGCAAACATGAAAAGATACACACAAATCCATATTCTCATATATCACAGGTTTTCCTAGATTATGAAAAACTGCAGAACTAAGTCCATAATAGAAGTCACACAGGTTTTGCAACCATTGTTTCAAACCACTTTCTTAGCAACTCATTGATCAACTGAAACAAACCCTACTCATGACACAGAATAATTGTACCTCTTTAAAATAAAAGCAGATTCAACCCACACCTATTTTATACTCAAACCATTTGAAAAATAAACCAAGCAAATTTTTTATTAGGAAACTTTGTGGGAAAATGAAATTTAAACTCATGAGGGGAATGTAGATGTAGTGACAGTAGACTCAGATTTTGACAGTGTCAACAGCCACCTGGCTGCTTTTACAATATGAAATGTATCAGGTACAGCATTTCTGTCTCTTCTTCCATAGATACCTTCAGCCAGACTGAAATTCTGACCTAATCAAGTAGTGATACAATGCACAACTATCTACTTATCCAAAAAGTTACACAGAGCACAGCAGGGGACAGAAATTCCCTTCCAAGAGTATTGGGGTAAAGACACAAGGCAGAGCCTTTACAGAAGAGCCTGGTGCAAAGTAACAAACAGCAGATACACATCGCTACCACCCTTCCCAAAGTCTCCAGCTGCGAAGCTGTTGAGACACGCACAGGAATGAAGAGGGCAGGCTGCTTGACAGAGGACCTGCTGCTTGCAGGACCAGTCAGACCTGAAAGAGGCTGACCACAGAAGCCAACAAGAGATGCCATAGCTCTGAGAGAAACCAAGAACTGCAGAACCTGGTCTGGAGAAGAAAATGAAAAAATACGCAGAACGCCAAGTGAAAAGACAAATTTATAGTGGCAGGGAATGGCACTGGAGCTACCTGAAACTACAAGTTTCCTGCAAAGCAGACATCAGCAGATTCAGAAATCTTTTTGTAAAACTACATCCAGTATCATGTGTATCCAAAGGAACAAGTATCAAATCAGAATGCTAACAAGACCTAGCTTGACTAGGCAGCATAAGGCCAATAAATGTGGCAAATGCAGGGCCTAAAGCTGTTCAGCTCCAAGGCAAAGCCACTCCTTATTTGGGACCAGAGTCCCAACATCACTATAGAAAAATGGAAACTACAGAAGTTAACTGTAGTTACCATAACTAGGACACAAGTATTTTCATAATACTGATATTTACTGCAGCAACATGTGCTGCAAAACAGAAGCAAACAGATAGGAAAATAATATTTTAATGCTATGTTTGAGATATGCTACTTATCACCTCCCCACTGTTCAGAGAGGTCTGACACCTGTTAGGTCCATTATTGTTCTAAGGAAACCTACTGGGCCACAGCTCTAAGAGCTCTAACAAAGCTCTAATGATCACCATCCACCAGACATGCAAAAGCACAAACAGGAGGTCACACCCCATACTTCCTTTCTCCCCACCTGCTCTCAAAGAATACCTGTTTGTTAACATTCTGGAGAATAATGATTACTCATCTTTGATATTTGATATTAACAGACAAGTCACCAAAGGCTGACTGATTTACTAAAGTATTCTAAGCTTATAGATCACATAACTTATAGAGAAGATGTGATTTTATTGATGATTTGGGCATTTTCTTTCAGTCTTTAATAATATAATTCCCCCACAGTATTCTCTTAATCCAAATTGTTTCAATTGTTTGAAATATCAAAAACATATCTTTAGCAACACTCATACACTGCCAACCACATTACTAAGTTTTGTCTACAGTGGCTTCAGAACTGAGGGGGTTTTTCTGTCACCTCTATTGAGACCTCAATTTCATCAGGATGTCTCCAGGTGATAAAAGACTCATTGGCTAGGACTTGGCACAGCCATAGCTCCACAATCCTGCATGTTCTACTACAACCTTCCCCACAAAATGGGCTGTCATACATTTTCAGTTCAGAGACTATATTTTCCTTCTTTGTTAAAGCTTCTGATGGGCAGATGATTCAGGGAGACCTTAGAGCACTTTTCAGTACCTAAACGGGGCTTATAAGAAGGCTGGAGGGGGAAGTTGTCTCAAAAGAGCATGAAGTGATAGAGCAAGGGGGATCCAAGACCTCCATCTGGAGGAGGTTAGGTTCAGATTAGATATTAGGAAGAAATTATTTACTGTGAGTGTGGTGAGGCATTGGAACAGGCTGTCCAGAGAAGCTGTGGCTGCCCCATCCCTGGAAATGTTTCAAGGCCAGGTTGGATGGAGCTTGGAGCAACCTGGTCTAGTGGAAGGTGTCCTTGGCCATGGCAGAGGAGCTGGAACTGAGATGATTTTTAAGGTCTTTCCCAAGCTATTCTCTGATTCTAAAACATCAAATGTTATTGCATGCACCAAAGCAAAGCAGCACAAATTAATGGATAGCTGGCACCTCTCACCTGTTCTGCCAGCAAATGCTGCTGCCTCTGTTCCATTAGGAACTGCTGCTTCTGCTGCTCCATGAGCAGATGCTTTTGTTGCTGCTCTCTCTGTTTCTGCTGGTCCATCAGCATTTGGTGTTGCTTCATCACTGCTGCTTGCTGCTGATAAGCTGAGTTGCTGTGGTTACCTGCCATGGAGACATTTGGAGCCTGGGCACCCACCCCAGGGCCTGGGACAGAAACAGGAACACGAGGAACAGCAGGAGCAGGGTTCTGATCCTGCAGAACATAGGAAAAGTGACAAAAGTTACAGAAATGCAGTAACTTCTTCACATCTGTACAGTGCCAGACACAGAACTGCCAGTCTGGAGTTAGGGTCAGAAGCTCCATAACATTCCTCTATTCCTCAAGGAATAGAGGCTTAAACTCCAGTCTCAAAGTTCTTCCCAATTTCCAGCTCAAACAGGTCAGTATAGCTCTGTGTGCTTTTTTTCAGGCACTTACAAACTGCTCTTCAAACACTCCAGCTTCAGTTAATTTTGGTAGCAGTTTTTCAAACAGTACATTTTATATTTTTGTTATACAAAGCATCTATTGAAATCCTGCCTATTCTGTCAACATTTCATTCTGCAAGTGTTTATGTCTCCCAACCTAAAGTTGCTTTTTTTTAGTATCACAGAATTTACTATTTGCAGGTGAAGGGGAGAAGGCTTCCACTGGTCAAAATGGGTCTTAAGTATTTTTCCAGCAATCCACAGACAAAAAATCCACAGACAAAAATACTACTAGAGATAAGTGATATTATTAATGTTTCTTAAGTCTGCATTTCTTGTCTTTTTTTTTGAGACTGGTATTTGGGATAAGCAAAAATAACAGGAAACATTCAAGAGCTGATACTGCCCTTTTAGTACCAGCAAATCCCTTTGAAATTTGACAGTTTTCATCATTTTAAAGCACAGTTCAGCCTCATCTCTACTTACACAAACAAATGTTATGTTTAATTTAAGCATTCAGCTAATGGGTTCAGCTGTTGGTTCTCACTTTGCAGTTTCATAAGGACTCACCAGCCAAATACAAGGAATGCTGCACTAAATTGTTCTGTGTGCAAGCTTTTGAGAAATTCTCCCAAAGCTTTCATCAGTATTTCTGTTAGCTCAGTGCAAGTGTGGCAGTGTAGACACAAGGTCACCCTCATGTTTTTCAGTGAGGGGGAGATGTGACACACACAATCATCTCTACTGTTCTTCCATCAAAATGCTGTTAGACTGTTACTTCTGCCAGCTTTCAAAGAGATTAATTTTTTTTATGAAGCACACATTGATCTCAAATTCCTATTTGTACACCGGTGTGGTCTTTATCACACACTAATCAGAGCTTTTTCACAGGTTTTCTGGTTTGTTGAGGGAACATATGACTAGAGTTGGATCTCAAACAGTTTTTGCTGGAGGAACTTTAATCAAATACTTTTTCTTTTCAACAAGCCCTCTTGTATGTGCATTGCAGGTACATGTTACAGAATCCAATGAGTCCATACTTCCACCCACTACTGCAGAAATTTTCACCTGCAGCATACCTGTAGTAACAGTTCTATACAAGGCAAAGGAGCACCATCTGGAATTTTCTGTTACAGGAAAACCTGAAGCATATGCTTCAAGCAAACAAACATTACCATTATTCATTCTTAATGATATATTTCTCTCCAATGCCATGCTTTCCCAATACCCAGAGACTTAACCAATAAAAATCCATAGAACTGAAAAGCTCCATGGAACACCCAAGAAATCAGGAATGCAGCCCCCACTTCCACCTCTCTGCAAAAGTAGGTCTTTTAATAGTAAGCCAACTCTGACACAAGTAGGGACTAAAAACAAGGTAAAGAAATCAAAGATTCTTTGAGAACACTGTGTAACACTACAGCTTTATACAAGTTATTTTAGTCAAAAGTTTACAAAGCATCTATTTATCTTTGTAAGTAGAAGCTTCTGTGAAGCACGACATAATTTGTTGCCCACAAAGTATATTAAGCTGCAAATCACATGTTACATGACCTAGAACCCAGTATTAAAAACTGTCCCCAGTGGAAAAAAGACCTCATGATTCTTGTCTAAGATTCTTGTATATAGGATTTTTCTCTTTAAAATCAATGAAAACATTTGAAACTATACCAAGGAATCTGCACTCCAGCCTTACCTACCCACCAACCTTAAATCTGCTACTGAGCAAAAGTAACTCAGGACATTCACCTGACCATGTGGCAGTCGGTAGGCGATGTTTCCAGGCTTGGGTTTCAACAGGATCATCCCATTTTGGTCGTCACCTACGTGGGACAGCGGTGGCTGCTGGCGCTGCTGGATGTATGCCAGCATGGGAGTCTTGTTCTGCCCAGGCACTGCCACCCCCTGCTCACACTCTGCTTTGTAATGGGAAAGAGGTTTGGTGTTCCCATAGTCCAGCATAGAGCTTTGACTGTTCACAGGGTTCTGGTTCAAGCTGTTTTGCTGATGACCCAAAATGTTCACATGATAATTGCCTCCAGCTCTTGGGGAGCTTTTATTGCCCAAATTAGGCATCATGAGTTTCTGATTGTTGAAGTCTGGCTGATAAACTGATGGGCTGGTAGGATTTTCCATGGTATATGGGACAGCCAGTGGACTATGAGAAGGCCCAGGCTGCTGCCACGTCGACATCTGATTTGTTTGGTGGACTTGTGAAGCTTGTTGCTGGTTCTGCAACATCTGATCTCTCTTCTGCTTTGCAGCAATCTGCTGAAGTTGATGAGCAGAAGACATTTCTTTGGCACTTCCTGCACACTTCCCAGGTAACAACACAGGCCTCTGGATGTTCTGAGAGTGGTTTGATGCCTGCATCAGGGGCTGATTAGGATTTTCAGTCATTGACTGAGTGGAAGGCTGGAACATAGCCTGAGAACTAACCACCGTTGTAGAAGCGGCACTTACAGGTACAGAAGCAGCACCAATAAATGCTGAACCTGAAGAAGTAGGTCTAACCTGGGGAGATCCCAGCTGTTCTTGTTCAAAGGGTGCTGGGGAAAACTCAGTCTTTATGCTAATATCTTGTGGTAATGGAGTCTGTGCAGCTGAATTTGAAGAATCTGCATCTTTTTTGTCTTCAAAGTCATCATTAAAGAGATCCTTCATGTCTTCATCGGGCACTGATCTATTGAGCTCCTCAATAAGTTCCTTCCATTCTTGCTCGTTTAGATTAAGATCAGGCATCAGGTTATTCTGAGATATAGAACCCCCTGCTACAGGATTCATACAGGGAAGCTCATCTACAGGCTCCTGCTTCAGCTCTTTGTTCAAACTCAGAGGAAATGAATCATCAGCATCACCACCTCCATTCATCTGCAGGCTGGAATCTGGAAGACACTTCTTGCTGATGCCATCGAGCCCCATTGGATGTTTCCCATTAAGTTGCAAGGTATCACCAGTACCAGATTTCTTGTCAAGATGATGAAGTGGAGACACAGGGGGCATTCCATTGGAAGAACCACTCACTCCCAGGCCATCCTCACGACGCAGTTTCTTGGACACAGAAAACACATCACCATAGCCATTCTGCTGGTCTCCATTCTGAGGGGAAGCAGCACTATCAAGCTTTCTTTTCACAGTCTCATGGAGCTGCTGAAAAAGAAATGGAATATTTTAGTTATGTAGTTCTATGTTACACAGATCTGGATTTTTATTTCTTACCAGAACATTGTCTTGCTCTGAACAAAGCATTTCAGAAAAAAAAATAAATCAAAGATTGCACCTTTGTTTTGGTAACATTTTGTTTTACAAGTCAGCACATGATATTACTTCCTCACTATAATCTCTTACAGAAATTTTTCAAAAGACATGTATTACTTTAAACAGACACCCCCTCCTTCAGACAAAACTAGAAGCTGCCATATACTCTGACAACAACAAAAAGTTGAAAAATGGCTGTGAACTAGAATATGTTATGATTTTTCCTATTCAAAAGGAGAAAAACATTAAATAATGTTAAGAATCAAATTTCAGATGGGAATAAAAACCTGTATTATATTTGATCTATGTACATATACAGTATAATTGTTCCACAAGACTCTTTTATGAGTCTCACATTTAAATATTTATAAAGCAGTCCCACATTTAAATATTTAGAAAAAAGGAGACATTCTCTTGTGATAATAACTTTTAGAGAAGAACTGTGTATATAAATTTTGTACACAATCACACTTTTGGCACTGAAGCAAAGCCAATTTGTCACTTAGTGACCATTGCTTCACACTTGTGGAAAATGCAATTCAGAGTTCAGCCAGTTCTATCACAGCAGAGCAAGTTCATTCCTTTCCTCTTTTCTCCTGAAGTATTTGCCAGCTGCTCTGACCACCAGAGCCCCAAGCAGCTCCACGGTTGGCCTCTCACAGATGGTGAAGGCACAGATTCTCTTTCTCGTGGTGCCACCTAGAAGCGACCAGCGGCTACAGCAGCAGCCTCACAGCCAGAGCACCTTTGTTCAACTTCTCCTTCTTGCCAGCATTCTTGCAAATAAAATGTTCTTTCTATTGACCTCAAAAGCATCTGAAAACTGAATTCCTGCACACATCAAAGGTGACTATAAACTTTTCCTTCCCTCAGGTGCATTCTGTAAAAAAATCTGAGCTTTGCTGGTGCTGGAACGCTCCACCAACGCAGACAAACCTGCAGGGCAGAGACGCTGCTGCAACAGCGTGGGGAGCTTGAAGAGGGAACTGCCATCAGCTCCAGCCTGGGTGAGACACCCGGTGCACCTCAGCAGGACACTCGACAGGAATCTCCACCAAGAGCCACCCATCTGAGGTGTGGGGTCACTGAACAGCCCTCTCAGGTGGCAGGAAAGCAGCTCACCAAACAAACCTCAAGATAAGTATGGTTCTTTTCATATTACCTGCAGTGTTCACAAGGCAGTCCACTAAGCCCTGGGGAAAACTCTCATCCAAGGAAAAACGGGAAACCTCAAGATCTCAGCATTCAAGCAACAGGCTGGATGTAGGGCCAGCATAAATTATCAGAAGAACTTTACACACTTGCCTGAGCAACAGCATTCTTTGATTTACAGACAGAAGGACTGGTTCACAGTTAATTGTTCCTATTTTTTTTAACCGTCTACAGTGAGCTGATCTTTGGGGGCAAAGAAACCCCAGACCATCTGTTTAATTCCTGCACAGGTAACAGCAAAAAACCCCACTATTTGTTTAATGCTTGCACAGGTAACAGCAAAGCCTTATTTTTATCTGTGGGACAGACTCCAGCTTCCCTGGAGACTGTGATCTTCTAGATGGCTCATGGAAATAGCAGCAGAATAGCAAGATCAGCAGAAGACTGAGTAGGATGAGGTGAGGTGTACATCTGGAGAGGAGGCTGGAACTTGAAATCTCTTAATTTGAACAGCAGGTCCTTAGCTTGGAGTAGCAGCTCTCTAGTGAATTTTTCAAATACAAACTAGAAAAAATAATGGAAATTTACTGTTTTTTGTAAAAAGACAAGACAACAGAGAGCAAAAAACCTCAACTCCATCACAACATTTGGCTTTCAGTGTTTCTCATTGTTTACTTCATACTCCCACCTGGAAAACTGAAGCTCAAGGTGGATGAGTAACTTGCCCAAGGTTATATGATGAGTCAAATTACTCAAAGTTTGGGAATGGGTCCTCCTTAATTCTAAATAGTTAGGGAAAAACCCTACTCCCTGAAAACTTACATCAAAATAATGACTTTTGTGAGCTACACTCACTGCAGTGTAGGAAAAGACACAGACCCCTAACATCCAGCTCAGGAACTCTCAGATCTCTATGGATTTTAACAGTCATAACACTCAGATATCTGATCCTTGGAGACATTTTGACTGTAAGTTGCTTGGGACAAAATCCTCCTTTCACCTAAAACTGTATTCCTTTGGTGGAAAAAGGGAGATTAAGTTCCTCCCCAGTTTGTCTGTGTCTATCCAAATAATCTGGTCTGAGGGGAAAAATAACAAGCTGCATGTGAGATACAAGTCAGACTGCAAGCTATCTACATATCAAGCTGCTCCAACAGAGTTCTCAAGGCAAGAAAAACCTGTTCTCTTCTGCCAAAACTCATGAAAAAAACCAACCAACACATGGATGAAGTAAAGCATAGCTTGCTACTTGCTAAGAAAACCCTTTCAGCTTTAATTTTTTTGTTCATTACCACCCTGTAAGGCACAGTGTTCCTCCAGTACGCTGTCCATGGTTTCCTTTGCAGAATCAATCCATTTTATATGTACCACTGAGCCAATCATTTCCACTGTCACAAGATCAGATACAGAAGTGTCCTCTCATTTTCTCAGCCTATTCAATTTTCCAACAAAAGATGAACTTTCTACATCACTGCTATCTAGCTATGCCTAAAAATATTACCCCAAAAGCATTTATCTGCAGTATTTATACCAATATAGGGACAGTGCAAGGCAGGGGATGTGAGCTGGCTTTGGTCCCTTGCCCATGACAGGACAGAGTTTGTCAAAGAGCCACTGAGGGGCCACAGGCTGCACGTCCTCCATCACCTGAGCTGCATTTTATTCACATGAGCAGAACACAGTCCTCATGATGGCCATAAACACTTCCTTGGCAGGAGCACACATACTCCACTGCGCATTCCTCATGCAGGGAACACAAGCTGACAAAACCCAGGTGGCATCCATGACAACAAAAGGTGTCCAGCACAGCAGCCTCTGGCCATGTAACTCACACACTGACAAGGACACAGGCCTGCAATGCCAGAGATGGATGCATGCCCAGACAAATGACAAAGCTCCCAAGAAAACAGAGAGCACACAAAGCATTTTGATATATTCAACCTCTGTCTTAAACCCACCAGTTTTACCACAATGGTGCTCAGCCCTACTGTGGTCTCACTGCAGGGGCAAAGTGACTGACTTCATAAAAGCTGTCCAAGAACTACATCAGAAGCTCAACGAGAAACCAGAAAAGCTTGAAAACTTAATCTATTGCTTGTCTTTTAGCACTGGCAGAGTTCAAAACTTCAGAGGCCAAGGCAGTGCTCTCTTACCTTGGTGGGAAGGGGCATGAATCACTGATCAAAACACTGGTACAAAGTTGTTCTGATTGGTTTTCTTGGGTTTTTTGTTCAGGTTTTTTTGTTTGTTTGTTTGGTGTTGACTATTTTGGTGTGGACTTAATACCTGAAACTAGATTTAGATAATAATCTGAAACCAATGACATTTCAATGCATTAGAACTTAACAGGCATGAAAGTTTAGATCACATTATTTGCTTGAAAGCAAAAAACCCTCTACCATTCAGAACAGCTAAACTGAACAGTCAGCTAAAGTGCCTTTGCAAAAATCCAGTACTATGCTATACTTTGAGACCTGTAACTGGAGATGGTAAATACATATAATACATGTATATATATATATAGATACATATATATATATATATATACACAAACTGTATGCAGGTTTCATTTAAAAAAAAACAACAAACCACCTCAGGAACACGGCAGAAAAGAAACTCCTTAAAAATCTGGTACTCACAGTGTGCCTTTCAGGCTCTGTAATGTTCTTATTTAGCTTTTTAAAGCATCTGTTACAGATATTTAAATATTCTTACAGGATTCAGTAGAGCTTTCATATTTTGTATTTTATTTAAAATTAGTTTATCATTTCAATATCAGAATTAAGTCCACAAGAATTTGTTCTGATATACTAGCAAGAGAAACACAATGCTGGACATTTTCAAAGAATAAATGCTATATTAGACTACAAGCATAATAAAAGCTAGCTCCAATATGGCTCCTAGCATTCTCAACTAGAAGGGGAAACCAAATCAGAATACATCCATTTTTCTGCCATGGAAGTGGCAGTACTGCAGCACAGATAAGCCCCCATGACCAGAATTCACAGTAGGTGCTGTACAGACACTGATTCTCCTCTCCTGCCTCACTAACAACAAGAGCAACAAAAATGACAACTCCTTAAGCTGGAATAACAATGCAAATACCAGACATTGTAGTGTATGAATTTTGGACAGAAAACACAACATTCTGACTACACACCACAGAAAGAACTCCCCCTTTACTGTGCATCTACCCTCAGCTTCCAAAGCTGCATTCCCCCTGCAAGGAAAGCATTTTATTACCCAATGTGTTCCTGCATTCCACTGTGCTGTCAGAACCAAACTGCTGGACTCATTTTAATTTTTACTTTAATTCCAGCAGACTTTTGTATTTGGGTGACTGCCTGCTGGAGTGAAGAAGGGCTGTGGATAGGCATGTCTATAAATATCCCAAGCCTGCATTAGTCACAAGGGGCAGCTTCTGCTACAGGAATTGTTCTGCTGAATCAAAAAAACTCCTGTGCCTTCAGCTGCAATGCCGGATCCTCCACCTCACTTGAACTTAAACAGCAGCAGCAGCAGCTCAGTCACTCCCAGATCCTTACAACTTAGGAAACATCACTGCATATCTAACTAATCTGGTAAGGGAAATGTTTCAAACATAAAACAATACCTCACAGAGAATTAAAAGGAGACAAAGAAAAACCTGTCTGAGTTGTTGGGCAACAAACTATCAGACTTGTCAGCAAAAACAAACAATGGTGGCAAGACTACACTGCACCACGGCTATATATAAATAACATGTAAATAATTTGCTATCTTTGTGGTAAAACATAATTTCACAATTTAACACCCCTACACCACAGCTTACACAAAAATGAGGTCTTCTGAACTGTTAGAGCACCAGCCTGAGCTTTGTTAGAGGAACGTCATTAACACTTGTCAGTACACTATGGGCAATCCATTCCCTTTAATTTATTCCTTTAGGTCTTTCAACCAAGAAACACTGCATTGCTCTCCTTGGACTTCAATTTCATTTAAAACTGTTTACTTGGTGCCTTTGCTTAATTTAGTATTTAACTAATATTAATGTAAAACATCTATCACTCCCAAATAAATGCTGCTCTTCAGCTTTAACACAAAGCCTTCTCAAGACAGGCCACTGACTCGACTTCTGTGCTCATTCCAGAAATACTGTTTGTGGTTTTGTGGCAGTCCTAGACAAAGCAAGCTCTCTGCACAACAACTGCTCTCAGGTGGGGGAAAAAACCCAGTAAGAAACAGGGAGCAGCTCTCCTTCCAAGACACCACATCATAAAACAAGGAGTGGAGATGAAAATCCAGATCTTTGCCATTCTCCTCTTTCACATGTCAATGAAACGCCTTCTGCTCAGCTCAGCCACACACTGCCTTATTGTCTACCACAGAAATGTAAGGAAGCCAGCCCTTCTCTTGCAGAGAATTTAAACACCATTATTTGATGAACTTTCATGTATCAGAACCTGGCAGAGAAAAAAAATGTTCTAGGAGACAAGCCCCATCTCTTCCCAACTTCCCCATTTCTCAAGAAGGGAAGATGAACACAGCAAACACGTTATCCAAACATCAAGCATCTTCTACTTTGAACACAGCCTTAATAATGTCATGTTAAACAACAGAAATGGGAAGTAGATGTCAACATTTGGATTTCCCATTAAATAATGGTCTGGAAGTTTTTTAGAAGTAGGAAGCTAGAAGGTTTTTCAACATTTTTCTCAAATGAAGGACAGGCCTACATGATGCACAAATAATCCAAGGTATTTCTGTATCAATGCTGTATTCTCTCAGTTTCTGTTGCTCAAATTTTACAGCTGCTTAGTAAGAAAACAAGGAAGAATCTACCCCTTACTTCTGTGTGTAAGCAAGATCCATCTAACTTCAGGATCTAAACCGGAGAAAAGACTAATGGAAGAGAAAATATCTGATTCTGCCCATGTGACAAATCACACAAGACACTAAGGAGGAAGTGGTGATGCCACCCTGTTGTTACTATTGTGGATTTACAGAGGGTGCTCTGCAGCACAGCACCTGGCAGTGCCCACACTGTCCACAGCTGGGGCAATGCAGCTTCATGTCCTACTGCTACAAGACCTCACAAAAGCCTTCACCTTTACATGAACTGCTCTCTCCTTCAGGGACCAAAATAAATGCTTCATTAACGGTCAACATAAAGCACCAATTTCCAAGAGCAGATTGATATGCAGCTTCCCAGAAAAATCTGGACTGCTACAGCAGCAACAGCTGATATAATGCATGTTGCACTGAGCTAGCAGCACTCTTTAGAAAGGATGTGTCCAGGACATTTTAAAAGATAGTTCTGGTGTTCATCCAAACTTTATTGAACAGTGGAAATCAAGGCCATATCCCTCCCATTGAAAGCACATGCTTGGTCTTGATAATGGCAACATGGTGGGTAGAGGTAAAATACCAACCTAGAGGGACCTTCTGGGCCAGAGGAATTAAATTAGCTGCAGAGGTGGTGTTGTTGTTGTGTTTTTTTTCCAAGACTTGAATTACTAAGCAAACCAACTTTATACCCCAGTAACGAGGTGATGAATCAGCAGCTGCAATTAAGCTCACAGTCATGGATCCTAGGAAGGAAACAGCAGGCCAGCCCCAGGAAGAGTCATTCACACACTAAACCCCTCTTCTGTTGTGTAAATTGGCCACTGGCAGCAGCTTCCTGTACAAGGGCTTCCCCAAGATGTGCAGTGCACTTCAGAACCTGCTGCTGTTGAGAGCCCTCATTATAATGGATGCTAATTAGATCAAATCCACATGCAAAGTGATTTAAGAGAAACAACACCAATAAATTAGAGAGATGTCTCTTTCAGAAGATCAATATGAAGTCGTGTGGTGGCAGTTTAAGCAAGAGGATTTGACATGCTAAAGAGTCTGGAGTGTAATGAAAATACACATTATTAAGGGGTAGAGCCCCATATGCAAAAAGCACAAGAGCCCAGCAGGAAATAAACAGAAACCTCCACCAAGGTTTTAGATAATAAGAAACAAGTTTGAGTAATTTTTGTTTTGACACAAGTTTACATTCAAGATCAGTCTGCTAACAACAGCTAACTGTAAAGTTTTGTAGAATCAGTGTCAGGAATGCACAAGGTTTCCTCTCTTCCTCAAGCACCCTTCTGTAGCAGCCCTCTGAAGTGCTCTAACTGTGTCACAAGGACCTCAGTCTTCTCAACAGTCAGCAAGTCCTCGAGTCTCATAGGTGTATTAGCAAGAACAGAAACAATTCAGTCAAGTAACACTTTCAGTTCATCTTGAAAATACTACAAACTGCACCCCGGCTGCCTAGTGCTGGCCACACTAAAGATGACATCCATAAACCCTGTGTTCCAGTATTTCACATTATGTCCTGGACACTCAAGCATACATAAAAGCTCTATTGTGATTCTATTTTAAAAACAGTAAATGAGGTCCAAGACAGAGAGGAGTATATCCTCCTTCCTTTCTAATCCAATCAAATACACAGAACACCCTAAAAATATTATTTATTCTATATATTAACCTGGGAATATCTTTGTTTAACCCAGTGTCCCCTTTTAAAGACACTCAGAGTGCTACTGGATAATTTCCATTTAAAGATACCTGATTTTAAGGCAGACAGGTATTAGGACAGGCAGCCTTTAAGAGGTTATCCTACTAACCTACATTACTGACACATTAGCACACAGCAGTATATTTAAAGGGCCCAGAATAAGTTAAGCAATAGCTATCTTGATATACAAACAGGGCTATGTGAATATGTCCCGACAACCAGAAATGCTAGAGAAGCCAGAGAAACATTAAGATTTTGAGCTAAGCCAGTTTTTAATGGGTGGAGTGGGATTCTCATAGTGCTCACACCCACTAGAGTGAGCGGCAAACAAGCAGCTGCCTTTCCACTGAAATTCTTTCCAATATGAACCAGAATTAACAGACACATTGTCTTAAAACTCCCCCCCAGTAATAAGCATATCCTTATCAAATGACTCCACAAAACCCTGATACCCCAAACTGAAGACTTAAGCAAGCAAACAAAAATCCAAAGGCACCGCAGTATTAATACCCCTCTAACAGTTTCTGCAGGGGCATTTTAGGTGAATTAGCCAGAAATATGATTCACAAAATACTCTGAATGATTTAAGCATCACAGAAATCCTGCCACTACCCCCACCCCACCATGGCACAGTTTTTATACACTCTGCCAGCGTGCAGAGGTGACGAGCGAAAACAAAACAGCCCTTATCGGCCGCGGAGTGGTAACACAGCAGACAGGGCACTCCGCACAGCAGCCCCAAGCCAGCCCTCGCACCGCGGGCCACCACACCAGCCGCGACAGCTTGTTCTCCTTCCCCATGCAGCCCCAGACCAGAGGTCCCGGTGCCAGCCGGCCACGACCGCCGGTCCCTCCCCGGCCCCAGCGCCCGGCCCCGGGCGGCGCTTACCGCGATCAGGGCGCTGCTGCGGCCGTGCTGCTGCTCTGCGCTCGCCGCCTCGCCGTCCAGCCCGTTGGCTCCGCTCCTCTCGGCGCTCCCCGCGGCGGCGGCGGGCGGAGGGGGAGCGGGCGGCGGCGGCGCCGGGGGCGGCTGCCGGTGTTTGCCGGCCCGCTTGGCCTTGGCCTGCAGGCAGCGCTGGTGCAGGGCGAAGGTTTGCTGGCGCTCCAGCTCCAGGCGCTCCGGGGACACGGCCTGGTAGCGGGACTCGCAGGCGCTGTGGTGCCGCCGGCAGAGCTCGATGCGCCGGCGGAGCCGCTCCATCACCGCGCTGTGCCGCGGCACCACGAACTCCGCCATGGGGCAGGGGGGCAGCACCATGGGCCGGGCGGCGAAGGGGCGGCCGCCGCCGCTCACCGGCTGCTCGCTCCGGCGCCCGCCATGGCGGGGCCGCCGCCGCCCCTCCCGCCGGCCTTACCTGCGCTCCCCGCCGGGATCGCCCCGGCTCTTCCCCCCGCCCGGCCCGGCGCCCGCTCCTCTCCCCCCCGCCTCACTTCCTCCTTCTGCCCCGAGCCCGGCGCCGCTCCGCTGCCCCGCTCTCCCTCAGCCCTGCCCGCCTCGCGGGGCCCGGCGGGGCCCGCCGCGCTCCCCCGCCGCCGCCCTCAGGCGCGGGCCGGCCCGGACCCCCGGCCCCCCATTGTTGTCCGCGCCGCCGCCATCTTGAAATTGTTTTTCCCCTCCAGAGCCGAGTTGAGAATAAATGGGCGGAGCTTCCTGGGTGGGGGGGTACGTCACGGCGCGCGGCGCGTCACGAGCCTTGACCGACGCCCCTCGCAGCCAATAGAAGGGCGCGGAGGCGCGAATTAAGCAGCAGAGGCGAGCTGGGGGCGGTGCTCGGCGCGGTTTAAAGGAACAGGTAGGGAGGGGCGGGGCGACGGCGGCCCAGCCAATCAGGAGGCGGGAGGCGGAGCCGCGGGTGATTGGCAGGGGGCGGGGCGCTGGCGCGGGGCCCGGGCCGGCCCCGTGTCCCGGGCAGCGCTGCGGGCCCCGCGCGGCCCTGCCGCCGCAGGAAGCGCGGGGCACGGGTCACCGCACCCGCACCCTGTGAAAACTGATCCAGCCTTGCTAATTAAACAAAGAAAGCCAACCAGGTTTAAGCTTCTTTATTGATTAGTTCTTTACATTTTTTTTTTCAAGTTGCTTCTACAAGTACCTGTTTGAAATGGACATGAAATCGCAGTAGTTGTGTCCGGCAACACTTAAAAAAAAAACCAAAACCAAAACCCAATCAACCAAAAACCCCTTTCACAAACCATGAGGCAAGAGGGGTATTAACCATCATTTTGGGATGAGCAGAGCAGTCACAAGCCCCACGTCTGTACCCACAGCCTCAGAGGAGGAGCTGAGTGTGTGAGGGAGGAGTAGGGAAGGAGCAAGAGAAAACCACAGATGTACAAGGGGTCACTCCTTGCGAGGAACCCTCCTCAGGCCCGGCAGTCGATCTCAAAACCAGCCCTTCATAACGGAGTAGAGGCCACGGGGTGAAGCTGTGCCAATTCAGCAGGGAGCAGAGCCAGCGAGGGGAGAGCACGCAGGGCCACTGCTGCGAGGGGTTAGTGGGTTAGAGGCACCCTGACCTACCCCCGGCTCCGGGAGAAAAGCTGCTCTCAGCCCTTCTGCCCTGTGTGCCAGAGCCCACGGGTTTTGTTTGGATTCCCCACGCCAGCCTCACACCCCCCTCGTCAGACACAGCACCTCAAGCTCAGCATCCTTGTCAAGAGCTGCCACCCTCGGCTGCACAGACACAAAAGGCCCAAATACACCGTCAGGATCTGTAGCAGTTCCAACACAGCTCACAGGTTACAGCCAGGTGGAGTTTCACTACTCTAAAAACCACAGCTACGCTTCATGCACTGAGGATAAGCAGGTAGCTGTATTTTTCCTCCAAGACTTTAAAAATAAGAGCGATTCTAAGGTCAAACTGAGGCACCCAAGCCAGAAAGCAGGATTAAAAAGTAACTTGTCTATCCATTTTGGAAAGTCTTCATTTATTGTAGTGATTATTTAAAGCATACACTATGGTATCAAAAAAAGCCATAACATGCAGACAGGACTTTTTCAGGAGAATTAGCAGAAGCAAATGTAGATTTACAATTAGCTTTAATATAATGCTATTTAAAAGCTGATAGCAGATCTCAAGTTCACTTTAGATGCTTTGAAAGAACATGTATGCACAGGGATTGTTTGGGAGTTTAAGGCAATTTGCATATTAAGATAAAAAACCATTAGATTAATTAATTTTTATGTTGTGCTCAAAACATTAGCTGAATTGAAACCATTTACATATACTTCATCTCAAAGGACTGAGAGTCATAAATAGCAGCTGCTCCTTGATAAAAATACAGTCCTGAGAACAAGCTAGTAGCAATGCTTAAGCTATGACATCTTCCATGTCAGAGTATAAGCTATTTTTGCAATAAGGAGCAGTATTGACCAGGTGTTCAACAGGCAAAGGCATTCTAAACATGCAATAGCTCCCAACAGAAGTCTGAAATTACTTCCAGTATCTTGCTTACAATAGTTTATTTGTACACTGCAGAGAGATCAAGAAATCCTGCTATGCATTTGTGATCACTAATATTTCAAACACAACAACCAAGGGATACAACATAAGGACAGGAAGCAAGAGGTGTTTAAAAAAAAAAAACAACCAAAAACCAACCCCAAAACAAGAGTCTTTTAGTAATTGGTTAGATTGTTTGCAAGGTAATTGGAACACTCTTCCCCCACAACCCCTGGGAACTATTCCACACACTATACCTATCATATGACCAAACAACACTGGAGTGTTTAAGTTCAGTGCAAGAAGAATAATTTCATGACATTTAATTTCATTCTAAACAAAGGCAAAAGTTTATCTACATAGACATCCAAATGCAAACATATTTGGTACAGTGTAATGAATTACATCTATCTCACCCTCAGAGGTAATGCTCTTGTAGTGCTCACCTGCATTCCACAAAAAAAAAATGGTGTTTGAAACAGTGTAGTATGGTAGACTCAACACTTAAAAAAAATTTATTCAGCTGGAATCGGAATTTCCTAACATTCACAATATAATTTAGAATGCACTTGTTACATGAAGAGCAGATAAAAGGACTTAAAACAGTTCCACATACCAGTTAAGAGATTCCACATGCTCCTTCCCCACCTACAATACTGACATCTTGGTTGTGGTTTTTTTTTCCTTAACAAATACTCAGTTCAACTTGTCTACCTGCCTACCTCCCCCATTTCTACAGCAGACATACAGTGACAACAGTGAGAGGATATGGGACACTGTCTTATTCAGTGTTTGGACCCTGGAAAGGAGCAGGCCTAGCTATGAAGTAGAGTTTGACAATGAGCTGAACATGAAGTGCTTCAGCAACTGAGGCAAAGCTGCTCTCAGGAAGAGCTGTATCGTCACAGAGGAAAACACCGGTGGTGAACAGAGGGCAAAGGGGGAAGCAGCCTAACCACACCTCCCCAGCAACCCTCAGCTTTACAAAAAGAGTTCAAGGACAAATAAACCTGGTTGTCTGCAAGCTCTGCAGGATTAAATGCCACATTAAGATGACCCACTCCAAATCCTAGATCGTTTGTCAACATTTAACAGGGCTTTAGCCATGCACAGTATGCATATATTTTATAGACTGCCTAACCCCTTCCTTCCACCCCTTCTTCCTCTTTCCCCTCCCCCCAAAAGAATGAAGTTGATTGATTAGAGAGTTTCACTACTGGTTTCCCCGTACATCTCCCTCCAGCTGTCTTTTCTTTTGAGGGCAGGGGTGTTGTCAAATGCATTGACAACTTTGCTTCGAACAATTACCACATTTTTGGGGTATAAAGACATTGGTGCATTTAGGAATTTACATATTTGTAAAAAAAACTAGTTATAAAACTGCATTTTTATCACCTAGCACTTTCAAGATTCATTGTTATATTTCACTAATTAATATATTAAATTAAGCCAAGGTTTGAGACTGGAAAAATTCTACCAATCTACTTAAGAACAGAAAAGAATATTTAAAACCAAAAATGAAAAGGTTAGTTATGTTACATTCCAAAATCCACAGCCCATTATATTAAATGCTTTCTTTCTACAGGAATGATGCTCTTTAAAACAGATGATTGCAAATATTTTACTGCTAGACACTCCATTACATTGGATCGTGTGACTGGAACCTGTGGATGGTGAAATCTTGAGGTTTGTCCAAGTTTCAATGTAAGGTGTCCAAGGTCCTCTCCCAGAACCATGTTTGAAAACAACAACAAAAAAAAAGAAATCACAGATCAAGTTCTTATGACTTTTTTCAATCTTTCCTTGGCTTTCTGTTTCTGGGTGATCTATTCACAGTTTCTTCCTCCTGCAAGAAAGTAATTTGTGTAAACATCAATAAAACAAAACCTAAATATACCCTTCATAACCATTTTGAGAAAACTTATGAAAAATAATCCACCTTCACTTCTACACTAGAATTCAGTTTTGGAAAGGACCTACTGCTGAAAGTACTTTGTGACAAACAGGCAAATTCTTTGTTTTCACAGTGGATGAACACCATTTGTTGGGAGTGCTCAACAGCTTCTGCTTGCTGGGAGAATCCTTTAACTTCAAGCAACACTCCATCCATTTTTGAGTCATTGTGCCAGTGTGGAGCACTTAAGGTCACATCCTGACTGCACCTGAAGCTGAGTAAGCCTTTTGCCTCAAGGAGCTCCTTCCAACTCCCCTCTCAAGGCAGGGGCTGCAGCAGAACCTTTAGCAGGGTGCCCAAGCCTGCTCAAGTCAGCCACAGCAATTCCTATTCTTTAGGGGAATTAAGTTTTCTGAAGTTCTGAACTGGGAGGGAGAGTCACATGAGCCAGGTTAACTTTTAACACTGTAGAAAGGCCAGTTCTACACAACCTATGAAAGAAAATGCATAAGCTTCCTTCAAAGATTAGGTGCTCTTACCTCTGATGCAGGTTTCCTGTCTTCCTCCTCCTCCTCTTCTTCCTCCTCTTGACTAGCACTTCCTAGATCAGCATCACTTTTCTGCTTCTCTTCAAGGGAAAATGGGGAAAAAAAAATGTAAAAACCCCAAAAAACGTTATCCTTCCTGACTTATCTTCAATTCACCACTGACTTTATTCCATATCTGCCAATCTTACTGTTTTTTCTATCAGGAAGAACATCATCCAAGATTATGTAGTTTACCTACCAAGCTTTTCCTCATTTACATCCTCCTCTTCCTCCTCCTCTTCTTTTTCTCCTTTATCTTTTTCTTCTTCCTTCTCATCATCCACCACATCAGGCTGAGGAGCATCAGTCTTCTTGTATTCTGCAGCACTTGGCTGTTTCTGAAAGGCAATGACAAACCCAGGCAATTATTTGTGACATTTAGGCACATTTTACTGAACATCCTTTTAAACATGAAGCTAATTATCAGAGGAAATGCATTTACCTTCCCAGAACAACAGAAGAGGATAACAAGGAACACTGGCAAAGCCACAGTGAGGATGTAGACTACCCAAAGCCAGGGACGCTCTTCAGCAGCTGCCATCATCTGGCCCACAACACCAGGCTGTAAGACCAAAAGAACTGTCAAATTCCACCTCACACAGCAAGCTGTAGCAGCCAAGTTTAAGCTACAAAATTTTCAAATAGGGTTTTTGCAACTTTAAACATTGTATTTCAGACCTCAAAAAAATCATAGAGCTAACCTGCACAAGTACTTTTCCCATGGCTTACAAATTAAGAATTAGGCTAAACGGGCCAAATATCAGAGCAAAAACTCAGAAGAGAGCAGTGAGTACTCTTAATTACTTATAGCAACTATTAACATACTGTAATTATGAATTGAGGCTCCCACCTGGTTTAACAAAACCCTCAGCCTTAGCACAAACAGGTATATATTGATAAAGACAGAGAGAGAACAGCAGAGGTGCTTCTACTGTTCCACTCCACAGCACACAATAAAACCTTCCTCTCTCACCTCTGCAGCACCATCAGCTGCTTTTTTCAGTCCCCATCCATCACTGGCCCAATCATCAGCCACAGCTCTATCAGTACAGATGATAAAGTTGTCAAAAAAGATGTCAGATGTCATGGACCATAACTCGAGTCCCACAGCACTGACGGGAGTCATCTTGAAAGGTTCCAAGTCTTCAAAAAAATCTGGGTTTGGGATCTTTCTAGGTTTCCATATACCCTAGAAAACACAAAAGACATTGAGCCTCATCTACTAGAAGACAAATCTTAGTTTTCAGCCCATTATGAATGGAGAGATATAACAATCCATTGCACTTAATTACAACATCTACAGGTGCAACTCATCAGTCTTTGGGAATCAATACAATGAAGTGATGCCTGGTAAGAAAGCATTTGAATCTGTCCACTTGAAACACAGCACAATCGTGACTGCACTTGAATTTCTAATTACATCTGCTGAATCTAAATCATTCTGCTTTTTGTGAGAGAGATGCTTTATCAGCCACCAGCTTAAGCAATGAAAACACAAACCTGATAGTTCACGTTATCAATCATAGGAGGCTTCCATTTGCCTTTGTAGTTTGGATTGTCAATCATTGGGCGCTGCCAGGTACCACAGCCAGGAGCTGCCTCACATTTAGGATTTGCAATCTGAGGTGCCTCCCATTCACCATCCATATCTTCATCCCTGAAAAGGCAAACTCAGTTTTGAATTCCAGCCCTTGCCTTCACACAGAATAAGGCTCAATGTCTGGTTTCTGGGAAAATCTAAATTCCTACCACTAAATGAAGACATCGAAATCTTGTTCCTTCTGCAGTATATTTATCTACAGACTTATGCTATACAAAGTTTCAAAGACTAACTGTGAGGCACAGATCAACAAAAGCCAGATCCTGAGCACAGTCTCCCCCACTGCCCCTTCCAAGTAGGTTCTACTTCAAGGTGAACATCCCTGCCCTGTTCTGCTTACAGTCACAGAAGAGTTGAAAAATGTGGAGGTGAATGCAGAACCTGAGTCCTCAGACCACTATTTTTTGAAGAAAAATAGCCAGAACAGCAACTTTGTCAGCAAGCAACAATGAACTGCAAACATCAGTACCAATGAATGAAATAATTGCTGCCATTTGCAAGAACTAGCAAACTTACCAATCTTCAGGTTTCTCAGCATCAGGGTCTGCTACATACTCTGGCTCATCATCCAGCCAGCCCTCTGGTTTCACAGCGTTTTCATCCGCGATCTTTGCAGGAGCATCCTCATCCCTTGAGGGCAGAGCATTATGTGTTAACATAGACAACATTTAAGTTCTTAAGCCCAAGCTATGATTCTACAGACTCTGAACAAGCCCACTGCTCTAGACAGCCAGCCACCTTCCCTTGTGTCAGGGTCACTCCATGATTTCCAAAAGGAATTGCCTTGCAATCCTAACACATGTGCCTCATGGCATATCAAGGTGCTAACTGCAAAGTAGTACTACTAATTTTGATCAGGACAAAATTATGAGGCTAAGATTCCCTCAATTCCACCCTTCCAGCACCTTACCAGTCATCTGGTTTAACAGCATCTGGGTCTGGGATTTTTGGCCTCTCATCCCAGTCCTCGGGCTTCTGGTCATTTGGGTCCTCAATCTCTCGGGGTGGATTCACAGGAGGTGACATATCATTTAGCAAATTCCCACTGTTGACAACTGTTTGATCAACTAGTATCTCAAAAGTATTGTCAGGATTCAAGACTGTAAGGAAAAAAGTTGATGTAGGCATTGCATGTACTATACAAAGCATGAGTCATAAAGCATCACTCAACTTCACTGTACAACCCAAGCTACCACCTACCCATCAACTGTTTTCAAGAACTGCTAAGAACCTTTCTCCTTACACCAAAGTGCAACTAGTGATGATGTACCACATCTCACCCTGAGAGAAGGCAGACTCCTGGCAGAGATCCTACATGTGTTAAAAGCATGGAGGTTTGTAAAATGATTTAGCAGTTACCACAACAAGTTGACTTTGGCACAGGAAGTATTGCTTTAGTAGTAAGAATGTATATACTCATATTCTACTCCAGACTAAGACTTCCAACTACTGACTTACAGGATTTTAATCTCACTTCTTTATCTACTGCTGTCTCTGTAGTAGGAAAAGAAGAGACCCTCCTAAGTACTTCCTGAAAGATTTTGATCATAATTAATATACCAGAAATATACTATTTCAAGAACTCTTGAGTTTGTCTGGTGCATGAAAGCAGAAAAAAACCCAAATAAAACTAAACCTAACTATGATGCCTCTAAAGCTCAGTGTACCCCATGTTACCCAGAGGCAGTATTCAGGCAGTTTATGTATGCTGATAATTATTTCAAATATACTTAGCTCAAGTTACTTACAACAGCCCTGAAATTCAGTTCTCCTTTAAGTATTAAGTTCAAGTCACATGACCTCTCTTACATGAATCAAGACTTTCTGGAAGGATGAAATAAGCCTTTGCACAGACAATCAGTTTTTGCATTTGAAGCTTTCATATGTATTTTAGTTGTACGGTGCATTGGCACAAATCTTCACCTGTTCATCTGGCTCACTTTGAGTTTCTGCTGCAGAAGATGTAGTAATTATTAATATGCATAATTAGCAGCCACCATACCTAGAGTATAAAGATGAGTCTTCTTATCAGTAAAGTAAGTCTTCAGATCTGCATCTGGGCGCTTTGCGTGCTTTTCCTCGTATTTGCCGGTCTTGGGGTTTTTGTGCCGGAAGATGAAGTGCAATTTATAGTCCTCTCCACATTTGTCAGGGCCAAACATTATTGTATATGGAGTTTTGTCATGGAACTGATCCTATAAAACAACACAATACCTCACTCCGTTATTTTGAAATACAACTTAAGTCATTGTCTGGCCTAAGAATTCCCAATTCGTTAAAAACTATTCTGCAACCTGAATATCAAGCCCATGAAGTCTCCACACAGAAGCTTGTGTTCCTCATATAAGCCTCCAGAAAAAAATAATATGCTAAGAACCATCCCAGCTATTTAATTTTGCACCCTTGAGCTCCACTTTCCACATGGAAAACACCAGCTATTCAGGTATTATCCAAAATATTTTGGATATTACAATGTTTAGATATATCTCTACATTACAACAAAGTATTTGAAAAGCCATCCATTAGAAGTATCAGCTACTGGCAATAATGAAAGGCTAGCAAGGCCACTGAGTTCCTTTCACACAAAGTAATAAGCAGCACTAAAAGTAAAGCCAAGCTGCACTTAGTCTGCACTTACGAACTGGGGTATGCCTCAGTCTAAGCTCTAACTGGATATAATCATCACTGAACTCTTCAAGTCTGTTCTTGCTAATGTTATCTGAAAATTCAATGCACATATGAAACTGATTAGGCAGTCAAGTTGTGTTCTGGGTGTTTGTGGTTGTTTTGGAATTTTTTAATAGTTTGGAAATTGCATTAATAATACAACTCCAATGAGACTGCAGAAAAAAAGGATGGATAACAAGTCATAAAAAGTACATCTTATGAAGTCTAGGAAAATGGCTAAAGAAAACCCATAGGCTACAAGAGCCTAAGCAAGGTTACCCAGCATTCAGCTTTGTCTGAACAGGCTAAACCACTTCAGTGAGAGGACAAAATGCAGTTCTTAGGCCTTAGGAGCTGGCCACTCTCCTAAGCACCTCCTTTTTCTTTCTAGAACCCAGGAAAATCTGAAGTATTGCAGAGTTTGGCAAAGGTCTACAACTGCTCAGCTATAAGGGAACTTCAGTTCCCACTCAAGTGGCTGTCACATTTCAATACTTATCCTCTCCAACTGAAAGCACTGGGAAAATGCTGAGTGCAAAGTACTTGGGCAATCAAGTGAAGGCCCCATCGCCGTCACTAAAAAGGTTTCTTCAGAAAAAAGCAAAGTGAAAAAGCTTCAAGTTCTTTCCCAGCTAATACCCAAAAGTAGGAGCATTACTCACCAGGTTCAACTCAGGGGTTTTTGAAAGCAATTTCACATAGGCCCCACCACACTCTATTCCATTCTGGAAGTTTACTTCATACCTAATTTTAGTTTCAGATAGAAGAGAGGAGAGCACATGTTATACAGGAGGAAAAATTATTTTTGTAATACACAATTACAATTTTGTCAGTACAAATTAACAGTAACACTGCTTTGTTGTTGTTTGCTTTAAATCACTTACCCAGTGAACATTAAAGATACCATCATATAGATACATAAAGACATGAGGACTAAGAAAATATTCACAAGAACCTGAGAAACAGTTAAAATTGAAGATTTAGAAGAATTAACCTGACAGAAGAGGTTAAAGAAACTGAATGCTGGCCTAGACAATAATGACCTAGAAGTAGAGAGCAGGAAGAAAAAGCTTTCCAGCATATGACACTGCAACAGGGATTGAAGCAAACCAGTTCTTTTCCCCACGACTACTACAGTAAACAGACAATTCAATTTGCAAGACTACAAAGCAAAAACAATTGGATTTTAGGAGAAGTCCCTTTAGGGTTATAAACATACAACAGTATTTAGGGATGCCAAGGAGCCTGAAAAAGGCAGAATATCTCTGTCAGGAATAAGCTCAGCATGTTTGATCCTCTCACAATGCCAGCAGCTGGAGTGGATGACCACTGGGCTTTATTTTTAGCCTTGTATTTTGAACCAAAACTAAACAGTGCAAAGCAAAGTGATCAATTCATTATCTTGTGCAAATACAAGTTAATTTATTCTTTGTTTAAAATTGATAACATCACTAGTAGTGCACAATTCAACTGTTCTCACTGCATTATGTTTTTCCCCTGGCTTGTTAGTCTAACACACATGCAAATAGATTAAGCTACAACAGTTGTGACCTATGTAAGGTGCTCATCTTCCATGGCAAATGAACTAAGACACAGGAAGGAGGAAACAAATGCATTTTTACCCCTCTGTCCACTTCCCCTCAGAAACAGGGGGCAGTTTACTGTATAAGAAAGTGCACTGACCTACTTACAGACCAGCATGCTTTCAAAAGGACAAGGACTTCCACAATTAGCAGTACAAAAGTCAGTTGCCTGACCTTGTTACCACAATTAAATCAAGTGAACTGAAGCTACAAGACAGGTTACCAAGACTAGTTTGCAGAGACTTCTTCCTGTTCCAGGCTTCAAAAGGACCCATGCTGTTACTAACTCCCCACTTTGGGAATCTGGGTTACTATTTTACTCTTACTTAAAACAGTGTAATAATGTGTTACAGTATCTTGTGTCATCCAGACCCCCAGTCAACAAAAGCTCAGCTATGGAGTTAACCTCAGCTTGGTATCATGTCACCCTGGAATCAACAGAACATCAAATAATTCTTTACTTACTGTATAATAAGGGGTTTGGTATCAAACACAAATGGCTTGGAAAGTTTGGACGAAATTGCATGATGCTTGGCTCGGGTTACCATTACAAGCCCTTTGTCTCCTGGAAGCTTTGTTTCCTTCATGTCTTGGACTTCCCACTTACCTGGGGAGGAAATTGACCAAACACTCATTTATCTTAAAATCTCCAAGTGGATATTTTGTTTAAATCAGAACTACATTTTATATGAACATCCCTCTCATTTTCTTCAGTGGATATAATTTTAGCTGAGAAACAGAAAATAAAGACTTGCACCTCTTTTTCATACATGACAAACGGCATCAGAAACACTTATCATCCAAAACCTAGGTTGGACTCACCATCATATTTGGCAATCTCATCATCTGTATCATCTTTCTTAGCTCTGGAAAGGACCCATCTAGAAGACAGACAGCCAATGGTTGGAAAACTGTATTTCCCCTCCACCATACACACACTAAAAATCCTGCCCTTAAGATAAGGTAGCCCTTGCTGTCTCATGACTACACCCCAGGATCTTGATCCCCTGAGGAGTTCTACTCCCAAACCTGCAAACTTTTCTGTGTCTGCTACTTCCCACCCCAAGGTAGGACCATGGCCTCATGAGCAAGTATCTTGCTCCTGAAAAAAAAAAAACCAACCAAAAAAACCATCCAAATAAACCAGAAGGAGCATCTTACCATCCTCACATCAGCTGAGGAAAGTAAAAAAGCCATGTGTAAAGGCCTCATGTTCCCTTTATTACTAGAACTTAAGGAAATACTGATTTAACTCAGCACCTGAACACCTAGCCTCAAGAAGTCATTACTGTAATCCAACTGAACAGGGGCCCTTTGGTTCAGCTTTGCATAACACAAGTTCTGCAGGGAGGGTTTCATTGCCTTTCACCAGGATTTTACATTATTTGCTGTACCAAATCATCCCTCAGATTCTACTCACCCATCCAGAGTTCCTTTATCAAAAGATTCCGCAAAATACACTTCACCAGTTGGGACAGGGGGCCTGTAAGTAACCTGTTGGAAAAGGGGGGCATTTATGCACCTTGCAAGACACGTTCTTTATTCTACAGAAATACAGGCATGTAAAGCTCACACTCCCTCCTACATTCAAGTACAGCTCACCTGGACATTCTTGAAGCATAAACACAGAAATTACATAAATACTGCTGCTTGTGCCAAGTTGTTGTGCTCTTGTCTGCAACTAAAACTCAAGTATATACCTAACTGGAAATTTTAGCTTCAACTCCTGATATTCCCATCACAGATTTCAAGGGTAGATCTAAGTCTTCTGGAAGAACATGGGAAACATGAAAACAGGAACAAAGCAGCCAACCTTAATTCCAAGCCCTACTCCTAGATAACATCTTTTATAATATTACAACAGGTTAAGAAAATAAAGACAATTCTGATCACTCACATTAACCAAAACACAAGAAGTAATTCAATTGTTAAAAGAAATTCTATGTCAAACCTTTGGAGCTGGAGGAGCACTGCTTGTTTCAGACTTTGACTCTTCTACATCCTCAATACCATCATCCAAGTCATCCTCAATATCAACTACATCATCAGCATCATTGTCTTCATCTGTATCATGTGTCTGGACAGCAAGGATCCCAAGGGCTAGCAGGGTCACCCACAGCAGCCATTTCAGCTCCATGTTCTGAATAAACAGGACAAGGCAAAGTGGTCAAGCCAGCACTGCACACAGAGCAACACGATGCTTCTCAGTACAAATCAGAGCATCCAAGGCAACAGGTGAAGTGCAAACTTATCTCTCCAGCTCTGTTAATTTACAGCATCTGCCTGAGACAGCTCTAAAAGCTGGGAAGGAACACAACATAAAGGTAAGTATTTAATATCAAACAGACATTAACTCAGTGGAGAACTACATGTACATGTTCTGCACATCATGCAGAAGTGCCATAATTTTGCTCTTAGACTGTCACAGTCCACAAGCAGGACAGCAGACACATACATGACAGCACAACATACGTGGCTGTAAAAGCCTAAAAAGAAAACCTATTTCATGCTTATGAAGGAGTTTAAATAGACCATGCAGGAATTGAAACTTCCAATCAGTCCAGAAATGGAAATAAAATTTTCCATTTTATTCAAAAATAATAATTTTTCCAGACTACCCAATCCTCAACTCCTGTTCAATATATTTTTTGTCCTTTCAAATGCAGAGTTCTGGGGTTTTCAATAATCAAACCCCTTCCCCAGGTTTTAATGTAGAATTACTGCCAACAGTTATTGCTACTACTGGCAGATGCTAATAAGCAGTTGAAGCTCCTGGAAACTGCCACTTAATTCAATTCCCTTCTTTCAATCTCTAATTTAACAAGATGACCAAGGAAAGAGTAGCTGTTAACTGAAGCCTTACAGAATTAAAATATCACATGTAAACTAATTCATAAGGTGCTCAGCACATCGTCACACCTAAAACAGGATAGATATTGGCAAGCTGTAGCTTAAAATATCTTGTGAGTAAAATGGTTTTTCAATTTGACTTTCCTCCTAGAAAAACGACAAGATCACTGCATCTTTAGGTTGATACAGAAGGCAACATTCCCAGAACTCTACTCAGTTTTATCTGCCCAAAACCCTCACAACAAGCTGCACTTTGCTCATCTTTTCTCCTTTGAATCCCACTCCAAATCTTCCTGCCAAAACCAGAGGTATAACTGAGACTGACTTTTTGGTTTTTTTTGGAAACAAGTATAAAACCAAACATCCCCTCCTCCTTCCCTTACAGTCCTACCTCACACTGCAGCCCTGCAGACTTTCAAACATAACTCAAGCAGAGTTAACAGTGCCTGTAGGGGTTTAAGATCATGCTAGGAAACAAACTTTCAACTTTCCAAAGCATGTTTAGGCAACTAAAAGAGTTTACACTCTCAAAAGCTTATCAGCATTATCCAATTTTCCAAGACTACGCTGCATACTAGATCTACCATTCTTAGATTATTCTTTAACTTACTTCTAATGACAGAGAGGATTTTAAAAGTTTACAACTGCAGTTTTATAACTGCAACAAAATTGTATTTTAAAGACTTGAGCTGAGGTCATGTCCAGTTTGCCACTACAGGAACATGCAATTGCAGCCAGTTTTCCAACAATAGTGATGGCCTTGAGGATTATAGTCCAAATGCATGTGCACAGAGCTCCCTCACTCAGCTCAGGCAACTGCACCCAAACACCTCTGAGCCAAAAGGACAATCATTCCAGAAGGAATAGCTGACAAAAACTTCCAAGGGCTGTTATATATGAGCAAAGCTTGTTTGCTTAATGCACGATGTACAGCCAAAACTGAAAACAGTTTCAGACCTCAAAACAGCTCTTATTAGTGTGAGAGCCACAACACAAAACCAAGGACTGAAAAGGGTCAAGCAGACATCAGTACCCTTGGAGCTGCAAATTCTTGCACAGATAACATGTTCTTTGAATAAACCCATACCCAGCAGCATAAAAGCAATACAGAAACAAGAGCCTGACACTTCATCAGAAAAAGTGATCTTTAGAACTCTGGATGTGCCCTGTGTGACTGAAGCAACCATGGATGAAACAGCACAAATACACCTCTCCATGGCACAGGTTTCATTTTGTCTTACCTTACCAATAGGGCTTCACTAAATATTTTTAAAATAGAGCCAAATTCAGGAAGATAATACAGTTTTATAACTGCTTTCAAATTATATTATGCAGGCAGAATGAGCACATCATGATTTGGAAAATGATACGACAAAGTTAATCTTAAAAATATACCATGGTTAAAAATGAGCCAATTCTCTCCTTTCCTAAAAGGAAGGAGTTTTTGCACCCCTCCTCCCAACCTTGTGCAAAGGGTATTAAAGGTTTAGCATGCAAGTAATCCTTTAAGTAATCTCACCAGTAGCCAACCAGCATGAAAGTTTTGGTGAAATAATTAAATCATCCCCCACAACTTTCCTGCCAGTACTGACTCCATAAGTAATAATTACCTACTTCACAATCCCACCTCAACTACAACCCTTCAAAAATATTTGTCAGCAGCAAATGGACTTCGGTAAATGCTCACACCCAAGTGGCAAAGGCCCGTGGCCTCAGAAATTCTTCTGTCAAAGCATCTTAGTGAAACCAGACAATTCCAGGGACCACACAGCAGAAGTCTGCTGCTGCTGCATGTCTGTGCTCCTGATACAGCCACAGGTATCTACCCTGCCACACTCATCATTTAATGCTCTGTCTGAATTTGAGGCCTTGCTGAACCTCATTTCAAGAGAGAAGTATTTCATGGTCAAGTTACCAGGCAAGTTTCATCACCCTCCACCAAAAAAAGAAAAAAGTCTGAAGAGAAGCTAATCCAGTTTCATGTCCTTACCTCTTTTACAGTCATTGGCAAGCAGTTGTCACAAGTTTATACCCCTGCAGAAAGCTGCTTAGGACACTTCCTACATATTAAATCAGTCCCAAATTCAACATAAGCTACCATTCATATACCTTGAGTACAGGCTGGTAGCTTCTGCTGCAACTGCCAGTTATCATGCCAAACTCCTTATTCTGTTTAACCTGAAACAATATAAAAAGCTGACTAAATTATAGAAAAAAGGCACTATGTTCTCAGAAGAGCAATTTAAGTGAAGCACACATTTTTGGTATTTAAAAAGCTACTTCTATCCATAATGGATGTACAGCTACAGGAAAAAATTTCAAATTCACTTTACACAATCCTTAGGGACACAACATAAACACAATTATGCCCTAGTAAATTAGGTTATTCCTAAATAGAAGAGGAGGTGAGGGGGAGAGAAACACAACTTAGGTTTTATAAAAACAGGTATAAATCAATTTTTCAGTGGAACTTTTAAGTTGCTGGCAACTACAGGTTTTCAGTTAGCCACCTCAAATGGAGCCTAACCTTCAGGCACTCTCAGCTACTCCATTATGATCTGACTTCTTCCTTAAAAAGTGTCCAATTTCCAAGCAATTACCATCTTTAGCCATTTTTACTCTGCCTGCACCTCCCTTCCTCAGGTTAAACTGCAGTATTTCTGAAGGTTGGTGTATTTCTGATCATGCAATTGCCAAAAGCCATTAACAAAGGAACACTTCCATAACAGGTGAGAGCTTCTGACGTCTCAATTCTACTTCAGTGTAACCATCACTTTCACCATAACAACGTTTCAAGTCAGAGATAACTCCATGTACTTTTTTTTTTAATAAGGTCTTCAGTCACTTACAGACATTGGCACACCACTCAGATTGAAGGGGAAACCACTGCAATCCCAAAGTTTGAGACTGTCAGTGCTACAGATTACTTGTTCTCTCTGCACACACCCATGGCCAGCCTCTACCCCAGAAAACTTCAGAGCTGACACTAAAGCACTGTGCACCTGATTGCCAAAAGGCTGAAACATTTTACCCCAGTATTTGTAAGATCTACAGCAGAGTGCTGGAAACAGTCTCCTGGAACATCTGCACTACAGACTTTACTTTTTCACAAAGTAAAATCAAAACCAAATTGGAGGGGGATTCAGAAACAGAATCAGGATCTTACTCCAACAGCACAACTCCTACCATGCAGGACTAAGTGACTGCTACCTTTGGATTCAAGGCTCTCAAAGTCATGCATCTTCACAGATTAATTTTTATTTAGAATTCCCCTTTTTCTGGGCATAACGGAGAAAGTTCTTCTTTATTATTGGTACAACACTGGAAGCACTCATACAACAGACAGTTGTCACTACTCTCCCTAACATACACGTCCCCTAGAAGAGAGTGAAATTGCCCATAGAGAGGATCTTCAAGTCCCCTGCTATCATTCTTCCAGAACATACTGTTTAGTAACTCCCCTGTCAGGTCAAACAGAGCCTGCAAAACCAGTTTAATCATCTCCTTGGTTACTAATCTATTTCAGTGGTTCATCAAGCCAGTCCTTAATACAGCATATTTCAGAATGTATAACTACATTTGAATGGCTACTGGCTATCTGATTTACTGCTTGCTCTTTTTAAAAAATAATTAAAGAGTCAAACTAAATAGATCCATGAAAATAAGACACATATTACAAACAACACCTATGCAATTTAACCTGAAGAGCATCAATGGTTTCTCTTTCAGCAGTACCTGAAGTCTCAGCTGAGTGACTTAAGCAAAGGAAGAACAAAACCCGCTAGCAAAGTCCTGTGCTCCCAACACTGGGTTTCAGTGTGGTATCCACAGCAGAAGCATGCCAGTGAAAACAAGCACAATGCCTCATGCAAGGCAAGAATTAGGGAAGAAAAATTTAAAGTCAAACATAAAGATGATTCATCACAACACAAAAAAAATTGCAAGGAGACAGGAACAGAAAGGCTGAGACACAGATATACATTTTCCCTCCCAAATGAGAGTTCTGTGGGTTTTGAGCAAAGGCTCACTTACCCTACTTGGTAGTGCACTCATTTCCTAAAGTCAGAACTACTGAAGAGCAGAGGAAACCTCTTCTACATCTGACAATCCCTCTGCCTTCCACATCCTGCCTCCTCTGCGGTGCCAGGGTAACTGTTTACACAGCCTCATGATGAAGCAGCCGCTGGCTGAAGATGGCTCCAAGTCCTTCTGCCATGTTATTCTAACCCTGAATCAATAGCCCAGGCCAACCCAGCAGCAAAAGCAAAAAGAGTTGTAGCAGCACCAGTGAAAGTCAGTAGCCAAGGACAGAGGAAATAAAACTGTTGGCAGCAGAGCCAGCTCAATACCACAGTTTCAAGTGGTAGGACTGTGCACTCTGTCCCCTGCACCTGCCTGATCTGTCTTTAGGCAGATTTGGGGGATGGACACCATGGTGAAGCTGGAAACTGTGAGGGCAAATACTGTAATTTCAACAATCAGTACAGTGCCTCAGCACCCCTCAAAAGGGGATATAAGATTATGTTCATGCATATACAACAACTCATATAATGCAGACAACACTTTTTCCTCTGAAATACTGTTTTTCTGCTGGACAGCTTCCAGTATTGTGAAGATTCTGCCTTTACCATCCTAACTCAATGAACAGCAGACAAGGCTAAAGAAAACCACCTTACAAACAAAAGAAGAGAGGCAAGAACTCTCCATGGTGGTGGCTCACCCTCCTACACCTTTTTTTTTTTTTTCAGTAAGGAGTGGCTGGGATACACTTCTACATGAGGAAGAAGTCTCCTGGAAAGGATTAGCCAAACCTCTCTTAGAGAGCCCCACAAAAAAAGCTGCCTCCTGTTTGGGTTGTAGAGAGCACAAACCAGGCAAGGGATTAGGTGTGAAAAGGGACAGCAACAAAGCTTGCTTTTAATAGGCATTTCAAATATGCCAGTTTCTAAAAATAATGTACAACAGTGCAGATACAGTACAGAAGCAAAAAGCAGATACTGTTTGTCAGCACAGATATCCTTCCTGCAGAACTGCAAGTCCTTGGAGGGTAAGACAGAACCATGAGGCTTTTTGACCTCATAAAACAGATGGGCTGCTAGGAAAATTATATTAATGGGGGCAGATCTGGAGGGACCCCAAGATCTTTGAGACCATCACACCTAGAAATCAATTCAAGTTTGCTCTGCTACAGAACTGATTCCAGCAAGAACAGGCTGCCACCATGATTACTACCAGAAGCAGAAAATCAAAGGCCAGAAAAGGAAGTAGAAGACAGAGCTAAGTACAAGTGTCAGTGCATTCTCTGTGAAGGATTTATTCATTTACTCAGGGGGTAGTGCTACAGCACACCAAATGAGGGGGTAATCTGATGGAATTTCAAATCTTTCTTATTATTTTACACTAGATTCCCTTCCTAGGAGGGCAGTTGACCCCAAAAAGCAGTTTACATATCATACAGAGCTTGTGATGCTGCCTGTAAATTGTACAAGTATCTTCTTTATAATGTTTTTTTTTAACTAGAAATACTAGAAGTTAATACAAACACAAAGTTTTACTCAGACCTTTTCCTAATTTTATTAAGTGTTTTGCATAAGCCCATCAAATGCAGCCAAATTAAGAATAAAGCAGTCTTTGAAGTCAGGTACTTCAGTGTGAACCTAGAGTAATATATATACCAACCTATATTTAACCATTATTTTATCTGCATTAGCTCATACATTATTATAGCTCTGCTATCTCTTTGCAGTACTTCAGCAACAACCAAAATCACAACGTGCAAGAGTGTCCCGTAAAGCCCATGTGATAAATATGCTTACTTGACGACGTGAAGTCAACACACTACATTTAGAAATACATTACATGCCTAGAGACCAGTTTTCAGACATCTAACATACTCTAAATAAGTTCCAGAAAGAGTTTTCCACGATGATCTGCAGAAGCTCTGCAGCATTAGTTATGTTAACACTGATCATGTTGAGGTGTGGACCTTTACCATTACTACTGCCATTAACACATGCCCATTTCCCTTCACAACCAAATCACCTGCAGCATTTCTCTTTCTGCAGCCTAGAAAGTTCTGAACCACAAACCTGCATATGAAAGTTCACACTTCAGAATCAGTACAGATAAGAAAGCAGCGTGCTGTACATGCTTTAATTCAAAGCATGGGTTTTTTTTTCTTTTAAAAGCACACAGTACAATCCTCAGCCAGAAATGACAAATGAGATGTCATTTATACACTGTTTTAAAGACACCCAATGCGAACGATATTTGGGGGACAAAAATCAAAGCAGGCATTTCAATTCCTTTAAATTCTCACGCCTTCCTGCTGCAGATTCCTCTCCTGCACTTCACCTGTTGGGACTCCAGCTCCGCGCCATGAGCTCCCCCCTTCCAGAGGCTTCTCCTTCCCCTCGCACAGCCCCACCAGGCCCACGCCGCGCTCTGCAGCCCCTCCTGACCTCTCTCTGCGGGGCTTCTTGGGCAGCACGTCCAGGATTATTTCCGACACGGAACACGTAGCAGATAAAACCTAAACCAGGCGCTGCCCACAGCTACGTGCGACCCTCGCCTCCCTCCCGGCTCCACCACGCGGCCCCAGCGGCAGCCGCTGCCCGGAGCGCCGCTCCCAGAACTTACCAGAAGAGCCGCCGCTCCCCCAGGCCGCTCCGAGCCCTGCGGGTGCCGGGCGGGACCCGGCGCCGCCGCCGCAGCCCCGCGCCTGCCCCCGGCCTCGGGAGCCTCCCCAGGCCGCCCCTCTCGCCCCGACTCCGGGGCTCCCCGCCTGCTCCCACCCGCGGGATGGGGCCGGGAGCACGCACGGGCCGCCCACCCCCCGGGCCCGGCAGCGCCCCGCCGCACGCCCCACGACAGGCCGGGCTCCCCCACCGCCACACGCCGCGGGCGAGTCCGTTTCCGCTTCCCCCGCCCCGATGTTCCGGAGCCGCAGCGGGAGGGCACGCACGGACACACTCACCCTCCGCCGCCCCGGCCGCCGCCGCCGCCGCCGGGCTCCCCTCACCTCCGTCACGTGCCCGCGCGCCCGCCGCCGCCCGCCTATCTGCCGCGCGCCAGCCCCACCCCCGCCTCACGGCGCTCAGCCTCTCCCATTGGCGAACGGCGCGCCCGTCCGCCCGCCCAGCCGCCGGCTTTGCGCTCTGATTGGCTGATATCACCGCCTCTCAACAGCGGGCCCGCCTCTGAACACGCCCCCAACGGCGCTGCCCTTCGTGGAGCGCTGTCATTGGTTGGCGGGGTTGCAGGAAGTGCCCGCTGATTGGGTGGTTGAGGGCAGGCCGTTGGGATGTGGGCGGAGTCCCAACGGGTCGCGGTCCAGGGGCGCTGCGGAGGCTGACAGGGCGCTGCGGGCGGTAGGGGGCGGTAAGGGGCGGCAGGGGGCGGGGCCAGCCCCTCACGCCCTCCCCGCGCCCCCCCCCCCCCCCCCCCCCCCGTCCCCTCACGGCCCTCACCTCCGGCCATAAAATCCCGCTGTGTTAAACAGCCATCTTTCTGTCTTGTCGTTCCTTGGAAAGGGTGCTCAGGTTTTCTTGCCTGTTCAGCAAATTCAGTGTAGCCCGTGGTTCTTTTCCTCAGTTACAAGCCGAGGGTTTAATAAAATAGCGAACAGTGACAGACTCCGGTGTGTTCAGAACATGGCTGTGCTGCTCGGCAGCTGCTTGCCCAAAGGCCTTGTGCAATTCCGGAGCCTTTAACCTGTGCCGTATTTTGAAAATGAAAGTAACGTCGTTTTGTAGAGGTGAAATATTGTGTAAATGTTGAACGTTTGTACATCGAATCGTTAAAGAAATACAGGGATACACAGAAAGAAGTGTCCTTGGTGGGCCGATGGGACAGACAGGCTGAAGGACATGCTGGGTGTGATGGGACCATGTCAACAAGGTGGAGATTAAACTTGAGGAGTGTCTGTGTCCTGCCACAGGCACAGCCATGTGGGAGGGCAGGGGACACTGCCCCATGGTGAGGAAAACACGCTCTGGTAGCCTGGAAATCACAGCACCTTTGCGTTTCTCTGAGTGCACCAGCTGAGAGCAGTTCCACAGAAAGCTGTGTCTGAACCACCCAGTTCAAAGCGAGCTCCTATGTGGGCTGCTCCAGGAGATAGCAGGTATTCTGTAGGAATAACAAATCCAATATAACTAGGGAAATGTAAGAAAGAAAAGGGTAGTGTTTTTTTGCCTTTGTAAACATAAATCTGTTTTGAGTTGATGCAATGAGTCAGCAGTATAAGTTTCCCCACAGAGAAAATTCCACCGTGTTAGGACAAAGCAAGCAGGGCCCCAGCATTCAGAAATAAGGCTCAGCATAAATGAAATCAGCAAATCCCTGCTTGCACTGAAGTTTGGAATCAAACACATTTTTCCAGAAAGACACCAAGCTGGCTCCTAAACTGCTCTGTTGAGCTATACCCGGACTGAGCAGAAGATGCAGACAGGCAGGGAAACAGTCACAAACAGGCAGCACAGGAGATATCAAATGCTTAAAGAAGAACCTAAAAACACTATGGAAAATACTTTAAAGAGTAACAAATTTAGCAAGTGCCCTCCTCAATCTAGGCAAACACATTTTTCCACCAAATATCTTTCAAGCCTTTATTTTGAAACAGGTTATTAACTGCAACATGACTGCAGGACAGCATAATACTCCTGCTGAAATCACAGAAGCACCAGGAAGTCAAATATACACACACATACACGCACACGTGATTCCCCTTTCTCTCCCACCCTTTCCCAAAAAAGAAAACATTCCTTCCTTTTACAACCTGCTGAATCATGGCACAGGCAGGCAGCCCTGGAGCTGGCTCCTGCCTGTGCTGCTTTGTCATCAAGGAGAATAGAGCACTGTAAGTTTAAAAAAAAAATCTGCTAAAAGCATATCCTATGCAGGGATTTTTGAGATGTTTGAACTTAGATAAAAGAAATACAGAGAGAGATAATCCAGAAGGAAAGCAAAAGGGATGAGTAAAGTAAGCAGAAGAAACACGCACAGAGATTTAACTGCTTTGGCAGCTGTGAAGGTGTATTTTTAGACTCTAGAGTGCCAGGGCAGAGAAGATGAAAGAAGGAGAATGGCAGATACCACATGGCAAACATGACATTGTCAAGGAAAAACATTTTGGTGTGTTCAGGCTTCATTGCACCAGATTTGCTTTGTCCCACTGACAAACACTCAGGAAGTGTGTTGCTCTCTGGCTTTGGCAGTACAGTTGGAAAGGCAGAAATCAGGCAGTGTGGTGAGACTGGCAGAGCCTCAATATGCACACCTCAGAGGTGAGAGGCAACAGTCAGTTTATTAGTGCACTAGAACTTTAAGTAATTCCATTTTGGGGAGCTTTCTTGTCCTGAGTGTTATCAGACAGAAACCTCAGGTGCTTTCCACTGGTATTTTCATAATTCCCTCTACCTTGATCTCCAAAGTGTTCCTCCTTCCTTAATCCCTTCAGGGCATTGCCGCATTGCTAGAGTTCTCCTTGCATTTCAAGCACTAGTAGTACATCTTTTCAAACTCATCTCCTCTGGAAAACTGGCAAGAAGTGAGTGGAAAATCCAGCAGGTCAGCGTGACAGGAGGGACACCACACTGGCAGAGAGCAGGCAGCCAAGGCAGACAACCAGCGAGAGAACACTGACTTTTGCTCTTTCAAACTTTGAACTGCAGGAGGGAAGGCAAGCTCACATCACTGTACAGAGCAATGTCCATGTACCCTGGAATGCTTTCCACAGAAAACACATTTTGTTACAAAGACACGTCTGGAGACAATGCTTGAGAGAAGGATGGGAAAAGATGCATGAACATTATCACAACGGGAGGGAGGATAATCATCTTAAAGGGAAATAATGAAGTCTTGCCATTTTCAGAGCTGATAAACATGAATGTAAAAAGTGTTATAAATTAATTGTAATAAGATGAAGCAGATAAATGGAAGAAAAAATCAACAGAGAAGTAGTAAGTGAGCACTGATATATGGATGGAAAGAGATGGGCAGACACAGTAGTGAGGTGGAAGAAGACAATCTATCCTGATACCATTTGCACAAGCTGGGAAGTGTCCCTGAGAACAGGAACTTTACAGAAAACTTCTGGGACCCAGAAATTCAGAGTCACCCAAGACAAGACAGTAGGTGCAAGTTTACTCTGGATATAAAGTAGGGAAATCCTGATGGTTGTACACACATTTCCTGGCTCTCATAAGCATTGCACCAGTTTTCTGGGCACCATTTGGCTTTTACTGTGTCCATTTCTGCCAGTTCTTTCATGGACCTGCTGTAGGTTTGCTGGAGAGTGGCCCTCATACATCCCCAGAATTGTGTCCTCCCTGAGGATCTCACACGAGGCATTTGTATCCAAGCATGGTTGCAACACATGGACAGGAGTTATTCCCTCACTAGGGAAATGCAGGTTACCCTTTGGATTTAAACACAGCTCAAGGCTTGCCAGCAACAGCAAGAGGCTGCCAGCACCTTGGTGTCCTGAGGGCATCAGCAATGCCCAAAACCTTTTGCAAAGAAGAAAATGCTCAATCCCCCCAGCTCTCTGAGAGCCAGGGCACAGAAAGGGGCTGAGTGTGATTAGCAGCAAGGCCAAAAGAGAGACATTGTGCTAGAACAGAGTCTTTTCACTTTAGCTCACGTTTCAGATTCCTAGGTCAGAGACTGACTGACAATAGCTGCTCTCCCCCAGCTGCTCGTGGCTCAGTGATAATTCCTCAGTGATAACCTCCTGAGTCGGTACCACCCTGCATGGTACTGCTGGGGGCTGTCTGGCTCAGGGCTTGTGCTTTGTGTGCTTGGAAGCAGTTGTTTGTATTAAGGAACAAAAACAAACCAAATAAAAAACAAACAGAACTAAGAAACCACCCCCCCGAAAAAAAACCACCAAAAACCCCCCACAAACCCATAACAAACACCATTCTCCCCAAACAAACAAAAATCAATAATTTTTCATAGGTCAAGTTTCTGAATGTCTTAAGTTTTGACAGATTCATTGAATGTGATTAATGGCAACAGAAATTCCATTAAAACATAGAATATCCCAGGGAGAAAGGAAAGAGGTAAATGGGTTTTTTATTTAGGGGAAATGGAAGGAAGGAAGGAAGGAAGGAAGGAAGGAAGGAAGGAAGGAAGGAAGGAAGGAAGGAAGGAAGGAAGGAAGGAAGGAAGGAAGGAAGGAAGGAAGGAAGGAAGGAAGGAAGGAAGGAAGGAAGGAAGGAAGGAAGGAAGGAAGGAAGGAAGGAAGGAAGGAAGGAAGGAAGGAAGGAAGGAAGGAAGGAAGGAAGGAAGGAAGGAAGGAAGGAAGGAAGGAAGGAAGGAAGGAAGGAAGGAAGGAAGGAAGGAAGGAAGGAAGGAAGGAAGGAAGGAAGGAAGGAAGGAAGGAAGGAAGGAAGGAAGGAAGGAAGGAAGGAAGGAAGGAAGGAAGGAAGGAAGGAAGGAAGGAAGGAAGGAAGGAAGGAAGGAAGGAAGGAAGGAAGGAAGGAAGGAAGGAAGGAAGGAACTTCTCCCATAAGAACATGTGATTGCTCTGGGGTGCAGCAAGGTCCCATGGCCAGGATTGCCCAGGAGCCCTCCACCCACATCCCACTTGCCCTTTGGCTTCAGGGGACAAGAACTCCTCCAGCCCTGCACAAGAAGCCAGGCATCTGGAGCCAGATGCAGCCCTGGGTTAACTGACCTGGCCTCAGGACAGTGCTCCTCCTCAGCTCTCTGCTTCTTCCACCACATCCTCTTGAAAAACAAGCAAAATCATGGCAGAGTTGCTGCATTCCTGACATGCCACGTAAACAGCACAAGGCCACCACCTGGAGCCCCTGGCCCATCCTAATCCCAGTTTACTGAAGTCAATAAACAAGGAATTAGTAGCACTTAACTCAGTAACCTCTCCAGACTGGCCACTCTCCCACTTGCAGTCAGCAGCTGCTGGAGCTGAAGAGGCTGGAAAACAGAAAACATACATTTCAGCCATTTTATGGGTCTTTGTGTCTAAGAAACCCTCACCATTCTCTTATTTTAAGGAAGACAGAAACCCAGATGTGGTCGGTACACCCTGCATGCTGTCTTTGACCCCTATTTTTTATACTTCCCTACTGTTTTCACTCAAATATTGCATGTGGCTTTACACTGAGCCTCTTTCTATTACCAGCGTGCCACCCTCCATGTGGCTTTCTCATGCATGCTCATGTGGCTGTTCTGTGGCTGGTGTTGGGCGCCTGCCCCAGCTGAAAGCAAATCAAGTAAAAGAGACATGATTTGCAGAATTGGCTTTTTGAGGAGCAGCACGGATGTAGACGTGCCTGAATGACTTGAGGAATTGAGCCTCTAACATACTGTGCAACGGCTGATGAAGGCAGGTTGGTGCTGAAATACTCCACTGCCAGAACAGCCCAGATGGGACATACATCCTATTCAGCTGTCCCTGCTATGGAGCATCATCTTCTGGTGGATGGCCCCCATGGAAAACTGAGGCAACCTATTAAATTGCCATTTAGAGTCCTGAAAGAGAGCTCTGTAATGTGCAGGAGGGACTTGCTCCTGAGAAATAACTTCCCCAAGGAAAACCTCTTCCCAGTAACAGCTCCTTCCCCATCATGTATCAGATGTACAGAGGAGCAAGTGCTCACAGGGAGGGTCACGGCACAGCTGCTCTGTGGCCACAGTGGCTGCAAGCCAGCAAGGATTTCACTGCATCCCTAATAACCACTGGCTCATAGGTTGGAGCTGCAGGCAGAGGGACTTTGCACGTTCAGCTCCTTCTTCAAAAACAGCAGCAGTGCCGCAGCTGCTCAAGGGGAGTGGTCCATGCTGGGGCGGGGTCCACGCCTATGCACACCCCAGGAGGGCTTCAGCAGAGGGGAGGGCAAGGCAAGTCTGATGCATATCGATTTTCCAAAGAAAATCGCAAGAAAATTGCTTTCTCTACACTGTAGTCCCTGTGCTTTCCTAAGGACAGCGAAGGGGGCTGGACGAGGGAAGTGTAACAAGGCAGGTTGCAGTCAGCAGAGGGAGAAGCTCCTTCTGCTGTTTCTCCCTGGAGCAGGTCCTGCGAACACCCTCTGTTCCCAGCCGCAGCTCCCCGCTGCCTTCTGGTGGCAAAAATGCGTTGTGGATCTCTCTCCCGGCCCGGGATTCTCCTCCCAAGCTGGCGCCAAGGCACTTGCACAGGGCGTGTGGTTTGGGGCCCCTTCCTGGCCTCGCCTGCCCTCCCGTCCCTGCAGAGCCCTACTGAAGTTCCGCCTCTTTTCTGCAGAAAAAGGCTCCATTCTGTGCCAGGAAGGAAGGGGATAAACAAACCCTGTGTTTTCAAGGATCCAACCCTGCCTCCAGAAATGAGACATGTCTCCAATGCTTCTCTCCCACACCGGAGCTCCAAGATCCTGGCAGCCCTTTGTCAACATCCCCAAAAAAATGCAGGCACCTCCGAGGCTCCAGTTGCCCAGGGTTAGCTGGTCAGAAATGGTGTAACAAATTTCCATTCCCGGTTGCTGGGACGAAACCAGCCAGCAGTGAAGGGCTTATAGGATTTGCTGCTGCTTCTGTTTGTGATAGACATCTCCTAGGAAAGGATTCACACCAGCAGGAACAAAGTGTGTGCTGAGGACTTTGTCACTGCCGGGGTGCCCGGCTGCCAAGCTGCGCTGTGCCCAGGGGCAGCAGGGAGTGGCACAGATGTGGCAGCACCATGAAGAGGAGGACCACGGCAAGCCCCTGCTTCCAGCCCACTGCAGGGCTGTGTGTGGTGGAACTGACCTTGGCGGGTCCAACCTGGTGTTCCTCCAGAATTTTCTGTGGGAATATGCTGTGTTTTCTTGCATTGCTGTGGCTGGCAAAACCAAAATAACATTACGGTGAGGTGTGCATTCCCTCCCTTGGTTAAAGAGGAAAATTTACCGTCAATCACTTATTGTCAGTCTGAACTCTTGTCCAAAAAGTGTCTGGAAACAGGCAAAAAGTGTGCACGGTGGAGATGTACTGGAGATTTCTTTTATGGGAGTGTCTGTGTGTTTATTGTATCTCACCCAGGAGGCCCTTGAAGTATAGGGTGAATCTGAAACACAGACTGTGCTGTCCTTATTATCTTTGTAGATTACTGAAAACCCTTTGGGAGGGAAGCCAGGGCTGTCCACAGCAATCACGCAGAGAACCCTGCAGTCCTGGCTGGTATTAAAGCAAGCAGAAGTTGGGGTTGAGAGGCTTCCTTTGCTTCTTGGACAGATAAGGAAATGAAGGTGGTCTAGTCAGTCACAGAAAATGCTTGGCATGAAGGGAAAGGAATGGTTAAGGTTACACAAGTGAAACATGACAACCTTTGCTTTCATTTTTAAGTCAAATAGCTCAGAATTAGATCTTATCACTCAAGACTTGAATTAATCATGGGGCAACTATTTTAACTGAAAGAAATAGATCAAATTATAAAGGCAAGCTGCTACTAAGTTCAATGGAAACTCAAAAGAATGAGGAGGAATTAAGAGAGAGATCTGATTAAGATTAATAAAAATATCATCTGCACCTCAGGGAATGTTGGTATTCTCAAACACAAATTCCAAAGTCAAGAATATGGTGCTTTAGTTCTGCATCAGGACACTGGGCTGGGTAAGAGCTTGAATTCTTTCAGAGTGGGCTAAATCCGCCAAGATGAAGAGGCTGGGCTGAGCTGCCCCCTCATTTGACTTTGTAGAAACTGTGGGTTATAAGCATCAGGTGCATATCAAATAAGCTCACTATTTTGATTTTACATTTCCAGTTAATTTCTTTCATTGATTCTAAATGTTTCCCCCGTTAGACTCTCCTTTTTGCAAGTGCATATATGTGGAACAGGAATTAATCACTGACTTACTTTGTAGAAGCTCAAAATTCTCTTCATTATTTTGGGTTATTTTAATCTAAGACTTTGTCTTGGGAATGGGTACATTTTTAATCTGTCCATCAACTCAGTGACAAGGGCCTTTCCTTTTGTTCTGCTGGACAAGCCCCATCCAAGGTAAAAGTGGTCTGAGCTGTGAGCTTCCTGCAGTCCTAGACAGACTTTTGTTAGAGGATGTGTTCTGATTCCTTTTTACCAGGCAGCAAAACCACTCAGAGATCCTTCTCCCTTTATGAATATACAGATGTAAATCAAGCAAACTCAAAAATCCCCAAATTAAATTTGACATTACATTTGTTTCTAATTGTTTAGTAATTTTTTAAACTGATTACAAGCTAGGGTCTGCTTTCAAGCTCTTCATATATATGTTGTATATATATATGACAAAAATCTATATGTAATAAAAATATACATAATACAAAATCTACCTGTATGAGTCTGGTTAAGAAACCCTGTATTAAGGATGAAGAAGATCACTGCTATGAAGAATGATAAATTCTGAAATTGTTGATAATTTGAGGACTTTGGGAGTGATTTTAACAAATTTTCACTGGAGTAAAAGAAGTGTTCTGCAGGTAGTAGCTGACTGTGTTAATCTATTGTAAATATTGAACCTCTGGAAATTATAGGTGGAGATTTTTCTGTTTGCTTTAGTAATAACTTAAACACTGCTCCCTGATAAGTGCTGTACCAACAGACTGGATTCATTTTGAATCTCTGCAAGTGCTGAACAAAAGCACTAAATTTTGATGTAAAACAGCGAATACCAGCACAGGCCAGGCTCCTGTATGCGATGCTGAATCTGCTTTTCCTCCCCAGGCCCTGGATAAAGGCTGCTCCAATCCTGCAGCCTGGGAGGCAGGGCATGGATGCAGCCCTGCAGGCTGAAGCTGGCATAGTCAGGAGGCATCAAGCACTGACTTGGCACTGAGAATTCTCCTAACAGGAGTGGCCACCACCAGGACACGTCAAGTTAGGCAGCATCCCAGTCCTGTGCAGTATGGAGCACATAGGTTGTTGTGTCAGAAAGGCCACAAGAAATGATGGCCAGTAACCAAAAACCTGTCTGCTCCCACACTCACATCTTGCTCCCATGATCTGTAGTTGCTGCTGTGTCCCTGGTCTTGTGCCAGCAGGAGACGTGGAGGCTGGCTCTGTTTAATTTCTGCTTTGGAGATGGGAGAAGAAACAGAGCCTGTTTGTGTTCCTCTGTGCTCAGTGCTGCGTGCCCCAGGCAGCCTCTTCACTCTGCTTCCAGTGCACTTGCAGCCTCCCAGCTGCAGCAGGGTGTGTGCGCCCCTCACTGGGGGTGTCCCCCCTCCTACCTGGGCTCCATTCCCTGCCCAGCACATCACTTGGAGCATCTTCTGGAGACATGAGGGTGAATGGCTTCAAAGAACAGTCCAAATGATGATCTGCTCTCATTCACAGAATTTGCCTTTGATTCATTTTCAAGATATATTTCAAAACTTTTTGACGCTGCTGACATCAGTAGAGCTCTACAGAAACATTTGTCAGTTTCCTGCTCCCGGTGCCTTCTGCTCTTGCACAAGTTTGTCCACGGGCCTCTGTGATCACTGGACACTCTGTGGTCTCACGCCCTGTCTTTGTCTGGCTGGGCTATGCCCGTGGTACAGACAGGGTGACAGAGGGCAGGACACTCAGCAGGACTCAGGCTGGGGCACAGTCCTGCAGCACTAAGCAAGGAGGGAAGAGCAGTGAGGACCTATGGCAGATCTCCCCCCAGACCATCTCCTTTCCTTCAGCCCTGTGTGGGACAGAACTTTGATGTGAAAAGTCAGCATAAGGCAGAGGGACCAGTGCTTTCCTGATTGCCCATCGCTGAATATATGACTTTGCACAGCAGCACCTCCCCACTTCAGGTGAGTTCCCTGACTTTCCCTGTTTCTTACAAGCCAGGGGTCTCTTCTTTGCAGGAGACCTATTAGGAATTTCAGCCTTTGCCCTGGAAAATGTCTCCTTAGAGCAGTCCTCACTCTGCCCCTCTCCAATGCCTTGCCTAGCTTTATCTCATAACCAGCTGGGTCCAGCCAGCATCTGGGTGTGCTGGTCTAAACAAGACAGAAATGCTGAGCAGCTCTATTTCTTCACCCCTCTAATTTAGGAAAAGCAAAGCTGCACTTCATGACCACTCTTCAGTCTTTGATGTATTCTGATGTACCCTGTATACTTGCAATTTTTCCCCACATCATTATAGGATAATACTAAGTATATGTTAACATAAGAGCTTCCAAAGATGTTTGAAAGGCTTGTTTGTCCCTCTGCAAAGGGAAATGGTCCCCTCCCTGACATATGCACTTATCGCTCCAGAGATTTATTCTTCAAGCCAGCCACTTTCTGGCATTGTTCCTTTTTGCTCATTAGCTATTCCTGACTTTCTGTTGAACAGGAGGTAGGAAAATTGGCAAAACACATGGAAAAGGCCTTCCTTGTGTGACAATAACACAAGACAAGGCAGGGCAAGAGAGACATTTAATGAATATTTTTAACAGATGTTGATCATAAATGAAGGGGTATAATTCATTTGCATGTACCAGTGCCTTCGGATGATGAATTAAGTGGAGAGTTTTGGCATTGCTTTTATACTGATGTGCCCTCCAGTCAGACTTAATGTGCATATGGATAAAGCTCACTAAACTCCATTAGAAGAAAGCTTTAAAAAAAATTCTCCAAACGATCCCTAAACAAATTAGTATATATATTCATTTATGTGGTTTTCCAAAGACTCAGCTTTCCATCTTGCTTTCTAGAAAATGACTTTTTATGTTTTCCCTTTTGATCTCTAAAGTGTAGCCCTTCACCTTTACTGAGATGAGAAGTGCTGTCAATAGGTGCTTGCCTGTGGTCCTGCTCCATGCAGAAGCATTCAAGCAGCCCAGAGATTGGTTTGACCCCTAGAAATTTTGCTGTAACTAAATATTTGTGAACATTTATATGACTCTTTGATCTGCCATAGATATAAAAATGTCAGGAATATGATCTGAAATCGGTCTGGATGAACAGGCTAAGGCGCATCTCCAATATACACTGAGTTTGTACTCAAGAGGTGAGTTGTATAATGCCAATCTGGATGTTGCTGGCAAAACCAACCACCTGCTCTTTTACTTTGTGAAAGGAGGACCCTCTGGATATATGCTCATTTTAGAAAGACATGGTAATTCTTGTCATGCAAAGTTCTTATAGTTTTTTCAAAATGCAGAACCCAGAACACATTTCAATGTGATCAGGAGATCTGATCCAGCTTATGACTTGCTCTGAGTCCTGTTGAGAATCACAGAGCACAAATTGTCTGCAGCTGTCCCCACTTCCTGGGAACACGTGGCCAGCTTTGCCTTCCTAAAGGGTAAAAGAATCAATTCTTCTTTCTCTTGCCATATTTTTAGCATGTCCTTCCTTACACAGATGGAAAATCCAAGAATTCCAGAAAAATTTCAACACTTGTAGGTCTGAGTTTAAGAGAAGCCTCCATGGGAATGGGAGGTCAGGAGGACATATCACCAGCCCCACCACCCCACCCTGAGGAGTTATATTTAAAGAGACTGAGTTGCTCGGGGCTGAGCTCTCTTTCTCTCGAACTAGAAAAATTCTTTCTTCTCTGTGAGAAAAAATTCTTTTCATGACCCCTCCTCTCTTTTTTTCTTTGTGGTTGTTACAAAGACAGTAACTGTTCTCACAAGCAGTCCCACAGTCATGGGTTTGGATGTACATAGTGGCTGCAAAAGGATCCAGAAGGAAAGGAAGCACAAGTACGACCTTCATTAGAAACTATTTCTATATTTGTGCAATAGGATTGGAAGAAGGAGGCACCTCCACGTTTCACAGCTGAAGGGTGAGTTGCTCATCTGCAAAATGTTCTCCCTTCCACTGGCAGAAAGCTCTTGAGCCGTTGCTCGTTCCTGAAATACATTTCCAGGGAATGTTACTGCGTGGAACGGTGCTGGACTCAGCACTGCTGGCTTCTCCTTTCCCTGCTGGTCCAGGCAAGTAATGGGTGCTGTAAGCCCCCATGGATGCTTAAAAACTCCTCCAAGGCATTGTGTTGATAATTTTTCTTCCCAAGATTATTATTTTTAATTTTTAAATTAAATGGGATTATTTTTAATCCCATAATTATTTTTCATTTTTAATTGGTGCTGCAGTCCAGCTAAGAGTGTATCCCTACAGTGAAAAATAGGAAGCAGAAAGGATTATTGGCTGCAGGAAGAGGTGGCAGAAGCAACCATGGGCACAGAGAAATGCCTGCAGTGCTGACTCAGTGGGAGGTGTGAGGACTTTGGTCTGTGCCCTCTGACGTGGGGCCACATTCACACAGCAAACCCTGGAGTGCAGAGCCAGGGAGTGGGAGAGGGGTTCAGCATTTCAGTAGCTCCTGCTCAGAAATCCACCCTGAGGTGCAGCTGGGACTGCAGGACTTGTCTTTGCCTAGAAGGGAACTTGTCTGTGTCAGCCTTGGAGGATGAGGTATTGCAACATGCTGCAGTCCATGCGTGCAGAGGCTGCCCACCCATGACAAGTCTGTCACCCAGGGGCATTTGGTGCTGGGACCGGGGTACTTGTGCCTGTTCCTTGTAAGCTTGGAGGGAGAATGGAAAATAAAGTGACTTCTGATGTGAAAAACAGGGACAAAAAAGGTTGTGCTCTTCAGGAGTTTAAAAAGCAGCTTGAAAAACTATGTTTATGGAGCAGGGAAGAGGAGGGGGGAGACATCTGTGCTTGTTTATTCATTCATGTTTCTATTAGCCTTTATTATATTTAGACCATGCTAGATGATGACAGAAAATGATGCTAGAAGTGTTTTATGTTTACTGGTGATCTGGAGAGCAGGAATGCTCTGTGGCAGCCTGTGCAGCTCCTCCTGGCCCAGATTCCATGCACACATTTGACACTGTTGATACAGCTCACAGTGCACTGTCATCTGATGGGGGTGTAAGCTCAAATCTTTTCTGCTCAGTTGTTTTCTTTATTTTCTTTCACTAGCAGGCTGTTATCAGACAGGAGCAAAGGGAAATCAAACATCAGTAAGCACTGCAAGACCTCTGCCCTTCTTGAGCTGACACAGGGGAGTCCTTAATTTCTTTGACAACTAAATAGACACAATGTTCCTCATATTTCTAAACAGTCACTGCAATGAAAAGCTTCAATTCTGAAATAAAGGAATTAATCTTAGAGCTGGTGTTTGAAAAACAATGGGGTGTGTATTTGATTTGGAAAAACACCAAGCTGGGACATAGTTATTGCTATTTTGGGTGCCTTTATGGCTTATAGAGAGGCAGAAAACCAGAACCAGCATATTACTTCTTAGACCTATCAAAGACATCAGGTGTACAATGTAATTTCTGTAAACTGCTTTAATATAACTTTCTATAACAGTGGTGTTCAACGATCACTTTGTCTTAACCTGCTTTGCTTTTTCCCTGGTCTGATGGGAAAATTCATTGAATGAAGAGAGAGGAAGGAAACAAAGCTGATGGTCCCAGCAGCTTCTGTGTGTGCCAGCTGTTGTGCTGTTACATGGGACCTAGACAAATGGGTCTGTTCTGACACATGAAAATATAATTTTCTTTTTGCTATGTCCTGATGAATTCTGCAGGATTTTCCTCACAAAGAACTTACTCTGTCGTTTATGGTGAGAATTGACTGGGCTGAGGATTGATCAGAAGCCTTAAATGCACATCTCCCAGCCTTTCTGGGGTGAGGGCTGGCTCTGAAACCCCCTTGGCGTCTGACAGTCATTCTGCAGGGCCCATCCCCAGATAAAATATTAGTGTGCAGGACAGCTCTAGAGACCTTTTATACTTTATCACATCCTCTCTTACCCTCTCAGAGTGTTTTTCACGCAGGGTCTCAGCGCCGTGGCCATAAGTCACTCTATGTGCCCAGGACATGCTATCCAGAGTCTATGTAGGATTATGTACACAGGGATATGTTCCTTGGAATGCTGCCTGTGCTCTGGTGTGACACAACAGCCCAAGCAGAGCGTTGGTTTCTCCTGCAACATTAGCAAAGGGGATGTGCCCTGGCCTGAAGCAGATGCCCTGGGGGGAGTGGATTAGTGGGCTATTGACTTTTGTCCATCCATTCAGCTCCAGTTCCCTTATCTCTCACATTTGTGACTCTACTGGCTTTTCCACTTCCTCTTAACTCTGTTCCTGAAAAGGGTGGGTGGGAACGGAAATACTCCATTAAACCTGGCTCCACTGATTTCCATGTCCACAGTATGATAACGCACCAGGCTGCTCATGGCTCTTGGTACCACGGACTAAACCTTTGCTTTGTTCAATTAGAACCAACCTAGGCTGCCAGATACCATCGCAAACTGCCACATTAGCAAGGACTGAACCTGGCCAGAGGAACTTCTGACCAAGAAATAAGACTTTCTAGGTTCTGGACAAGTCAGTATGTTGGATCAGATTCATTGGCTGGCTGCCGTGACAGTCCTGGGAGTCCTGGAGCAAGGTAGGGACCATTGGATGTGTGTGCTCAAGTACTGGCTGGATCAATCTACTGTAACTCCACTGATTTTCTTTTGCTTTCATATTCAATGTCTCCTGCTGCACTGGCACTTCACAGCTTTTCAGACAGGGAGCTGATATCTTGCTTGGGTTCTGGAGAGCATTCAACCAAACAAGTGCATGAGAAGCCCCTTCTCTGAACTGACCTACCCCCTCCTTTCAGATTTTTTTGGGTAGATCTTTCCCTCTGCAAACATGTAGAATTTCCCTCTTTGGGTTTACAGCAGCTCCCGAAGTGCATGCAGATGTGTGGCATACAAAGAGCTCTGCTGTGAAAAGGTGGAAGTATGGGCTGTGGTGGGCCACATGGAACATCTCCTAGCCACAGGTCCACATTGCATGCCAATTTAATTCTGTATCTGGTTGGCTTATCTGTGGCATCAGCTCCAACCCTACACAGATACCAGAATTTAGAAGAGGAAAAAATTAAAAGAACGAAAAAGCCTTGAAATTGTCAGTAATAAAGTGCATCTGAAGTAACAGATTTTACCAACTGCTGATTATACAAGAAAGCAGATAACACTGGTAGTACATTACTTGCTTCACTATAGCTCTGGGTCATTCCTTTTCCTTTTCTAAAAGGTACCTGGGATTTTATTCTAACTTTCTCTGCTGTGTGGGGGTGTGGGCTTAGGAGGACACTGCAGATCTTTTTCCACAGCCTCTGGCCAGCTCCTGGCTCCACCATGCCCAGCCACAGGACTGACCACTGCTACTTTTCTCTCTTTTGCTGCAGCCTACTTCTTCCTCCAGGTGATCTATGCTAGGAGGTTGTTTGGCATTTCACCTCCAAAGATCTCAGGCCCTCCTGAATTTGAAAGGATCTTTCGAGCACAGTAAGGAACTCCTCTTACTCGACGTTTGTCAGATCTCATGTACCGGCACTGCCTTTCCCCTGCGTTGCTCTTGTTTCCTGGAACTGTAATTAAGCAACTACTTCCCTCGAGGTTAATCAATGGGTTGAAGAGTCAGCATCAGGACTGGGTTGGCTCTTGAATCCTAAACCAGACATTGCTGATAGAAACAGCAGAGAAAAACACAGAGAAAACTCTGCTGTACAGTGAAGGGCTCTTAAAGACATAACCCTTGGTGCCTAAGACTTAGACTGGTTTTATCCAAGTGGTGCCAAACCTCAGGCAGCTCCAGCCCTGCTCTGAATCTCCCTCACTGGGAAGGACAAGTTCCCAGAGAGAGCTCAGCTGGTGCTGGGATGAGGATAACCCAGCATCTCTGCTGTGACTTCTGTGCTAGGGCTGCAGTGGGGAGGGAGGAGCTTTCATATTGTTGTAGCTGACCAGTGGAAAAAAAGCAACTGAGTAGCTTGAGCTGGATCCCCTCAGCCATCCCCTTCTTGCTCCTTCACTAGCCTAGTCTCAGCTTCATCCAGCATCTTTTGATGCTACTGTGCCTTTGGGAGGACAGGGCATAGCATGCAAACAATCCCAAGAGTTATGTGCTCCCTCCAACTCCTGCAGAAAGCCCAGGCTGCTCTGGCTTTATGTACTCGAGGGACAGACCTTCCCTACAGCTTGGGGCTTTGGGGCATCCACAGCAGGGTTTGAGCTGCAGCACTTGGGAAGCAGCAGTGGGAGTGGTTCATGGAGTCTTTCTGTGCACAGTCTGACCTGGGAATCTTTTACTTAATTTCTTGTTTGCTGGAGACCCTGTTCTTTCCATTGTTTAATTTCTGTGGATAAAGCTGGGACAGCAACTGGAGCCTGGTGGCTTTTTATGACAACATTAGTTCTAAAAAGCAAAAGCCTCCAGTGTCCGGAAACTGCTAGAGGAAGCAGAAGAGGAAGAGCTTCCTTCCTTTCCCTAGTTTATGACGCTTCTCTTTCCTGGCAGGGTGAACTCCTCTGAGTATTTTCCCATCTTCCTGGCACTTCTGTGGCAGGCTGGACTCTTCTTCCATCAAGGTGAGAATATCCCATTACCTGGTTTGTCACTGGATCTGTTCCCCTGCGTGCTGCCTCAGTCCTCAGGTCCTGCTCAACTTCTGAACAACAAATTAAGCAGTAATTCTGTCTCTGATGGGAGGGTAGCGCCAGACGACACAGTCTCTATTCCTTCACTTTGGGCTGCTCTGAGAAGCAGCTCTGAGAAGGCTTTGGAGATGGTCACTGGGATCTCTCTTAAACACAGGTCTGGCTGCAGCCTTGGGTCTGCTCTATCTCTACGCCCGCTACTGCTACTTCATGGGATACAAGGCATCATCCTCAGAAAGGTAAACTCACTCTCACACACTCTTGCGTGCTCTTACACACAGCTGCACACTCTTGCACACTCACACAGTTACACACATACACACACTCACACACAGCAGCCCTCAGGGAACAACTTTTGGGTGCTCTGGGGCTCCTGCATGACTCAGCCTTGTCTCCTGGGCATAATGTGAACACAGACACGGGGCTGGGGCAGCAACACAGATACTGGGCAAGGCTGGGGCTGCCCCAAGCCCTTTTGGTGTGTGTGTTTGCTCCCTCGAGGTGGAAGCAGGGCATGGGACCCCACTCAGGGGGCAGGGGACAGCCAGGGGGTGGAAAGCAGGGAGGAAGGGGCTGTTCCCAGGCGGGAAGCTCGGTGTCAGCAGCTGCCTCTCTCCCACCAGACTCGCCCCGATATACTTCAGCGCCGGAGTTCTCTGGATTCTCATTGCAGTGTCAGCCCTGGGCATCCTGCATTTCTTCCTCTCTCACTATGTGGGGCTGGACGTCCTCCAGCTTCTCACAGCATGACCCACTCCTCTGTGCTTCACCACTGTCCTCATCTTCGAGTCCTGCTCCCTCCTGCCTGCCTTAACAGACTGGCTGCAACTCAACAGCCCTCAATGAGAAATCCACCCTCGCCCGAGCTTTTAACACCTCCTTCCTCACTGTCCAGCACTGGCAGGAGCTGCTGAGCTGTTTTAGGAGATATTTTTCTCCCATGGCATTGGGTGTGCCAAGTGCTCCACATCTGGCGGCTCCATCGTGTCTGATGTGGAAACACCAACCCCAAACAAGGACAAATAAAAGCAAACTCTTCTCAGTCTGAGTTTCCCAGTGGGTTGCCAAAGGGAAGTGCCATGTGTTCTCCATTATCCAGTGGCTCTGCCCTCAGCCCAGGCACAGAACACAGATTCATGCCAGTTTTCCAAGGCCCACACCTAAGAAAGGCATTTGTCTGGAACCAGATGTGGGCTGAGACATAACAAAAGAGGTGAGGGATAAACTGGAGTAGCCACCAACATGTTGTGCAAAAGTCTGTTGGTGCCCTCATGCTGGTTATCAGCCACTGCTGTAAATCAGGCTGTGCAAAATCATCACCACTGCTGTGTGCCACTTTGAACATGTCCCAGTGACTGCAGGCCCAAATAAAAGGTCACTGAACTTGCTGTGCTGGGTGTCTCTTTGTGAGTCTGCAGCTAGCAGAGAACAGAAACATGAGTGTGTGAGTGCAAGGTGGCTGCCTTTGTTTCCCTGACATGCAATCCAACAAAGCCTGCAGCCCTGTGTGCCATGGGAGGAGAGCTCTGAGGAGGGAGAAGCTGATTTTTGGAGATGTTGAGCTCATGGATTGGGTACTGAGCCACTCAGCACTGAAAAGTGGTTTACCTAGTGCTCAGGTTCCTCCTGCATCAGGAGGGGCTGGATTATTATGCATATCAGTATGCATAATACTGATGCTTTTGGCCACTGGTGCCCTCTTGTTCATGCAACAGGAAATACCAGGAGTGTTCTGTGTGTCATCATGAGGGGAATTCACACCAAACCCAGAGACTGAAAATAATTGCATGAGCATGATGCCAGTCCAACCACATTGTAAAGCCCACTGCTCTCTCAGCAGTAGGCATATCTGGACTGTAAGAACAAAAGGCAGGGGCTTTTTGGAGGAAATGAATAATTTTTCACATTGTTTCTTTTCCTTCCATACATTTTAAATTGGCTTCTCCAGCAAAGCCCCCAGTCAATTTCCCTTTCAGGCTCTCCTGCCTTGGAGTCATGCTGCTGCATTGAAACTGGCAAATGCTGTGAGGTAAGGCTTAAAGCCAAACAAAAATAATTGTACAACACTTGTCTCTGCAAAGCTTTCAGTGCATCAGGGCCCCATCCTCACCTCAGGTGTCACAGCAAGATAAACAATAACTTTTTCTCCTGGCATCTTTGGTGACCCATTTCAGAAAATTCTGAGCATAGTTTAACCCTGGCTGTGCCTTAGCAAAGTCAGGGAGGAACAGATTTCACAGTGAGATTTCAATTAGCCTTTACATTAACAGGTCCTACCATCTCCTGAAGATGTTCCCCAGTCCTCACCTTTTTACCAGTATAACCAGTCACTTTCCAGAGAGTTAATGCAGAAGGACCAGCCCCAGCTGGGGTGCAGGTCCTGACTCTGCATCAAAACCCTGCTTTCTGGGGTCAGTCCAAGTGGGTGCTCACTGGTTCTGTAGACACAATCTCTGTCTTTTATCCTACAACCAATTTTCTAAACCGCTGTATCAAGCTGGAGCCACTGCCCACCTCAGCCCCGCTTGTGCCCGCTCTGTGTGTGACAGGGCCGCAGGATGACTCAGAGCAGGGAAATTAATGATTCAGCAGTGAGATTGTAGCCGGCTTCTCCCCTTGGATGCACAGAAGACCATTAAAAATCCTGGCACGGCGCAGTCAGGCTCTGGCCTTGGTGCTGCCATCGCCAGCTCTGCCACAGAAAATCTGACGGGCACATCATCCGTCCTTCAAGCCACTGTCAGAGGGGTATTTCAGGTGCCCCGAGCAGAAGGGAAGCTGCTCCCCTCCACCAGAGCTGCTATCATTGCTCTGCTGCTTCATCAGTCAAAGAAAACCACTTTACACTGATCGATGGTTCAAAACAGTCAGTGATTTTGGGATTTACTCAATTCATGATGCTGCTGCCCAGCACGCTGTGCTGGTGCTGTATGGCACCAGTTTGCCCGCCTGAACCTGCTGCAGAAGTGCTGAAGGCACTGGGCTGGGCTGGGCTGGCACAGGGTGTGCTGGGGGGCTGCACCTCCACCCGGATCACCGTCCCTGCGGTGTGAAAGGCACCCGGTGAGCCCCAGTTTCGAGGTGATCCAGCGGCATTGCTGCGCTCCCGTGGGCTCCGCTCCAGCGCTGAGAGGAGGCTCCCACCGCTGCCCCCGCCATGGGGCCAGGCGAGGCCGGCAGCCCCGCTCCTTTGGGATTCGCGTCCCCGTTCCCGCCGGATGCTGTCCCCGCTCCTCCCGGGATTTGTGCCGGCCCCGGCCCCGCCGCTTCTCCCCGGCGTCGGGAGAGGGCGCTGGCGGCCCGCGGCCGAGCCGGGCGGGCCCGGGGGCGGGGGGTCCTGGGGGCGGGGGGTCCTGGGGACGGTGGGGGTCCCGGGGACGGTGGGTCCCGGGGGCGGTGGGGGTCCTGGGGACGGTGGGTCCCGGGGGCGGGGGGTCCCGGGGGCGGGGGGTCCCGGGGGCGGAGGGTCCCGGGGGCGGTGGGGGTCCCGGGGGCGGTGGGTCCCGGGGGTCCCAGGGCAGCGACCCCCGCCGGCCCCGGGCCGCCGCCGGTGCCAGCACCGCTGGCTGCACCCCGAGAGGTGCCCGGGGCAGCGCTCAGCGGGCAGCCGGCACAGCCGCGGCGCTCATCCACGGGTCTGCCTGCTTCCAGTTCGATCCGTGCTGGGCCAGGCTCTGCCTTTAAGGTCCTGGAGCCTCGCAGGATCTCCTGAGGACGCTCACGACAGACACAAAGCAAAGCGTGGACTCCACAGCTCCTCCCTGCTTCCTCCCCTTACGGCTGCCAGTTCATTGCCAGCAGCGGGGAGAAAGAGCGTTTGGAGTGCGGTATTTGGAAAAAAAATCCACCCTGATAGTGCCACAGGCTCCCAGGATAAGCAGAGCAAAGGAAACCCGCAGAACCAGCGAGAACTTTTTTATCACAAGAGGTCCAGAGGCTGAACTTGTAAACAGCCTCGGTCCCCGGCGGGGCGGGCTCTGTGCAGGGCTCTGTCCCCGCACACAGCAGCTGCCACCCGCCCCAGGCACGGCCAGAGCGCAGGTGTTGCCACCTCCGCGTTCCCAGGATCCCAGCCAGGTTCCTGGAAGGCTTTGGGATCAAGGTGCAGGAGTTTGTAGCTTATTATCGTGAAAACTTCAAGGACACCCACGTGTACTTCCCTGTCCGTGACGTGCTGGCCCCGGCTGGGTACGGTCTGGTGCGGCTTTACAAGCGGGCACCAGACCGAAATGCTGTGCTCTGGCAGGAGGGAGAACAGCACCGGTGCCCCGAGGCCACCGAAGAGCGCCCCAGTCCCTGGTGGGACGGATGGAGGACACCCTTGAATTTCCCCGGCTGCTAACTTTCTTTGGGAGGGAAACTCCCGAGGGTGCAGCTGGTGGCCCCGGCTTTGTGGCACTGGCATGTCAAGCAGGTTTCCATAGCACCAGCATCCATAACACGGGGCCGAGGGGAGGGAGAGAAGTAGGTCAGACAGGGCTAACAATACCAAGACGTGTCTATCTGTGGCTCAGCCTGACCCAGGAAAAGGGTGAAACGGAGAAGAATGGGAGAGCGAAAGGAAAAAAAGAAAAAAAAAAAAAAAAGAAAGAAAGTATCCACAGTCTGAGCAATGCATTTCTTGCCTTTAGAAAAATAAGGACCTTTTAAAGCCACCTTTGTATATCAGCGCTGAGCAACCGAGACTAGCACCCACCTCCTGCCCATCTGACAACAGGCTACAAGGGAATTCAAATGCTAATTTGGAGCCAGACTTCTCAATGGGCCTTTATTTCTGCAGCAGCACCAGGATGGGAGCTCAGGAGCCAGCCGGCAGGAGCTGTGAGGATGCAGTCTCCAGAGCAGGACTGTGGGACGCTTCCCTTTCCCCTCACCGTTCCTCACCGTCACTTTCTTACCCCTTGTCTTAGTTTTACTTGTTTACGTGCAAATGTCTTCAAGGCAAGGAAAAAGAAAGGCGGGCACATGGAGTTGTGTGAGTGAAATGCCCCATCAGTGACCCATTTTATGTGCTGAGTCTGCAGAGGCCTCGCTGTCCTTGTCACAGCATTTTGGGGTTGCCTGCTTTGCAATATGGTCATTTCAAGCTATGCGTCCATCAATGCCAAAAGTAGGAAGAGCATTATGGGCAGTGAGACCCAGAGCCCTCACGGGCACACAGATCTGCTGGGTGTAACAGAGCAGGGTCAGGGGAAGGAGTGCTTTGCTCAGGGGGAATTGGAGAGTGTGGGTGCAAGAGCACAACCCTCAGTGGAGAGGCTGAGATGGGCTGGGGTGAAGAGCGTGACTGTGGCTGACCTGTGTCACACCTGCAGCGGGAGAGCACCGTGCTTGGCTTGAACACCACCCCCACACCATCACGGAGTAGATGCAGCAGTGGATGCAGGCACAGGGTGCTTCAGACAGGCCAGTGAGAGCAGGACCCTCACCTGCAGGCAAGTTCTTCCTTTACATTAACCACAGGCCACAACCCAGTGCAGTAAAAACCGTTCCTGCAGTTGAAATTTCATTGAAGTCTAAGCAAAACCAAAGCTATCTGCAGTCTGTCTGTTAGCAGGTCGGGAGGTCAGTAAAACACACACTCTGAAGTTACAATTTACCCATTCTCATCAGTTTTCTACCTTCAGCAATTACCACTTGTAAGAGAGCTCCAAAAATACACCTTTCCCCAGGTAAGGGCAGAGCCACAGCATATACAAGATGGACAGGGCTTACCATGGCCCTTTGTGAATGCCCTCCCTGCAGAGGAAAGCTGACCACCTGCTGTGGAACCTTAGGGCATGCCCAGCTCCAGCCCCCAGGGATGCTGGGCCAGACTCTGTGTTCAGAGACTAAAGGTAAAAGTTATGTAGGGAGAGCCAAAGGGTCAGCCCTCAGGAGGACTCACAGAGCACTTCTGGAGTGAGAGAATGAGAGAAGATCTGTGCCTGAGCACGTGCATCAGCCGTGTTGCTTTGATGTGGCACTGGTTGACAAGAGAAAGGTGGGTGGGTGACCCCAAATTACTAAGGCAGCATTGCCTGCAAGGGATAAAAGTCAGGGATCATCATTCCAGTGAGGTCGAAGCCAGTGAGCTGTTGTGGTCTCTGCCTCTGAGCATGCAATGGGCGAGTGGCTAAAATAGGCTCCATTTCATGAATGCCCTTGGCCAGGATAACAGCTCAGGACTGCTGTCTGCCCTGACACAGTACCACAGCACCCTCTCCCAACACGACTGTGTCACCCCTCTGTCCAGTACCTACATCTTTACAGCTGCTCTCCACTTGGGAGGGTGTGAAGAAATGCTGACCTTGGGGGTATGTGAGTGGCCACTCCCACCTCTCCTGGCAGCACACGGATGAAGTGCCAAGGTGCTGCGAATGTTCTGCCTGAGTGAAGAAACCTTTCCCGGGAGCAGGCTGATGAGCTCAGCACGGCGCTGCTCAGCCAGATGGCTCCTGGGCCAGAGCTGACTCATGCCACAGAGCCCAGGCAGCAGAAGTGGCAGAGAGCTGCAGCACGCTGTGGGGGACACCTCACCCCGGCTGGCCCTGCGCTCACAGCCGGGCAGCTCCAGCAGTAAAAACCAGGTGTTCAGCCCACTGCTATAAGTCTAATGCTGCAAAACTGAAACGGTGACAGGCCTGGGCTCCACTGACAAAGAAGAACCAGGCTGGTGAACTTTTCTGAGCCCTGAGAGGGTGCAGCCATTGAGGGAGCAGAACTCTTCATCTCACAGAGGCAAAGGATGGTGAGCACAAGCTGTGGGTAAGCTGTTGGCACAAAGGGAAGGGTGACAGCTTCTAACAGTGCAGCAGAGGCCCCAGAGAGAACAAGGGACTTGGCTATCTGCTTTCCACTAAAACAGTGTTTGTAAACCTCCACAACTGTTTTCCAGCTTGGCTTCTTAGTGAATTGCAGCTTAGGAAAGCTGGGAAACATGAACCACATCCAATGCATGCTGCAGACCACCGTTTTCAGAGAAATGAATAAAGGTAAAAAACAAAGGTGAAAAGGAAGAAAAGTGAAGTGTAGCCAAAAATCTTCTTAAATTGTCCAAATCAGACATGGGAGGGAGACTGCACTGGCAAAGCTGTGAACTGGCAGCATTAGTGGGTGATGAATGTGGCCACGTTATCTAATATGGCAGAATACACATCATGCATTTTTAATAGCATTGTTTTGCTTCTATTTGTCACAGTGTCACGGCTAGAGGCTGTTTCAAAAGGCATGGGAATAGATAAAGGTTATGATTGGATAGTAGGGAGGTGACTGGAGGTCACACACAGAGAGAAACATACAAAGCATCAGTAGTATGAGACTTCCATGTATTCCCTGTTTTCAGAGCTCTCATGAAAAACAAGTCAGCTGCAGCAGTGTTTACTGAGAGTTAATCAGGTTTGCAGATTAACCATAAGATCCTGAATTATGGGTGCTTATAAAAACATGAGGCACATGCAACACACGTAGCTGAGACATGAAAAATGGACTCTGTGATGGCAGCAGCAGAAGAAATGGCTAACAGCTCAGGAGGAAAGGGAGGGCACATACAGTGATGATGGACTGAGTTCTGTCGTCTCTTCAGAGCAGGTATTTAAGTTCTGATCAATTCTCCAAATGCTGATCCATGAAAGAATCATTGGCAATTATTTTTTGCATTGCAACAGTATCTCCAAAACCTACTGAGAAATGAGCATCTGCTTCACTCCCAGACACACAAAGTGTCTCCATATGCTTGGATGACTACGGAACCCTGAAACCAGAGCTGCAGATTTTCTTCATTATTTTCTTGCCCTGGAAAGAAGTGCAAGCAAGATAAGAAAGAGAGACTGGTATAAAACAGAAAATTCTTGAGCAGGTAGTAGGTTTCAAGAGCTTTACTTCAGTCCAGCTTAACACTCCACATCTGTACTCAGCTTTATGCATCTCTCTGCAGGCTGGACTGGGGCTCCTCTCCATGAACCTGTAGGGAATTTGGGATGCTGCACAGGGGCTGTGACTATCTGGAGGTCACCTTGATGGCTCAGGTTTTAGCTTTTATATTTTTCACATTGTGCTGCTTTAGTGTGTAGTTCTGAGCTTCATATTAGGGGCTAGTAAGTTCTCTTCAGAGCAGGTAGACAAAACAATTCCTTCTGTAGCTGGGGACCAAGAACAAATGATCCAAATCTCAGGCCCAAGAGCATAAACAACAGTGGAATGATGCAAGAAAAACAAGAAGGATGTGACTTCATCAGCTAAAGCTGTAATTGGACAATTAACTCCAATATGCTAATGGACCAGAACTTATAAAAGTATGAGACCTGGGTTGTCCATTTTGTGACCATTTTGGGATCATCTTGGGTGGGCTCTTGTACTGTCCAAGGCAGATCCATTGAGTCCTTCTAATAAACACCTACTTTATTTTTTAACTCTCTCTAGTCTCTGTCCTAGGTCAGCCTTTGCAAGGCATCAACCTCTTTGCCCATTTCCTACCTGATGCACTACAACACTCAGCAGGCTGAGCTGGGCTTGGCTTCCAGCCCTCACTCCCCTAGCTGACCTGAAAGAGGCAAAACCTTCTGGGAATGCAAACGGGAAAAAGGGAGCAGCTCCTCTCCCCTGCTGTCTGGGCAGCAGGTGTGCCTTTCCCCATGGCAGGAATGAAACCGTGAACTTCTGGAGTAGAACAAAGCCTTGTCAGGAAAAAACATGTACCCAGAGCTGCAGCGTGAGCTGTGACAGACACACTGGGGGTCAGCTGGGTCTGCTGGAGGGGAAGGTGCAGGTGTCAGGCTCACACCATAAAACAAAAGCCAGGTAAACGTGATGCCTGAGTCCTAGACGAAATCACAGAAGGAAGAAACTGTACCCATGTTTTCAGGAAGATTTTTATTTCCTGTCTCCCTCTGTGTGAGTGCTCACATACCATGAGACCACCCCCAGGTACAAAAGCACTGAACCAGCCAGGGCCTCTGAGGAAAAGGGCTGCTCTGTTAGCAACAATTCCATTTGAATTGTTAATTATTTTTGCCTTTCGAACCAGCATATACATTGGCTAATCACAACTCTTCTGGTAACTATTTATGTCTTTGCTTGCCCCTGCAGCTCACAGTCACGTTCTTCCCTTGGAAGTGGCTGTACCAAACTTGCTGTGGGTTATGTCAAAGGCAGGCTGAGTTTTTTGCCTAAGATTAGTAGCAGTTACATTTTTGCAGAAAGAAGTCATATGATCTTTCTTCTAACACTGGAAGGATATCTAGAACTTCTTGTCACTGTGAACACAGGATGATTTTAATTTCCTAAGAGACCTCTAAAGATAGGTCCTACATCAGAATCCTGTTTAACTAAATAAACATAAAATCAAGAAAATATTAGGCAAATCAGGCTTTATTTCTCACTGTAAATTAGATAGCAAGAGAACAGCCATTACAGCTCTCTTTAAAGCCACTTAATCACGTGGATCATGATGCATAAACAACAGAAAACCTATTTTCTGTCCTTTTTCAAATGCAGTAATGGGGACTAAAAATACCAATCAGGACTAATAAAATGACACATAGTAAATGTTCCTCAGTGTATGAGCATTAATACACACTATAAAAAGCCAAAAATTATCATTATCTCACTGCTAGAAACGCAAAGGCCTCAACAGGGATTAGCAAAGGGATTTGCTTTACACTAACACCGGGCCAGAAACAAAGCTTGGAGCCGATGCCACACCTCCACAGTCCTAAGGTCACCTTTTATCTGCTCAATCCCACAGCAAGGCTCCCTTGCAGCTATTTTAACCCGAAGCTGCTTCTTCAGCTCGCGATTTTTTTGCGGAGCCGGTGCTGGGCAGAGCGCGGTCTGAGGGCTCGGAGGAGCTCCCAGCGCCCATCGGCGCTCCCAGGCACAGCAGGCTCCTGCGCCGAGCCCGACCCGCCGCAGCCCGGCCCGGGCAGCCCGAAGGAGCGGGGCAGCGCTTCGGGCCTCCCCGCCAGGCCCCGCCGGGCCCGGCCCCGCCGCGGCGGGAGGCGGAGCCCAGCGCTGCTGACACCGGCGGCGGGCGGGGCTGCAGTGCGCGGAGCCGCCGATCGCCGCCGGAGCCCCGCGGCTGCAGCTCGCCGTGAGCGGGGGTGTCGGGGGAGCGGGGACGGGCGGGGGGCGGCGGGGCGGGTGTGGGGGTGAGGGGCAAGGCTGCCGCCATGTTCGGGAACCGGGCCGCGGCACGGGCGGGGGCGGGACTGGAACCGGAGCCGGGGCCGGCAGAGGCTCGCCCCTGGCTCCCCGGGGACTCGAACCCGGGTCCCCCGGCGGGCGCGGGGGGCGCAGGGCCTCGCGGGACCCCCGGGGCGGTCGCGCGCTCCCCCCTCCATTATCCCCCCCCCTCCTCCCCCTCCCACCGCGCGCGCGGGGGGCCGGACGTGACTGGCTGCGTTCAATTTGTCACGCGGCCATTGGCTGGCGGGGGCGGGCGGCGCGTGACGTCAACGCGCGGCGCTGCGCGGCCGGCGGCCATTTATAGGCGCGGAACGGGCGCTGCGCAGACGGAGCGAGCGGGCGGCACCGGGAGTACCGGCGGCTGTATCGCGGCCCATCCCCGCGCGAGCGCCGAGAACCCCCCCCCGCCGAGCCCCGATCCGCCTTCCCCGAGCTCCCCTCCGGCCGCCGCTGAGCCTTTTGTTTCTGTTCGCGCAGCGCCTGAGCGCCCCCGCCCAGCTTTGTTCTCCTTGCGGCCCCTGCGGGGAAGGCGCGGCCAAGATGGACCCTTGTCACACCGAGGAGACCGAGGGCGAGATCCCCGGCTTGGGTAAGGCCCAGCGATGGCGGGCAGCGGGGGGAAGGGGCGGTCGGGCCCTCGTGGCGCGGCCCGGTGCCGCGGAGGCCTCACGGCGGTGGGGGGAGGGGGCGGCGGGACGGGCCCGGCCGCGTGCGCCGCTCAACCCCCCCGGCCGCGTGCGCCGCGCCGGGCGGGGCCGCGGGGGCTCCTCGGGGTCGCTGTCCCGCCTCCGCCGCCGCGCCCGCGGGTCCCTCCCCGCGCTGCGGAGGGGGAGGGTGGGGGGGAGGGGGTGGGCGTGAGATCGCGAACGAAGATAAGCGTGAATTGCAGTTTGTTGCAGGTCTAACGCGTCCAGCCCTAAGTAGCGTAAATCCGGTGGAAACGGCCACTCAGTAAAGCAGAAGTTGAAAGTAAAGGTTTCTGGACGCCATAACAGTCTCGTCTTAAAATGGTGAACTCGTGCCAGTTATTGCAAAACAGCCCTGCTCAGCGCCTGCTATCTGTTTACTGGGTGTCGGCCTCTCGCTGAGCTCCCCCCCCCGGGGACAGTCACTCGACAGGCAATATGACTTTTAAATCTTTATTAAACAGCAGAGAATATACAGGGAAAAAAAAAAAACAAAACCAACCACTATCAAAGCACCCCATATTTGTTCTTTTTAGTTATACAAAAAAGTCTATCAAAACCCACGCTTCTCATAAAAGGATAAAAATCAACTCCAAATCATGTTATTGCATTTCAGGCTTGCTTTAAAATAAGCTATACAGGTAATGCATTTGCTTTAAGTAAATTTTTAAACAGATTGTTGAGTCAACTTCAAGGACTTGTTATTCAAATTAATGTTCATCTTCTAAAGAAGTCAGGAACGACTTGACCTATCAAGAAAAGAAAAAGCATATGTATTATTTCGTAAATTAAAAGCTAAAGCACCATGCTTTTCCCTTTATTTGGGAACAAATTGTTCATTACTGTGGTTTTCCAGTGATGTTTTGCCCCTGCATTTAATTAATGAGCTGAAATGCGTGTGGCCTTTCAGGGGGGCAAGGCAGATGGCATTTCTGAGTGTCTGCTCAAAACTAAGCTATTAATTGCTGGGTTCCATGAGGATGTAATAACAAATACCTCCACAGTTCATCATTGGGCTCTCCTTCCCAGTTTATTTAGAGCTGTTAAATTGAGGGAATTAGTCTTAGAGTCATTCTTCAGTAATCTCAAATTGATGACCCAGATCAAGATGAAGAAAATGGTTTTTATATGGTTTGCTAGGGGAGAGCACTTCCTTATTCTTTTAAGTATTAGGTGGAGTTTTTTTCTCCCCCTGGACTAGCCAAACTTGAAAATTTCTTTTGGCATTTACTTCCCAAGTCTTGCCTTTCCTTGGAGTTGGTAAACACCATTTTGACTAAAGTAACCTTGTCTCAAATGGTTGTTTACTCTCCCTCCCCACTCTGGAAGTGTCACTGCATGCATGATAACTACAGAAGAGCAGGTACAAATCCCCCAGTACTTCATACTTACTTTATCAATCAGGTACTCTTGTTTAATTTTATCATTCTTAAAATCTTCATTAACATCCAAAACGAGAATAGGAATCTCCTTAATGTTCTCAAAATCAACTCTGTTAAATGGAAGAACATAGTTTCAGTAAAATCCACATTAAATCCTGTACATTCAAGACCCCTGCTCTTGATTACCACATACACCTGAAATGTTAAAGCTGATGCTCTTAACTTAAATATGAAGCCCGTGCCAAGTTTGTCCTTAATTGCTCTTCATATGTTTCACACATCTGGGCTCTTATACACGTGGGGGTAAGATAGTTTTTACCTTAAGTTCCTTTTTCTCAGTCTTGTAATGGAATCACTTAGCAGGAACTGAGTATTTTTTTCAAAATCTCTCTTGCCCTGTGTCTCCCACACTTAATCCACTTACCAAGATGCAATTTTAAAGCTTCCTTTCATAAGGATGACCTCTTTAACAGGTTATAAGACTGGTATTTATAACCAGTCTTTATTATTACAAGTAATACCATTTTAGCTTCAGTTTAGGAACAGATGGGAGCAGTAGTTAGTTTTTCAGAGTGTGGAAGGCATTTCTAAAATGCAGTACGTGTGCTCAACATTCAAACTTGTGCTTGCACACTTCAGTTCCAATTCCAAACACAGGAAGTGAGTACACAACATAAACATTCCCAAAATTCCACACTATGCACTGCCTTCTGTCTCCTAAGCATTTGGGTCATCCTATGTGAAACTTCAGCAAGAAGATCAAACTGATAATGTACCTTTCCTGGAATTGTAATGCTTCCCCTTCAGTAGAAAATTTTGGACTCCTCTAGGGAAAAATCTCGAGTCTGTTTTTATATTCAGAGATTCTTTAGATGGGAAAACCAGTAAGAGTCAGTAAGGAACTTAAATTTAAAGGAAGGTATGCAGACATCACTCAGTTGCTAATTAGGTTTCTTGTGTGTAACAGGTCTGCCAAAAGCCTCTCTGATTATTGTTTAAATTTAAGTTAGGATTAATATGTAAACTTTAGTGAAATGCAGTCCTGCTAGTTTAAAGGTAGCTGGGGCCTTGTCTGCCCCTTACATAGCAACAGAAACTCTGTGGTGAGAAATGTGTGTGATTGTTCCCTGGCCACCATTTTAAGTGTCTTATTCCTGAGTCCTTCCAATTAGCAAAATCCATATCCTTGCTGGAGTTACAACTGTAAATCTTTCTCGATAAAATTAGATGAAATCTGAAGTGGGTATAAATATGAGCGTATCCAGCTGCCTGAGTGAAACTAGACTTCACTGAACTCAGTAAAACTAAGGCTTAAAGTAGGAAAGAGCCTTGCCTGCAAGTTGAAACTTGCTACAGAAAATGGATTCCTACCTCATAGTCCTTTCATGAAGCCAGGTTTCATGTTTATAGTGGAGGTTTTCCAAATACTCAAGCTCAATTCCTTGCTCCTCTTTTCTTCCCCTCATCTGTAGCCTTTCCATGCATTTCTGGGGAAAAAAAAAGTATAAACCTGGTCATTAATCATGTGTTCTAGGTTAAATCAGCTAAACGGATCAAGTAGCCCTTAACTTGGAAGGACTAATGCTAGACATCAGTGAGCATTAATTTTAAATGGTTGGCTGAACATAAATGAGTTAAATCCAGAATAACTTTTTTGTACCCTCTTAAGTCTCTGGAAAATGAAACTGGAACTGAGAAACGTCCATTTTTAGTGAGCATTACCTGAGGTGTGGTTCTGAGATAGATCATGCCGTCCAGTTCTATATCTGATTGAAACTGATTCAAAAGCCATGTGTGCCAGTCCTGATAAATGGACCACTCTGTTTCATTAATATTTCCAGACTCGAACAGGTTAGAAGCAAACACGTATCTGCAATGAAAGACATCAGTCTCATGCCAGGAATTACAAAAGTGACCTACCAAAACACTTGTCATCAGAACAGAATGATGGTATTGAAAAAAATACCTTAATCAAGCCTGCTCCCTTGCAGGTATTAGTTTAAATATCAAGTGTTTCCTCAGCTCCATGTCGTTAAAGACCTGGAAACTGTTAATGTGAGTTCTTGCTATGCTGTGAGAGTAATTACCTGTCACTGTACACTGATCTTTCGAAAAATTGCACTGGATGTTCTGCTTCATATAGCTTGGCTGAGAGAGGTTTTAGTTGTGCTTTTACTCGGCTCAAGCAGGCGTAAGTTTGAAATGTGTAAGCCCATCTTGTGGGTTTGTCATACAGCATTTGAAGTAAGTTTCCTCCGCTCTTCTGAGATGTTGAAGGTTCCTAGAAGGCAAGACAAAAAAGTTAATATGAACGTACTGCTTTTCTCAGTCCAGAATTCTGGTATGTTTAAGAATTCATGGCTTTCTTTTTATTATTAAGAAAATGCTTAGGGATAGGAACTAAGAGACTCTTTCCTCAGGTGATGGTGGTTTTCATGACAGCTTCTTTGAGCAGTCTGAGTTAGATTTTAGTGCGATCCCTGTGGAGTAGGGGATGTGATTTGGAATATACGTTCAGTAGTATCTTGCCTTTACAATTTGAGTGCTTGACCAACTGTGGTATGATAGTGGGGATGACTCTGGCTGCTGCAAACTAAGTATAGCTGGATTTTGGCATAGCTCCCTGACTGTGGAACTCCCTGCAGTTTCTTCCGGCCCAGATCCAGCGCACCTACCTCATACTCATCCTCGGCTGTCTTGATGTTGCACCACTTAGCGATGGGCTCGGGGATGATCTCCCACTCATCGCTGTGTTTCTCCAGCAGCCTGACAAACGTTGACTTGCCCGCAGCTGCGGAAGATTAGAGCAGTTTACAGAGGGGTGGGGGTTGATGGCTCTGGTGCTGCTGACGGACGGGGGGGCAGTTTGAGGTTGTTAGCGTCTGTTGGGGCCGGCCGGGTGCGCCGCGGAGCGAACCGCGCTAATCTTTCCGGGCAGAGGGGCCGCGCCCGGCCGGGCGGGCGATAAGGGCGGCGAGCAGCAGCCGACATTTTAGAGCTGCCGAGGCGGGCGGAGCTTGCGGGGCAGAGCGAGGCAGCGGCCGCGCAGGCGCCGGGGCTTGGCGCGGGCGGGAGCGAACGAGTGCTGCTGCCCTGGTGGGTTTGTGCTCCCGAGCCCGCCCTGCGCCTCGGTGTCACTGGCGGGCACCCTGCTCGGGGAGCTCCCCATCCGCCCAGCCTCGCGCCGGGTTCGTGTCCCGGTGCGGCTCTCCCTGCAGGGCCCCCCGCTGCCCGCAGAGCCGGGACGAGCGCGGCAGCCGCGCCTCTTTCTGTCTCCCCCGGCATCCCAGCCCTTGGGGTGCTCCCGGCCTGGTACCCCCCACCTCCCCCCGGACTCCCCTACCGCCCTGAGCCGCCTCCCGCGCCCTCTCCGCCGAGCTCACCGATGTTCCCCTCGATGGAAATCTTCCTGAGGCGCTTCTGGAAGCTGGATTCGAGGGAGCCGGCGGGGCTCTGGCAGTGCCGCTTGGCAGGGGTAGACATGGCGGCGCCGAGCGGGAACTCCGGGGTTCCCGGCTGCTCCAGCGCACTTTAAGCGTCCCGCCAAACGGGTGGGCGGGATGGCCGCTTCCCGCCAGTCCTCCCCGGGAAGAGGCGGAGGCGCTGCCCCCTCCCGCGCCGCTCCTGCCCCCGGCTCCCGCCGCCTCGCTGTTACAAAATGGGCGTTCGGCAAGTGAAATGGAGAAGAGAGCTTTGTGCAGGAAGTGACTGTAGCGCGGTTCCACTTACTGATCTAATTTGCATTTCTGTAAACGAGTTCGCCATGTTGTTTGATTTACTTACGTAAACTTGAGCATGCACTTAAAAAAAAGTCAAAAAGCCTGCAGCTGTGGGGGTGGGGTGGTTGTTAGCAGTCCGGAACATGTAATGAGAGATGAGGCAGTGTAGGCTCAGTCTGGTTTGGTACTGACTGGGAAAGAAACACTCGTGCACGTAGGGCGTTCAGAGCAGCTTCTGGGCTCCAGATACCTGTGCAGGGGCTCCAGCAGCCTGCTGACTCTAGGCATAGGTTCTCTACCGACTGTGTAGACAAGTTGAAACAGGAGCTGGTTATCCAAGGGGGAGGGGAATGGAGGATTCTTACATAATGAGTTATTCAAGTTTCCTCCTTCCTCCTCGGTAATGCAAGGTGAAATCTAGCTAGGTCTGGTGTGTTTGGAGGAAATGGGAGGGAATTAACTTTTCCGTTCTTTTATGATAATTGTGACCCATTGTCTCTTCTTTCCCCATCTCCTCCAAACACACCAGGCTTCAGTGACCGAAGCGAGCAGATTGTTTCACGTGGGGTAGCGTCAGCCTTTGAAGCTGGTAAGTGCTAGTTGTCCCGCACGCTGCGTGCGGCCAGAGCGCTCCGCTGTCCGCGCCGCGCGGGGGCCGCGCCGGGCCGGGGCGGGGGCGCGCGGGGCACGCGCAGTGCGGCGCGCGGGCCGCGCGGGGCCGGGGCTTTGTTCGGCGCGGCGGGCGGGCGGCGCGTGCGCACAGGCGGCGCGCGGGGTCTCGGGGGTGGGGCCGAGCCCCACCGGGCACATGCGCCCCGCGCCCCCCCGGCCACGCCGCGGCCGGTCCCGTGCTCGGCCAGGGCTCGCGGCGCTCGGTGCCCGCTCCCCACACGGCCCTCCCTGCCAACCGGCCGCGGGCGCTGCGCCATCGCCGGGGGCCGCGGGCCCGCCAGGGCGGCGTCTGGGACCGCGCTCTTTGTGCGGAGGAAGGCCCGGCCCAGCGGAAGCGGGAGCACCCGCCGCCATTTCCTAGCGCGCTCTCGCTGCAGGCTCGCCCGCTCGCTGCCGCCTGACCGGGACTAGGCGCTCTCCGGACAGTGGATCAGGCTCGGAGCCCTAGAACCAGCGCGGAGCCCCACCATGTGTGCGTGCGGGGAAGGGGCAGGGCGCGGGCCGGGGGCGGGAGCGGCGCCGTGTGTGTGAGGCGGCAGCGCCCGAGGCACAGCAGGACCAGGGAGGGCCGGGGCACAGGCCAGGGGGGCCGCCGGGCGCTCTGAGGGGGTGCGGGTGGCGGCCGTGCTGAGCAGCATCTCAAAGGGCCCGTTCTGATCTTTCCAGCAACCACGGAAGCAGAGACAGAGCAGAGCCTCACCCCGAATGTGATGCTGAACACAGAGAGCAGCGAGGGATACGTGGTGAAAGTCCGGGGGCTGCCTTGGTCTTGCTCCACCGAGGAGGTGCAGAGGTTCTTCTCCGGTAAGTGGGGCTGTGGGGGAATAGGAAGTGTGGGAGAGGGGTCGGGCTGTGCTGTCTCTTCTTCTGGGTCCCTCCCAGTGGGAGTGCTGTAGTGAGCAGTTGCAGGAGGCATTCAGTAGCAGTGCAGTTTGTAGTGCAACAAGTGCTTCACCTAGAGCCTGGGATGGAAAGCTGTGTTCCTGCTAGCAGGAACTCTAAGGGGCTTGGTCTGGGTTGCTGGGATAGCCACAACTGCCTTTGCTGCTTGAGCAGCCAGGAGAGAGAAGGTTCAGTTTTAAAGCATGTTCAACCTGAAGCAAGAATTTTAAAGCTAAATCAGTTTAGTTCTTGTATTGTCCTAATAGACTCATGTCTTTTGGGACAAAACAAGTTTTCAGTGTGTGTATCATTCCCTAAATTATTGGCATTCTGCAGTAATAAGTAGTGGTGGTAAATGCTGCAACTGGACCATTTAAAACTGCTTCAGGAATTTGGTGTATTTGACTTAGTTCTCATACAGTTTATTGCACTTACACTGATTGTTACTATTCCTTATTTCTTGTTAATAAGAAAGTTAAGATCAAAAGCAGATATTATGTTTGAGGCAGAAAAGCTTTGGAAATAGCTAATTTGCAATTATCTGTAGGTTTGACGAGAATGGTAACTTTAGTTAGCATCTTAGTTAGTTGATGCATCTTAGTTGATTGGTCATTTTAAGGTTGCATTGCAACAGGAGTACTGCTGGTTTTGTTGTTATAATTGATACTCAGTACATTTTTGGTTGTAGGCTCTCTGAAATTTTCAAAGTGACACTGTTCTTGTGATAATTAATGTAATTCTGGCCTTTCTGTTTTCAGACTGCAAGATTCTGAACGGGGCTTTGGGTATCCGTTTCATCTACACCAGGGAGGGCAGACCAAGTGGAGAAGCATTTGCTGAACTTGAGTCAGAGGAGGATGTGAAATTGGCCTTGAAAAAAGACAGAGAAACAATGGGACACAGATACGTTGAAGGTTTGATTCAGTTGGTCTAGTAACTGACTACATTGTGTTTGTGCTTGATGGGTTTTTGGTTAATTGCATTTTTTTGTCCCTTTAAAATGCATGTGAAAGGACAAATGGTGGACGTGCATAAGTTGACTAGTTTCAAGGCAAATGACTTTAAAAACTGTTCCTTACTCCAGAATGCATTAATTCTAAGTGCCTTTTACAGTTTTCAAGTCAAACAACGTTGAAATGGATTGGGTTCTGAAGCATACTGGTCCCAACAGCCCTGATACAGCTAATGATGGTTTTGTACGTCTTAGAGGACTCCCATTTGGCTGTAGTAAAGAAGAAATTGTACAGTTCTTTTCAGGTATGTGGGATAAAAGTAGTAGCTATAGCACTATTGGTTTATGCTAAAAATACCCCAGCAAACCAAACAGGCATGGATTGCCCATGTCGTAGTACATCCAACAGTATTATCATGGGTATTAAAAGTAAATCAGTTTTTCACTAGTTCTCTGACCATGAGGAATCCTTTGGATCACTTTCTAAAATACTTGATAATTAAATAATTTAGGGAATGCCAAAAAGGTGCTTGAATTTGTACTTGGTGGGACATGCTGTTCCAAAAAAAGGATTATAGCAAAGTGTCTTGCTTTCCAAGTAAAGCTGAACAGTTGATGAGGGAGGCTACTTCCACCCCCAGCCTTGGATGATTGGCCCTGGTCAGTGAAGGAGGTAGAGCACACTCACCACGGGGCTCTGTGAGGAGCAGGTTCTCAGTAAAGGCCCATGACCTCTTCCCAACATAGAGCTAGTACTGGGGGAAATGCAGGGAAAACCTGCTGAACTCTACCCAAATACAGATTTACAGATTTGCCCCTTTCTCTTCCTATGGGGATAAAAAAAGCCACCAGACCCTTGATGTTGCCTAGCTCAAAAGTTTTTATGGATGAAGAGTTTGTCTTGTTTTGACTAATTTTTACTTTTTTTGCAGCTGTTTTATGTTTACAAACTGGAAGTAGACTATTAAGATGTCTAAGAATGGAATATATTGATTGTTTAGGATTTCACTTGTTATTATTTTGAAAATACTAGATTTCTTAATGTTTTGCTATTACAAGATATTATGAAGCTTGCTGTTTTGCTTTAAAATGCAGTAGAAACATTTCCAGTTTTACAATCTCAGAACTTGTTTTTTGTTTGTTTTCTTTTTTTTTTTGTTTTCTGAATTGGTGATATAAACAAAAGCAATTTCTAAGCATGTGCATTTTAAGCTGTTTTTTTCTTACATGGTGAAGTAATTCAAGCTTTATAAGTTATTAATGTGCTTAATATACAAAATGTGTCTCTTCTGTTCAGGAACTAATACTTAAAAATTACTTCATGATTTTTTTCTTAATTAAGCACTCCTAAAGATAAAAAAAATGCTGAAACTTGATGTTTGCATAAGATTTAATTATTTTATATGAGTGACATCTAGTAAAATTACTTGTTCTATATAAAGCTGTTTAACTTGCTGTGTTTGAATTTAAGTTCTCTTAAAAAGTTCATCTTAAATACTTTCACAGAATTGCCGAGGTTTGTAATGATGTGTGACGTTCTTAACGCACCCTGCATTAGATGCCTTCTCTGAGGGGCTGTCCCTGACCCTCAGAGCTTTTCTGAGCTCTGCAGGGTGGGTTAAGAACCTGAACTGAATGGTATGTGATCGTGGAGCTCTTTGTTGACATGCCTTTTTTATTCTGGTGTTCTAGAATCAACATACCATTCGCTTAAAAGTGTTTAAATTCTGGTGTTTTTAAAGCTATAAGAAAAAACTCATGACTGGGCTTGTGATGTTAATATTGCCCCCCTACTGGGGTTATTTGTCCTTGGGTTGAAGGGTTGGAAATCGTGCCAAATGGGATAACATTGCCGGTGGACTTCCAGGGGAGGAGTACGGGGGAGGCCTTCGTGCAGTTTGCTTCACAGGAAATAGCTGAAAAGGCTCTAAAGAAACACAAGGAAAGAATAGGGCACAGGTGGGGATGGATGGTTGGTTGGCTCTGTCACTTTTCTTATGGTAAACAATTAAATCCATATTCTCTCTTCTGAAAGTGTTAACACCCAAATCAAAATAGTATTGTGGTCTCTAATTTGGTGATGAGTAAAGGTATTGATTGCTACACTGTGTGTGGCACAGACTGTTTAGATCTACCTGAAAATACAAGATAAAATTGGCTAAACTAAAATGTGCTTTGGAAAATTAGTAATAACAGGCATTCAAAACTATAGCTTGGAAATGACAAAGTTGAGAGACTATGGCTTTAACTTCTCAAATAGCACCAATTCTGCCTTTAGCTCTAAAGACATGCACAGTATTCTTACTACCATAAGAAAATGTGATACTTTCTAAACTTGTTTTATAAGTTGAAATGTAACAAATTTACTTACTTGTATTAATCTTCAATGTAATAAGCATAGCTTTCAAGAAATTGTCACAAAGGGTTTTTATTCAATTTTTACTTGTGACTATTTTTCATTGAAGCATGCACCTTTTGCCTATGCTGAATCTCTGAAGCATAGGCTGGGTTCAGTAGTACATGCAGAGCTTTCTGTGGCATCCTGGTGGGTTAAACTCTCGGTGGAGATCGGGTTTTTAACCCTCTGTTTCTGTTGCCTTGAGCAACAGTGCTGAGTTGAGTGGACACTGGTCCCTCCTACATTGTTTGACTAACATTTTAAATTGGGGGGAGGTGGGTGGGGAATTGATATTGCTCCCCCACCCTTAAGGCTGGGATACTGCAAAGTATAAGGAGCACATAAACCCTTCAGTAATTTTAATTTCTTGAAAATACACTGATTTAAATGTAATGTAGTGCTAATAATAGAAAGTCATTGCCTACATAACGTAAAGAAACCTGGCTTAAAATACTGCCAGTGTCAAGGCTATGACTAAATGGCTTGTTGTAATGTGAAGTTGTGAGGTGTTTGTGGAAGGAATGGAAGACTGACTTGTCCCTGTGCAAACACTCGCAGGTACATTGAGATCTTCAAGAGCAGCCGAGCAGAGGTGCGCACTCACTACGACCCTCCCCGCAAGCTGCTGGCCATGCAGAGACCCGGGCCGTACGACAGGCCCGGCCTGACGCGCGGATACAACAGCCTGGGTAGAGGAAGTAGCTTGGAGAGAATGAGGCGTGGAGCCTACGGAGGAGGTAAGTGCACGGGGGCCCAGGGAGCTGCTCGTTTCAAAAGCAGCAACTCCTGGACCTGGTAGTGTCTCCCCAGCTGTGTATGTGTCCTTGGCCTTAATTCTTGTAGAAGAAATGAAATGTTGTAGTAGTCGTTGTTTGCAGTGTGTACTGTGTATTTGGATCTTTCTGTAGTCGAAATGAAAGTTTATTTGGATCTTTGTGTAGTTGAAATGAACATGTCCAATCTGTTTCTAGGTTATGGAGGTTATGATGACTACAATGGGTATAATGATGGCTATGGGTTTGGTTCTGATAGATTTGGAAGAGGTAAGGATCTCTAATAGGAACAGTAACTGAACTTACGACATGTCCCAAAAGAAACTAAAATACATCTGAAAGACCTAGAATGGACTCTTTTCTCCGCAGGGATGTCGGACCACAGGTACGGCGACGGATCGTCCACCTTCCAGAGCACGACCGGCCACTGCGTCCACATGCGAGGCCTGCCCTACAGAGCCACGGAGAACGACATCTACAACGTGAGTGCCACACGCTGCTCCCAGTGCATGGCTTTGGGTCCCGGGGTCCTTGTGGGGACATAGCAGCTGTGCTGCAGCTGCGGTGTTCCTCTGGAGAAAATGGCTTGTTGTAAGCCCAGACTGTTGCATTGGTGCGTTTTAATCTGTGTGACTGTTCCGTGTGTAGTTCTTCTCACCTCTGAACCCTGTAAGAGTACACATTGAAATCGGACCAGATGGCAGAGTAACCGGAGAGGCTGACGTTGAGTTTGCTACTCATGAGGACGCAGTGGCTGCTATGTCCAAAGACAAAGCAAACATGCGTAAGTCCGACTGCTCGGAAGAGGTGGCTTTAGGGAGCTGCCAGCACTGGTGTAGTGCATCTGCTGCAGCTGGAATGCCAGAGATGTCACTGCAGTTTCACTTGCACTGAGACAGGCTGCATGGGTTTGGTGTGAAATGCTCTCATGGGAAAACTTTCTTCTTCCAGAACACAGATATGTAGAGCTCTTCCTGAATTCTACAGCAGGAGGAACTGGTGGTGCCTATGGCAGTCAGATGATGGGAGCAATGGGTATGTAACGGTCTCACTGCATGTGGAAGCTGGCTCGTTTTGTACAGTTCATGCTTTATTGTGTGCCTGGCTTCAAAACTGAAATTCAACATTCTGTCTTAATCACACAGTCAAGGAATCGGAAGGGGTGGTCCAAGATTGGAACACTAGCACATTGCCAGGTATATAATCCTTTTGGGAATACATTTGGGCTTAAATAGGTTGAATAAACTTGGTGCTGAGTGTGGTATGCCTGATGGGATGAGTGGCTTCTTTGAGAGTGTGGTAGTGCAAAATCTGGGAGATGCCTGTCCTTTTTATTCTCCTTCCCCTTCCCTGTTGGGGAATACCAGAACATAGTTCGGTGATGGAGGATGTATCTGTGGCATGTGACCGGCCATTCAAGCTGAGTCTTGGTGGTGAGAGAGAGATACTTGGAATTGGGAGAAATTGTCTGAATTGCTCTGGCAAACCCCAAAATTGTTTAAAAATCTAAAATGTGTGTTTGCAGCACAAGTCTTAAATGCCTGTTGCTGTTATGCCTCTAAGACAGATACCCTCCTGACACCCAGCTGGGCTGGTTTCGGAGATGAAGGTGGGGTTGGTTTCTGGGGGGCTCCTTTCTCTCGAGGGTGGGGGGTGTGGATACACTGCTGTTTTTATAGTATTTGGTTACAAAATGTTTGTAGTTCTAATGCTGATAGTGAAACTACAGAAAGGAATGTAGGCAAGTGATGAGGTGAAGAGCAGTTGCTTGTGTAAACAGAGGTATCTCTGTCTGAGCCACAGCACTGCTCTGATGTGATGCACAATCAGTCTGGGGCAGGAATAAGTCTGTCAGGACCATGTACACATGAGTGACTCCAGTTAATGAGCTTCTGTCCTTCTGGAAGGGCAGCACTCAGTGTGAGGTCCCTTAAAGCCAAGCTTAAGTTTTTTGGGGTGTGTTAAAATTCAGATTGATCCTTTTTAGTATAGTCCACAGAAATTGTAAAAGTAATTTCTAAAGTTCTTGTTGCTGCTTGATTGCAGGGATGTCCTTAGAAACCCCATCACTTTCCTTGAGCATGTTAAACTTCCCTTGGTGTGAGCAAGGTAGTGCCAGAGTGCAGGGGCTGTTGGTTGGGTGAGGGCTGGGTTTGTTGATGAGCAGATCTTGACCCGAAAGTTCTTAATCTTTCTACCCTTAACTTAAAAGGGAGCCAATCCAGTTACGGTGCTCCAGGCAACCAGCAGCTGAGTGGGGGCTACGGAGGAGGATATGGAGGTCAAAGCAGCATGAGTGGCTATGGTAAGAGCATTTCTTTGCTGGTTCGCATTGGGCCAGCTGGCTTAACATGCCCTTCACTGGTGTTCAAGGGTTGTGTTATAACCTGGGCAGCACAGGCTCTGAAAGTTAAAGTTGTGGTTACTGTGAATTTTGGGGAGTGGGGGGATTGATTTGAAGCTGCAATGGGGAGCTGATGGGGGGGAAATGTGGGAAACTATTCTGAAAGGGGCAGGAAATGCCAGTCTCAGACTTGCATTGCTCTGATCACTTTTCTTAACCCAAAAGCTGGAGACCAGCTTTGTTTAAACACAGTACAAATGGGGGAGGGGGTCATGGGAGGCTGGGTCCTCCCTATTCCCCCAGAGCAGTGGTAAAGCTCTGGCTTGGGAAGGGGGTGATGCAGAGCTCGTGCTGTCGTTGAACATCCGGTAACTGGCTTTGGGTACGGAGCTGTAAACTGACACTTTGCAGCGTTGGGCACGGTAGACGGTATTTACGAGGTGGCCCAGCAAGGACAGGCGTTGGGGCAAGGATGCTTCGAGTCGGCCTGAGGCAGCTGTGAACCTGCTGTCGGTTTCCCCCTCAGACCCCGGGAGCCAGGGCGCCATGAACAGCAGCTACTACAGCAGTGGGAACCGCGCATCCATGGGAGTGAACGGCATGGGCGGCATGTCCAACATGTCCAACATGAGTGGTGGCTGGGGAATGTAACCAATCGCTGACTTTTGGTCACATCTTTTTTAAAAAACAAAAAAACAAAAAACTAAGTTTAACAGTTTTGCAATACGAGCTTGTGATTTATGCTTTACTGTAAGTGAATTCAGGATTGTTTTAAAACCTTTCAGGTTCAGTATTTTTGAACATACAGAAATGAACATTCATCTAGGATGTAATAACCAAGTAAAGACTATAACTGTTAAACAATTTGGAGCGTTTCTCAAGTTAGTTTTGTTGTAGGAGTGTATTTAAGCAGTAAGCGTATTTAGGTTAAAGCTGTTTGAATTATGTTAAATGTTGCTCTTATACCATATTACATCCAACACTGTTTTGAATACATGTTGAAAGAGACATGCTTTTTTGTAAAGAACCAATATAGGAGCTGTGTCTGAAAATCAAAGTGAACATTTGGCATGTTAGTTCTAGTTTATTTCTTTTAATATCCTGTAAGGCATGTTAAAGCTTTTTTTTTTTAAGTTAATGGGGGAAACATGTTGAGACGCAATACGGCTACTTTAGGATTTTGGTCTTGGTGTTCGTATAAAATTCTGAGGCCTTGATTTAATCTTTCATTGTATTGTGATTTCCTTTTTAGGTGTATTGCGCTAAGTGAAACTTGTTAAATAAATCTTCCTTTTAAAAACTGGAACTCACTCCTTCTTGACCTCCAGCTTCTTGTAACCACACTTGCACCCATGTCCTCTGGCTGTTGTGCTCTTGCCCTGCAGCTGCCCCACAGTGACTCCTGAGGGAGCACTGACCCATAGAGTGTTACAGTGACAGCTGGGGGGAGCAGGGGCAGCCACCCCTGCTGCTGGGGGTGCCCAGTGGGTGTTGGTTCAAAGCACTGCATGGCTGTGCCCTGAGCGGGGCCTGGGCCCTAAAACTGCTGGGGGGATGAGAGATGATTCTGTACTTTACTGTGGGCATCCATGGACCGGGCAGCTTACTGCAACCATGTTTCAATAAATGTAACTTGTCAAACATCCTGCTTAAAGATGTGATTTTGTAAGCAACATAGTTACAGCTTTTCAAGCACTGCAACTTCCCCCGAAATGGGGAATCTGCTTCCATGCAGTCAGTGGTCATAGTACTTTGTTTGGCCATGGTATAGAGCCATTTGTCCTGAAGGGTAAAACCTGAGGTCCTTTCTACAGTGATGAGTGTCCTGTTCTGTAGCAGAGGAGCTGTAAGGGTGGAATTCCGAGTGCTGGGTATTCCAGCCATGGCTGTGTGCCATGGGAGCAGCCTGCTTCCTGAGGGGAATGCTGACAGCCCAGCTCAATGGCCACGTGGCCCTGCCGTGCCTGTGTCAGAGCTGGGGCAGAGGGGGGATCACCCCGGGGTTTGCACTGTCCACATGGAGCCTCTGGTGGTTGAAGAGCTGCCCTGGAACCTGGGGCACACACGGGTGGTGTTGGGTGCTGCTTGGGGACAGGGCTGCTGGTGAGGTGACAGCCCTGTGCCCTGGCACAGGACCACAGACTGCTTTGGGATCCCTGGTACAGCCAAGCCCAGGCCTGGCAGAACAGGGACCAGGGTCCCCTGGGGCTGGAGCAGCAGCTGCTCCCCTCTGTCCCAGGGGTGCACACAGTGAGCTGGAGCCACTGACCTTTTTTTTTTTTTTCTGGAAAAGGGTGAAAGCAGTTCCAGCTGCAGAGCAGTGCCTTCATCTGGCACCTTCCAGGGAATACCACAGCTCTGGTCAGACACATTCTGCTACCTTTAGCTTAAACCCTGGATATGCATGGCTGGAAGAACATTCTCTTCTAGGATCTGTGACTGATGGGTGTTAAAAATGGCAACTTCACTTGCTTTCAGTTTTTGCAAAAGACTTTATTGTGTAACTACTGCACTGTGGTCACAGCGACTTCCAGAACAAGTATAATGTGCAGTTTTGACTCCGCAGTGAACTGAAGGCACATTCATTGACACTCCTTATAAAGCTTTCTATAGACAATTCATAAATTGACCTTTTTCTCTCTGACTGACTTAGAGCAAATACAAAACTGTACATGAGCCAGGGGAACACACAGGAGCACCTACAGTGAAGGTAAAGAAATTAGGTTCATGTACAGAGAGACAATGATGTCTACAGGGATCAAATAAATGTAGAAATGCCATATACAAATTTTAATACAAATATCTATAAAAATCAGAAAAATGAATCTTAGTTTCAAATAGAACTTTTGGGGAAATTACAGTTGATATAAGCTCCTTAATTATTTCAGTTGGAGAAGCATTAGCTTGCACAATCCCTACAAATTAATTTACATTGCCCTTACAGTGGAAATTAGCAGACCAGCCAGTCCAGTCTGCTGAAGACAGAAGACACCTGCAATTCAGAATTAAAAAAATAATGGCTACTTTCCAATGTTAAAGTGGCTCTGTAAGGGTGGGAGAGCCTTAGGAGGAGTTGGAGGAGCACTGCTGGAGCAGCAGTGTGTGACAGTTATCACAGACACGGACGGGTTTTGGGTAGGATGGCAGCGCCAGTTCGTTACTGGAACAAGTGTTGCAGAAGATGTCCCCGCAGTTTCTGCAGTGGTGCTACAAAAAAAGAGCCAGAATGAGCACAGCTGCCTAAAAATATCATCAGGAAGAGAGAAGTCAGGCCTTGGAGTCCACTGAGTCCCACCACTTCCCACCAAGCCCAGCCCTCCCAGCAGCATTCCCCTGCGCAGGGCCGAGCACTGGGCGCGGTCCCGGCGCTGCCGCCGTCCCTCCGCGGCCGGGAGCTGCGCCCGCCCGGCGCGGGACAGCCGGGAACAGGAGCGGGAGCGCGCCTGGCGCGGAGGGAGTGGCTGCGCTGGCCCGCACCGCGGGCCGGGCACGGAGCAGCGCCTGCCCAGCCGGGAAGGGAGCCTGAACACAGCCACAGCAGCCCTGCACCGAGAGCACCGAAGCTGGGGGCAGTATGGCTTTTTGGGTGGTAAATGCCAAATTATTCCCTATATATTTATCATGCCAACAAGATTTGGAATTGAACAGGTTCAATCTTCCCTAGCAAGGTACACAACAGCACCACTTTTGTTTTCCATTGATTATTTAAAAATAATCTGCTGAATTACCTTCCTTCTTGAGATGGAGAATTCCTTTTTACATTGCTTACAATGAGTTGCTTCATCATCCTTCAGCCACGTATGACCCTGGAAAATTGGTATGAAAACCACCAATGGAGATACAAATAAACTTACAGGCATTTTACCAACATTGGTATTTTTCAAAAGCCACCTTTTAAAGCAGAATAACCATGGTGAAATTTGAAGGTGTTAAATGAAATTCATATGTTTAGTCAAAATATCCATGAGAGAGTACCTTTAGTGCTTTATTTACTTCTTTAATGTCTTCCATCTTCAGCTTTGATCTGGAAAAAAGAAATTATGCCCTGCATGACTTTTTATTTAGTTGTGTTTGGTTTTCCCTGCCATTCCACTGTTGAGCCACTGAAACCAAACCCCAATTCTTCAGGCAGCTCCCTGTTACCCATCTGAACCACTCACTATCACTGGCAAACTTTGTCAGCTCAGGGTTTGCCCCTTTTTCAGGATAAACAGAATAATGTAGGAAAAGCACAATTCCACTGTAAGAACTAAACATTTCCTTTAATGTTTCAGCCAGCTCACTCTGACAAGATCCTCCCTCACTTTCATTTCATGGCTCTTTCGTTTCTCATACATAGTAATTGCCTATTAAAATTCTCACATCAATTGATTTTTATAAGTAAATGAGGTTTAGAATTCTTGCTATTAGTCTGATACTCCAGCTTACACCACTTACAGGAGTTCTGTTCCCTAGAACTTACTGGCTGAGATGAAGTCCCATTTCTTGGAGAGCTTGCTCCTGCTCCTCACGGACCTTCTTCAGCTGCTGCTTCTCATCTTGCAGTTTTCTCAGCTCCTATAAAATCAAGCACAAAATTTAATTTTTTTGTGCACTGCTTGACCTAATAACCTCGATCAGTCTACCCAAACTACCCAAGCAGTTCACAAAAATCAGCTCCTTTGCAAATCCCCCTATTTCTAAGGCTTGATTTTTAAAATTACAAGGGGGAACTACCCACAGGTTCTGCACAAACAATGGAATTGTTTAACCATATTTACCAAGAAAAGGATGATTTTCAGGCTTTGAACATCCTTCAAAAGAGCTAGAAAATGGCAGTCTTGTGCCAAAACACAGGAGCACACAGACAGGTACAGGTGCACAACTGTGTCCTCAGAAACTGCTCCATACATGGCACCAAATCCCCTTCAGGTTAAAAAGAATGTTCATACTTAAAAAAGAAACCACATTCAGTTGTTCTGAATGCTTGAAACTGTGCATACCTTTTTCAGTCCTTCCATCTGTTGCAATTCTGTTTTAAGCAGAGTGGTTGCATCCTTCTCTTGGTGCAGTTCTTTTTGCAAAGTTTGTCTCTGTTCCTTTTCGGATTTTAACTCCTTTTCCAGAGTTGAGCTATTTAAAAATAATTCATTCTAAAAAAAACCCTATAGCAGAAGAATATCCTATAGCACACTTAAGGATAGCGACAGTGTGAGAAGTAGAAATCTTGTCCAAAAGAGGGCAAAACTAGAGTGGTGTTCTGGGAAAGAACAGGCAGCAGATGTCAAAAATGTTAACACTGTTAACATTTAACATATGTTAACATTTTCAAGTCACAGAAAACAAACAGCAATGAAGGGCTAGAAGAAAAACAACAACCAAAAGACCCCCAAAGAAACCAATCCCCACAAATTAATATTTCACTACCTGTTTAAACTGCCATGTTTAAAAGGGACACTCTATCCTGCAGTCTGAACAGTGGAAGAAGATTTTTCTATCAGTGTTAGAAATCTTTAGAGGATTAACATTCCCTAAGTAAACACCCATAAGTCCCTTCAAAAATCCCAGTCCCTTTGGATTAAAGTCAGTTCTACGCTCAGCCTGCAAGCATGACCATACCTATCTCCTGATTTATTAAAAAAAGCAATTGAAAACTCTATTGCTAGTTGGAATGGGCAGATTTTTTGCCGCCACTCTGTGCTCTAAATTAGATGTTCTGGAAAAAACATGTCAAAATTCTGATGCTAATTGCCTACTGTACAGAAGTGTTGTGCTTCCTTGGGTCCTGTCTGTCAATGCTGAAGCCAACAGAATGACAAATTCACCCCCTTCTTAGACCTGAGCATAAAAGGAGTAGAAAACACTTCTTAAAGAAATGGCAAAGGGAAGGAAAACACCTGCTCAGATTAAATACCATTTGCTGTCCAGCTGGGCCATCTGCTGCCGACACGAGTCGAGCTTCCCAGCCAGCTCCTGTTTCATCTTATTGCACCGTTCCTCTGCTGCCTGCCTGGCCTTCTCTGCCTGCTGCAGCCTGCACAGGAAGGGACACAGACATTTGTTTGCAATTCACTCCTTCCCTGCACCCTCTTCTTTTAGAGTTACCACAGGGATCTTTATAAAAGCTTGTACTGAAAATGGTAGTGGAGAAAAAAAACACTTTCGAAAGCAGTTGTTTTTGGAAAAAAACCCAAAAGGAAAGTCACACCTTAAAGTGAAGTTAACATGTTTTTCAACAGCTTGCTTATGGAAAGAGCTATGGTTTTCCAGTGGGTCAGCTATGGGCATGTTTGCCTGGGAAGGGAGAACAGCAAGCACAGAGGGATGAAGAGGAGGAAGTGAAAAAGCTCATTCTGGCACACAGGCCCAAGTGTCTATGGGGTATATGGAAGGTCATCCTCTAAAGGTTTATATTGTAAACTTTCTACTGACTTCAATGTTGACCTTCTGATCTTGCAATTATTACCTCTTCTCCATTTGTTTCATAGAGGACATCATCTCATTTGTTTTTCCTTCAAAAGAAGATATTGCTTCTGTTTTCTGTTGTAATGAACACTCTGCATTCTGTAGGAAATAGTGAACAGTGTTTAAAGTCTGCCACCAGAAAAAGAATGTTCAGCTTGCTAAAGGCCATGCCTGGGTCTGACTGGAATGTGCAAACAAAATGCTGATAATTCCAGAGCAGACATTGCTCCAATTGTTTTGTTACAACCTCAGAAAAAACCCAAACCACCTTAACTATGTTTTGACCTATGAGATCAGCTACAAGGCAAAAAAGTTCTCTTCAGAAAAAACCCGAAGAAATAAAACCAGATTAAATTGACAGGATAAGAATATCAATGATGATTTGAATGTAACAACTGCACTCAGTGGGCATGGAACCAGGAAGGAAAAAAAACCCCAAATAAATACTTGCTTTCAAAAGCAAAGGCACACCTCAGCACTGGGGCTTCACCGACTTGCAAGTGTCTGGGAAGGAGGCAAAGACCTGGATAAAGCCTGAGCAGGCATCAAGAAATAGGCCATAAAAATTGAGAGAAATCCTCTCAAGATTTCTGGAACAAGGCGTGGGAGAGGAAGGCTTGCTGAACTCTTACTTCATGCATAGAGAGGTTAGCTAAACTTTTGTTTCATGAATGGAAACAAGCTGTGTATATTTTGTGTGAGCACTGCTACACCATGGCTTCCTCGTAGAAATGCCTATCACACAGTTTTGTTCAACTGAAAAAACAACATAAAACCACAACTCACCCAAACAAGAGAAACCCCACACAACCATCCCCAGCCCCCTGTACATACCTGGGATTTGTGAAACATCTGCAAGTTAATGGCCTTCACTTCTTCTAACTGTTGGCGAAGGGCAACTAAAGTGTCTTGTTTTTCATGAGTATCTTTTTCCAGAAGTTTCATGGCAATTTCCATTTCTGTTTTCATTCCAATTTGTAGCTCCAACTCCTTCTCTAGCTCCTTACAAAGACATTTCCTGGTTATTGCTACGTAGCCATAGGTCAGGGATAAAACCCAGACAACCCCACACACAAACTATGTCTCTGCTATAATAATGCCAGTGGTTTCTTTAAAAAAGGCCTTTTATTTCCAACATTACAAAAGCCCCAATTCCCAGTACCTCACAGACACTGTTAATAACCAATGCCCAGCATCTTGCTTGCAATTGCTGTATGAATTCTGAACAGCTGCAAAAGGTGCACAGCTGTCATCTTGTATTTGTAATGTTACCATAGGCTGAATCCTGTGTCTTTCACTTCACTTTCTGTAGTTAAGTTTCCTTACCAGCCTGATTTTTTTTTCTTCTTTCAACTGCTTCCAAACATCACTGTACATTTCATCAAGACCCTGGCGTGACTGCTTGTAAGTATCCAATTCTACTTTTGTATCCTCTTTTGTTACCTACAAGAAACATCAGATACATAAGATCACAAAGTATTTAAAGTATCTCTTTAATTCTTGCGTGTAACACAGTATTTCAATGTGCTATTTCAAGTAAAATCCTGCTGTTTTACAATCAATGACCTCGTAAACATTAATAAGCTGAAATTTCAAAGATACAGTAATGATAAAAATACTTCAATACTTCACACTTTTTACTTTAATACTTCTAATACTTTGAATTTGTTCTTCCTTCTGCAAGTGTATTTTGGGTGTGTAGTAAAGATCAGTAAAATCAAATGCCTGAGCATACATCACCCAAACCCAGTGACCTCAACTGTGCTGAGCATTCCAGTGCACAGTGGGCTCAGGAGAACTCACTGCAGCTGATCAAAAGAGATCACTTATTTTAAGGCTCCTCAACATCTCTAAGTAGATGTCCCACCTCTACACTTTTTTCACTCCGTTCACGAATTAATTCATTCTGTTGTTTCAGCTGCTGCTGCTCTTCCTGAAGGGATCCAATTCGGTCGGTAGCTGCTGCAAGCTGTGTGAAGAGAACAGATCTATATTTAATCACTGTGCAATCATGCAGCATCTGGAGCAATTCTGAAGTCAGTAGCTCAGTCTCTGCAGCAGCTGTGCTGCTCACTTCCCCTTTTGCATTCCCCAGGAGCTGCCTGACCCTTACACAGCCATACCCACTGTCAGCCAAAATTAATGTGCCCAGCAACATTTGTTCACCAACTTCAGCTTCACACCGTCATCAATTATTTTTAAATATTAACTGAGCAAAGAAACACACCATAGTGTAAAAGGCTAAAATCCACCCTGGATCTGTGGTATGAACTAGAAGTCACACCAACCCATTCCAGTCTGTCCACTCCCCACAGCTCATCAGTATCTACTCAAATATTTCAGGTGTAAGGTACAGCCTTAGGGACTTTTGCCTCTGATGGAAAAGAGCTCTGAGAAATATTTGAAAAACCAGATACAAACCTCTTCCTGGAGTTTTGAATTGGTCTTTTCTAAACAGTCTATTTTGTTCTGGAGATCTGCAACTGTGCAACTGCAGCAAGGAAGAGAGATGCATAAAAAACAATAAATGAAGTGTCAATGTTGAAGTTTTACTCCTATCCTCAACAGTGTTTTTACCATCTTGCATTTGTTAACAATGAAGTACTTTGGTGTTGGTGAACTGGGGAAAAATGCAGAGGGAGAACACCTGTCCCTCTCAAGCACTGAGAGGACCATGTCCTTCTGCTGGCAGCCCTGTTCTGGCTTAGCTTTCACAGTTGTAACACCTCTCCTGCTCAAGAGGGTAAGGGAGGCCTGCTTGTCCCACTGAGCAACCTATGGGGGAAGAGTAGAGACTCTTCCTCCAAGGAATAGATTTCCAGATGCACTTGCAACAGTTTCTCTTGAAAAAAATAGTTTCAAAATGTTCTGTTAATCACTCTCAAAAAAAGTAAACTATTACACACACTTGCTTTCTGCATTGCATGTACCTGCAGAAGAGTGGGATTACAAAATGAAACTAAGTTTTTTGGGAAATAATCAGAAAAGGCACTTCAATACCAAACAAAAACCTACAAGACTTGCAGCAGAGACATTCAAAGCCATGCTGGAAAAGCTAAACAGGACAAGTGTTTGTAGATGAGAACAGATGAGAATCCCACCTTAGATGTCGGTTCAGTTCTTCCACATAATGCTTCTGGTCAAGGACAGCTGTAATTCCTCCATCTCTAGTTGTAAAAGTGAGAATTTATTGATTGAGAAGAAACTCATTATTTTAAAGTGCTATTCTGTACTAAGGCTTTCAGCATATACCTGCAAACAGAGCTAAAATCTTTTATCCTTTTCTTATAAAAATACTTGTGTCTGAGCTGGATCAGAAGCACCAGGGAGGTGGAGCAGCTGCTTGGCTGCTTCTCAGCAGCTCCACAGTGAAGTGCTCTGAAGTGACAGAAGCACATAAAATATGAAGATCTCTTCATTTGCTACAGGTCTTAGAAGACCTTAGAAGACCTGATCTGTGTTGCTAACTGCAGTCTCAGACCTAATATTTCACTTAAAATTACATTTTTTTCCTCTGTAACTGATCTCTCCCTCAAAGACAGCTACTTAATTGAGAGGGTTTCTGAAACTGTGCTTAGAAACAAAGCAGTGAGTTGGCAATGGGTGACTTGGCAAATCATTTCTTCTAAAACAAAATAAAACCACAATCTAATATTTTGTGTACTTTTAATTTGGTCCCAGCTCAAGACTCAAACTCTCCAAATTGTTGCTAAAACTACCACAAATTCAGTCTCTGAAAGATATTGCTTTTGTTTAGGTAACAAAATCTGGTTTGGGCTCTCCTTTGTGGATGATTAATAGTCTGAAATCTCCAGCACTCCCATCCTCCTACAGACTGTCTGACAGGTTTGTTCTACAAAAACTGTAATGATTTAGAATTATTAATTCACCATACATACTGTTTGCCATCACTGTCCTGTGTTTCCTTAAGGTACAAGGAAAAATCAATCACTCCAACCTGAAAAATATATTTAAGATATTAACACACCTTCACAGTGCAATTATGTGTAGAAGCAGGCATTACTGTATATTTGGGAAGTGATAAAAATCTGAAGTTTAGATTTAGAGAGAAAAATCACACCTACATTCTTCCTAGCTGATGCAAACATACAAGCTAGCATTTGCCATAAAAGCATCACAGTAACCATGTTATGTGTGAACACTTTCCTTGCACTTATTAGTTTCAACAGTATTTCCATAAACTGCTACTTCTGTACTTTCTTTTAATTCATGAGGGAAACACAACAAGCTTCAACACAGGCCATGTTGGAAAGAAATCTGGACCCATCTCAATGAAGTATTTATAGATGTACTTAATTCTACTAGAATCCTATACCAACTGATCCTGTTTAAGCTTTAATCTTCACCTGGGAATCCAAGTCTTCTCCTTTCAAGCAGAGGTTTGCATCAATAACGTTCAGTCCAACCAGCAGACCCACAATAACTGCTCCTTCCTCCTCCATCATCAATGCATCAGGTTCATAAAACTCACTGGAACAAACAGCACAAGGCACCACTGCACATCAAACAGTTATAATGGCACTTCCATCACTGAAATCATAGAAACAATAATGCAGCCTTTACAAAATTCAGCTGAGTTCTCACTCATTTATTGCATAAGGCAGAAGATTTAGAACTCTCTCAGAAAATACTCTGCAAGTTCCTTTGTAGATTCACTACAAAAACAATTAACCACTTGCTCTTCTGCAGGCTGCAAGAACAAGCTTAAACTGGTAAATTATGACTCTCCCTGGAGCCTCAGGAGGTGTCAATGTTTCAGGAATATTCAGGAATACACGTCTGTGCTGTTACCTTAAGAGATGCTTATGGTCCAGGAGTACTTTGAGATAATCTGCCAGCTTCTTTTGCATGAGTGCTAGATAAAGCCAAGCCCTCCCTCTGCCCACAGCAGTCCTAAAATGAAAAGTTGCATGTTTTGGTAAAACCAAGGTGTTTTATTAACTAGATTTGTGCAATTCAAAATTCTCAGTTTACAAAATGAGGGGAAGGACATTATTTACTAAAAAAACAACAACAAATCTCTGGGGAAATGAACTGTTGTCTCCAGAACACAAGAACATTTAAGTAAATTCCTTTCTTCGGGGAAAGTATACTGTAAAGTCTTCTTAATTTGAAAACCCATACATATTGTCAACTACCACCATAACCCAACCATTAATACATCCCAGTATTAAAATCAAGTCTATCTCAATCATCCTGAATTACTCAAACCAAATACTATGAGCACATGGGCAAAATGATAAAAAATCATGAAAGTGGGGGAAAGAGGAGGAAAAAATACCTGCGAATAGTTATTTTTAGCAAGGTTATAATAGTTTCCAAATGCTGTTTTCAATCTGAGAGCGTTGTTTGAGTCAGAAACTCTGAATACTTTGAGATATACTCCTTATCTCTTGGAGAAGTCAATGCCTCTTACACACCCTACTTTTTGTCTTTGGGAACAACAACTTGTTACGGAAGCCAAGAGATTACATGAAGGATTCCTTTTCCCAGCAGTATGAGCAAAATGCATCATCCCCAACAATTAACTTACTTCAGCTCTGGCAGATTTTTAACACTGGTTGCTATATCTGATGCTTCGGGACAAAGTTTTTCCACTAGCTCCAAAGGACCAAAAAACGATTTGTTCTGTCCAATAAAACTCTTCTTCACTAAAGGGAGCATACAGAGAGATTTGTGAGGAAAAATGACAGGCTTCCAACTCCAGAATTTTAGACAAAATTTACTTTGTTACTTTGCCTCATCAGCTTATAACATGTCTGTGGAAAGGGGGCATTAAAAATCCTCTGACAGTTTAGGAGGGACAAAATACAGGGTGTACAAGGGTAACCACATAGTTATATCTGCATTACCTATTAGCATAATGTTTAAGAACTAATAATGTCATTCAGAAGTCAAGCTGGAGCCACAGCAGGACATGACAGACTCCTTGACCTGCCTCTCCTCAGCCTGGCAGCCAGTGCCCACCTTTGAGCCCGTGTTTGAGGCAGTGCTCCAGCACCACGAAGAACTGCTGCAGTGGTGGGAAGTCAGAGTCCAGGGTCCGGCCCAGGCTCAGGGCTGACTGGATGAGGATTTTGATGCTGAGCTTCATCATGTTCATGAGGTTGGCACGCTCCTCCATGGTGTGACACCGCGTACCTGGGGGCACATGGGTGGAGAAAGGAAAGCTGCTTTACAGTCCCAGAATCAAACAGGCTGGAAAAGATCATCCAGTCCAATGTATAATCAAACTAGGGCACTAAGCACCAGATCCAGTTTTTCTTTAAACAGCTCCAGGGACAGTGACTTCACCACCTCCCTGAGCTGCTCCTTACAGTGTATAATCAATCCCCTTTCTGTGAAGAAATACTTCCTAATGTCCAACCTAAACCTCGCCTGGTGCAGCATGAGATTATATCCTGTAATCTTATCACTGGTTGTCTGGGAGAAGAGCCTGACTCCCACCTGGAACAGCCTCCTGTCAGGGACTTGCAGACAGTGACAAGGCCACCCCTGGTTCTCCTTCTCTCCAGACTAAACACCCCCAATTCCCTCAGCCCCTCCTCAGAGCAGCTGTGCTCCAGAACCTTCCCCAGCTCTGCTGCCCTTCTCTGGGCCCGCTGCAGCCTCTCAGTGCCTTTCCCGAACTGAGGGGCCCGATCACAGCACCCGAGGCGCGGCCTCCCCAGCGCCGAGTACCTGGGGAGAATCTGCACGGAGACGCTGCGCAGCTTTTAAATACCCCTCGCCGCGGCGCCCCAGCTGGGCCTCCATCCTGCGGCGGGGGCGAGCTGGCTAAACCCCCCCTCAGCGCCCTCGGGGGGGACACGGCCGCAGCCCCGGCCCGCGGGGTCCCTACCTGAGCGGCGGGGCCGGGCCGGGGGCCGCGGGGCTGAGGGAGCCCGGGGCTGCGGGAGCCCGGGGCCGCGGGAGCCCGGGGCCGAGGGAGCCCGGGGCCGAGGGAGCCCGGGGCCGAGGGAGCCCGGGGCCGAGGGAGCCCGGGGCCGAGGGAGCCCGGGGCCGAGGGAGCCCGGGGCCGAGGGAGCCCGGGGCCGAGGGAGCCCGGGGCTGAGGGAGCCCGGCCCGCCGCGCTACCGCGGCTGCAGCGCGCGCGGCGGGGGCGGGCCGGCCGCCATCTTAGAGCCGTGCGAGGGGCGCGGGGCGGGCTCGCCCCGGCCGTGTAGCGAAATGTGGAATTATGTACGGATTTACTTAAGAAAGGATGTTTCTCGATGTTTGTACAGTTTCAAGCCTAAGCAACAATAAGGGTGATTTAACCCGTGAAACATCAGCTAATGAGCAAGGTGTAAGCGACGCCCAGGTGTTACAAAGGTGAATCACTGGTCGGTAGAATTGCCTTGTGAAGGTTTAGGGCTGGACATGCTTCAGGGACCTTGAGCCCTAGGGGAGGTTAATAAAAGGATGTAGCACTGATAGTGGACTCAAAGGGTGCAGAATTTATGCGCCACAGGGACAGCCTGAAGCTGAGTCAGGGAAAGTTTAGGCTGAGATCAGGAAAAGGGTGGCTGGGCACTGGAATGGGCTCCTCAGTGGTAACAGCACCAAGCCTGACAGAGCTCCAGGAGCACTTGTACAACACCTTCAGACTCATGGTGTGACTCTTGGGAATGGTTCTGTACAGGGTAGGACCTGGACTCAATGATCCTAGTGGGTCCTTTCCAACCCAGCATATTCTGTGATTTCACAACATTTGGCAGAACCCCCAAGATAAGGAAGAAACTCATAAAGTCAAGACAGCAACTGTGCTCAATCATCAATGACTGGATAGAAGGTAATTCTGGAAGGAGCAGATTGTGACCACTGACCCAAGAAACTCACCGACCCAAAAGAACAGATAGCCTGAGCATGCAGACTAATGAGCATGGGAAGTGAGGATATCATTGTCCAACAGAAGATAGAACGGTAATTTACAAGAGAACTGGTGAATTTGTAACCAATGAACATTAATACCTAATGCCTAAAATACTGAAAAGTTTTGGTAGTTGTGCTGGCTTTGTGGATTTGCCACCCAGCCCCCTTTCTGTGCAAAACTGTAAATAAATCAAATCCCTCCACTCTGTGCATGGATTGGCCTCTTGCAGACCAAGTGAAAGAACCTGTTTTGGGACAACAGGAGGAGTGGGACCAGGACCAGCTCCCTCGCTTCTTAAGACACCTAAGGCTCTGACAGGAGCTGCCAGCCACAACCCAGTGGCCACCAAAATCACATTTTAGGCCACTGCTGTTTCAGCAGGACAGTCTTGCTGTCACCTGTGTGTCACACACAGCCACACTCTGCAGAAAAAGCAGCGGCAGAAGCCCCAGCCCTGTGTTAGTCACACTCAAGATGGTTAACAGTGTTTTTAAGATCCTGCAAAAGTCTCTCCAGTGTTTTCCTTTTTGTGCACATAATGTTAATTTAGGGTTAAAAATGAGCAAAACTCCTTCTTGTGTCAGAATAGGGAAAACAGAGTCATTCCAATCTAACTGACCTTAATAACCAGAACACACACAAAATGCTGTCATCTCTGCATGCCACTCTAGAGTTCATTGCATAGATACTATATACAGTATATACAACAGTATATATAGTATATAATCAATATACATTATATTGTGGATATACATATATATAGGAGTATACTGTATATTGCCTATAGCAAATGGATGCCTCAAAACTGTATACAATGTGTTGACATGAGGCTGAGGATTAAAAGCACCATGTTTAGAATTTTGATCTTAATATTGTCAGGTTACACATTAGGAACAGAAAACCATAGAAACAGAAAACCAGTGAGTTTTTGGGTGTTTCAATGCAATGCTAACCATTTTGATGGTTTTTTGAATTTGAATTTTAACTTACCAGGAATACTTTGCCTCTACACCTTGCTCAAGATACAAATATTACCCACAAGACTTAAAAAAATAAAATATCATGAATGAAAAGCTCTTTATGAAAACAATTTTAAATTAAGTGTCTTAATATCAGTTTGCATTAAGTTAAATAATTACTTGAACAATATTTTTTAGACTTGCAAATTTACACAGTCAGGTACATATTTTGCAAAACTGTGCAGGTTGGTACATGCAAAATAAACAGGTATTAGACACACTACCAAAGCCAAGCTTTAAAGATTAGGAATCAGTGCAAAAGATCACAGATGTGATGCTGCAATCTTTAAGAATGCAGTCACACAGTTTTGTATCTTATTCAACTCAAGAGATTTATTTCAACATCTTTCTGAAGCCACATGCCTTGTTTACTGTAGTTATTCAGCACACTTTGAAGTCAGAAAACACTGAAGCACAAAGGAAAGCTCACAGTTCTCCATCCCTTGGTCTTTGGGACTGCAAATCTTTCTTGATTCATTTTCTTTACATTTGAAGCTTCTGGCCTCTCTGCAAGGCAGGACACAATCTCCTCAGTGGCAGACACTGGTTTTAGGATGGGGTTTATGTGTTAAGAACACATGATCAACAGATCTGAAGTAGCAGACAGAGGTTATAAAATCTCTGAAAAACACTACAGCAGGCAGCATGCTCCATGTTTTCCACAAGTGGTCTTGCAGGTCTTGCCTTATTTCTTAAACATACCTGCTTTAAATTACATTTACGTGCTTGGTCACAGCTAAGTAATATTGAACAGGTAGAACAGGTGCCTTAGCATCTGTTCACAAGTTATTAACTGATTTTCCATACAGAATTTTCCACAAAACTTATCAACATATTATCCAAATCCTTTGAGCAATGTGGGAAGGTCGTGGTTTGTTCCCTTACTTTACAAGGAAGAAGAGGAAAGATTATGGTAAAAGTTCCATGAAATGTGGGAGCTCCATTTCAGGTAAAAGAATATTTTATTCCCTGCCCCTTGCCAAATGCTGTGTGTTGTTTTCAATTACATCTATCCACAGCATTATTCCAAAAAGCAAACAAAGAAACTGGGACATTCTGCACTTTGTCAGGTTAGATCCCTGGTATGCAAGATGGGCACTTGAGAAACAAACATGTGGTAAATTTCGTGTGAGACTTTGAGAAGCAGAAAAAGAAAAGAGTCTATTTTTTCAGGACAATTAATCTTCAACTCTGACTATGCAACGTTGAGGAATTAAAAAAAAAAATGAAGAAGTCCATCAGCAGTAACTTTGTCACAACTCAGCTGCATGGGACTTCCCTTTGAGTACTCAGTACCACTAAAAACAAAAAGCTCAGCACCAAACAGAGCAGAACTGAGCTCCAGTGCTCCAGAACAATTAAGCACCAGTCTGAGACTCTGGAGTACAAGGCTCCAGGCCCAATTTCTGCTGCATTTGACAGGGTTTGGTTTTCTTTTTCCTACATTATGAATATTGCTGAGATTTATTTTCCATATGATTCAACTGAAGCCATTTTAATTCAGTTCTAATAGACCTGTTCCACAAATCTGCTAGATCCACAAATGCCAGTGTTGAACAAAGCAATCTGTGGTTAAACTGAAGGCATTTTTAGTGTAGTTAAAAAGTGACTTATAACAAATCTATAACTTGGTTTGCTTGTCTAGTCTCTGACATGAAAGGCACAGAGATTCCTTCCCGGAACCAGCAGCACTCGAGGCAGGATGTGGAATTTTGAGAGACACCTCAGTGCAGTCAGGCTGCTGGAGCTTTATGGAAAAGGAGAAAAGGCAGCAAATAAAAGAAATTTTCTTCAAATATAAGAGTTTAGGTTTCTTTTGGTTATAATGCATTTCTTAAATTCCACATCTGTGTCACTTGTTTAATTTTACTTCAATACAAAACTGCAGCATCTTAAAAAAAATAAATCAAAGTAACACCCATGCACCACTGACACGACCCAGCAGCACTTACGGGAGCGAACTCATTTGCGCACCACAAAAGCGAGTTTACTAAAGAAGCGGAGCCGTACTTGTCTTTGCCGGGCTGTCACTGCTGCCGGGCTTGGACACCAATCCCACCAGGGATGCGGACTTCAGGGCGCTGCCATAGCTCAGCGCCAAGTTTTCCGAGGCTTTCCTGGCCAGAGACAAGATCGGAGCAGACCACCGCGCTTCCTCCGGCTTCGCCTTCTCCTCGTTCCTCAGCTCGGCCGCGTCAGGGAGCTGTTTTTTGTCAATAATCTCAAAATCTTCCTCCTTTCCCGCGGCGGGCGCGGCGCGGCGCTCCCCGGCAGCCATCTTGGACGGGTCACATGAGCGCGGCTCGGGGCCGGGGCCGTGAGGGCTCCGGGGGCCGGGAGGGAACCGGGAGAGCCCCGGGGACCGGGACCGGGGCACCGCGAGGGCTCCGGGGGCTGGGGCAGCGATCTGGGGGCCGGGAAGCAGGGCAGGTCCCGCAGCCAGCCTGAAGCACCTGCACACGGAAGCAGGGCTGTGAGACAGGCCTGGCCAGGACAGAACACTTTACTCGGTGTTCACTATTAAAGGGCGTGGAAGATGAGGAAAGAGTTCACCTTTGAACAAGCTAGGAGAGGAACAAAAAGTAGAGGTTTTTACTGCAATCTGTGTCCCCAGACATAATTTTCAATAAAAAAAATTAGTGTGTTTTGACGTCTCAGATTTACACAGTTCGGTTGTGACAGCTTAACGAGCTCTCTATTACTCTGCCTGTGAATCAAGGCGTTGTGACTTAAAGTGGAGGATTGGTATGACAGGTGCACTGCTGTGAAGAGGAATTGTCCCCGTCACCACATGAAAACAGCTCCTCAGGAAAGCCACTCCACTGATGTGCAGGGGCTGGGTTTGGTAGAACGATACACCATGAAGGGGAACTGAAATTACCCCACTATGAAAATCTGATCTCGCTGTGTGCCTCAGATGTTGATGCAGCCTACTGATGTATGGCTTGGTAACTGTTTTTCCATGCGGCAGCCGTGTGTGCTTGAGATATGTCACTCCTTTAGTCACGAGGTAGTAGATGCTGCATACAAGCTTTTTATGCTATGTAAAGTCTTTTGGGTGTTTTTTTTTAATTAAGAAATTGGGGAAGGAGGCTAAAAAAAAGAGAGTTAAAGGTCAATTGCTTTAGCCTTGCAGCAATATAAATCTTCAGATCTACATATATATATATTTTGTTTTTTTCCTAATATAAGCTACTTTATGATCGATTCTGCCTTCTTGGCTTCTTAGACACTGAAAATTTAACAATTTGTGTTACACAAAGCACACGGAAGCTCTTGTATTTTTGTTGAGGATTCAGAGATCAGCAGCCTCTTATTCACCCATGATTCAGATGAGCTAAGTATAGGCTTTAAGCTACTTTTGCTAAAGGCTGCTAGAGTTAAGTTCTGCTCCATCTTGTGGACTCCAGCAGTATTGGGCTGTTCTTAAGGAAATAGCTCAGCTCTGTATGTTGCTGTCTTGCAGTTGAATATATGAATATACCTCTTGACAGGAGTGAGACTTGATAGTGATTTTCTGCCTTTCATTAACTACCCAATATTAGAGTCAGGGTGGGGAAGGTAGTCTTGAATAGAAGCAGAATTCTAAGAATTAAAATAATATTTTTTCCCCAATGCATCTGAAGAATAGGGCATAAAAGTTTTGTGACTGAGAACATAAGAGTTAACCAAGGCTCCTCTTTACCTCATTATGTTGCTCCCTTAAGATAAGGATGCCTCAGACTCCTCTTTACAGCCTCCCAGTGAGCTATTTTGTAAAAATAGGAAGTGAAGTTATCACATAGTCTGTGATCATCTTTTCTTATGTTACTATTAAAGAAACATTTGATCATTTTATTTTGTGTGACTGATGAGGAAAATTTACACTGTGCATAATAAATGTGCTCAAACTTTTGCTACACATGATTTAATTGTGCTTCACTTACTACTGTTTGGTCAAAATTACTTAATCAGCCACTGATTGCTTTAAATGCCCTCTGTCCTCATGCTTTTTGTTTTAAAGCAAGAAAGAAGTCTTGTGGCATTGTAAGGGAGCCCTAAGTTAAAGAGATTTGTTTTGTTTACAAAGTACAATTTCCCAAGGAGTCATTTGGGGCAGCCAATGAGGGTGAAGTTAATACAGAATACAGCTTTAATCACATTAAATAAAACATGAAAAAACTCAAAACCAAAAGTGATGTAACTTTGGTTGCAGCTCACTGATTTATCAGGGAGGGGCACTGTGCATGAATAACTCTGATTGCTTTTAGCTTGGAGATCGGGCTTGTTTTGGTCTTCTGCAGATGATGGTGTTTCACCACTCTTCTTTTTACAGACCACTGGTCCAGCTCTCGCTACTCATGTGAAGATGAACAATATTTTCTTTTGAAAACCCATTTTGTGCCTAGTTTTTGTCTGCCATAAATGTCAGTTCTGTTTAATCACAAAAATACTTTAAATAGTTAGGGCTCATTGAAAAGTTAGGGGACTAAGTGACCCACTTACACCTTTTTGCTTTTCCTAATCAAGGTGTTTCTAAAGAAAAAATACCATTATGAAGCTGAGATAAGTTTTGTTCTTTTTTCATGTGGATCTTGCACAGCCTTGTTTGGTTTTACTGACCCCCTCTTCTTTGTCTTCTTGTGTGAAAGGATAAAAACTAATTTTTGAAATACTTAAAAACTAATTAATTCAAAGTATAGAAAAAGATTATTCTAGAAGAATTTCTATTTTAATAAGGAAATTGTACATTTAATATAAATGTCTGGGTAGCAGAATGGAAGATAATTAATTTTAGAATAGGAGAAACAAAATTTTTACTCAATGATACTTGGCAAGACAGTTTTTTTGGCTAATTCCTGTTTATCTCAGATTTATTGTTTTTTGGGGGGGTAATGTTTTAAGGAACCTTTTTTGCCGTTTAACATTTCAAGTTAATCACACACTATAAATATTTTAAAACAGCTAAATGCCACTGTGTGCTAAAGGGTAAACTTTTGTGATTAGCTGTTATTTATACTTTGTATTCCTATAACTTTTTCAGTCAGCAAAACAGATTATATTGCAAATGATCCAGTTGAGTTTTTGACCTTTAAAACGCTGGTGGGAATAAATACCAAGTGTTTCTGTAGTTGGGAATAACATAAGACACCCAAAATGGTGTGTTGTGTGTTGACAGCACATTATAGAAGTTTTACAGAGCAATACAGATCACAGTGTTTGTTGAGAATTGCTGGTGTTGAGAGGTTGCTGAGTAGAGCTGCATCCACAAGTCCTGAGCCACCACTCTGTGAGCAGCACAAGGAGCTGTGCATGGACACAGTGCAGCCATCCAGGGTCACTCCCAGTGACTGCAGCAGTGTCCAAGAGCCATGAAATGTTCCTGGTACTCCCTCTCCATTCCTCAAACCACTGAAACATTCTTCCCTCTGGCTACGGGGGTGAGTGAGTGCCATTTGGGGAAAGATTTTAGGAAATGATAACATTTCCTTTCGACATCATCAAAAAGCCCCCAACTCTCAACAATTTCCATGTCCATTAATGAATTCCTCCCTTATAACAGTGATTAAGTAATTAGAGAAGTTTTAACTGTTGTTCTACTTCTAAAACAGCTAATTAGTTAAAATAGTTTCCTATCACTTCTAATAAAAAAGTGATTTAAAGAAAACCAAATTTCCACTTGTGTCATTTCACCTGTATTGGGTGAAATAATTTTTTTAAATGTCAAAGCCACAACTTTATGCTCCCTGACCCCACTGCACCAGCTAATGCCATCCTTGCAAAAAGTCATTGTTAATGACAGAATCAGCTGTTTGAAACTTCTTTCTAAAATCATTAGAGTCCCTAAGAGGACATGGAAATATTTATAGCTGGAAATGTGTGTCATTGTAGTAAATAAAGGAAAAGACAGTAAAATGTGGAAGAGAAACTGTTGGCATGAAATCAAAAGAACAGCAGCTCACTCAGTGTAAGTTTAAATCAGACAGTTAAGACCAAACACCCACCAGATATATGTTGAATGACAGTCTGAAGAAAAGTCCAGGATATTTATTGTTCTACTCTGAACTGTTGCCTGGTTTTTAGAAAAAAAATAAAAAAAAAATTCTTTCAATAGGAGTATAGTGGACTAAATGTGGAGTATTAGAAAGAAGGTAAAAAACCCCCACTGATTTTCGTTTAGTTATTTAACATTTGTTGGCCCTGCAAACAGAGGCAGGGGCAGAACTTCCCAGCAGGTGACACTATGGCACCACTTTATTCAAGAGCAGCCTCTAGCGCCCAGCAAACACCACATCCCGAGAAAACACGGAGAGCTCCCAAGAAATAGAAAAGAACCAAGCTGAGATGCTCATCTGAGCGACCCCTGAAGCTGCTCTGTGACAGAGACCTGGGGGAAAGGAGGAGCTCCTTGGCTCCTTTTACAGGAGCCTCAGTTGGGGACTGCTGGATGAGTGTCCAGGAATGCTCTCTAATGGAACCATGGCATCCTACCTGTCCGTGAATCAGGGTCATTTACCAGTCCTGGAGTTTCGTGTGGGATTATAAAGTTATTAGTATTTTACAATGGATGCTTTTCTGTTACAAGTTGTTACATAATGTTCCAAGGACTTTATGAGTAGGAAGGTTTGGATAAATGGTATCATTTGGTCTGGTCTACTAACAAACAGACATCAAAGCACATCTGTTTGAATACCTTAATTTCTAGACTTCATGACCTGTGTGGTTTTAGGTTACATTTTTGATGGCTTTTCAAGGCCCTTTCCTTTCCTTTCCTTTCCTTTCCTTTCCTTTCCTTTCCTTTCCTTTCCTTTCCTTTCCTTTCCTTTCCTTTCCTTTCCTTTCCTTTCCTTTCCTTTCCTTTCCTTTCCTTTCCTTTCCTTTCCTTTCCTTTCCTTTCCTTTCCTTTCCTTTCCTTTCCTTTCCTTTCCTTTCCTTTCCTTTCCTTTCCTTTCCTTTCCTTTCCTTTCCTTTCCTTTCCTTTCCTTTCCTTTCCTTTCCTTTCCTTTCCTTTCCTTTCCTTTCCTTTCCTTTCCTTTCCTTTCCTTTCCTTTCCTTTCCTTTCCTTTCCTTTCCTTTCCTTTCCTTTCCTTTCCTTTCCTTTCCTTTCCTTTCCTTTCCTTTTTATAAAAGTGCTGTAAATGGACTCAACTGAGGGGCATAGGGTCAAAGGAATTATAAATGTGATTACAGGCTGAATCCTAGTAAAATATGAATGCAGTATTTTTGAAATGTGCTGACATTTTTGCTACTTAAAGCAGTTTTCAACTTGCACACATGAGAATATTTATGTGACTTAATTAGCTGAAGAAATGGGCTTGTATCGTTCTATTAGTGTAACAGAAATTATGCAAATTGCAGAAGAAAATGTTGTTAGTTATTATATCAGCCAATGAAATACATTGTGTACTCCCTAGACAAGTTTAGGAAAATACCTTTATGCTTTACAAAACTACTGTTAGTTATTTTATTCATCTGTTTCAAAAGCAAATTTTGGAAGTCCATAAACATTTAATCCATTATCCGTAACCTAAAGAACATTTAGGTTCTTGCCTGCAGTTCTGGTGACGCTGCACTCGTGCACTTGAGGGCGCAGTGTGGCACCAACCAGCTCAGGTTTCTCCACGAAGAGTTGAGGTTTTATGACTGAGTCCCCTCTGTAAGGTGCAGGACACAAAAAATTGGAAAAATTGCAACAAGTAATGTGAGAAATGCAAATCCTGATTTTCTGCTGCATTTGATTGTCTCATTTTCTGATTTATCTATGAGTGACGCTGCATACTAATCAGTAAGATATTTAGAGAGCTTAAACCAAAAGTGAAGTCAATAAATCTTTAGCTAGATTTTTCTCTGTTTTAAACAGAAACAATATCTTCTCTCACTTCTTTCCTTTCCTTCCTCAGAGTGTTTTTCCTTGCAGAGCTGTAACTTAAATTTGGTATACCACACTAAGGGATAACTCCCAGACCCTTTGATTCAATAGGAATTTTTATAGGGTGAAAAAGGGAAAGAATGTTTTACAGATATACAAAAACACCCTAATTATTGAGAGAATCAAAGGGAAACCTGCGTTTGGTTAATGCAGGTGTGCAGTTCAGCTTCACCGTGTCTCTGTTATCAGCTCCCCTCATTACATGTTTGGCTAATTTCTCATCAGGCCTTTCCAGGCTTGATGGAAGTTCGAGTGGGCAGGTTAGATGTTAACAGTGAGATTGCTTAGTGATCTCTGACCAGAAATCCTTTGAAATATCTTCACTGATCCATCTGAGGGAATTAATCATATGTAAGCATGTCACCTTTGGAAGCAGAACTGAAAAACAGGGCTCTACACACTTTAGTGGTTTAAACTACTTTAAAGGGCCACTGGAGTGCTGCTGATCCCTGTTCCTGCAGCTGTGTGTTCCCATTTCCTTACAGAGCCCTGCTCCCCATCTGAGCTCCTGAAAGCCAGTGGCAGGTGGAAGCAGCAGGAAAAGCAGGCTGGGGCTCTGTGCACCCCAAGGCCACCTGCCTTCTTGTCACCTCTTGCCTCTGGCCAAAGCCCCTCCTCACCTCCCTTGGCCATTTCAGTGCACTGAGTTGGCAGAAAACTAACACAACAAAAGTGAATAATTGTTCTGCTGATTTAATGCACTGAAAATGTCATATTTTCCAAATTGTGTATTGGAAGAATCACCTCCTATATGGATGTCCTGTTCAACCCCCAGTTTTCTGTCTGCCCTGAGTTCTTCATATGGCAGAGACTCCACATGGCAGATTAACGAAACGAATGACAGAGTTACTACTGGAGTGTTTTATCTTCAGTATTCTTCTTTCCATCTTTTCTCAGTCATAGGGACTCCTGGCATCATACCAGCATAGGGGGAAAAAAGGACCAGAAATAGAAAGAGGAATCATTGCTTTGGTAAATACCAAAAGCTTCAAGTAACCAATGGATCAGAGACTTTGTGATCAGAACTTGTATCTAAAGGAGCCATCTTTAGATAAAGAGAATACAGAGAAAACAAGATGTGGGTGTAGACTGAAGGCTTGTACGTGCACCAGCAGAACCTCCCCAGAAATCACCAAATTATTATTATTTTGATTTTTTTTCTGTTTAGATCCTCAGTTTATACCGTTTCTGACTCACACATTCACCTTGAATGCTGATGATATTGTCATATAGGCAGATGTAACTTCCTTCCTCAAATACTGAGAAACAGAGTAACCAAGGAACCATGGCAGAATTTTCAGGTAGGAAAAGAAAAATAGAAGGGTCTAAAAACAGCAAATGCATTTAGTGTGCTACAGGTGGCACTGACAGAAGTGTATACCATGGCAAATTTCTGTTGACACCTCACCTGATATAATACAGATCTCTTTAAACTATCTCACAAAATCAAGAGAATTCCTTTTTCTACAGCAGACCTCCTTCTTAGGGGTGAACGTTAAAAGCACACAAAGATGAAAGTTACAGAACTGTGAAAGAGCCATAATTTATAATAACTTAGGTGGCAATAAAGAAGTGTAATGATGGCTTCAATGAAATAAAGTGGAGATTGTTAATCTTTTTTAGGTGGAACTTGTTTAAAATTTCTAGCAGTGTGAAAGAAAGAGACCTCTAATTGAATTGCTACTTTGTGCAAGTGGGGAGGCAAAGACACCCCTGGTAGATCACTGTGTTTTGTTAAAAGAGAGTGGTAATTGGCATCCCACTGTTAAGATACAGTGTCTTGCCATCTTTCCTTTTCCCCTTTGGTCTAATAATTTCAGAAGATTTTACACATTGCCCTGATTGCTGTTGGAAATTGTTTTAGTATTAGTAGCTATTAGTATTAGAAATAGAAATAATGTTAGTATTAGTAACTGTAGCAAAATTTTTAGGACCTCTTTTAAAAAGCAAAAAACGCCTCAAACCCTCATCAGAAAATGTCTCTATTGGCTTTTCTATTGGCTTAACTAAGTGAGGAAGGAAAAATGTGAAGCCCAAATGTAGTATAAAGGCTAAAGTTGAAGAGTTTTGTTGTTTTTCTAATAAGCATAAACCAAACATGTTTGGATTTTAAGTACAAGAAGAGCAATAAAAAATCCTATTATTCTCTGCCAATTATCACTTCAGGCTGTGATCTTGTCAGAATTCATAAGCTCCCGGTGCAGCATCCAGTACTGCCAGGAAATGCTGGTATTGATTCCCCTGAGTCAATGCTTTATCATGGTTGGAGGTGAGGCCACCCAAGGCACTGTCACATAATCCTGAGGCCCTGCTTTGGTTTTTACCTGTGTCAGGGTTGCCATATGCACTCTGTAAACACAGAAAGAAAATATCTTTTCTTTCCCTGTATTATATTGGTGAGTAACCACTGCTGTCTTGGAACTCTCACAACAGGCTGAATTTTCAGGTGCATCTCCAAAAGTTCCAGTTATGATGGTCCTTGTCAGTCAGGCATTCCCTCCCAGGACCTCAGAAACATTAGGTCCTCAGAAACCAGGACCTCAAAACACTATTGGTGTTTTTTTTTCTTAAAAATCCACCACCACTTTCAGGTAAAGGAGAAAATCGGGAGATGCTGTGGAAGAAGATGAGTAAATGGGATTTAAAGGCAGTCCCATTTGTTGTATTTTAGTTGCAAATTGAAAAGTCATTGATGAGTTGCATGGTGTCAGAAAAATAGTTGGCTTTGATTTTTGGAGAAAATGTTATGTTTTTATGTAAGAGAAAAACTGCTTGATTAAAAACTTTACAGTTTACTATTAAGTGACACTGCTTTTTACTGATAAGGAAAAGCTTAATGGCTGAGACACTGCAGGGAAACTTAGATATTTGTTCTATTCCCAGGTCTTGGGTAGTTTATTTATGTTGTGACACATTGTTTATGATTCCAAACTTTGCCTTAGTGTTCTTTCTGCAGAATGGTCACTATCTTCCTTAATTTTTTCTATGTTAGCTGCAGGCTGTTTGGAGCAGGGACTTCTCATTGTATTTCTAAATGCATGTATCATGCCTGGCACAACCAGAGCTAATGTGGTTTGGGTAAGTAGATATATATTTAAAGCCACTCTTTAAAAAAATTACTGTAAAATGCTGCTGTTGAATTGGAGTGCTTCCAGTTAAAGTTACTTTTATGTCTGGTTATAGAGAAAATGTTTCACACTGAAAGCTATAAATTTTCATTAACCAAAACCAACTAAATTTGCCACAGGCTTCTAACTTCAGCTTATTATGTGTCTTTGAAAGTAAAGTATTTCTGCTATTTGTTATTTGTAGAGACTGAGCTGCAAAATCTATAACTGCTCGAGAAATTATGTAGATAAGATGGATCCCAGAATAAGGAAGATAGAGGGAAGGAAAGAGCAAAATTTTGTCCTGAATAAACAGAATGTGAGAGAAGATTTTGAACTAATTTAAGACTGTAGGATAACAGAGAAAAGTTCTATTTTTTCCTTTCTATGAGTGACTTATGATCTCTTTCTGTTGTGCTCATATTTTATAAAACCCAGTTAAAGAAAATATCAGTTTGATTTCTGATACTATTCATGGCCACTATTTTATCATAAATCCAGCTTTTTTTTCAGGCTAGCCTCTGGTTAATGCAGATACAGGAAAAAAAAGCCACTATGGATCTAGGTGCAAGTTAAATTTTTCAAAATAATTTCTGATACAGATCTCTTTTCATTTGACTGTGACATTCTGCAGAGATTCCTAATTAGCTAAACTTCTTTTTAAATTCAATTTTAGATCAGAATCAGAACAGTCAGTTGTTTGATTTCCCACTGGTGGGGAAGTGAGTGAGCAGCTCCATGGTGCTTAGTTGCCAGCTGGGGTTAGAGCATGACAACTCATTATGTAAAGCTTTACTCCTAGAGCAGCTCTGAGATGCACTGAGCACAGAGTCCAAAGGGAAATACTTGCTTTGTGCCTGAAGTATCTCTGAAATTTATTAAAACCAGTTTTGCAGTAGTTTGGAGGCAGTGCCTAGATCTGAACTTTGGGCCTTAATCCTCAATTCTGCCATTTGTGTTTCTCTTCCTCCTTCATGTTCCCTAAGTGGGCAGAGGTGTTGGTGTCATGACTAAAATTTATATTGCTTTATGAAGGGGAACTTCACTGGCATTAATGAAAGATATGATCCCTGTTTGTTGAGAAGGAAAAAAACCAAATTATTTTAGATCTTACCAATCCAAATTTCAAACTCTGCTGTGAATAATTGACATGAGATCCAAATCTCTGTAAAGTAGCCTTAATTTATACTCATTAACAGGACAGAAGCCACAGGAAGCTGGTAAGAATTTGCTTTGAGAAATTTCCTCTGGTTAGGGGCCTTCTTCATGATAGCAGTTGTGAGGTTTATTGTCACTTTAATTTAAAATTCCAGAAAACCTTTATATTTCAGGACAAATGAAATATAACATGCATTGTCCTTAAGGACCATAGGAAGAAGAGATTGAACTGAGGCTTATTACAAATTGTAAGAAACAAACAAACAAAAAAAAATCTCAGATGTTTTCCTGCACAGGTTAATAGATGTTCATCTTTGGCATTAAGTCTTGCATTATGTCTGAGCCAGAGCAGGAGCTCACAACCTCCTGAAGAATGTCACTTCCTGCTTCTTTTTTCTGCTTGTTTGTCATCAGCATGTTCCTTCCTTCTTCTTCCTCCCTTGGCTCAGGAACTCGTCTGACACTTACCATGAGCTGATTCAGCTAAATCTGACTAAAGGAGCAGAAAACTACAGGCCTCCATAAAAACCCCCCACAAAAACCCCCACCAACCAACCAACCAACCAACCAACCAACCAACCAACCAACCCCAACCAAACACCCCAAACCCTCTTTTTTTTTTTGCTTAGTTGGAGAGCTGAAAGATCTCACTAAAAGTCAAGTGAGTGGCAGAGACAGTGCAAGGATGAAAACATAATTGAAGAGGGACCTATTCTCTCCATGGGAAATTATATCTCACTTCAGTTACAGGGCAGGAACTTCTGTTATTAAATTGAAAATCTAGATGTAATCCTTTTTATTTTCTAGTAAGTCTCTCCCTCTCACAATTTAAAAACTTTTAAAATGTTACAATATGCATTTTTAAAAAACCATGTCAAATATTAATTTGGAATGTTACATTTTTTCTCTTTTTAGAAGACCATCAATACAAAAATCCAATCTTTGTGAATCATGCAAGCTGACAATGACATCTTCAGTATCTGCTGCAGTCTGAGAAATCTGTTCTATAGGTGGAACTTAGCAATCTACTTTTCTTTAGCATATGCATAATTTTTTTTTTTATTTGAGTGATCTTGCTTAGGAATAAAATAGTCAGAATTTGAGCCTTGCAAAGACAAAAAAATTAGGCATCTCAGGAAATGCCATGTTCCCATTTTTTTTGATTAGTTCTCTTTCTACTGGTTTGACCTGTTAATGACCAGTTCTGGCCATAGTTAGACCAGTCTGATTTCCATATCACTGTCTGCAAATACTTGACTTTTTCCTTCCACTGTGACAGTTTCCTACCTGCTGTGGTGCAGATCTGATGAGAATTCAGCTGCTGTGGGAAACGTGGCACCAACACTCTGTGATGACTCAAGAGCTGGCAGGGAGCCCTACAGTTTTGCTGAGTAAGTTGTTATTCCTGAGTTTGCAATTTAATCACTTATATTTTTGCTGGAAAAACTTATACTATGATGTGAGAGTTATTATGGCTTGTTTTTAGTTTTCACATTCTCCCACCTATAACTTTTTCTGTTGTTTTATGGTATCAGTCTAAAATAAGAGTTTAAAAGCAGTGGTCTCCTTTTCAGAATCTGAGAATCTTTCACACATCTTCTACTCTGAGTTGTTTCTTACTGCTACATTGAATTGTAAAGCATAAAAGAAAGAACCTGATGGTGTTTTTTATGATGATAACAGAAAATATTATGAAATAAGAACTATGCCTTGATATATGTAGCAATTTTTGCTGCACTGAATTTCTGTCTCAAAATTCCCAGACTTTTCAGTCTTAAAAAAGGCAGTTTTTTTTGGTACTACTTGTAGAAACACTGCATTGTACAATCGGAAATAAAAACCAGATTTCACAAGGTTTTACATTTTTCTTTACAGAGATACACTCAATTTTTATCTTAATCTTGAAATATTGTAACAACTCATGGGATTAGTTTAAAAAGACCTCAGTGTGCTGCTACCTCCACATTTGCAAACGAAACTTAAGAAGCCCAACCTGGGAAACTTTTTTTTAATTTAGTTCTGAGTACACAGTTCATTACTGTCACTAAAACACTCAGATTTAGCTTGACTTAAATGTCAGAAAATATTATTCAGGTGTAGAAGACACCAAAGATCACATCTAACTGTTATATTGAATCTTAATTAGCAGGGAGACCATATAAAACTCAGAAGCTTCTGTGAACTAAGAAAACAGCCCTGACATTCTCTGCTCAGTTCTGGATATTTGTTACTGGCTTTGATCTCCAGTGATAATCTCCAAAGACCCAGGATTGTGGCTTGCTTAAAAATTTGGTTTACATTCAAACTTTGCTCTTAAGTCATTATTACCAAATAACTGGAGGGACTAGAACCTCATAAAAAGCATTTTATTTCCCATTACAAGAGTTAGAGTTCAGGCAACAACATTACATAAAGCAAAGCTTGTTTCTTCTCTGCAGCTCAGTACTAAGTATGTCACTATAGTTAGTAACACTAAGTGTAGTGTTAAATAAATTCTGTGCATTGACACTCTGTCCTGTTTGGGTTTTATAAGAATCAGCAGGTTTTGTGCAGGTCCCATGATGTTTAGAAAATATCACAATATTTTTAAAAGATGCAATAACCAAATATTTGAGAAAAGGCCTAATGCATCTTCGCTTGAGATAAGACCACAGCCCACATCGTGGTTAATGGACTCTTCTGGCAAGTAGGGAAAAAAATATTTTTTTTTTCTTCTAGATTTTCCTCTTTGATATTTGTTCTTGGCAGGATTATTTCTAATTAGATTGTTCTTTTTCCCAGTCTCAGAAGGGACACATGCAGTGTGTGAACAAGCCGACTTTGTAGCTCATGCAGCTAATAAAGTGCTCTGCCGTAACAGCTAAATTTGCATTTTTAAGAAGTCCATTGTCACGACTAATTACATAATTTCTCTTTGTTATGGGAGAATGTTATGGGAGCAGTCTGTGAAAGACTCTGCATCAAACGTCAGATTATTTGGACTTTTATTATGGTTAAGTTTATGAATTTGCAGTGTGATCTTGAAAAATGTTTCAGGTGCTTAGAAGCGTGAGGTGAGTTTTATTTGAGAGGGCCACGTTAAACATTCTCTCGTACTTCTCTTGTAATTTGATTGGCACCATATCACCTGTATTATACAAGATTATTGGGATATCAGTATCTGTTTGTTTTTTCCTGACATTTCCATTGTTATGAAAAGCAAAGTTGAAATCTCATGTCAAAGAAGTTGGAAAATATGGTTGTGTTTGTATTTAAACACAAGCAAAGCAACTCTAAGCCTGTTTTCTCATTTCTGCCTTGAATAACTAAAAATCATTCCTGGTATTTTCTGGATTTGATATCTGCCAAGATAAATGAACTAATACACAGGCTTCTGTGATGTGCTGAAAAAGTAAATGCACTGGGAAACCTTTCTGAATATTTATGTAATGTTCCCATTGCTGTGCATTCTGTGGGAATGTTTTGAGTGAGGACAAATGGGATCAACTCTTGGATGCTGAAAGTGATGCTTGGAGAGGATGAGACAATTTACCATTATGAAGTTGGGTGGGAAACCTTTTGGTTGGCTGCAGCACACAAACCCTGATTACTTTGTGCTACTGAAGCCTGTGTTTATCACCGTGTTGTGAGCAGGTTTCAGTCAGTGCTCAGCTGGCATTTTTTATCCATTTTTAATCAATTTTTTAGAATGGAACTGATACAAACTTGTAGTTTTCAGTTTGTGGGATGTTCTGAATTCCACGTTTTGTTTTCATCTCAGGATATAAATCAATACACTTTGCAAAACAATTCTCAATGCAACTTTGTTTACACTGACACATTGCTGACAAAAACAGTCTGTGATAGTCCAACATAATTTTTCCCATGGCTGCTTTGCTGTGTAGAACTTAATTCTGGTCTGTTCTGGGAAACTTCAGGTATGTAACTATGTGTCCTCTGTCCTTTGGAAGCAGAGTGATACCATTGTCACAAAACATACAGGACACTATGAACACTGTAAGCTTTACTTCTGAATTTTAGTAACAATCTTGCCAGTTTTACCTTTTGCTTTGGATTATTTGTGCTTTCCTACGTTTTGGATTTCATACTCAATTTAATGGCCAAATTCCTTTATTTTCATAGCAATTTTTTCAATGTTTTCAGGAAAAGCATGTTGAGGTGTAAATTCTAGACCATGACCTCACTCTGGTGGGTCTGCTTAAAAACTGAAAGACAAGAGATGTTGTCCCAGAATTTACCATCTCTGTGAAGTTGTTCTGTGGCTCTGTTTGACAGAGAATGGTCAGTCACACTGATTGTGTTAGATCTTACCTGGATTTATAGGTTATCAGTTGCTGTCTGGGCAAATCTTTCTGCAAAACCTGCTGAAAACTGCTGTGCCCAGTATTTGTGACATTGTCAGGTGCAGCTCTTCAGCGACGTGGATGTGTCTTGAAGCCCAAACTTCACAAGCTTACCTAGATGAAAATGATTTTATATTTTCTTTTTATAAAAGAATTATTTTCTTAAATGCCTCCTGTATAATTGGATAATGTGACTTATTTAAATGTTGGAAAATAGAGAACAAGAAAAAAAAAGAAAGAAGCCAGGTGTGCTGAATTCTATGAAATTTGTGTGCTTAAGGAACACAATTTTTAAAATTTTTTTTTGTGACTATTGATTATCTTTGGTTCTCATTGAAAAATACTAGTGGAAAGGAAATATGTGTTCATCTGCTGTGCAGGAAGTGTGGTTTGACACAACCAAGTGTCTTTTAGGTGGTAGATCCTTAAAATAATTACATAGGAGTTACTTTAACTTAATTTAACTTTATTTAAGAAACAATACAAAATGTAGGTACTTAGCTGGCTTTCAAGAAAGAGGAAATATAGGGCATATAATAACATGTTACATTTAGAAATCCATAGAAACATGACTTTTCATTGCATTAATTGTTTTCCTACTATTGCATATATTAATTTTTTATTTGCTAATTTCTACCTTTCACACTTATTCTAGACGAAGTCACTCTATTGTAGTCTGTAACTGTCAACTATTCCCTTCAAGAACAGATTATTTACCATTTTTTGAGTTTACTGTTGGTGAAGATTTTAAATAATTGTAGCAGGATTGGCTAAAGTCTGTAAGTCACATGATATTTGAGCTTTTTATCCTATTGAATTCAGGAGCTGAAAGTGACATAGTAATGCAAAGTCAGAAGGGGGAGAAGTGGATCAATATATTGCTAAATTCTTATTGAAATTCTCATGCTTAGACTGTTCTGGGCGGTTTTATTTCTGCTTAACATTTACTGAGTAAAAGTCATTGCCCTAGAGATGCGAGATTTATTGACACACAGAGATGAAAATGATTAGCTAAAAGGTTTCTGCACAAAGAGAATCAGAATCAGCCGAAGCACTACAGGGTGGCTCATATACAGGAGGCTGAGCAATTTTAAATAAGTTATTAATGTTCAAAGCTGAAAGCTGAGGTTGTTAATATTATACCAATTGTTTATTCTTTGCTTCCTATGGAGGAACCATAAAATTCTGAAAATTTCAGCTATATATATAGGCTTATATATTCTATACACACACACATTTTGCTTTTTAGAGTTCATAAAGGTTTTATTATGTTTCCATAGATTTATTTTCTAATTAAGTACATGGTTGTTTATTTATAGATACCAGCTTTTGAAGAATTGACTATATAGAATGTTCCCACAGTCCTGACAAAGGTAAAGCTCTATGACAATATATTCTGGTTCATTAGGAATCATGCAGACTCATTTTTTATTTGATTTCATATGCCACATACTCAGCATCTTGGTACACCCTATTTAGCTTTTCAAACATCTGAAAGATGTCAGCATGATTTGGCTTGCAGAGCTCATGAGCCTGCCAGGAACACAAGGCAGAACCTCTGCTTTTTGGCCTAAGGAAGAGCAGGTTTTGTCCTCAGACTTGACTTTCTCTTGACTTTGCACAGGCAGAGTATAGTGAAGCCTGGAAAGTTTAATTGTCAGACAGATGAAATTGAATTACATTGTGGTTCAGTGCTCTCAGAAGTCAAACATAGGGAAAAATTAATCTTCTAACGAGGTGGCATCCAAAAGAGTTTACTAATCTTACTAAAGCCACCTAAAATCCCAGTGTCACCACATTTCTAGTGAGAATCTCTCGGGGCCACATTTTGCTTCCTTCATCAGCTGCTGAAAGGACAGTCACCCACAGAAATCTGTGGTACTCTGTAAAACCTGCTGTGTCCTGCCCTGGGCTCCAGCACAAGTGCTGCACGTGGCTCTTCAACCTGGGAGAAGCAGAGAAGGTTCTGGAAGCTGTGCCTGGTGCCCTGAGTCAGAGCTGGGTTTGGGAAGGAGACATCTCCCTGTGGAGCCTTGACCAAAGGACAGGGCCTTATCTACCATGCTGTTTCTCCTCATTAAAGCTGGAATATTCTAAGCAAAAAGAATGAAATAAAAAAGATTAAATACAACTCACAATTCAGAGAAAATGAGATGAGAGATCACTGAACACCAGACAAACCTGGAAGTATTGAATAATTGTGTATACTGTTGCAAGCATTGTTGTATGAGATTTAATTCTAGGTTTCTCACAGGTTTTAAAGCTCTGAGCAGGTTTTATTTTGAAATAGAAATGATTAAATGTAATTTTTCAATAGTTTTACGTGATTAATGTAACAGGCTGATTTTCCTTTGAGTACATCATAAATACCATTCACATTGGTGTGCTATATATGGAAAGTTTTATTGCTGCAGCACTTTATGAAATTATTCTTTGGGAAATTATAGATATTCAATGAATAATTCAAGAGAAAGAATAAAACAAAATCTAATAAACTCTGCGTATGACTGAACTTTGACATTATTACAGTAAATGTGTATACACAAACCTCGCTGTTATTGTGGAAAAATGATCCAAGTAGAGACTGGATTTTGTAACAAGAGATGTTTCCACACTTTGATTATCAGAGTAGAAAAGTGACAATTATTAACCAATTGATAACCTGAACACCAGTCACACTTTCTTCTATTTCCAGAGAAGTGAAGAGCAAAAGATATAAAAGATAAACTGTTGAGGAAACACTGGAATTTTGCCTGGGGTTCCAAGCATTATAACATTTTCTGTAAGTCTCAAATACTCCTGTAAATCAGAAAATTGAGAACCTTTCAGAAAGCAACATTTGAGAGGATTGTACTAAAAAGTGCCTGTACCCTTTTCTCCCTTCACTACTTTGGGTGAGGCAGAGATGTTACAACAGGTGGGGAGTGGAAGTGAGGGGCATGGTGTGGTCTCAGCTAAGCTGGGAAAAACTGGGGCAAGGGATGAGAGAGACTGAGCAGGTACCATCTTGGTGCTTTTTTGTGACAGCTGCAACCCAATTTCCTGCCCATACCTAATTACTGGGCTGTGGAAAATAGTTCATAAGCTCTTTAACATGTGCTTGAGGCTGGTATGAAGTGTCCCAGCCATGAACATCTTGTTTAACTCCTTACAGGAGCCTTGGCTATCTAGCAAGTGTAGAGAAGGACACCCCAAAAGCCTCTCACATGTTTTTACAGACTCACCATCCTAAAGGACAATGGAGCAGGACAAGAGAGGGGGCATTTCCTTCTCCAAAGGTTAAAGCTGATTTAGCACCTTAATCTTATGTGCCCTGAGGATTTTGTGTTCTCACCCTCCTCCTGCACTGGTGTCCTGTAGAGCTTGACCTCCTGGCTTAGCATAGAGGGGATATGAACTCCTGCAGTAGCTTCATGTTATACACTGTCTTTAGAGACATTTTTAGGCAAAAAAACCCCATCACTTCAATCATCCTTGAGCCTGGGAAAAGGAAAGAGTCCAAATCAAGCCCACCCTGTGCAGATGCAGCAGTTTCAGATATTTGTTAAGAAAATAAAGTCTTGTAGCTCCCCTCACAGAGAAATTTCCTACAAATATGTCCAACTTTCCCTTTTTTTTTTTGGTGTATAACATGGCAGCACTTCTTTAGTGACTGTAAATCAAAGTAACACCACAGATTTTAAGGGCAGCATGTGAATTTATTCCAGCTGAGTTTGTGAGTAGCTTCAGTGGTCCCAGGGATATTTATGTTAATTGGAAGATCTGATCCACTGATTTCAGTGGAGCTGTCCAACTTTCTCCAGGTGGAGAGCTGCCTACTTCCTACCACTATTTCTTTCAAATTTGTTAAACTAAAGAAAGTGATGACAAGACATAGAAAAAAAAAATAATGAGTTTGACGTGTTGATGACAATCATGGAGTTTTCTCAAGCTGAATGGATTTTTAGGTATGAACTGAATTTTGCTTTCTCCCCACTGCAGATCCCCAGCTATTCACTTTGTCCCTGGCTTGAATCAAATGAACAATCTGACTGCAGCTGAACCAGACATATGCCCTGGGACTGTGATGCTGCTGAAGCCCCTCCACAGAAAACAAGTTCTCTAAAACTAATGTAAATGAGAGTAGGATCAAGTCTTTTTCTGGTAGTGTTTGCTTGCATTAGAAAAGGGGAAAAAGAGGGAATGGTGAAAAAACAGGTAACAAGTGTTCTCATTTGTCTGGAAAAAGCACTCGTGCTTTTTTGGAATTGCCTCCTGATTTGTTATGAAACTCTGAAATTTTTTAATTTTAGTTCAGTTTCATGACTAATCACAGTTTGACAAATATGGAAATTTGTAAGTGTGGGGGAATTGATGTGCAGTAGTTTTTGTTCTTTCCCCTGTTCTGTTTGAGGATCTGCATGTTGATGTATTTATTTTGAATTAATGTTTATTTCAGTAAGCTGAGGGATTTGTTATGATTATTATGAAAGGGCCTGGTATATATGCAAATGAAATTCAGAGAAGTAGGAGAAAGGAACTAATTTGCTATTGGAATTTGAGGATAAGTTATTTTGATCAAAGCTTCTAGATAAATATTATTCCACATAGCAAACCTGTTTCTTCCTTGTCTTAATGAATTCTTGTATTGTAAATTTGTGTAAGCAAAATTGATTTGGAACACCAACATTAGTTTAGTCAGTCAGTTTATATGTTACTGGAATATTTTCAGTTACAAGCAGGGTCACAAATGTCCACCTTATTTTTAAGGAATTTAGGGAAACAATATTCTTGTCAATGTGTGGTGACTGGGTGAAGATCTAGGTTTTAAAGTGCAACTAATTTTTATGTAAATTTATTTTGCTTGCAAGGATTTTACTTTTCTAAACGTGGTTTTAGAAGACTTGGTTCTCTAGATATAATACAGGGTGCTTCTTTTTTGTTTGAAGAAAACTTGTTTCAATGTGAGTTACTTTGATACTTGCAGTGTAAACAACACACAGTGGGATCAGTTATCAAAAAGGTGACTTTCTAATGCAAGTTAAAGGCTGAAATGATGAATTTCACATCTGTTAAATAGACTTAATTTCTGGTGACATTATAAACTGAAAAGGGCAACAAGCTCCTTCTTCATCACACACAGATCTCTCCAAACAGATTACAATTTAGAATGTGTTCAGCATTGAAGGCAAAACTGCTGAATGGTCTGAAGAATGCAAGCCATCCTGTTAGGGGAATATTTGCTGACTTTTTAGGATTTTGGCTCAAGAAAATCTTGACAGATATTGCTGGATGAAGTTTTACTGTCACAGAGATGGGCTCTGGAGCAGACACTTGGTATCAGTAAATATCCACAGTAACTTGCATTATCTGACACCTGGTAAGAGCCAGTCTCATGTTCTGATATGTTCATCCTCTGTGTGGTTGGAGGATATGAACATGAAAAGCATACATTACTCATAATTTATGATTAATATGTCCTATGAAGGACACAATCAAATTTCTTATATGAGGATAGGCTGTGGAATTATTGCCAGTGTACACTGAAGGAAGCATTGACAAGTTATAGCTGAATCCATTACATTTCTACATTTCTACATTGGTGTCCAAGGTGCAAGAAAAAAATTGCAGAATCAAGTTTGTGATGCAGCTTTTCTGAGGATGCTACACAATGACATAGCTGCAGGTTTGATGCATTCTGTAACAACTACTTTGCAGCAGGACTTCCTAGTGCTGTATGATTTCTTTTCATGGTAATCTGCCCCATCTGTTTCACAGATACATTTTTAGTCCATTTCCCTTCAAACCCGTTTCCTCTCTTCAAGGTAGTGATCATATATCTACTATTTGTACTTACCTGATGAGTCTGTTATAGTACTCATCTAATTATTTCCCTTTCTTTTTATTGCTCGTGAATGATGAGATATATTCTAACTTTACAGCTAAAATTAATTTGAAAGATTGTTTTTATAGCTGATCATTTTTATATTAATTTTTGAACTATAATTTATGTGCTACTAGTAAAAATACTTTGTCATGGATACACTTCCAAGTCTTTAATTTAGTCATACTTTCAAAGGCATTACAATTGTTCCAAAGCTTTCCAGCAGAAAAATCCACTAATGGAATAGGCCTAGGCCATTTGTTTATCTTGTGGTTTTTATAATCTCTACCAGCTCTGGTCTACCTTTCCAGAGAAATTTTTTCTCTTCCAAAAATGCACTATTTGTTTTATGTAGGAGCCATTTCTAAACTCTGAACCACTTAAAATTAGCAAGGTGGCATCTGTGGAACAAGCACACCTCCACCTCAGTGCATTCCTCTCAACTGTTACCAATTCTCTGAACCTGAGGAAGCAGAGGTCAGGAAAACATGGGTATAAAGGCACCACACCTTGACCCTTCCAGAACTGCATACCTGAGAAGCATAACAAGAATTTATAGTAGAAATGTTATTTTAGAAGCATTTCTACTAAATAAAAATACCCTGCAAAGTCAGAGCTAAGAAAAGGACAGAAATAAGTACTCAACTTAAAGAGGATGACTTGTTTTCCAGAATTGTTATTTTGTGGTCCTTCCACTTCATCTGACAATTTTCTTCTGTGTTATAACATAACTCTCCATCCTCACAATTCCTTTTGTAAATATCATAATTGACTACCATCCAGAAAAGTATGATTTCTTCTTGACTTATGTACTGAAGGGCTCAATCACGGGCCTTGCTCTGACATAAAACTGGCTTCAAGCTGCTTTGAAGATTGCAACACAATCCCAACATTTTGAAAACAAGGATTCAACAATATTCTAATATCACTTACAAGAGTGTGCTGAGATCTTTGTTCCTTTTGAGAGAGGGAATGTCAGCAATGGGAAAATCTGAGGGGCCAAATCTTTAGCATTGTAATACTTTGATAATTTTTTCCTTCCTTTTTTTTTTCGTCTCCTGAGGTTATTAGTTCTGTATTTTACCTTACACTTGTGCCCTGTACGTTTTAATTAAATCCTTTTCCCAGAATAGAAGGGAAATGATAAGTATAAAATTTTAATGAAATGCTTATTTTTATGAAATATTTATACTTTTTCATTCTAGTAAACATTTTTCATTGTCATTTTGGGACAGCAGGTGCTTGAAGGGCTTTTGTTTTGTATTTTCAATGAAAGTTTGATGTTATTTGATGTAAATATCTTCTGACAAGCTAAGGGTATCGCTGGGTCATAGCAAAGGTAGTCACCCAGAGGACAGATTCACTGAGGTGTGCTGTCAGACTCATTTCCCATGCAGCCAGTCATTTAATAGGCAAGATGGTATCACTCCTGTTTAATAAAATGAGATTTACACTGGAGAACCAACAAAGAACCTTGCAGAGTTTGACATTTACTGTTAGACAGAGAGAAGAGTGATGCAGTTGCTAATGACTCTGTTGTCACCAGATGTCTAAGAATCAAACATTATAGCAACAGGTTTTTTACTCAGTCCTAATGATTCTTTCAACAGTGAATCAATGAGCAAAACAGAAGCTAATGTCCTGTTCAGGTGTACCTTTAGTCCCACAGAGCTTATTTCTGAGAAAATATCTGTTTTCTGAGTACTTTATAGCCCATTTTAAGTATCCACTTACATGTCTAGGAGGAGCAGGAGGGTTTTGATGGAGAGTGCAATGTGGCAAATGATTGCAGAGGGCCAGCTGATGGGAGGATGGAGGTCTAGCAGCCAGTTCCATGCCTTGAGTTCCATCTTCATGGTTTATGAACAGAAGGACCTTCACACTGTTTGTCCTGTGTATTACCATTAAAAAAAAAAAATTAAAATTGACCAAGGCAGAGAATTTCTGTCCACATTGTACTGGACTGCAAGCAGTGTGTTTTATGTTTTGAGTTGGTGCCATCCATGGAGGAGCACTGGAGTTTGTCACACATGGGGGCTGCAGCATGTGTTTGTAGTGACAGACCCTCAGAGCTGCTGAGCCAGAATCTGTTTTGTGTAAGCAGCCCTGCTAGTGAGGTCTGGCATGTTCTGGTTCTCCTTCAGGCAGGTCTGGCTGCTCAGTTCCCTAAGCACTGAGTGTGGTTCTATCATTTATCTGTCTTTGCTGGCTCCTAGAACCTGCCATGCCTTCTGCCATCAGCAGCCTCAGCCTCCCTTGCAGCTGCCCTCAATAGCACACAGCAGGAATAGAAGGGATGGCTGAGAAAAGACAGAAAATTCATCCTCTGTGGGAATTTTTGTGTTCAATAAGAAAGAACACTATGGAACATTGAGCCAGTGCGGCTCCAACACAGAAAGTCACAGAGTGCTGTGACCAAAAGAAGGGTTGCTACTCTGGTCAGGAATAAATAAATAGGGGAGATGCTTCTGTGGGACCAAAGCAAAGGTAATACCTGTATCATCTAAGACATTTTCTTCTTGAAAGCATTGGATTTCTTCTGATCCAGAACCAAGTGTGAAGTTCAGGATCCTTACTCAGTCCTCACTTTGGCAAATACTCATCAAAGCTCGTGCCAGAACTGAAGTCTTCAGCCATGAGATTGCTCTCAAATTCTCATAAAATGCATTGCTTTTTCTTTCTCATCATATCATGTCATATCATATCAAGACAGTGCAAGCATCAATGCCATTTAATGAACTGTAATGGCAGCTCATTGGTTCCAGGCAATAACTTTTTATTTAGCTCTATTATGCAAAGATTAATATTAGAATGATAACTTCATCTGATTATTATTTTTAAGCTGTCCCAATTTTATGGACATTGTGTGACTAAATTGTATTTGTTCTTCTTCTTCCCCTTGCAAGCAGTTTCCCTAATATTAAATCTTCCAACATCCTGCATCCTTTCTATCAGGGTGTGCTGTTGCTGAGCAACACCAGATTTGCTCTTTAAAATTATCCAGGTTTCTTTAGCCAGCTTTGTGAGTTGGTGCAGCAGGGAAGCAGTAATATGTCTAAATGCTTTAAAAATATTCATACTTTTAATTCAAATTATTTATTAATGTTTCTTGTCTTTGGGCCATCGTACATGGGTATATGGCTACACATTTAAAAATAATAGAGTTTCACATAGTTTTTTAATTCTGCTATGAGGATTTTTGTAATTATATAACTGTACTTGTATAACATACATTAACTCCTCATACATAGGTGTGAGAAGAGATAAAAATTAAAACACACATGTTCTTGGGAAAGTTCTTATCTGATAAATTATTAATTGATTTTTCCCCCTTAAGGCATATATATTTCAGCTTAACTGTCTAGATGGCTATAACAGTTGACAAAATATTTATTTTGACTTTAGAATGGAATGTTGTAGAAGTTATTTTCCTGTAGATTAAGTGGAATTAACTATTTCAATGCAGGCCCTGATATGAGTACGTTCCAAATGTTTTATTCTTTAGTGTCAATTTTCAATGACGAAAGAAAAAACTTTCATTACTTCCTTTATTGAACAGTTCCTGTGAATGTGACCATTGCTAACAAGGTGATAAAACATGTGTGTAATATTTGCACATGTGGCCAACATCTGATTAGAGGGGTTGCAAAGCAGGAGAGAGGCTGAGGTTTTGCTTACCTGGTGGAAGCTCAGACTCCTAAGAACCCTGGTGAAAATTGGAAAGCTCAGCCTCAACAGAGGACTGTCAGTGCCTTTCAGCTCCCGTGCCACAGCACAGGAATGCTTTGGGAGACAGGAGCCTTGAGCAGCTGAGCTGTGTACCAGGAGCTGAGTCTGTTTGGAGCATGTTCTTCCCTGTGTTCAGCAGAAAGTTAATGTTAGCCTGAGTTCAGCCTGTTGGAACGAGGCACTGAGAGAACACACCAGTGGCAGTAAGTTTGGAAATGGAGCTGCACTTTCAGGCACAGAAAGGAAGAGACTGGGCTGCAACTTCACACCTGCTTTCAGCGGATTTTCAGCTTGCTGTTACTAAACAGAGCAATATCTTCAGTCCCTGCCCTTCATCCTCAGCAGCATATGTTCACTGTTCTCCAGAGCTGGTGCTTGTAGAGTTTTGCAATGAGTTATATCAGGGAGCTCTTTTGACTAAAAATGAATATTCGAGGGGGTCTTGCTGGTTTGTTTTGCAGTTGCATCAATTTCTGTGTCAGACTCACTGTGCAACCATGGGAGAGCTAAAGCCAGGGTTAGTGAGGGAATGAGAAGAGCAGTTTCATAGAGAGGGGAATTTAGAAGTCCCCCATTTCCCTGGCAGACTGGGTTTATGCTGGATTAAAGCAGCTGTGTAACCATGGCCACAGATCTCCTAGGATAGCTAAAGGGTTTTACAGGTGCTCTCTGTGCTTTTCCTTGAAGCTTGTAAATACCTGCTTTGCAGAGGAATAGTGCTGCAAGAGCCTTGCGTGTGAACCCACAGAGGTTTATGGGACTTCTTTGCTGTTTGTGTGATATATGAAGAGGGAGTTCTGGGAAGACACTTTTGCATAAACCAACAGTGTAGCCCCCAGCTGAATGTCTAAGTGGAAGAATCTTGCCTATTCTCCATCATAGCTTCCTTCCTATTGACTCTCTTCTTGTGTGCTCAAGTCAATTTAACGATTTGAGATCAATTTTAAATTAAAAGCAGAGAATATCCAACCCCTGGAAGATGAAAAGAAGGAGGCAGTTGAATACACATGCAGAACACAGACAGCTAGAACAAATCCTTTGGCAGCCATTGCAGAGGAGGGAAGGAGGAAAAGCACAGCAAATAATGATCTGAAAATGTTGATTACCACATTTTTAAAGCTGTGAGAGCTCCTTGAAAATGTTGACCCAAGCAATGATTACACCTAAGAGAAACAAAAGGTAATTACTTAGGAGATAATAAATCCAAGAAGGAAGGCAAAAGTAGTATCAGGGGAAAGTGTTAAAATGTTGTGCGAAGGATGAAAGGATATTTTAAGTCCAGATGTTCCTTTATGAATTTATGGGAAATGAGCCTGCATTTGAATAGTACTTTGAAAGCCCTCCAAGGAGAGGAAAAAAAAGGGCATTTTAAAATTCTGTAATTCTAATATAGCTGGGAGAAGTCTTTTTATTAATCATCTCTCAGAAGGACATTCTCAGACACAACTCTGTATTTCTCTTTAAGAATCTCATTTCCAGCAATGTTTGTAAAAGGAATTGGCTGCACTTAAGTTGTTGATGTACTTGCACCACCATTTTTGACACTAACAGGCAATACCTGGATGTGCTTGTTTCGTTGTGCTCTGCATGTGGTTACTCACCTGTCTCCCATCTCTTTGCATGGATGACAAGCTCTCTCTGGACAGAGATAATTTTTGATTCTCTGTTGTTACTCACCTTGTGTGTCTGGGTCCCAGCCCTTGGCTACGAATCCAACAAGGATAATGCCATTCAAATACCACTAAACTTTGCCATGCTTCAATGTCTTCTGGCCTCTAACCTGTGCCCATAAGAGTGAATTTCTGCTGCCATTTCTGAAGTAAGTTTGGCTGCTCTGGACTCCTGACCCTCCCTGACCCAATTTATCAAAGTGAGTGACAGTAATTCCATTAAGTTGAACAGCTAGTTGGAGAAGAGAAATAGACTAACAAGTGAACCATATGGGCTCAAAAAGTGTTAAAACAAAGGAAATAGCTCAATGTTTGTCACTAAAAAACCCCCAAACCCTAAGATTTTTTAGTTAATTTCTTTCTAAGGTATTGAACAAGCAGATGCTGTGTGCTTTGCTGAATCATAGCAGCATGAAAGGAAAATAAAAAAAAAGACATAAATCAATGCAGTGGACATGAGAAGTGACACTGGGCGTGTTCCTCAGGATGAAAGACAAAGTTAAGCATACTATCCAGGTTCTAAAATTTATAAGTCACCTTGTATTTAGTTTCCTTCTTAGTAGAACAATGAAGGTATTTGCATGTGACCGAAGTCTCTGGCAGCACCTTTCAAAAGCTGACAATTTTCTTGCTGCCATTGGTTTACATTTTCACATTACTAGCATAAAAGTCTGGAAGAAAGACCATGGCCAGTTAATTAAGTGGAAGAGTTAGCTGAAGGTGGAGGAAAAGTGGGTTTGACAAATGAGGCTGTAGTTGTTTACTCAGTAGTTAAAGGGAATTGAAGCTTCTGGCACCCTGGTGCTCAGCCCTCTGCAGGTCAGAAGAGCAGCTCACCACTTTGGTGCACTGTACTTCAGTTCCTATGAAATCAAATTATATCCACTCAGATAAGTGAACTTATGCTTAACTTAAATCATATTGCAAAGCATTCAAGAAAACATTTTTTCCCAATTACATGAAAAAGAAGCTAGCAAAAGTCTTGAGTGATGAAGAATATTTTAATGATAAGCTTGATATTTCAAGATCTTTAATTTCAGTTTTTCAAAGTCACAAGTAGCCATGAATGCTGCACATCATTATCTAAAACAAATACTTCATGATTTCCCTAAGCACAGCCTGGAAATAATGATCAGTTGCCGCCTACAGAAGATAACAAACAACAAATACTGCACTGTAAAAAGAATGAAATTTTGCATTGAAGCACTTACCCTATGCCTCTTTTAATTTGCACATTATTCAGATGGTATCTAACAGAGTATTTACTTATATAGCAAAAGTTAAACTCATTAAAAAGCACCACCACACATGCAACTCAAGAAGTATATTTATTTTCCAAAATCTCATTAAGCTCAGGTACTTCTACATTTCCTTTCATAATAATGAAGCACAGACAGAGTTTCTGCTAGCACTGAATGAGGAATTTTTTAAAACAAGGTGCACAATTCTTAGACAAATCTGTTAGGACAAATATATTCTGCCTCCCTTTCCACTTTTGACTTCATGATGTGCCAAGGTCTTCCTTCAACACCTTGCCTAGTCCCCTTCTCCAGGTACACTTTACTACTACTACTTAACTTCAAATACTTAACTACAATAGAACTGGATATTAGTAATTGGAAGGGAGCATGAGAAACAATAACAAGGGCTTCAAAGTATAAAGTTTCCTCTTAATGTGGAGTATTTTGGGGGTTTGTATAATTAAAACCAGCACTAGATTATAGAAAGATAGTTTGGATTTTGTCAGTCCAGTTATTCCCTCAGCAACATCATCATCTTATCACCCTGCCAGGAATGTGTGTATTTGTCCACACGTGTCAGTAACTCCTTGGTAGTAAACCTGTACTCACAGATACATATTCTATAGAATCTATAGATTATATGTTTATAGCATATATAAATATAGAAAATAAATAACATTTATAATAAATAATTAAGTATTTATTATGTAAATATTAAAAACTCAGACAAACACCACATCACTATCCATTTGCGATTGAAAAAAATGTATGAATTTACATAGCTGACTTACCTAAATGCTTTGGCCTGTCCTCAAAAGTTTCTCATTTTTCAAAGTTGTTTTCAACTGGAATGACATTTTGAATTCCTCCTAGTATGAGTAATTCGACTAAAGCCTGCAAGTATTTGTTACATTGAAAAAAAGATTAAAAAAGGTGCAACTTTCCAGATTTTTTTTCTTTTCCCCCCTCTTTTTCCTGAAAGGTTCTGTAATTTAATACAAAGAACAACATCAAAAGAAAAAAGTTAAATCTATCCTCTCTCCTCATTTTTGGGGACTTGTTAATGTGACAGTGATATTTATTTTTGGCTTTTTGAATTCTCTGCAGATTCACCTTATGTTCATTTATGAAATAGTCTTTTGAAGACAAATTCAAAATTGAGATGTTTAATGGAAATGTGTGATTAACACCCAAGCTTACCTGAAATGTCCTGGGAAAAAAATCTATTGTCTGTAACTGTGATTAAAGTATCTCTGTGAGTTCTGTAGCCAAGTTTGCCAACTTTCTTATAGCTTAGTCTCCATTGCAGGGGGAGAGCAGGGGATTAAGGAGTGGGAGTTACACTTCTTTATTTTCATTATTGTAATAAAAGATAAGTATTTTTTAATAAGTATGTGAGGATGAATTCAGCAGTAGGGGTTGAAGACTAATGAAAACATTAACTTTATAATTTTCCTAGAATTGCCATTTCCATAATCCAAGAATATTCCACTTAATCAGAACCATTATGGCAGTTCCTGATTCTCTTTTCCCAGGGGTAGCACCACAGCCTGACATCACAGCCTGAGAAATCATGGAAAAAATTTTCATTGTGTATCTTGAATGTCCCTTCTGGTGCCCAGCCCAACATCTGTGCAGATGTGATGAAAGTAAATTATACAGAACATGATGAGGCATCAGAATATTCACTGGAGAGGGGCCTGTTACAGCCAGAGATGTCTCTGCTCCTTGAGATTTTACTCTGTACCAGAATAAGGGTGACTAAATTTTACAAAGATATCAGCCTGTGGTAAGGACTTGGTGCACAGTGCTCATAACCTTTGTTTGAAACCTGTTATTGAGTTTCTTTCTAGTGATGAAGTATTCACTGCTGAGAAGCAATTCTGAGCACGATGATAAAACATTGCAGACACCTAGCTGGGGATGTTCATCTGTAAAGGTGGTGTTTTTTACAGCTGAAATATGTTATGCTAAAATACTCCCAGTAGGCCTAATTAAAACTGGGAAGCAAGTGAATGCCATATTTGCCATCTTTATGTTCTGATGCTCTTAACCTATAGTACATGCATTTATGCTTCAATAAAATTCATTAAGAACCACATAACTCAGGGGTAAATGGCAGAAATTGGATTCTGGATCATTGGATGATAAACCCGTGACAGTATTTTACAGTAGTTATAATGAATTTCAGAAAACTCCTTCCAGTAACTTTGGGTTTAATCCAAAGAGTATCATAAAGCACTAAATGGTCCTATATATGAACAAATATTGAATTTTCTTCATGTTGTTGTACGTGTGAGGTACTGGCATACAAACCACAGTAACTAGAGAATCCTTTTCTCAAGGCATTAGGGTGAACCAAAAAGAGTTTCCAGAAGGGAAATGTCCTTGTCTCTCTGCCTTCAGTGTGAGCGACTGAATGCAGTAATCATTGCTCTCCTGTTTGGTTTGATATTGGCTTTCAGATTTCCAGTTTCACATCACATCTTACTGGATTGGGACACAAAACTTTAAGTCATCATTGTTTTTGCTGTATCCTCTGTACTCATTTGAGGCATTGCATTCAGATTCTGATATCTTGCTGAAAGTACTTAATAATTAATAATTACTCAATAATTAAAACTCCATATTAAAAAGAGAAGCATTTTAAAGACACTATTTCTTTGGCTAAATAGTTTTCTTAATTATTGTAAGACCATCTACTCAATACCTTATTGACCTTTAAGCACATACAATTGTCATGTTCTAATAGACAGTCTTCTTTTTTATTGATTGTTTTTCAGTTTTCTACAGAACTTGTATAGACATATCGAGCTTGTATATCGACAAGCTCTTTTTAATGTTGATTTAAATAGTAACTGTATCTTTAGTGTTTATTAGGCTTTGGAATGCCTCCCATGTGTGTCCACATGACCTGGAGCTAAGAGCTGGGTCCCAGGCAGGACAGTGACCTCTAATGGTAAATGAGCAGCTGACAGAACGAATTGCAGCGACTTTTCTCACTGTACTTACAATGAAACTGCCTTTTCTGTGCCTTTCTTCAGGGCCACAGGAGGCCCAGGCAGAGCAGTGGTCTCCCAGGGCAGCCAGAGAAGGAGGGGCAGCACCAAGAGCCCTGAGCCACTGGCAGGTTCTTGCTGCTGCCCCAGGAGAAGCTGGTGTGTGCAACAGGGTCACTGCAGGTGTGACAGCAGAAAGCCCTTGGCAGAGCCTGTCACCCCATTTATGCCATCTCATCCCTTTGAACAGTGCCAGAAGAAGCCAAGTTTTGCTCCCTTTCCACATCTCTGCCTGGTTTTCCCCTCATTTTTCCCCGCCCTGGGAAAGGTGTGCCCTGGTCCCTCTCCTTCCACATGCCAGGGTTTCCTGGTTGTACTGGAACCCTGGGCCAGTCCTGCTGTTCCTAAAGAGGCAGTGAAAGCTTTTTATAGGAGAAGGTACCATCTAGAACACAGCTGGAAAACGTGAGACAGACAGAGATCTGCTTGAACCTAGAGACATGTTTTGGGAAGTAATATAATAATCTCCTTTTTTCTGGTCAAATATGGCAAAACTTTTACCATTTTGTATGCAAAAATCATGCTAACACAAATTCAGCTCTGTATTTAATGTCTAGAAATCAGAGCTTTGTGATTATTTTGAGCCTTTTAATAGCATTTCCCTTTTGTCTTCATAATACTTGATCACATTACAAAATTGCCTATTGCTGTTGGAACTGGGGTGGTGCTGTGGTGGTAGGTCACACACAGATGTGCCACACGTGGATCTTTGAGCACCAGTCCCACCCTGGTGCCAACAGCATCCAGCAGTGCCAGCACTAACACGGCGCTGGCTTTGTACTTGTGGGTGTAATCACCAGGTCAAGATGGGAAACATTTGTCAGGGTGGAATCTGATCAAAGGAAATGAGCACATTTCTTCCCCAGTGCAGTCCTGAGCTTCCTGGGCTGCAGAGTTTGATTTGTTCACTTTTGGCTGTGTGGGAAACTGGGGATGGTTTAGCCAGGAAATGTCCCAGAACCTCGAACAGGAACTGCTCTTCAACTGCTTTGGCTGAACTTACCCTGCATCTCAGGAATGGCATCTTTTATTTTTTGCTGAAATTCACGTCTTGGTTTTTCTAACAGTTGGCAGAGATTTTATTTTGCCACTTGGTGTATTACACAGATATAGGCTGCAGATATAGGCTGCAGATCCCAGGAACTCAAGGTTTTTTCACACTTATTTCTAATATTACTGTAATTTTTTGTGTTTTGGGTTCTGGTTTTCTTCCCCCCCTCCCCCCCAACATTATGATCTGATTTGCTTTTAGCAGTTGTAACAAGAATATTAGTGTTGACACCTTCTGGTTTCATCAGTGAGATTGTCAAAATTAATCTGAAATCTCAAATATGTCCCTGACTGATTGCTTCTGTGCTGAAATCAGAAGGGGTTTATTATTCTAAATTTTCTTGCAATACTTGATCTTGAATATTTCTAGCATTCTGGGTAAAAAATGTTGTGAAAAAAAATCTGTGATTTGAGTCTTAATTTAAAATTGGATTTCAAAGAACAGACTGTTCCTGTACACATCACTGGATAGATACACCATTGAGAACACATCAAATGCTTGTACTAATAGTTAAGGCTCCTATTTTAAATATAAATAAATAAACCAGATTCATTGGCAACTGGTAATCAGTAGACTGAAGAACTTCACCAAAATAACCAAATTTCCATCATGGGTTTTTTCTGTAGTAACAATAACAATGTTGCAGAGAGTTACTAAAACAGCCAAAGGAGAAGGTAACAGATTTTGTAAATCTTCCAAAATCCATTCCTGGTGAAGTCAGAAAGTATAACATTTTCAGACTTGTATGATGGCAGAGAGTGGATTAAAAGTGTGCAGAGAGACTATGAAAAATGTATTTTATTATTCTTTCCTGGTAGAATATTCCTTTTTGTCAAAATTGTAAGCTTCAGGTTAAAGTTGTCAACTGAGATTGAAGTGAAGGAAGAACAAGCAGTGCTATGTGGGCCTTGTGCTCAGTGTAAGCATATTAAACTACAGTGATTATCCCAGAGTTTTCTAATCTACATAACTGGATCATTTGGGGATAGATTTAAAATTATTTGATATAATAATTAACTCTGCCAAATGTCTTTTTTCCCTGAGAACTACTGGAAGATTTAACAAATAAACACTTTGTGAGAATTCCCCAATATATAAAAAATCCTATTGTTGTTTCATAATCCTGTAAAAAATTGCAAGAGGTTAGATTGTAAGGAAACTTCAGTGGAGTTTCAACTTTAATGTGAACAATTACATTGAGTGCTCTTGTATAGTCAGTAAAAGAAGATATAAATATTTACTGTTGCCCAGTTGTTGTAAAGCAGTTCTTTATAATTTGCTATTCTTTTTGGCCTGCATGTTTCCATCTTTTATATAGCATATGTGTGTAATAGATATAAACAAAATGTAGTAAGATATAGAGTATATAGGTAATACATGTATTTCTGTGGTGCTATTTCCATCAGTTCATATCTAATATTTTTTGCTCTCTGGTCTAAATACCTGGTGGACTTTAGAAGTTGGAATTAACTGTTTATACTTAGCCTTTAAAATCCAACGTGATAACGTGGTGATATGGAGAATAATAACTTAGTTTAATTAAAAAAAAATTGATTCATAGCCTTTTGTAGATGTGACAAATACAGACTTGTGTATTCACATCTCTGCAAATTAGGAGTGATTGTGTTTTAACAAGGCACAAACAGTTAATAATATAATAACATATTTCATCTGTGTTCTGAAAATGGCATCCATAAGCAATTAGAAGCTAATAACTGTGTAGTGTATTTGGAACTTCATAACTTCATTGGGCTTTTCTGCAGTTTTTCTGGGGAGATCTGTGTGTGTGTGTGTTCAGCAGTGGCAGAATGAAAAGATAAGAAAGTGCTAAGGATAAGATAAAAGTGCTAAGTGCTATTACAAACTAATATACAAGAATAATAAAAATATTGTTAAGTGACCTGACCTTTGAGGTGCAAAATGTGGTGGATTATTAAATGCTCCTGTATGGTTCTATCAATCCAGACTAAAAATGGGCAGTGGGAAGAGCAGACAGAAAAGCATTGCCATGCATGGGTGTAGGTGCAGGAGCACCCAGAAATAGCTGCCTGCTTCTCTCCTGTGGTGCCACAAGCCTTGTTCTGTGGGAGCTCAGCACCTGGAAAACAAAAACCTCACCCAGCTAACAAGAAACACTTTTCCAAAGCTGTTTTCAGGAGCTGCCACCCATCCCAATGAGGTGGAAACAAGAGTCTGGATACTGCAGTGGCCTAGCCAGGAATGCAGGTGAAACCCTGGAGCACTCCAGGACCCAGCTGAACCCCTGTGCCAGGCGTGGAGGCTGTGTAGAATGCTGGAGCACAGCCTCAGTGTTGAGAATGTCTCCTCTATCTGTTCTCTAAATCCTGGAAAAAGTTCTACATGTATCCTTGATTTTATGACAGTTTATGAGGTCCTGTTAAGATTTTATAATGTGGAACTTGAATTTTTACAGAACGTGTCTTCTAAAAGAAAGCTTTAAAAATCACTAAGAAATGTTGTGACTTGTAAAGTGTCTGTGCAGTCATGGAATTCTACAGCTCCCAGAGACACAAATCAGTCACATATTATTATTTAGGCAACATGACTTAAGTTTTTAAGTTCTTGAATTTGAAAGTCTATATTGCAAGCATGAATATGCACTATTTAGAAGACAGAAAATCTGTGATGACATTTTTTGTGGCTTGTACCTTGAACCACAGATTTTATGGAGACAACATAGTTTTTATATGAAAGGAAACAGTTCAAATTTAGGGCAATAACCACTTGGAAGCTTAAGAGTCTAGCTACAATGAAATTCTACAATTAACCTTAAAATCTGCCTCTGTAGAACTGTAGATTAATCAGTTTTTATATCTCAATCAACAATGAACTAGCAATTCTGTGCATTGAACAATAGAATAGCAGATTTCAGTATAGCAATAAATTGGATTCTTAGTGTATCTGTAATAGGAAATTTAATCCTGTAATTCCTCTGTGTCACTAACTTGACTCTAGATCATGGTAAATGATCCCCAAAAAATTCTTTGTCTATTCAAAACCCATATCAGATAAGATGGACAGACATGTCTTGTTTGACCAATGTGTATTATTTGGAAACACCTTTTACTCAACTAGAAACACCATAATAGCTGACAATAGCATCATAAGTCACTGATAGGTTGGAAGTACTATTAAAATTGTCAAAAGCACTCTGAGACATGTTTAAATTTTTTTAAAAATTGTACACCCTTCAGAATTTCAACTGGAACTGGAAAAGGAGCTTGATTTGCTGTATTGTGGGAACAGAACACCTAATAATCCAAGTAACTAAAACCTACAATGACAACACATGGAAAAGATTTTTTTAAAAAGTAATTTCTAGGAAACTATCGAGGATGTGAAGCCTAAAATACATGTAGTCAAAACCTGCATTTTTATAACACAGCTGTGAAATTTTATTGAGTTTGGATGGGACACATTTAAGGGTTAACACTGCTCAGCACATGGTGTCCACAGTGGCTCTGAAGCCAATCAAGTATGAATTTGTCTCATGCTGAAGGATAAGTGCGATGTGATGTGACGGTTTTTCTGCCTTTCTTCTTGAAACAACCAGATTTATTTGAAATGGGTGAGCTGTTGTGCTCAATCTGTTCACAGTAGCTCCCTTCCTGTCTTAGTTGCCATTAACATTAACTGCAGGTATGCACAGAGAAAGGAAATTAAATGTCTTAATTTTCTTGCATCTGGTAGACAGCTGTACTTTAAAAGCACACCATAGAGGAGAGTGAGGAGAGAACAGCATTTCCTTTTATCTCCTGATCCCTGCTGTAATAAATACAGGGTAGGAAATGAAGTATTACAATATCCAACTACTGCTGAAGATTTTACAACTAAATCTCTGGACAGCATGGTTGAAAGGAATTAGCAAATTACTGTTCAAAACTCACTGTGGACAAATTCAAATAGTACATGGCAGCTTGGGAACATCCCAATCATACAGTTGGACAGAGTTAGTGTGGGAAAAGGTGTTCTTTTCCCAGTCTGTGCATATTTATTGTGAATCCATGGCATTCCAATTTTTTTTTTTGTGAAAGTGAGAGAGCAGCATCCTTTTCTTCAGCCACCTCTGTACACAAGAATCTAAAATTAGCTGGGTGTTATTAAGCATTGCCTGTGACAGGATCAGACTCACAGCCCCAGAGATCAGGGCAGCTGGCTCCTAGAGAACACCAGGGAAAGGAGGGAGTGGTTGATGTTATAAACTGTGACTGAGCTGCCCACAGCTGGCTCAGACCCCCTCTGTGTGTGTAGCCACACAAACACACGTTCAGTGACCAAACACTTGATGCAGACCACAGCACATGAGTTATCAGGGCATTCTAGGAACCACTCAAGCTGGTGTTTACTGCTCTGTTGTGGATGTTTTACCTTGGGTGCATTTGCATGACCAGACTGAGGTGATCTATGATGAATGGCCACTGATCTCCCATTCTGCCCAGGGCAGAAGGTGGGGCAGCCCAGTTTGGTGACAGTGCAGTTTTAGATTGGATTAAACTGATTATGAAACCACATCCTTACACAGCAATGCCAGTGTAATAGGAATGCAGACAACAATTGGATTGTCATATGAATGAGCAAATGATTTTCTTCAATAAAAATACTAAATTTTTTATCCTAACATGTCTTTCCATGTCCTGCAATTTGTCATTCACCATAGTGCAGCTGCAGCAATATTCCTAACATCCTAACATCCATTATACAGGGATGTATAACAAAACTTTTACCCAAAAGACCTCACTATCTGATCAGGAAAAAATAAGCTCCAACCTCAACTAATCCTTTTCTTTCAGCTCCTCATTCAGATTAATATGTGCAAATTCCCTCACAGAATCCCTAACTGCTTATAAATTTTTCCATCTGTGGACACAACTTGCTTTGATTTTTATTTGCAGTGGAGAGCTTATCTTGGTGTATGCATTTTCAGCACATCCAAATAATCATCTTTGTTTTTCAGTTTCTGTGTAGTTTTGAAGAATTGCCAGTTTACAAGTGGTCAGTCAGACAGTACTCATTGTGTGCTCTCTAGTAGACTGTGATAATTTTTTGCAATTTTACTATGTGAAGATTGTTCTAAGAGGGAAAGTGGGCACTGACAACTCCTCAGAGTGGTATGTGGTTATTTTTGCTTTGGACTCAAATAGGCCGGTCCCTAGTCACAGTGGCAGATATATCATCCCAGTTATGTAATAAATTTGTCACTTTTAATTCTATTTGGGAAGATTTAAAGAATTTAGGGCTTTATGATTTGGGACTCAGTCAGTACATAGTGTTCTTTCTGCACCAAGGGAGGAATAAAAGGTCTTGTTTTATGACTTGGCTGGTTGTCCTGCCTGTGATAGTTTTCTCCAGTGTGTGTGTTTTTCTTTGGTAGAATTATGGACGACAAAAGAGAACCACAAGTAGCAAATTGCCAAATTGACAACTTGACTTTAAAGACCAGAACTGACCATGAATGAAGTGAAAACTCTTTCCACAAGTGTAAACACCTAATTATTTTCTCACATGAGTGTCAATCAGAATAATTCCTGTGAGCCTGCAGTGATTCAGCTCAAAGCAAAAGATGTGCAGCAGCATCATTGTCACTGTTTCCAGTATGATGCTGTGTTTGATGGGCACGTGGTAAGTGATGTTAGAAATAAGACATTCAAAGTAACAGCAGGGGGTAATCTCAAGAACTAAATTTAAACAGAAGTACAGCCCAGACATGTCTTGTTCCATTTGAAAGATGGGATTCTTAGTGCATTTAAGCTGGCTGTGCAAAATCCAATTACTATTAAATAAATGTTTAAGGTAACAATTCTGCTGAAGCCAGTTTGAGCATCTTTGCAGCAGATCTCAGCTAACTTCTCTTGCTTTTGCTTGTTTGCATTTTATTGTCCCATCTTGTGCTCTGCATAGCTTGAGAATCACAGTCAGCTGACAACAATTCCTGCTATAAACAGAAAACCTTTTTTCACTCAGTTTCCAGAGAGTATAGTGCTTCACTGAAGCAAGGGAGACCTTCCCAAAGAACAGGGCACTGCAGAGACCAAGAGTATAATTGCTTGGCTGCTGAGCACCTGAAAGTTTCTACAGGGCTTTTGAATGCCTTGGCATAAGGTGGGGTAAAACATAGGTCATGTTTACAGGGTGTTATTATTCCTCTGTAATGATGCCAGTGTGCCTCTGCTTTCCTGTGGGAATGCCCTGTTCCAGAATAATCCTTTAAATCCTTTATTTGAAAATAGAATGCCTGCAGAAAGGAGAAGCATGACAATACTTTGGGTCTGATACATGTTCATCTGCAGCTCTCCTGGGTCAGTATAGCCATGCAGGCAAGATTTCATCATAGTGTGCAAAAACCAGGAGGGTTTCTCTGTTTTGAACTGATACATCTGAATCTTACAAAAACTTCCCCCCTATGTTAGAGTATGTGAGGTAGTAGGCAATGCTCTTTTAAAAACATTCTCTCACATGCCTAATGTTATTAAAAAAAAATCTCATGTACGAAACAAAGCTACACCATTACAGCTGCTGTCTTATCTCCTTTATATCTCTCAAAAATTCTGTTCAGCCTTGATGCATCTTCTGGGTATCCAGATCCAGCTGCTGAGCTTTGACTGTCCTATTCAGTTTTTGCCTTCTTTTACCTCGTATGATATTTAATTCTCAGTGCCAGCTATTTGAAATCCACCCTTAGAAAGAAACAAAACCTAACAGAACCAGAAGCATTTTCTAGCAAATATGCCCAACTTCTCATGCTGTTCACTTGCCTGCATCTCATCACCTTGTACCTGTTTCTCTGTTCACTTGTTTGACACTGAAACCTTCTGAGGCAAGACTGGGTTTTATTTTGTGTTTGCATAGTGAAGGGTGGTTTTTCCCTGTGCTCCAAATACTGCTAGCATATGTATTTTCACAATAGTAATGAAGAAAGGTTCTATTACTCCAGAGAATAAAGAAAGAAGAAAATAAAAGCAATGGTGGTAAAGATGCAGGATTCAGACAGAATGAAAGTAGAAAGATGGAAGAATATCCTGGACTTCCCAAAACTCCAGAGTTATATAACTTCATATAAATTTCAGAGGAGTGTGAATTTATGTCCATATCATTATCAGATCATTCTACTTTATTATTCACTTTAATTAAAAAAAAAAACCCAGCTCCTGAAGAGTGTGTTTATCCCTGCAGAGTCCTTTCAATAAAATAAAATGAAAGGCAACAGCTAAGTCAGTATTCTGCATTTCTCAGGTCTACACAGGTCAGAAAAAGAAAAGGAAAAAAGGGATGAAGTAAAACTGTCTGATCTCATTCTATACTCAGACCTGATTAAGGTTTTACATAAGATGATCAGTCTCAGCAACCCTACACAAATATAATAAAGACTTTAAAAAGGCATAATAAATGGAATTTTGAATTTATATTTGTCAAATAGCAACTCTCACTTATAAAAACCCTCCCCTGACAGAGATTCACTAAAACCGGATTAAAATCTGAAGTAAACCAAGTAGAAACTAAAATAAAAATACTGATAATTGCAGTGTCTTGTGACAAAACACAGTTCTTTGAATCAGATCAAAGCTGCGATAGGGTTGTGACTTGCTCTGGCCAGGAAGAGGTGAGCAATTTTAATTTTCATTTGGCTTAACAAAACACATTGGGCAGATCATTTAAATCAGATGAATTCATCTGATCCCAGCACTCCTTGTTATCCATTTTGAGATCTACAGAGTCCAATGATATTTCATTGAAATCTTGTTGTTTCATTCTACTGGTTACCGAAATCTTTGGTTACTCAATTAATGGAGCAAAACTGTATTCCAGCACTCATTGTCTCTCTCTGGTAGCTGCAACCCATGACAGAAACCTCTGAGCTCCAAGGCAGGAATAATGACATGAAATTCCATTGAATTCCATGGAATTCTTTCATGTTGGCTCTCCAACCACAGGCTTCAGGTTGTCTTGAAAACCAAAATGGTCCTTAAAGCTCTTTCTTCCATAGAAGCCAGGTCCTTCTCCTGGCAAATCTAATTCAAGTTTTCACATCTTCCTCTGAAATATTTCAGGTCAGTTCTTCTGGATGCTAGGTGTTGAACCAGTCACTTAAATCCTTATATTTTTCTTATGGAAAATTTATTTCCTTTTATGTAACTTTCCATTGTTATGGCTGGAGATGTCAGCAGGGAAGTAGAATTTTGCAAAAGTTCTTCAGATTTCACAGATGTTGATTTGCCCAGAATTGAAGCAATGAAAAGTGTCTGCAGAACCAGGTGTCCTAGCTGAAACGGAATATAATAGAACATAAAATATAGAAAACTCAGCTGTGTTATACTGCATCTTGGAAAAGCAGTCAGTAAAAACTTATTCTAAGAGACATTTAGAAAATGTGACTAAAAATTATTTCATTTATTTAATTTTCATCCAGGGGCAAAATACAATTTTACCTGAGTGTGACTGCCTCTGCTGTGATACTTTCTGTAAAAATAGTCATGGATCAACTTGATCCCTGGTATAATTATATGGCATTAAACTGTCAAATATGCTTAGCACACACACAGAGACAGGAGGTCATTTGTGGCAGCAAAGCTTTGGAACATGGAGTCTTCTGCAAGTGGTTGTTGTTTTGTAAGTGATAGTTGTCACTTCAATAGCTCCTCTGTTGTCAAGACTTTTGGTTGAAGCATGTGAAGCAATTCCTCGCTGGGCTCGGTGCTGCTATTGACTGGGGGATGGAGTGAACGTGCTGTTGCTGGGAAACTGAGAGGGAGAGGCAGAAGGAAAACATGGCAGGTGGAAGCAGCATGTGGAAATGTGGAAATGGTGGTGCTCCCTTTCAGTCTGAACAAGATGTCCTTGGTTTTTGTTAATGTGTGCCTGTTGTAGCAGGCTTTGCTTAGGTTCAGGAAGGAGGTGCTTGGTTGTCGTTGGGTAGTTATGGTGTGGTCAAAGCACAATGAGGTGTGATTTGAAGTAAAATGTTACATTACTGGCAGAATGTTAGGGGAGAAAATGTTATACATGTTTCAAGAGCAAGAGAACTACCTAAATAGTGATTTCATATTTTCTCTGCTTATTTTAGGTAAAGATGTACCCATTTAGTGGACTGTGGGGTAGCAGAAGAACCAAAAAACTCTAAACAAGCCAAAAAAGGACAGAATAAGTTGGGGTGAAGTATCTCAGTTTTTAATCAGAGGATTTCCACGAAAATGCCATGATTGTCATTCCACACAGAGGCCTGCAGATGCTACTAATGGATAAATAAATAAATAACAGAAAGATAAAGAAGAGGGATAGAAAGCATATTGGAAACTATTTATGTTTTCAAGAGCAGGGCATAGTGTTGGTGCATCATGTTCATCTTGATGGAGCAAATATTTTTAAAAAGGAGATGGTAGGAGATAAAAATGACAAGGATTTTTACTGAGAATAAATGTGTACATGATGGCTGGCATCTTGGTGTAAATCATGTTGTCCAGAATGAAAAAAATTTAGATAAATTTGCCTAAAAGACCCTGAGTGAGGCTGTAGGATTCATGTTCTCTACAAGCTGGACACCAGGGGAAGACATTAACCCATATTCCCCAATGACAGAACCCAACAAAATGAAAAATAACATTTTTAGATTAGAGCCAGCTGAGTTTTCCTCTCATGCCCCCAACTAAAGTAGGATCTACAGGGAGTATGTTAAACCTAGAAGTCAATAAATTTCTTACTTGATTTGGAATAAAACCGGCAGGGAACCGTAGGAAGTATGAACTTTAATTTTAGATATCCATTCCAAAGATAAAAAGCTTTTTGTCTTCCAAAGGACAAACTGACCTAGGATGTTACAGAAATCTGGTTTTTTTTTAGTACTCACATAATGGGAAATGAAAAGTTCCTTTTTTCAGTGGTGGAGATTACAGAAAAAGAGCTAAGGACCTTCACATGGGAAGGAATATGTTAGAGCAATTTAAATATAGCACGGCTTCCTTCATGTGCTGTCAAGGAGCAGGCTGTTGTTTTTTGTCTTCTGAGGATGAAGAGGTAGTAGGGGGTAATCTGGCTGCTGTAGCTCATGGCTACAGTCAGATGATCTGAGACAGTGTTTATGCCAACATGTAAAAATATAGTAATATATAAGGGCTGTAAACTGAACCACGCAATTAATTCTGGAAATCAAAGATATGACACTGAAACTGCTGTAAAATAGTTTCACAAATTAATAAGTGCATCAAATAACAAAGAGTATACTTCTAGGTACAGTTTTAGGTACTATTGGAGGTACAACTGACTATATAATAAAGCAAGGATCATAGCCTAAATAGATTTGGAATTAAAACAAGTATGAAAGTGAGGAGAGTGCTGCCAAGAAGTTAAACATGGAAAAGGAGAATTGCGCCTTGGAATCGTGCTGTGTTTTACACTGCAGAGCTTTATTAGAAGGAAATATTTAATTAATGAAATCTGGAGCAGAGAAATAGTGAAATATGCCAAAAATGACTATAACAGGTAATAACAGCCAGAGAGTAAGGGCAAAACCCTGCCCCATGGAAGTCAATGAACTTTTGCCATTGATTGAGTAGGTTCAACACGTTCCACAAGAAGTCACCAGTAGGCAATCACTATGAGATATGCCCAGATTAGATGTCCTGAGGACATTTACATTTGGATACCAAAACTTCTATAAAAAATTAGTGGTTAAACCTGACCCACTGAATATAAATGAAGAAAGGAATCTCTAGCCATCCAAAGTTGCTCAGTCCTCATTCTGCCAACTGTACTCTGAAGTAAAATCAATAGGACTCTTCAAAGGGCAAGGTACTGCTCACTGTAATGCAGTGACTTGCTAAAATACATCAGAAACCATTTCTGGTTTAATTTAATTCTGGCTGTCTAATTTCTGCAAATGTTGATGACAAATAACTTAGTGAATAAAGTGTTATTTTACATACGTTTTCTTGAAGTCATTCTAGTTTCCAAGCTTTGCTTGTGATGTAGAGTTTCTATGATCCCTTGGCACATCACAACTCTGACTACAGCTCAGCCAGTGTAGGTACTCTCATTCCAGCCTTCCATGCACTAAGAATAACTGCAAAACAAGTTCATGTCCAAAATTCATGAAACCTGTTGGGGTCACATGTATTTGGAGTGATGCCCAGCATATGCATTGCAAACTTTCAGCATGTTGGAAATGCTAATACATTTTAAATATATTCCATCAGATTCAGCCAAGACATGCCTATGAGCACAGACTGATGCAAAAGGAAGGACATGCCAATTAAAGCTAGTAGCAAGTCACTTCAGTGTGGGCAGAGTGCTGCTTTCTTCCAGGTGAAAATCCAGCTGAATGACATATCCGCAAGTCATCTGCTCTCTACAGAGCATGGCAGGGGGAAATCTGGCTTGTGTTATGCTTTATTGGCAAAATGTCTGCAGAAAGTGAATCAAAGTAGCATAGGTAAGAATTAATGGAAAACCTCTGAGTTTCCTTTGCTTTGGCTTCTGGAACAGGCCAGCCTTGAGCCATGTCAAGGGAAGCACATCAGAAATTTTCGTGACACATGAGGTGATGTAATGCTCTGGTACAACCTTTTGGTGCCATCCAGAACTAAAAGAAGAGAGAGATTTAAAGTTCTTCCACCAGGAGCTCAGTGCCAGGTCCATTGCTGTGTGCCCCCACTCCCCATGCCCTGTGGTGCTGCACACAAAGGTGGCTGGCACATAAAGGATGCATGGGAGCAGAGAGTGGGGCAGAGGCAGTGCTGCTGGAGCCTGGAGCTCTCCTAGGTAAGGGAGAACCTTGGTGTGAGGCTCATACTCAAGTTAAGTTAGCTGGCAGGTTTTGAAGGCTACATTTTAAATTTAAATAGATAGGTATTAGAATTGCAGATATTGGCACTCTATTTTGGGAATTGAAACAATTAGTATATAACTTTACCTGACTGCTTTAGTGATGGCTGTTGTCCTTTTCATATGGAGACAGGAAACACTTGTGAAGAACATTGCAGTATTCAGCTATAGGGAATCAGAAGAATTACCCTCAGAACCTAAAAAGACCCAAATGTTAGAGAAATTCCTAATCTTTTAGTGATTATTTGTAAGCACAGGAATTTTTTTACCATGGTGCATAGTCTCTCAGCCTTACATTATTCTTTTAGCAGAGAATTCCACCTGGAAGTTGTTGTAGGTGGAAGGTGAAAGAGGAAATAACACTGTCTACATCTTGCAAATGGGAAATTGAAGAATAGTGCTCAATGGCTAGATTTGAAAAGTTAGTAGTTTAAAATCCCCTGGAGTTGATGTCCAGATGCCCATAAAACCTTGCCCTGAGCGACGTGCCTAAGGTCACAGGGGAAGTCTGTGGCAGAACAGGAATTTAAATCAGCTCTCCTTACTCTCTTAAACAACATCATATTTCCTTTGAATTAAGCCATGCTTTTCCAGCCACATATTGTTGAGCTTTTCTGGCTTTATGAACACCCCAATTCTACAGTAAAATCCATGTCTCCCTCAGCTTCCTTTATGGCAAGACACTAAAGTTAACCTACTCATACCATCCAAATTTAGATATTTAATTCTGAGTCTGCACATAATCAGGGAAGTATACTGTGAGCAGAGTTAGGGAGTGAGGATGCTCTGAATTGCTCTCTCCAGACTCCATTGACAACATTGGGTGTCCATTCTACTACAGTTCAATGTCAGATAGTTGCCTAAAATGAAGAGCCATTGGAAACAGGGGAGGTTTCACCTCTAAAGGAAAGTGAGGCAGAAGGGAAAAGAGACAAAGTCCTTAAATAGGTTTTTAGTCCATGTATTTTGGAGCACCTGCCTTCTCTGCCACACTCACTATTCAAACAGAAAAGGGTGAATAATTTTTAATAACTAAATGTCACTTTGTGAAGTCAGTCTGAAAATCAATTAAATGTATGGGCCTTATTTATTAAATAACTGTTCTTAATACTGATTAGAGAATGATTTATTTTGAAGTAAATGTAATTAACATAGTTAATTAATGAATAGAAATGATGGGGAAAATCTCAGGGAACCCCCTTTAATACTACAAAGATATTCATACATCCATACATATAAATATATACATTTATGACAGATGGATCATTTTAGGAACTGAGCTCTTTTAACCACCTTTATATACAGTATAGTGTTCTACATCATGTACTGTACTCTAATTAGGGTAGGTGATTCAGTTAAGTGATCAGTCAGATAATTTATTCATAAAGCTGTTATCTAAACTGTGAAAAAACCAACCATGAACAATTAGAGCTTTTTTAAGCTATTCCTTAAATGCTCTATTTTTGAATGAGGACTCTGTCAGGGAATGGCATAATTTCCTCTATTTTGTCATTGAAAGGGGCGTTTTAAACACAGTCCTTAGTTTTTAACAGACTGATTCTAAGATTATTGTTGTCAATGCATTGACATCTTTGACAATTCACTCAGCCCAAAATTACAGACAGTGTGAAGAGCAAGGGAGCGGCCCTGAGAGCTCTTTGCAGGGCAGGGCACGGGCTTGTCCCTCACAATTACATGTTTCCAAAAATGTTTCTAACAGAAATTACTCCCAGGAAATTCCCACACTGAAGTTTGATTTTTACTCCTGAAGAGACAGCAAAATAAATTACAATTGATTAGAAAACTGATTCAGTAACTCATATTTCTGTGGGATCAGTAAGACACAAAAAAGCAGCAAAAACCCCCAAATGATCATTATCTGAATAAAAGAGATAAATGTAAATTTTTGGGGATATATTTGTTCAAGGCAGTAGCATGGATTGCCACTGAAAAGCCACATCTCTTCAGAGAGAACTAATGTCCCTGTTTGAAAGTCAGACAGGGACTTTCCTCAAGGGTAGGAAATGTCCCTGCCCAGGTGGGCTGTGATCACAGCTGGTTAGATAAAGTACCCAGTTTACCCATGTATCCCTCCCAGTGCTCCCTGGAGGGAGTATCAGTATCACAATCACCCTGGGGTGTGCCTTGGGAAATAGTAAAGCATGAGGAGAATAGTTAATTCTATGGAAAATGTCATGGAAGAACTGAACATCAGGCTCCAGATAGAAATTCACAAAGTAAAAGGAATGTATCCAGTGTGAACAAAATCTCCCAAACTTTTAATCCCTGTGCTTCCATTTCAGAGTTAAATAATACTAGGGTTCTTAATATCAGTAACAAACTTACAGGCTGTTCCATTTTGTAGTCTTAAATATCCCCAAATATATGTTTAAATGTCTACAGTGCAAAAAAACTTCAGTTATGCTTGAATTATGGCTTCAAGGAACACACTTGTTCTCCAGTGCTCCCCACAGAGAATCAGTGGGAGGATGCAGAGGCACACCTATGTTATGGGCATGTGCCACTGCCTGGAAGATGCATTCCCTGGGTCATGAGGAGCCTTTGGATCCCTCATGCCCAGGTAAAACCACACTCAGCCAGCAGCAGCTACTTCAGATAAAATGATGGCAACAGACGCCCTGTTGTTCCAAAGCAGCATTGTGTGTCCTGCATCTGCAGGCACATTGTTTGAGGCACTCATTCCCGATGTTTCCTCTCTGCCCTGGGTAAATTTCCAAAAGTTTAAGACCCAATATTGCTTGGAGTTTCCCTGGGGCTTTGCTCTGCAGCTGCCCTGCTTTCTGATGGCACAATCACACTCCAAACTGACAGGTGTTGCAAGTGTAAGCGAGCAAGGAGAAATAATAAAAAGGGATCTAAAGAGCTCAAAAAATATGTGCAGGAAGCAAAATGAGATTCAAGCTGGAGAACTGCAAGCTGATATATCTGGAGGAATTGATAAATTCAGTTCTGGGCAGCTCAATAGCAGAAATGTGAAAGGAATTTAGAGGCAACCAACAGAAATGATTAAGGGGCAGGACAGTGTAACTCCTGCAGATCGTGGGTAGCACAAACTGGGCACTCCCAAAGCCCTCACTCAGCACATGGCAGGTGCTTATGGTTTTCCAGAATCCAGTCCTATTCTCACCCCAATAAATGGAAGAATTAATGTTCAGATGAAAGGCAATGAGGACAGTCCCAAGGGAAAGAAGGTTCAGGGGTAGGAACTGACCAAACTCAGGTGCAGGAAGCCATGGGAGACACAGTGTTTGCCATGGACCAAATCTGCATCAGCATCAGGACTTGAAAGAAAACTGGACCATTTTATTCCTGATTTCTTACTCCATAGGTTTTTGAGCTGCTTGTGAGCTTATTACCTTGATGTGATTTTGTTTCTAGTGGCTGTAGGAGATAATAAATGCTCAAGTAAAAATGTGAAGGAATTGGGGGGTTTTGAAACAGAAGCTAGAAGGTTTTCTTGCACATTTAAAATGGCATATGTTTGTTTGGCTTTGATTCTAAGGTATTACTTGTCTGCAAAATGGTCAAAAGAGATTATAGTTGTACTTGATCTCAGATTAAAATGTAATAAATTAATTCTAATTTATCATATTATAGTTAGACTATGTTTTAAAATAGTTTCATTAGTCAGCACAATAGACAATTCTACAATATTGTATATTTAATAATTCCCTATACTTTAAAATTGTATACGGACAGTAAAAAGTTCAGCTGCCATAGTCACTGTGTAATTTAAAACAAAACCTCGGTGAATTGAAAGATAATATTTTCCAGGACACCTGAGCCTCACAAGGTATTGTACTGTGAAAATTCATTTATAGCTGGTGTTTTCAGTGTATATTTTTGAATCAACTGCATTTACTTCAGAATATTTTTTTTCACTACTACTATATACTTCATCCTTGCCATTTGTTTTTGTCCCTTATCATTAAAAACCTCAGCAATTCAATATAGTTTTCAACAATTCCTTTCCTAGGCACAATAATACAAAAGAAACAATTGCAGTCTTGTGTGTTGTGACCTATTTGAATATGTCCACAATTCCACTGTACACGGCAATGTTTTAGACACAGGCAGCTCGATATAAATTGTGCACTCCTGGAGGATGATTTTAGGTGACTAGGAAGCTGAACATCTGTTCTGTAGGTGAACAGAATGGCAGCTAATCTCATATTGTCAGCGTGTTTATTCCCAGCCTTTTTTTGTTTGATGCTTGGCTGTGCCTCAGCGTGGATGATGCAAATGGCATCTTTTGAGAAGTAAGAGCACACAAGTATTTGAAACACGGGCAGGGCTGATTTAAAATCTTTTGCCACAACTTGATCATGCCAGCTGTTGGGAGGTGCTCACCAGCAACCATATGTTGTGAACGAGATAAGCAATTACTGTGCACCATCCAGGCTTTATGCTGAACAGGGAAATCTTGTGCTTTTAAGGTAGAACTCCCCAGGAAAAGCACTACCCCACTCCCTCTGTCTGTAACCACCTATTAGAGGGCACTGCTGCTAATAAATACCAGCAGTAATACTTAGTGAGAGATCACTGAGCCAAATAATAAAGTCACTGCATACCCTTGGGTTACAATTCCATGTCTCTGCAGGAATAATTTTCCCCAGCAAGGACTGCATGGGACTGTGTTTGTGTTATTGTTTTTTCTGCCTCACAATTGTTGTTTTCATTGTGACTGAGCCCTCAACCATTTGTTAACAATTTAGGTTTTTGTCAGACGTGTGGCAGAGAATGTGAGTTGTTTTGGAAAAAAAAACCAGTTGGAACAAGTTACTTTGACTGGCCTATAGAGTTAATCAAGATGACAATGAAAAAAGGAGTGCAGCTCCAGCCTGTTCCTACAATACAGGATAGGCCAGAGGGTCTTTGTGGAAGCTCTCCCCATGTTATCCCAGGAAGCTGGTGAGAGCTGTGTGCCCCCAGCTCTTGTTTCCCCAGCCTGCAGCAACACAGATTTGCTGAACAGTTTTTTCCTGCTGTTTGTGGCCCTGAGCAGATGCTTGCAGGTGAGAAAATATGGGGAAATTAATATTCTGTTTGCTTTTACTAAGGATTTGGGATTATAATGTGGGACGTTCTGTATTAGAGGATATCTAGCAACCTTCCCAGAATCATAATTTTTACAATAGCTTTCAACTATGCAGAGACTCTATGAGCATTTTCCTCTATCAATATTGCAGTACGGCCAATACAGATACTGAAGAATCAGTACTCAGCTGAATGCCACTGCTAACAATTGCTGGTGACAGTGCCTGTTTTTTATTCTTCACCTATGTTTGTGGCCCCCTTGAGCTGCAGGAGAACTTTCTCCAGTTAATCTGTAAAAGCACATGCTCTGTTGAGTTGACTTTAATCAGTCTCCTATATCCTGTAGAGGATCACTGCATTCATACAGTGCCTTCAAAGACTGACCATAGGATATAGTTTCAGATACCAAATTACCCTCAGAAAATGTATAGAAGGCCTTCTTATTTATGTGTGTTTCTGAAAGAGATATACAAAATTACCTTACATGGAATAATAGAAGTTGATGTGGTCTTGCAGTCTGTGAAGAAGACTATGGAACATCATGTTTTTTTATTTTCATAAGTGGAGAATTCCCCCTGCTCCAATAACTATTCTTTGCATTTGGTGTAAGTTTGGGACTTGTTTAATAAATAGCTCACAGAGCTGCTGAATTTTGTATTTTGCATTCATAGCATTTCTGCCTAATTTGGAGGTAATCACCTCAGATATTCAAATGGATTAGGGAGGGAATGGCTTTTCATACAATCAGATCCATTGAATGGGTATTTTTACTGGAAGGGGTTGTTTTGGGGGCTGTAGTCAGAGAGCAAAGCCTGGATTTGTAATATTCTGATGAGAAGGAATTGGATTATGAAGCAGCTTGCCATTGTCTTGGAGAGGCTGAGAGCATTGCAGTGCTGGACTTTCAGGAAACGTGTTTTTTCTCCTGAAACCCTGAAACAGGAGCTGAGCAAAGCTGAAAATCAACCTTCCCAAGTAGGTGCTCTGCACTCCTAGAAACCAGTGCCAAAAAAGTCCCCAGAAAGGGACACCTTCTAATGATAACACACCGAATGCCAGCTGTGAGCAGATAATGTCCTTTTGACCTGGTATGTGCCATCCTGTGCTGCTCCATCTCATTACATTTTATTTTGAGGCTTCACATACACAGATGCAGAACAGTTCAGAATAAGAAGCTAAAATGGCTTGTACTGGGGATAGCTCAAGAATTTTTTATATAGTTACAGAAGAAATTCCTCTCCCACCCTCCTGAAATGTGATCATTACAATAACATATATTCCAAAAGAAAGCATCTGTATCAACACCATTCTGACATAAATGAATGGAAATACTGACTTTGCCTATTATTATTATAAAGGTTGTTAGTTCTGCTAATAAAATGTTTCTTAAGCTCCACAGCTAGATGAGTTTCCTGTGGAATTGTCTAAACCCTTCCAATGCTAACTGTTTGCAGTATTCAGAAAAGTATTTGCAGAACTGCTGTACCAGAATAAGGCCACCTTTCCCAGGAAATACAGCTCCAGTTACAGTTGTATTGAAAAGAGGCCAAAGAGGCCAGAGCAGAGCACTTATAGACACATTTCCTCGTCATACATGGAATGCTGAATTATTGCTGCCATGCAGTGCTTGGGTTTAGAACTGAATTTGCAAGGGGAAGCTGACTGCAGCAGGACCAAAGGGCATGGAGACAGAGTCCTGCAGACTTTTACCATTCCAAACCTTTCTGTCCCACACATACAGTGCACTTTAACTGCTTGTGGGTTATTGTCTCTTTTCCAAAGCCCACAGGCTGCCTCGCCCTTCATCTTCCTGAATTCTTTACCATTTTCTGGCAGCCATCTGCTGTGTCTCAGTCGGAAATGTCTGCTCCTCTGTCTTAATTAAAAAAAAAAAAACAAACCCGCAGCATTTTCTTCCAGTTCTTTTGGAGAGCAGTGCACACCCTGGGCTGCTGCTCACAGTGAGCTGTATCTTTGTCTCCATAGCTGTAACTTTGTGCAGAGAGAAAATGGGCAGATGTAAGATCAGCTTGTGGAGTAAAAAGAGGATGAGCCTCCAAACAATCTTGTATTCAAACCCAAATTGATTGCTGAACTTTCAGCCCAACTTTAATTTCCCTTGATGCCTTATTTTTAAAATAAATATGCAGGGCTTTTTTTCCATTGGTATTATCCAGCCTCCTACTGCAGCTGTTGCCAGGATGTTCCAAGCAGCCACACGGGGTGGATGTGAGAGGTCTCAATATCTGCAGATTGGTTACAATAACAATCTCTCTTGTCCCTCAGTTCAAACAATTTAAAATGTCATGTCAGGAATGGAAAGATATTAATCACTGCACAGCTAGAGAGAGTTCCTAGGAAAAAGACTGAAGCGGTGTTTTCAGAAGCCTGTTGAATGAGATGAGGGGAACCTTTGCCTTGGAAACTCGATTCAGCAGATGTGAAATCCTGTAGGTTCTGAGTCCAGGCCCATGGAGCTCAGCTTCCCTCCTGTTTCAAGAGAAACACCATGTTCTATGGGGGAGCACTGGCACATGAAGGGTAATATTCAGTTCTTTTGAGATAATTGAAATGTAAAACTAAGCAAAATAGTTTATTTTCATTGTGACATAAGTAGCATTTTGTTTAAGCAGCATTTAATGATTATAACAGCAGGGACCAATGATTTTCTTTCATAATTAGCCCTATTAGAGTGAAGACATGCACATGGTTGACCTTGAAACAAGAATCAATATATTTTTTTCTTTTGTGTACATTTTCCCTTTTTCATTTCTTTAATCATTTAACATACTCTTTGATCAATATCTAATGTGATGTAATGTCTAATAAAGGATTGAATGCAGATGTTTAACGTAAGTTGCATGTTCTTTCACTGTTCTGATGTATCAAATTACCAAACCTTGTAAGAGTGAACAAATGTTTATTCAAGTGTAATGCAGATTCATTATGGTGATGTTAGATTATGTTCTGAGGTAATGATTACATGGTCCATTGAGATGTGTTTATTCTTGATTTTTTTAGCTGACCTATTGTATGATTTTAGGCAAGTTATACCCGTACTCCCTGCCAGTCATTTTCTTACCATGTTTATCCTGTCTTGTTTATGTAAATAGTAAGATATTTACAAAAGAGTGAGTCATTGACTGCATTTAATAGGATTTACCACAATATGTTCTGGTCTTGTTTGAATCTGCTTCGCATTAAATAATTACTTATAATCAAGGCTTTTAATCCACTGCAGTCACCAATGGTACATTTTCTTTAGGGAATCTGTACATTAATCCTCTCTTACACTGATATTGTCATAATGATATTAAAGTTGTAAGAGGTTGAACTGCAAAATTCAAATCTAGTAACTTAATAGCCTCAGAGAGCTTTGAGAATTACTCAGTTTAGTAAAAAATCAGAGTAATGGAAATATCAGTTTGTGTGGTAACACTGGTCACCAGCAGCTCAGGTTGTCCTTCACTTCTCTCTTCAGTTTGAGGGCAGAAGTTTTAAGAACTTGCCCACCCTCTTGTTTCCATAACACTGAAATTCTTTTTTGAAGATTATTTTCCTTTTGCTCTCCTGCTTGCATTATTTAGTTAAATATAGGAGAGTATCAGCTTCATGAGAAGCTTCAAGTTTTTATGATATCATAGGAATGGCTGAGCTAAAATTGCAATTGAGACTGAAGCCAGATGGAACACCATCAGTAAGACGGGGGTAATGTTGGAATAGGGAAATTTCTGAAGAAACTCAGAAATGAATAAAACAATTCTTTGTCTTATAAACTTGGATAACCTTGGAAAAAACAGCATTTTCGAAATAATTAGACTGATCATAAAAACATTTGCTTTTCTTTCTTCTCCATGCTTTTCTCCTCCTCTCCATGATAGGTACTAGTTAAAATACAAGGCCAGCTGGAGAAAGAGTACAGCAGATTTCTTGAAGACACTAAAAAAAAACAACTGCTTGTCCCTAAAAACCGGAATTGCTCATATTTTGATACATACATATTCAGTAGCAAATAATGTTTGAATAATCACTTAGAGTGAAGGGGTGAAGAAGTCATGGAAGTGGTATTTGAAACTCTCTAGGAAGAGATTCCTTTTCCTTGTGGACAAAGATTTTTCTAAATTTGTTTACCAATTGTGTTCCAGCTGCATTTCCCCTTTTGCTCTTGATGTAACTTATTTCATAATCAGCATAATTTACACTCAGAGCTATGTCTTGAGAGATCCTACATATATTTTAGCTCTCCCCTGACTACCATAATGATAAATTATTAATTTAACTACTGACATGATAAGTATGATGTTTCTATAGAATATTTCAAGCATATTTCTAAGAGATGATACAATTCAGGAGAAAATTTGACTCCTGTTAAAATATTTAACTTTTAGAACCAAAGTAGTTGATGTCTGTTCCTTAGTTTGTGCATCTGTATTTGTGTGTACACAGCCACAGGGAAGGCAGGTTTTACAAAGGGAAGGTACAGAGATGAAAAACTGATTAGTTTTAAGAATCTCCCCCAGAATCATGCACATTGGTACATGCGTATTGTACAGAACGTGTACTTCTTGCAAAACCTGCCAGGCACAGGATGAAATCCCTTTTATGAGGACAGCTGGAGAGTTATGCAACTTCAGGAGGATTATGCAGATGTGTATATGCCGTGAAGTTGCCTGATGGATTACGAGCCTGTGTAGGTTTGATTTAAAAAGAAAAACTACTTAATTCTCTTCTGTTGTGAATGGAATGTTTCCAGAGAGGGCCAGAAGCCTGGAATCTTCAGAACTGGGATATTCTGACGAATGCACAGGTCTATACTGGTGTCTTCAGTTTGACCAGCAATGAGAATTGACGAAGTTTAGGCAGGGCCTGTGTTACTCTGTACTCCCTACAATGGAAATTATGTTATCAGTCTCTACAGAACATGCCCAAAGCTCAGTTTAGACAGACTAGTTGTAAATTAGCCCTATTGAAACCCTTTTGTAATGTACCACCCAATGAAGATGGGCATTTTACAGTTTTATTGAACGTAAAACATTAAGTAGACATGTTCTATCAAGAATTGCATCAGTTGTAATTAGGAGGCAGATGTAATTTTACTTACTGTTTCACTGGAAGAGTTTGATCTTGTTTGTACTCAGGCATTGCCCTGGCAGAACTGAGTGCCACAATCTTCAACATTTGCAAACAGGAATGCTGGAAGCAAATATGCAAAGGGAAAAGCACAGCTAATTCTGGTGGCTGAGGGCTCTGTCCACTCAACCACAACACGAGCTGGAGAAAGCTGCAGGGAGTCCTGCAGGTCCATCATGCTGTTTCCACAAATGCTTTGGAGAAATGAAAAGACTTGCACTCATGAACACAGATCAGAATCTAGAGTTGTTTCTGCTTTTAAAAAACTCATCTTTGACATGGACAAGATACATGGACCCCTTTTGAAGTTCAGCAATCCATGTAGAGCAGTGCCTAAAGAAGACAGAATCCAGAAGTTGTTTCAGGTGGAAATAGTTGTCATGGAATGCAAAGCACATGCACTTTGATCTTTGATGCAGTATCCCTTATGTAGTATCACATCATTATTTTGAGCATAAAACCAGACTGATAAAATACTCCACTGCAGTTGGTTACCTATTCTGAAACTCAAGCAGCCCAAAACCAGACTGCCCCATGATGCCTGAGGAAATAAATTGTAGGGCATCACATTTAGTAGATATACTTCATGTTTTTCACCTGCTTCTGTGTTTAAGGGTTCTTTGCTGTCTGAATATGAAAAGCACCTTAAATAATTGCCCAAAACTACAAGTTAGAGGCAGGGATGCTGTAAGCACAGCAGGCTGAAATGATTCTAAACCACGTTGTCAGTAGGTGATCCTGATTGTATTAACATCCATTTCACATGAGGGTCACAGCTCTTAGTTCAGTGAATTTACTCTTGATTTATATGTCTATAAAGGATGGGAACAATCATAAGATACTCCCTGTGATACTCTGAAATCAATACAAAGGACCAAAGAACAAGGAAGGCTGCTAACAAGCTTTCAGGTCATGGACTGAGCACTGCAGTCTGCTTGTCAACCATTGGTTGAAAGTGAAGCAAAAGCCAGTTATAAATTTGCTAAACATAAGATATCCATTTGAAAGTGATTTCATTACATTTATGAAATGAAGAAGGTCATTAGAAACATCAAGATTTTCCCATTGTTGCCTTGGGGCACTGAAATGCCTAATGTGTGATTTGCACTTATTGCACCAAGCCAGCTCTCTGCAGCTTTGAATTTTCAGGTGAAAATTATTTCTTATTATGCTTTCTGAATGTGTTTCCTTAAATTTCCATTTCTGTGAGCTTGCTCTATTATTTCCACTAAACTGGACTTTCTGAAGCAACAATTCTTTTTGTGTAACAGAGCAGGTTTACCCAAGTTAAAGCTCTTCATATTAGGCTAGACCCTGACATGTCATTTGAAGAATAAGCTGAAGAACAGACAGAAACATTTGGTTGTTTTACTGCATGTTTCAATAATGGCCCTGGGCTTACTAGAGATTTTCCATGCTATTTTCCTTTGATGTTAGTGTGACACAATTTATATTTCACTCTTAGGAGTGCCAGCTCACACTCAAGTAAGTTTTGTTCAGGGATTAAATAGAAGACAGGGATGGGATTCAATTCCCACATGATGAAGGTGAATAGAAATTATTCTATTCTCAGTCCTTTTCTCAAAATTTTCTTAGTGACAAATGATGCAAGTGGCTTGCTTTTAAATGTTCCTAACGAATTCCTGCCCTCATTTCCTCATGTGAATGAGTGAAGGATTAGGTAGAGCTTCCATGTGCAGTGCCACATCATTTGGCAGGCTTGGAGACTGGAGCTAGAGGAAGTGCAAAATTCACAATCTTAACATAACTCTCTTTTTTTAAGGTAGAAAATGCAATTCCCAAAAGCTTCCCATTTCCCAACAGCCTGAGAACTGTTTCCCTTTATCCTTCAGGCACTGTGACTATGACCTTCCCCCTGAGTTGGCAGTTCTCACTGAGTCAAATTCCGTGAACCTTCTGAGCTTGTTTGACTTGAGGCTGCAGATATTCCATATTGGATAAGATCCCAGTAATCTGCTGTGCTTTTCCTTCTGTGTTACTTGTATACTGAACCAGCAGCTACAGAAAGTCTATCATTTCTGTGACTGATGAAAAACCTCTTAAAATATAGGGTCCTGGGTGGTAGTAAGTTTTCCTTACCCTAATTTGTAAGGCCTTCTCTGATGAAGCGTGGTGGAGCATATGAATTCAGTATTTCTGCCACTGCTTAAAGCTTAAACTCATCTCTGAAGATGCAATTATTTACGGTTTTCTCCCTTTCAGCTTTATGGCTCCCAGCAAGCATGATTAAGGGGGGAAAAAAATAAAAAAGGGTAAGTTGCAAACGCGCGGCATCTCTCGAGGAGAGGGAGTAGGCGGTGAGAAGGGAATTAGCCTAAGACTTCTGTTGTTAAAGGATAAAATTATTCAGATAAACTGTTTGTAAATGTAAAGAATAAATACTATTTGAAAAGTGTGCCTACGAATAATAGATAAGGACTGCAGAGATGATTTTTTAAAATATTATGCAAACTGTTAGGATTTTGGGATGGGAATCCTTATTTTTCTAGTTGTTTCACTAAAGTGCTATATTGAGTTTTGTACTTGGGGAGGTCACTTTCTTCACTGTCTTACTAACTCAATAGACCTCAGTCTCAGCTGGGCCTTCTAGGCATTACTTCAATACAAATATACAAATAATGATTCTGAAACTGTCCCAGAAAATGTCCCAGTCTATTTTAAATGGGGATTTGTTTTTAGTGAAGATATAAATTACTAAGATGTCCTATTATCAGAGTTGCAGCTGTGAAGCAGGCAACCGGAAAGTAAAATTTGTTTTATTTGAAGAGAGAATTGAATCTGAGGATCTTGATAAGTCTTAATTTTCAAATTTTCTCTGTTTTAGGAGAATAACACAAGAATAATCTTGTGTTTTGGTTATACTTGGATTTATTAAAAAAATATTTCAGAGGCATTTGATACTATTTATTAGGAATACTTTTGCTTTGTTTCTTAATATGTGCTCTTTATGTGTATCTTTACTCACTAAAACAATGCTTAAACTGAACAAGTGACCGGTTAATATAAGCAGTGGGTGAATCAGTGAGAATGAGTGGTGTGGTTTTTCTGGAGAGTGAAGAAATCTGCATGGCTGAAATGCTTCTAAAGTGATTTCTTTCTAGCAGAAAAATTTGTAAGTATGGTTGGTTGAAACTGCTCCATCGAAATTGTTTCTCAACAATAAGTTAGTGTGTTGACTAGAAACATGATTTTCCTGCAGAAATGTTTCTCCTGGAAGATGTTGATCCTTCTCTTTTTAAAAAGTGATGATGCACAAAGCCAGGATATTTAGGCCAAACTTGCTAAAGGTTTTTCAGGGAAAATTATCTATGGCTTTGCATACATATATATATATATATATATATGTGTGTGTGTGTGTGTGTGTGTGTGTGTGTACATGTATATATATATTTATATGTGTGTGTGCAGAAATTATTATATATAATATATTATATATAGATTTGCACTGGGAAAAAAATCCCAAACCCTTTTTTGAGGCCTAAACTTCCTTTATAGGAAAAGCTGACAGAAGAAGTGACAGATCTGAGGGTCATCAAACTTTATTATATTTCCAAGATCTTCCACAAATTTGAACTTAGTGAATTGTCCCAGTTTGTGGCATAATAAGATATTAAATAAGGACTGTCTTTCTGTAAGGTTGGAAGCATGCTGATAGGCAGGATAGGAATGCTTTATTGTCAGTGCCTGTGTACTTGATGTTTTTGAGATTTCTGACCTAGGAGAGTTATTTTGGCATCAGATTGACATGAACAATACAGAGAAGGGTAGAACAATATTGAAAAAGTGTTTGGTTCATTCAGTGCATCTATTTTCTCCCCTCAAAATAGGTGTCTCTTATACTGGAAAGGAACTGGTTAGTAGCAAATGAGAATTCTTCAAGAGGGAAATCAAATGTCCCAGTACTAATTAGTTGAAATTAGGATCATTCAAATATTTATATAGAGAAGGCAAGTATTCCGGGAACATGCTGGGATAAATCACACGGCTGGAATATTAATAGTGAGGCAATAAATCTGAACAGAAAGAATCAAGGTGAAAACATAGGGGAGGGTTTGTACTATTTATCAAAAGACAACTAGCTGGTAAATACAGATGATTAGTGGAAGAAGTGGTAACAGTGAAATTTTGCATTTTCTCTGTCAGCATAATATGTAAAGGGGAATTAAGATAGAACATCTACCATGGGCCACAAAATCAGGACAAAGTGACTGAACCAAATATTGAAGATGCTGAAGGAAACTTGGATCCATCCCTGCAGTTCTGTTACTTCCTTGCCTGGATCTGAGTGCAAACTTGTGTGTGGGGGCAGTTCAGGTGCAAGGCTGTGGTCAGGCAGCAGCTCTGGCCCAGCACAGAAGGAATTTGAGCCTGTGTTATCACTGAGCACAGACCTGAGAAGGTACCCACAGCTGGTCCCTGTGTGAGCAGCATCCTTCAGGTCAATCTCTTGGCCTGAGGGAATGGCAGGACCTTTGTACTGCCCCAGGCTGCAGTGTCTCAGCAGTGACACATGGAGCAGGGCTGGGAGGAATGGCTGCTCTCTTCTGTCCTGGCAGAATGGACACTTGAATCTTCAACAGCTGAAGTGAGAGCTAAGTCCCATCGTCCAACAGTGACAGCATTCAGAATGTAAAACTGCCCAGGTTTTTCTAAGCAAAGCCCCTGAAATTCTGGGGTGTGTCCCATGCTGCTCCTGGCTCAGCAGAATCACCAAATCTCCTGAGGAGCCTGGGCACACCAAGCATGCCCGGGAAGGGCTTAGGAGCTGCTTCTCAGCAAGCTCAGGATGCACAGGCAGAGGAGATGCCCTGCTTTTATACCTTCAGTCAGTAGCTTTCTGTTGAAGGCAGGATTTTATTAGTTAAAGATGTTAATATCTTCTGTCATGTTACCCGATTTCTTACTCCAAGAATCCAAGGCACTGGCCTGGGTATTACTGCTTTAATTTGGTTCATTTTCACTTCACTTATCTTAGAATATTTCTATGGCACTTTCTTAAAAAAAAAGTGGAAGTGAAATTATTAGCAAGAGCTGAATAATTTGATAATTTATTAATAGCTCCATTGATCTATTTTTTGTGTGATAGATTGTTTTTTTTTTACCTTACTAAAATAAAGGGGGGGAAGGTAGGGCTGTTCCAACTTTAATTACTGCTCTTTAGCTTGCACTGCTTCAAAATCAGCATTAAATACATCCTTTTTTCCTAGGTAGTACATCATAGTGCCACATAATGGCAAAAGGGTTCAAACAATATGAAGCCTGGAAATGTCAAGTGTGAAGGAAATGAACTGGCACACTGTTTTAATTTTTCTTCCTTTTTATTAAGCTTTATATCATTGCATAGCCACAAAGTGTGCATGGCAGTCAAGGGTGAGAGCAAAGACAATCATCTGCATGAGAAACACAGGGAAAATGCAGTCCTTGTGCAGACAGGTGCCATCCTCCCCATCAGGAGGTCAGGAATGACAATTCCCCTTTTGGGGAACCTCTCACCTGAGGGCTTGGACTGCTTTGAGCCATAAGCAGACTCAAAGTTACCTGCTTAGGTGTGGGTGTGCCCTTTGCAGAAGGCATAGTGCTGCAGTCCAGCATCTCCCCTCACAGCCCCACTAATAAAAGGAAAAGAGTGATTTTCCCTTGAAAACAGCAAGACAGCTTAGAAGTTCCAGGTACAGTATATTTCTCATTGCAATGTGCAGTTATATGTGTTTAAAACACCTTCAGAGCAGTACTGGTGATTAAGCTTAGGATCTATTCATTTTCCTAAGCAAAATTAAATGTTGTGAGAACATCTCCAAGGGAAGGTCTGGCTGCAGTTTATGCAGATGCACCCTAGCTGGAACAGGAACAGACAGCACAAACTTGGTGTGGATTAGAAAATCTGTAAATCCAGTAAATACTGCACAGTCTGTGCTGGGCCCCATATCAGTTCAGTGACAGGGTTGTTCATGCAGTTCTAGCAGCTGAAGTTCTAGCAGCTGAAATACCTGAATTAGTTTCAAACTAGCTCTGCTGTCTAGTTTGAAACTAATTCAGGTATTCCAGCTGCTAGAACACCTTTCCTTCAGTGTGGGCAGTCATTCAGGACACACAGAGCATGATATTCTCCTTTCTGTATGCCTGTATCCAGTGAAGGCAAACATCTGTGTGACAGTAGTCATGGCTGGCAGAGCACAGCCCTGCTCTCAGATCGAGCTATCCAAGCACAGTTGCAGTACCTAGTCCTTCTCCCTTCATTCCAGTGAAATAAATATGGTGTGACTTCATTTGCACCAATCAATATAGAGGGTTGTGGACTATAATTAATGCAGCAGTCCATACATTCCACACTGACTTTTTTTTTCCAGTTGATTCTAAAATGTATAGAAGCCGTGGAGACAGCCACGACAATGCCCCACTAAGGAAACCCAGACCACAACCTCATCTGTCTGTGACAAGAATCCCAATTTAGGAAATGGAGAATTAGTTTTGAGAAGGATATTTCCCTGAATTTCTCTGCTACAGTGGTGTAACGGCAGTGATGTAAGGAGGAATTTCACTCCTCTGGGCTCTGTGGTGGTTGGCATGCTTTGGGCACCTCCTCAGGGTCAAACATGCACCCATTTTTCCTGTGGAAGGATAACAGGCCCATTGCTGTGCCATGTGGCATATCCTCAGTTGGTCTAAATCTCACTGAGAATCCACTGCAGAAAATCATGGCTCTGCTGGATTCAATGGCAAAACTCTCACTGGCTTCAGTGGGATCAGGATTTATTCCAGTGAGTGCAGTGGAAGCACAGTTTTTACCAACTGCAGATCTGGCTCTGTTGTTTGACACTGGTCCTCAGTTTTGGTTTGGTTTTTTTTTTTTTTTTTAATTTTAAAGGAAGTTGTAAAACAGTCTCCCCCAAGCCCTGGAGCCCTGGAGTTTTTGTCTCCATGTGATAAGGTAACAACATGTGCACACAGAACTTGGTTTCTCTATAGAAATAAACTGCATGGAGGCAGTTACTGATTCTTTTTGTTTACATCATTACTCTGCAGTACAGCTGTTATCCATATTAAAGCATATTTTTAACCTCCAGTATTTTTAAGAGTAAAAATCCATCTTAATTAGTAGAACTAATGGCTGGGTTGTTTTGTATTTGTATAATTTACTCTGTAACATTTTTTTGATGAATTATATACAAATAAGAACTTTGATTTCAAATGTAGAGGGCCAGTCCCTCTCCCTTTCAAGTTTATGTGCAGAAGTTATTTCAATTTGAGCAGGATTGGATGGATGAAACATAAAAAAGCCACATCATCAGCTTAAAATACAAGTCCAATAAAAATGAAGTTGGAACTTTACCAGCTGTGTACTGATGAAAGCATATGAGATTTTAAGTAAGAGAAGCTGCTCAATATGGACCCAAACCCAAAAAAAAAAAAAAAAAAGAAGCCAACATAAAAACAAACCAAAAGGAAGAACTGGGAGAAGCCTGGTGCAGACAGCAATTCCAAATAGGGGTAATTTGAAAAGATAAGGAAAGGGATGTTTGAATGCAATGTACAAGTTGATCTACCTCATCATTCAGAATAATCTTTCCCTTTTTATCCTTAACCTAAAGAATGGGAAAGCCAAACCAGAGCATCAAACCAGGCAAGCAGAAATCATATACTGCCACAACTGATTGGGGCTGGGGTCCATAAGACCTCCTCATGGGCAGGGAGCAGGACTGGCTTGCTGTTATTTTTCTTCTATACCCTTCATTTCTATCCATTATAAAGGGGTGGAAGATAATAGCTGGACCCTTAGTCATAAAGGAGCAAGAATAGTCAAGGATACCCAGGAAAATTCCTTGGCAGAAGACCAGCTTCCTGCAGGAAGCCATTGCCTGCAGCTTTCCAGAGAGTCTAACACATGCAGCTACAGTGAGAACCAGCCTGAGGTAGGTAGGGCTGTGGGCTGGCAGGGCCAGCAGGAGCACAACAAGGGCTAATAGGATTCTGCAAGGTTAAAGTGGTAAAAGCAGCAGATGATCCCAGTAATGTAAAAGCTGAGTAAATACACACATTATTTGAAGGGAATAAGCAGTATGGCATTTATCCTGGCCATATGGAAACAAATATAACTTGTTTTTTTACCATAAAGGCCACTCTTGATTTTTTAATTATTTGAAAATCCTTCTTCTACATTGTATTTATAGTATTCCTAAAGACTTTCAGGGTCTATCTCTCCAGTTGCAGATATTCAATATAAGATTTCAGGAAGCAATTTCAGTCTTACTAGCAAATAGCCCTAACAATTTTTCCTGTGAAATGGCTGCTTAGAGTAATTTATTGGATCAGATGAAGATCCCTGACCGTGATTTGCCTCTGCTGCTGGCACTTTTTCCATTTGGGTCCCTGCTGTCAACTGGAAACCAAGACTGCAACACAACTCATGCCGAGGTGCCTTAAGTTTGTCAGCCTCGCCTGTCTCCGGTCGTTTCCGTACGGATGCACAGCCGGGACGGCGCGGCCCGCTGGCCTCGGTAGCGGGACGCTGCCCCGGCTCGCGGGGGCTCCGGAGCCGGCGCGGGGCATTCCTTTCCGCCTCCACGGCGTTCTGCCGACTCCCGCGGCCGCCGGCGGGCCGGTCCCGGGCGGGGCGGGCGCTGCCGGCCGGGGCTGCCCGGGGCGCGGCGGGGGCGGCGCGGGGGCTGCCCGGCGGGGCGGGCGGTCCCGTCCCCGCTGCCCGCGGCCGGGCTGCGCCGTGTGGCAGCGCCTCTGTCAATCAGCCTGACTTCACTCCGCACGCCCTGTGCTTCCAGTACTATACCCCCGCCGCCTCCTGGTGTCTCTGCTTCGCTGCGAGCCGGGAGCGCGGCCGCCACTGCCGCTGCGGCTGCGGCTGGGCGAATGCGCGGGCGGCGGGGCGCGGGGCAGCGCTGAGCGGCGCGGAGCGGGGCTGCCGCCTGGCCCGCCCCGGCTGCGGGCAGCCCGGGCGCCGGCCCCCGCCTCGGGCCGGGGCCGCCGCGATGGACCCTCCCGCGGGCATCGCCTGCCTCCTGCTCTGCTGCGCGCTCGCCCTGCCCGCCGGCGCCCTGCGGCGCCCCGGGGACAGAGGTAGGTCTCCGCCGGGACGCCTTCGGGGCTGCTCGCCCTGCCCCGCCGCCGCCGGCCGGTGCCCGCAGCCCGCCCGTCCCAAGTAGCGGCTCGCCGCCCCGCGGCTTTCGGCTCCCCTTGAACTTCTTCTGCGGCTACTTTTGCCGGGTTTCCAGTTGTTTCCTGCAGGCGGGGACGGGGACGGGGCAGCCGCGGCGCTGGCGGGGAAGGGAGCCGGGAGCGCCCGGCAGTGACAGCGCTGCCCGCAGCCCCGCGCCGCCCGCCGCCTGCCCCGCGGAGCGGGCGAGCCCCGGCGGGCAGGGAGCGGTGCCTGGGGCTCCCCGTGCGGGCTGAAACACATGGCAGCTCGTCTGCCTCCTCCTCCTCCTCTTGCCCGGGCCATCGCCTCTGTCCGAAACTCCCGGGCTCCCACTGAGACCGCTCCCGATCGCTGCCCGCGGCGTCCCCATCACCGCTCCACTCAAACCCGCCGCACCGGGGGTAGTTTGAGGGACGCGCCTTTGCCTTGCAGGCTTACCACCTGCAAACCCAGCCCCTACCCCTGCCCCTGCGAGCAGTCCCGAAGTGAATCAACGCCCTGTCTTCAGCGCTGGCCACCCGGGAAACCCCCAAAGTCCCCGAGGCGACCCGGTCACTGACTGGGTGTGCAGGGGTGCGGGCTCGGGCTGGGTGGGCAAAGGGGAGCGGGACCTCGCCGCAGGAGCAGGAGTGCGGGGTCCTGGCAGGGTGGGGAGGCTCACTCTGCCGTCTGGTATTTTGGGGAGGAAAAGGCAAGTTTGAGTGAACTCTGCACACTTCATGCAGGTGAGCCAAGTGCCTGCAAAGAGTGCAGTGTCCATCTGCCTTATGTAAGTGTCTGCTGTGCTAATGAATAATGGAATAAAAATCCCGCGGCATCAGGATGTGTTTAGTTCTAGTATCTCTGTCCTCTCTTGCTTTCTCCCTGTAAAGATTCAATCCTGAGGAATATAGAGGAGTACAGCCTTGTCATCCCCACAAGCACCGATTCAGAGGGCAGGTTTCTATCCCACTTGGTGTCTGGACCGCCAAAAGCGCGCTTCAGGAGAGCTGTGGAGGACTTGCAACGTGAAGCAGCAAATGAGCAGATATTTTACAATGTCACTGTTTTTGGAAGAGAGTTTCACTTCAGGCTGCGGCCAAACTCCAGGCTCGTGGCCCCTGGAGCAACAGTTGAGTGGCAGGAGGACTCTGAGGAGACTCATATTGAACCTCTCTATGGGAATTGCCTCTATGTTGGGGATATCACTGATATGCCAAATGCTTCAGTTGCTATCAGCAATTGCGATGGATTGGTAAGTTACTTTTGTTATTATATCAAAGATAATTATATTAATTTCCTACAGTCTTTAAATATAAAATGTGTGGACTGTCAGAAACTCACACCTCATATGGTAACTGTGAATGCAAATTAACTAATGTTCCCTTGTGTGGGAATAGCTGTGCTGCACCAAGCGCTGCTTTACAGACAGTGGCACTAGAAGTTTGAGCACATGCTCTGAGGTAGCTACTCTGGAACAGAGCAGCTGAAAACAGCATTTATGTTGATTTGTGGTAAAGTTACTTGAGGGGTCTGATGCTCTAAACCAGAAGGTTAAGTGGCAAGTTCTCAGCATCCTCTTTCACTTCTCACTTACAGCCTGCAAGGGTAAATGTTAGAAAGAGTTAATCATGAATAATGGGCTGGACTACCCTGGAAAAAAATTTGATAGGTAAAATATGGTTTTGTCCTGGAAAATTTAAATTTATTCAGAGTCTGTTTTCTTGGATATTTCACTTGGTGAGTTTCATTGCCTAATCAAGTGATTGATGAAAAGTTGCAGAAGACTTTGAGTTTTACGAGCAAAACAGCTCCCTGTGATACATTTGTCAAAGCTGTGTGCTTTAAAACTGGCTGCAGCTTTCTGTTCTGGAGTGCATGTTCAGCACTCAGATCATCACTGTTTGTCCCTGACATCCTAAACTGTCACACTGTCATTTGAACAGTAATTACTGCACAGCAATTTCTTTCATGAGAAAGGGGTTCTATTTTCTTTTATAATGACTAGTTTATCCAGCCTGTATTTCCTTGCTATAGCCTTTAGAGTTTGTAATTTTGAGATTGCTTAATTGTAATACATTCTGCCTCTGCATAAAGAGCCAGTAGGAGTCAGTTGTATTTCTATTTATTTAGTCATAGGAAGTTGTTCATCTGCTGTGCCAAGAAGATGACATGTATGGAGATAGTATGTTGGCTATCTGAGAATGGAAGGGAATCAAATACTTTTCCCCTTAGTCTTTCCTTTCCTGTGGTTTCTCCCAGCCATGTGCATTCCTGTTTTGAGAAGCAGGTTTTAATGTTGCAGTTGTTTGATGTGGACAGCTGGCTGAGGGTAAGAGAAGCACCAGGGCTGAGCAAGAAGAGCCATTCAGAGAGCAGAGTGTGAGCCTGCAGTTCTGCCTCGGGGGGGAAGCAAAAGTTCTGTGCTCTCCCTGTGTCTAGCACAGATCATTTTGTGTAAGGCAAATTTACTTGCTTAAGATTTACTTACTCTTTACTTTTAAAACTGGGGCAGAACCAAAGCTCTTCTTCCTTGCTCATCTGGGCTGAAAGGTGGAGGAAGATCCTGTTGATGGCTACTGCTTGCCTTGTGGTCTTCTCCTGAGCACAGGTGTTAACTGTAAGGGCAGGGGGGGAGCTTGTTCCTGCTTCCTTCCAGTGTTTGCCTGAATGTGGGCTCCTAATATTTAGACAAAAGAGTTATGATAAAACAGAACAGGAGTAAAAGCCTAACTTTGGATGAGACTCTAAAGGTCCAAGGCCTCCTGTTGCATGTAAAAATGAGAAAGAACGAGAATGGTTTATAAAATAAAGTGAAAATATAAATGAAAAGGCTTTGTAATTTACGGCTCTTTTCACATTTGTAATGTCTCAAATGCCAAGGTGTGAAGCCAGGCCTGAATGCAATAATAAATGCACTCATAAAAGACTGGAATCCAGAAAGCTACCAAAGGAATTGTTGTTTTCCACCTGTATGCCCAACCCATGAGCCTTCTTGTTTCCATTAGAAGAAGCTGGAGAGTTGGTCTGGGCTGGGAGGTGCCACCTTCTAATCTGAATGATTTTCACATGGAACTACAACTTCTGTGGTTATGCTAATACATTTGGAAATGGATTACTGCTTCCTCCTGGGTATCTACATGGTAGGTGCTGGAGTGCAGAGATGTATTTTTTTTGCCCAGGTCACTGAAGCCTTCCTGCAGGAAGCATTGCCTCAATACCTTTAGGCTGTAAAGATTTCCTTGAGATTGTGCAGTAAATCTGTTTTGGAACAACAAATTGAACTCCAGTCCCTTGGGTACCATGTTCCATCTCTACCCTTTCCCTCCATCTCAGTTTCTTTCTTTCTTGTGGGGTGAGTGTATAAAACAGATTATCAATAGAGTTACACAAACTCAAAGGAATTATACCAATGTTTCTCCAAAAGCCACTGCTCTGTGGACAGAAATAATAAGCAAGTAACCACAGAAGTTAATGCTGCTTGTAATTGTCTCTCCCTTTATTTCTTGTTTTTTGCAAGGAGTGTTGAAGAGTCCTCGGAGCAATGTGTTGCCAGCAAGACATACTTAGAGACCACTGGGCTGTATGCTTTTCTTGGGTTTATTGACATTTGGATGTGAATAAAGACACGGACAAGGCTATTCTCAACTGTTTTTCTGTGTCTGTTTTTTACTTCGCACCTAGTTTTCTTCAGTGAGCTCAAGTATTTCCACCACATTTTCTAGGTTGAGATAGGGACGGTGGATCTCTCTTACAACTGAGTTGTCAAATGACAAGTGTTAGAATTTTACATTGTAAGCTTGATTAACATAATTCTTAGTATTTATTTTTGAAGTACTTGCTTTTGAAGGTGGTTTGACATCAGTCTGTGCTTCTTGTGGTCTTCTGTCTTTTGCATCAGTCATCAGGGCTGAAACAATACTGGGCTTGAAGTGTCCTGCTTTGAGTTTTTCATTGCAAACTTTTGTTGACTGAATCTGATTTAAGTCAGGAAACGCATCTGCCACCTTGCCAACTTCTGATGTTATTTCCTTCGAACAGCCCTTCTGGTTTGCACTGCACTACCAACTGTATCTTCTTTTCCAGTTATTGTCTTGGAAGGGTCTGGCTGGTGGAATTGGTATTGGCAAATGAGAAGTTGTTGGAAGGAATTCACATGAAAATAGTAGATCTGTGAAGGGACTTTTGAACTGTACTATAAATGATGAAGATCTGCTGCCCTGACCGAAGAGATACTCATTAGTTTGGGTACTCACGGTTTTCTGTATCAGAAGTCAACAGAAAATTTATTGACCTAGAAATGAAATCTGAGGCAGATGAAGAGAACTTCTGAAGTATGCAATCTAGGTGTGTTGTCAGAGCTGGAGCAGGTCATTAAAAATTGTGGATGAAGAATCAAAGTTAAAGCTAATCAATAGATTTTTAACAGCTTTGTGAATTATGAATGTGATTTTTACCATATTAAAAAAATACTGTGAAAGCTTTCCCATTTAAGATAAAACACTCAGGACAACTTGTTATCATCTTGGTTGGCCTGATAGCATTCATACAAATTCTCCACTGAGTGGGTAGAACAAGCATGGTCAGCTCTCCATGGCCTGGTGGAAGATGTTGTGCTTTGAGTATGTTCTTGGTCCTTGGCCAGATTCTTACTTGTGGATGCAGTTGGAAGATGAGGGAGCTGGCTGTCCTCTCCAAAGGTTGTGAAGGAGAGTGGTTGGAGGTTGTAAAAAATGCCATAATCCAACAAAAAGTTAGGATTATGTCAGTCCTTCCAGATTATTGCATAATGATGGGAACTGTCTTTCTTCACCTCAGCAGATGATCCTGCCGTTGTAGAAGAACTCTTTACACATCTAGATTTTTGATAAATCTAGATTTTTTATAAATACTTCTGCAGTGCTCAAGGCAGATGTGCCAAAAATGTCTCCTTTATGTTGGCAAGATGGCACTATTTGGTTGTGGAAATTCAGAGACATAAACTCCCTCCCAATCTCCTCATGACATTTGTGGTTTGTGAGCTAGAATGTGTACTCAGACAGGAAAAACACAGTATCAACAGCACATCTGAAGTGGATAATGAACACATGATTAACTTAGGCTGCAGTGCAGAGTCAGATGTACTGACAGGACTGAGAAGACTGAGGATCACTACTCCATGATGAACAATCAATGTGAGCTGATTGCACCCATGGAAGCAAAGGAAGGAACATCAGTTTCAGTAACACCTCATGGTGTCCTAGTTTGGCTCCATTAGTATAATGCTCTTCCTTTTTTAAAGCTAAAAGATCAGCTGTCCAAAAATTTCACAGTGCTGTCACTAAAATGGAAAGTTATTAGAAGAAGATATATAGAAACTGAGCTTTTCAAGCCATCTCTGGCTGTTTGTTTTCTAAATGAGCTGTGAGCATGACATGGCTGGGGGTACCAGGAGTGACACCTTACAAGTGCAGTGGACTTGTTTCTTCTCATGATGAACCAGGCAGGGTTTGCTCTACAACATTTCAGTCTTTCCTGTGCTCTTGCTAACCCTCCCAAACTGTTTTTGAGCAGCCTGCTGGCTGGCTGGCTGCTTGCCCAGGCTCTGTTTCTTCTAGAAATGCTTGGGACACCAGCAGTGCTTCTTCAACTCATGCCCAATGCTGCAGTATCTGTAGCCCTGGGCTCACCTGGGTGGGTTTGTGGGGGTACATTTCCCTTTTCTAACCAGTCATGGATCCTCAGGAGCTGGCTGGTGCTTTGGCTGCTGTCAATACAAGTGCACATCTGCCAGTTATCCCAAGATGTTGTTAGGTATTATTTCTATTATGAGGATTTTCTTTCCTGTTTTAAATCGGAGAACTAAACTTTTTTCCTCAGTTTTTATTTTACAGGGTTGTGTTCATATAATCTAATTTCTGAAATGTAAATGTAGAATCTCATGTTCAGATCCAGTCAATGGTGTTTCCTGAGAGAATTCCAGCTACCCATGTGAAATGCCCACCTTTCTCCCCTTCTTCCTGCCACTTTCCTTGCATTCCTAAAGGCATTTAGACACTTTGTGAAGTCTAGCCTTGTTTAGTATAGTTCTTCTTCACTTTGAGCATGAGTTTGATCTCTTTGAAGTAAGTGAATTTTAAGTTATATTGTTATGTACTGTCCTGACAGAGTGTTTTCTTGGAACTGCCCACAGAGTTGAAGGTGAATCTAACTCACTTTAGGTGGAACATGTAATTTACCTGGATAAGAGGGTGAAGGAGCTGCTCACAATGAATATGCCAGGAGAAGGCAGACATGCTTATGTAACTGTGTTATTTTTCCTTTTAGACATCCATCTCCTGCTTTCATATGGATTTATAATTTAGTCGTGTTTCTTTTTGATCTGGTTTTTGGATTACACTGGTTTGTGATGTAGTAAAAAAGCAGAGCTCAAGGTAGCACAATATTATCTTCAAAGTCTGGTCAGGTCTAGTGCCTGACAGTTAAAACAGATGTGTGCTACAAATAATTCCAGTAATTCCTTTTCTGTATGCTAAATTCTTAGCATTTACAATATGATGGGGTTGCATCCATTTTAAGCAAATCAAAATTGGACTCATATGATCTTTTCATTTGGGAGCATTTATTCATTCAATTAAACCAAAATCAAACCAAAGTCATGATCTGTGTGGTTTTTTTCCCTCAATTTTTTAATGTAATGGCAAAATTCACTGTGGGTTTTTTTGGTAGGTAGACCTGTAATACAGTGGCAGAAGAAGTGCAAATAAGTTCTGTGACACAATATAGAACAAAATGTAAAAGCCATTCTCATTAAGAAAACAGCAGCCCTTCCTCTACAGATGATCAGTGGGATCACCATTAACCCTTTTCAAGGGCATTCTGAATTCAGCTGGGGCTTCCACATGGCTAAGCCAAGCATGTATGTGAATTCCAGCACAATCAAAGCCTGACTGCACATCCCCATCTACACATATCATTTAGAAGCCCTGTGTTTCCTGGCAAAGCAATGGAGCTCTTTGGATGCCTAGCACTCCAGCATGTCCACGTTTTCACAGGATGGAGACTTTGCTTCGTAACCCATCCTCTGGGTTTCTGCTGTTCATTTCCCTGGCCAACATGAGCCTAGTTGGACATTCCCTTCTGCTGTGTAAATTGCACAGGCTTTGCCTTTTAAAAGTTACAGTGTGAAAGATGAAGAGTGTAAACACTATGATTCAGCCTCTGACTGGAGTAAATTATCCTCTGCTGTCCTTAAAAGACACTCTGTCATCAGTAAATACTATTTTTTTTTTCTTTGCATCTTCTGTGCATGGATCATCTCACCTACATTTTATCTGAGAGCAGAGCAAGTAATTTCCTACATCATACAGGTGGACACCATCTGGACAGAGTATCCTCAGGCAGTCAGCTTGGGTAGCTTTGTGGTATGTTGTAGGCCTTTGGATAAAATAGAAGTATTTACATCCTATTTGACCTTGTGTTGCATTGTCCTCATTGTAGTAGTGTCTCAGCTGTACTATGCGCTTTGACCATACAAAAACTAATTTTCCAACCAGAATATTAAACTCTGTATATCCAAGGAAAGGGGCCTAGTGTCTCCTGCTTCCCATCTTGCAAGACCCAAATATAGGAACTAATTTTGATAAGGTCATAATTAATTTCTGGGGTAAGCAGAACATCTATTTTGAGAAGCCTGACCCTCTTAGCTTCCAGAGGTGTGTCTCTCAAAAAGTGCTGTTAGCTCACTTACCTGCCAGCTCACTGCTTCCTCATGGTGTGGGCAGGCTGTTCCCTGAGAATTCAAGACTCCTGCAAATGACAAGACATTGCCACATTTAAGGATAGTTCCATGTTTACTTTTTGCTGCAGAAGGTTAAAAAATTTTATTTTTGGATCAACCAGGATTCCAGCTGTTGTATGGAGAAGGACCTTTACTCCAGAGATCACACTAGTGTTTTATTAGACCTACTTCTGAGTACTTTTTATTTATGGTGACTGTTGCTTTGTAAGCAGGTCATGCCATTACTTAATGGCACAGTAGGACATCTCTCATACTGGGTCTGATTAAAACAGAGCCAGGGAGCAGGTCTGGAGTGTCTTGCAGGGGGTTGCACAACCTTGCTCTGATGTGCACACCCCCCTTTTCGGATCACCTTGTCCCTTTATTGCTTTCTTTCTTCCAAAGTTTCAGTAAGTTCTCTAACACATCACATCTGGTTCCTTTAGCCCCTTTATCTGAGTGTGTTTTAAATTCATCTTTGTTTGCAGAGTCTTGACACAGCGGGTTCCCAGCTTTAATAGTCTGCAAATGAAAGGCCCACATTTCACACGCTATTTTCAGCACTGTTCTATTAAACTGTAACATTGAAAAGAAGAGTGTCCTCTTCAAGTGCAGAAGAGCACGTTGCTTCCTCATATCTAAATCACAGCTTCTGTTATAGATCTTCTCAGTTATTCCCAGGTCTCAAAACGTCTGGTACTTTCTTCAGATCTGGAGTTCTTGGAGTTGTAAGTGCGAATCTCAGCATTAATGTTTCTGCTTTTTCTTCTAAGTAACTGTTTTTTGTTTAAAGAAAGTGTTTTAAAGTGTTTCCCTCAAGGAAAAGACAGAGATGCCAGTTCTCTTTCTTGAAGTCCCAAAGATCCCCAGGCCAGTGAAAATCATCCCAAGTATGTTGTTTTGAAGGTGTCATTTTACAGTACAGATGAGTTTCTCTTTACACCTTGTGTGTTTTGGGTTGTGTGTGCCTCTGTGAGATTTTGGTCACTGCTGTGGGTTCTGTGGGCTGGCTGCCCCCAGGTGGGGGAGGTCCCTTTACTGACCATGGTAACTCCAGTATCATTTTATCCTCTCCAGTGCACAGGGAGGACCTGCCCTCACCACTAATTTATACACTTGCATTTCCCCTCTGCTTCATGCAGTCCTTGTAGGGCTGCATCTTCTGGTCTGTTTGCTTTCCAAATCTTTGCCTTGCTGAAATGGAAGTCCCATTTGTACAACTTGCTGTTACTTTTTGGTCTCGGCATCCCAAGTGTGTTGAAGTTTTTCAGTGTTAACCATCAAGTTTATATATATTTTTTTATTCCTTTTAAATTGGCTTATGTAAAATGTAGTATTTTGCCCCTTTGTTGCTGCATTTATGACCCTTCTCTTCAAAGTAAAGACAGTGTTAATTCTTCACTTGTGCAGCTCTCTGTGGAGAATTCAGAGGTTGGAATTTCCTAGTGTCCCTGGTACTTTCTGACTCTTCCACCTGCAAAGTACAATGTTGCCACTTTTCTTTTGATATGGTGAGCTATAAATACAGCTACTTCTTTCCTACTGTCATTCCCTTTAACTTTTCCTGTGGTTGCTACCTCTGTGTTTGAATTTCATTATATGGTCAGACTGCTTTTTCCCAGCATTTAACCTCTAGCCTTGTGGACCTCAGGGGACAAATTACAATCTATTTTCCACTGAAATTAAGTGTGAAGCTTACTAATCCTGTAATGAGAAAGTCAGTGGACATCACTGGTATCTGTGCATAAGAAGAGCTCCTTCTACTACTGTAACTAGATGGAGCTGATTTATGCATTCAAGTTATTTCTCTTCACGAAGTGTGTGGACTATAGGTTGCTGCCATTGCTCTGCAATGAAGGTGAAATATTTTTACAGTTTTTTGAGGCAAGAAAGTTGCAAGGAAGTACTTGGCATAGGGTGAACATCTCATCTGTTTTTTGAAAAACATGAAATCAAAATATCTACCTGAGGTTTAGGGTAGCACAGATCCACACCTTGTAGACCCTGAGTCTTAAAGCCTTTATTAATTTGTTTTCTGATTTACTGTCACTGTAAGAATAATTAAGTGAATGTGTAGAGAAGAACCTGCATGGTTGAAGAGCAGGCTGGCCAGCAGCTCTTTTCCTTTACCCCATCACTTAAAATCCTGACAAGAAGCAGTCCATGAAATGGAGGGGGCATTGAATTTTGTGAATGATACAGCAAATTTCTACAGGAGCCCTGAGTGCAGCTCTCAGCCTGCTGCTGTGCCTGCTTCCCAAGGCTGTGGGCAGTCCCTCTTTCACCCCTGCCTCCTCCCTCTGTGCCCTGGGGGCTGCTGGGCTGCAGCAGCAGCTTCCAGCACGTCCAGTGGAGCTCTGGACAGGCACCAGCCCCCTCAGGCAAACCCAGCCACCACCTTCACACCACACACCCAGGAGGGGCACTGCAGACTCAGGGCTACTCTTGCACAATTTGCTCCGTGGGAGGGATTTCTCTTTCAAGTTTTGTTTCTGAACATGAGCTTTTTTGGCATGATTTAATGGGTATTGTAGAGTATAGAATGGAGAAAGTCAAAATAATACATCGAGTCCAACAGGAAAGAGAGGCTTACTTTCTTGGGAGTAAAACTATTTCAAGAGCTAAGCATAGGAATGCACCATTTACATTTTAATTCAAATATAGTAAAATGATTGAATTTAGAAAGGAAGAGGGGAAAGCACTTGCTGAATTTTTAGATTAGATGTTAGGAAAATCTTCACAAAAAGGGCTGTCAAACCTTGTAACAGACAGCTCAGGGAGGTACAGATGTGGCACCTGGGTCCATGGTTTAGTGTGGACTTGACAGTCCTGTGTTAATGGTTGGACTTAAAGATCTCCCAAGTCTCTTCCAACCTAAATGATTCCGTGGATCTGTGATTGTCATTTCTCTGCTCTTTCCCCCATATGCAAAATGCAGAACTAACATACAGTATCTGCCCTAGGCAGCTGCATCTTGCATTTCTCTCATGGTGAAGTGTGTGACTCCTAAGGCTGGTACAAAGCTGGTGCCCATGGCCATCACATCACCTGCAGGGCATTCCAATTTCCAAGACAGAGCCCATGCTTTGGAAAAAGCCCACAGAAAACACAGAGATTAACCAAGGGTAGGTGGCAGCACAGGCTGTGGTTAGTGTTTTAATAGTGGGTTTATTTGTTTTAAATCATGGCTTTTGGGTAAATTGTGTTCATCCAACTCATACGCAGAAGAATATACTTCATTTTTCAGAGTGCTAAAATTGCAAGGCTTTCCTCTTCCTCCAAGCAGAGGAGCTGTGGAAGGAATGTGAGAGATGTTCAGAAAGCATTCTGCAAAGCAGAATGTTTTTAAGAAACAGTCTTTGAGAAATAAATCACTACCTGATGATGAAGACAGCTGAGCTGGGCTCAGTGAGAGTCTTTCATATGCCAACACTCTCACGTGACAGGAGTTGTATTGGAAGATGGCTTTGAAGCTTGCAAGACTGAAAATGTCTAAAAGTTTTTATATACCTAAAACATGGTGTCGTTCAGACTTCAAAAGCAAAGCTGTAAAGCACCATGAACATACATAGGGTCACAATCTTTTTAATCAACAAAAAATGCCTCACCCCAAATCCCAGAAGCAGAAATTTTTCACCACTTCTGTTCAATAACACTAAGTACCTCAGGGTTAAAGAAGGTTTGGAGATGAATTTGGATTGATTTCAGATTTATAACCAAGCTTGAAATCAGAGTTTTCGAATAGTTTTAGGTTTCATTGTAAAAATTGCAAATCCACCATTCATCAGTAAACCAAAATATTTAACTCCCAAATAAGTGCTAAGAGGTGTCTGTCAATATTAAATTTGTTTGCAAAGTTACAGCACGTTAAGGCTGACATAAGCAGCAAGTGTAAAAATGGGATTAATCAAAGGATGATTTAGTACTCTGAAAGAAGAATATGAAACTCAGTCTGGATAAGTAATAGACAAGCAAAGAAAGACAGGACCATTTACAAGATGTTTTGAATTAATTTAATCTCCTCAGTAGGAGAGTGTAATGAATTTCTGTGAAAATAAAGTGCTTAGTTCACTGCAGTCAAATTAAGCCCAAAAGTAATCGTACACATCATATAAAATAGAATAAAAATGCTGAACCTATGAAAATACAGTGTAATCTTGCACTTATCTAAACAGAAAATCACACAGGAAAAAACCCCAGATTTCTGTCAATGTTTGTGTCGTGATCCAGCATAATTTTGCATAAGGGCCAGGCAGGTCCCATGGCAAGTAGCTGATTTTTGGGTCTGTTCCAAAGCTGCTGAAGTGAATGTGCTTAGTTTCACTGGCTCCGTTTGGCTTTGTGTGGACAGGTTGATTAGCAGAGTATTTGGGACAAAAAGCAGGCCATGGAGAATTCCCCATCATAACCTTGTCTTTCACCTTGTTCTCTGTCCCCTGGTGCAGTGGTGCTGGGGAGGGAGGTGAGTGTGAGGAGCTCAAGTGCAGCTTTTCCTATGGCTGTTTATATCCCGTGTGCTGGATGGAACAGGACAGAACTGTGTGCCTCTAAACCTGAAATAGCTCTGCTAAACCTTCTTCCCCTTCTGCCTCACACCACATCCCCACCACAGAAGAGGTGATGCATTAAGTAAGGGGGAGGGATCAGGAGAAACCCTCCAGTCCATGCCAGGAGGATGAGGCAATTCCAGCTGCCTTGAATTTGCAGGCTCATTCTGACAGCTTTTCTGTCTCCATATTCCTATGAAGATGAGGCCAGAAAGGAGAAAGATTTTCCTGCTGACACTACCTCTCTTTTCTTCTGCACTGCTGGGGGTGTGGTGGTGGGAAGTGCTTTCTCTGCCTAAGATGTTAGTTTTGACCTCAATAAAACTAGCATCACTTGCAAAAAAACCCCACCCAAACTCCAAATACAATCCCCCAACCAAAATCCCCAAGTCCCAAGAGAGAACAACATGAGAAAAACACTAATTGCACATCTGTTCAACAGACTTTCGTGATAACTCAGCAACAGCTAATTGAAACTCCTGGATCATAAATATGCTTTCAGCCAAACTGGAGTTTACTTTCCCTGATGCTATCTCCTTTCAACTCCCCATTGCACTCTGAGGTTCTGGTGGTCAGGATTCCAACAATCTGTCACTAGATGGGAAAATTAGAAGTTGGGACCATTGAATTATAATGAGCCAAACCTCTGTTAATCTGCATCATCATCTCTCCATGGATTTCTGGGAGCTCTGTCACTTTGCATTAGCTGAGGACCTGGCCTTATGTAATTAGATGTTTTCACACTCGTGTGGAGATATGCCCTCCTCCAACAGTCTGGGTTACAGGCTCCCGTGGTTTGAAAAGAGATACTCTCCTTCTTGGGAGCCAGCAGGGCACTCCAGATCTGTGAATGTGCATATGTTTTCATGAGATTTCACTAAGTAATGAATTTAGGGTTTGTTTTTTGGAAATGGCAAAGTGCACTGGAAAGGGAGACTGGGAATCCTAGCACCTTTGAGGGGTCCTTGGTCTTGAATGGGCAGATGGGTTAGAGACAGAGCTCCAGGCACTTCTTGTCACACAAAGCTCACTGAGGCCCTTGTGGCTCCCTGTCTCTGGATTGCCATTCTGACGTAATTTTTGTGACATTTTCATGTTATTATGCAAGCCTGTAGAAATCATGACAAGACTGGGAAAACTGTTGAATAAATGCAATGCTAGTAATGTGAAATTAATCCATAATGGATATACTTAGGTCTTTGAAGGATTTAGCTGCTTCTGGCAATTTTGTGTTCCTTTTGGGTGATTTGAAGAGGTGTTTGTTTTGACTTGTGGGTTTATGAAATATTTGTGCTTAGGTAACACTTTTATAGTGCACTTCCAGAATGAACTCCATCCAGTCTTTAACCCAAGGTTATAATTTTTGGAGTATTGAATCACTGCTTGCAAGTTCTGCAGTAGATTCTAGCTATCCCACTGTGGGAAAGCATTGGGTTTTTTTCTCTTTTCATTTTATATTTGTTTATATTAAGACCACTTTTCACTGACGTCAGAGACCTATCAGGTCAAATCTAATCCTCTATATCTCACGGTGTGCTGGCTAGATTAGCCCTAATACTTGTGTTTTCTAGTCTGTGTGGAGGCAGCTTTCACCTTGTAATGATGACCTCCCTGGAAGTGGTTCTAGGGGATGGTTGAGCCTGTAGGTTCTCACTCCTCACCTTCAGAGGGCCAGGGACCCTGTCAGCATCCCTGCTTTGCTGAGGAATGTGGAGCAAATGGCCATCTTTGAAACTGCTGCCAAGAGCTGGTGAATTTGCTCCACCACAGCGAATGGGTTTGAATTCCAAAGCTGCACAGAGTATTTGGGAGTCTACCTCCCTCCCCTCTGGCTGCTGCTGGGCTGCTGGGCAGTTCTGCTCTCCTTTTCACGAGCTGGAAAGGCTTCCTTCACCAGGGAAAAATGCACTGTGGATCCTGTGGAGCGGTGTAGTGACTGCCTCTGTGTGGGATTTGGGGGAGAGGAAGGGGCGTGTGAGAAGAAAGGCCAAAAGAAAGAGCAGTTGGAGACATCTGATCAGTGTCAGCAGGGCAATATGCTGAGCACTGGCACTGGAGTGCTGAGATGGTGAAAGTAGCTTGTGAGTGGCCCCCAGAAGGAAGGAGCAGAAAACACTGGCAATTCACAGCAGAATCCTTGCTCAGTGAATATTCTCCTTTAATGGGTAACTCTAGAAGGGACAATGAAGCAAGAAGTGATGTCCCTGTTTATCCTCAGTGCAAGTTTGCAGGGCAGGGCTGGAATCTGGCTCCATGGGAGAGCAAATGGAGGTTCCTGCATCTCCCAGCCCAGTGCACGTGTCAGTACAAGGTGAGTCAGGGCTGCCCAGAGGCACTGGGCAGATGGGAACAGGGAGCTGGAGACACGGGCCCATGTCACCAACCATGTGTCCTGGTGTGCTGCAGGACAGTCCCCTCCAGAGCTGCTGTGATTGATTCCATGGGAAGGGTCACACCTCCAGCCCAGAAGGGACTGAAGCACCTCTCATCCTCACCCTGGATTTTCTTCTTTCTGTACTAACATTCTGCCAAAGTTGTTTTCAAGGAAATTTTTCCCCCAGCCTACTGTGCTGCCAGATTGGAGTAGTGTGAAATGCAAAAAACACATTGAAACCAACAGCACAAGTTCAGTTTTTTGGTTTGGGCTTTTGAGAATTTAAAAAAAGGATCCAGTGGCTCTGCTGCTGAGTCAGCACTGGTTGGATGTGATTTCTGAACGTGATTTCTGTGGTCAAACTTTACACAGAACATTGATGTTTAATGCGCTAGTCAATTAAAGCATGCTTTATGCTAGAAATGATGTGGTAGCTTTGTGTGGCTTGCTTAGTATTGCCAAAATGGGTCAAAAGTATCAGGAGAAGGTTTGATCTCCCTGTTTACATAGTGTCATTTTGCTTGCTTTGTGGTTCATTGCTTTCTGCAGTGACTGGGTATAGCCTAAGAGCAGGAAGCCTCCTCTCTCCTGTGTGACAAAAATAGCTGGTGCTCTCTCCTGCAGGTTTGATTAAAGTGGTTTTGGAGGTTCAGCTGTGCTGCACTGGAGCTGAGGGCTCTGCTGGACAGAGCTCCCCTCAGCAGGGCCCTGGCTGTCCTGGTGCCACCTGGCCAGCTGTGGCTGTCTCTGGCCAAACAGCCTCAGTGGCTGAATGACATTGGTGAAGTTTTCTGCAGAGCAGCCCAACAGAGCCAGTGGTGGCACAACTGTGGTGGTGCCAGGGAAAGAACCAGAGTTTGGGGCAGGACCTTTTAAACAGTTCTGTAGCCAGGTCTGTCCTGCCAGGGTGAACCCTCCTGTCCTTGCACAGTGCAGGAGCCCCAGGAAGAGCTTCAGGAAGGCACCACCCTCTGCCATGGGAAGGTTTTTCACAGCGAAGCTCTGCACAATTTTAGATGCCTTCTGACATTTTAATCACACTGGCAAAAAAAAAGAGCTGTCCAGCTGGTTTTGTAAGGTGTTCAATAATGAGATTTTCTTTAAAGCGGGTAAAAACGTTAGGAAGGTTTTAAGATTGTACTTTAAAGTGTAAGCTTGGTATATCTGTTCTTTTCCTAGGGGTGTTTTATTTGATTCTGGTATTAAACCAGGAGTTGGTCCAAAGCCCGTTAACATAAATGAAAAGAGTTTTATTGACTTTGATGGGATTTGGATCATGCTGCACTAATTAAATAGTAAAGTATCCATTAGTAGTGAAGAAAACAGAAGAGAGGAGAGCCAAATACTGTTGTGATGAGCCCTGTGAAGTTGAGTGAACTGCAGCCAAAGTCTCAGCATCTTTACAGATGAGCTTTTCCATATTTCTCTGCCTCAGTCCTTCTGACACAGATACCTGGTGGATTTTAAAGAGAACAGAGTATTTATAAAGATCCTTACATTTATCCTGCGTATTTGCAAGTTTTCAGAGACACATTTAGTCAAGAAATATTACCTTATTCTAGGTAATAATAAGAAAAAAAATAGAAGTGAGGTGTGACAGAAGAAAAAGTTATGCTTTAAACAACATTGAAATCGGGTACTGATAATTTGCATTTACTTTGCCTGAGTATTCTTGTAAGATTCTTAAGGAAGAGACATTTACTAGATTCCAAAGAAAAGAGAAACAGCTTTTCACTGTTATTGATGTTGTAAGTAGAAGGTAAAATAAAACTTAATATCTTATATGTCTGGAAGATCTGCATAAAAAGTGGGTTTTATTTAAAGAATAAAATTAAAAAAGGCTGTTCTGGAATTGGCCAAAACCCAACCATGTACAGACAGCTTAAAAATACAGTAATAAATGTATTTATATGGGCTGCTGGATGGATGTTAAAAGGATCTGGTATTTAAAACTTAGAAATGCTGTTCCTCATTCCTCTTGCTGTGGCCCACTGTGCCTGGGTGGCAGCAGTGGCCCTGGAATTCAGTAGCCCACAGCCTGCTGAGACAGGAGGTCTGCACTCACAAAAAGCATTTACGGGAATTTCCCTGTGACAGTGGATGGTTGGAAAACACCCTTCTTTTGAAGCAGTGTGTTGGGATTCAGCTGTAACCATGTAAGCTGAGGTTTTCAGGACATGAGGAGCCCATCTGTGTTTGCCTGTCAGCTCTCCTTAGGTGTCTTTGACAGCACAACCCTAAATGAGATGTTTGCTAAAAGCAACTTGCTGGCACTGTTTGTCTGCTGCTGCATTCACTGAAGGACAGTGCTCTTAAGCCAGTTCACAAGTTTTTTTTTCCATTTCAAATACTTGTCATCAGATTTCCTAGCATCCTCTCTCTTAAACTTAGCAAAAAAGAGGTTTTCCCACCTTCACTGCTCAGGTATTTATGAAGAAATGATGTCTGCAATTTGGTTTAGATTTTTACTAAAGTTATCAGGCAAAAATGTTGAACATGCCATGCTGATACCATGACCCCATCTTCTGTGTTTATAAGTGTATCTTGGCATTCTACTTGCAAAAATCATGAGTTCTTGTCAGCTCCAGCTGCAGACTGGAGAGTAATTTAGGTTGAATTGTAGATTAGTCCATTTTTCAATTCTGTGATGGCTGAAATGCCCAAACAAATAAATGTTCTAGTAGACTGAAATTGTCTAGAATACTCAAAATAGGAAAAGATGAAAGGAAAGAGTCTGTCTGAGACCCAGCAGCTCAAATGCTCTTCTGTGCTTCCAAAAATAAAGTGTCAGAAGTAGAACCCTGTGTCCCCTTTTTATAAATCTTCTCTGTCAAATCTAATGGATAACTAATAGAAAGTTTTGAGAAGGAAAAACAAAAGGCTTTATGCTTTATGTAAGAAAGATTAAGTGGAGAGGGGCTTTTTTCCCCTTGAGTACATGGATATGCAGGAATTGTGTTTTAGAATCAGGCTTTTTGTGAGGCCTGCAGAGTAAAACTGATATTTGTGGAATTCAAAATTGTTCTTGTGCTTGTTGGGAGGGCAGGGAAGGAAGCAGAAGAGATTGGCATTGAAAGATGCCACTGCCCAGCAATACCCCAGAAGGGCAGGTGTCACCTTGCAACGGTGACAGGTTGCAAACAGGATCATAAAACAGGGCTCAGGAAACAACTGGGAACTGCCAGACTGCCCAAGGGTGCAATCCTGCTCTTTTCTGAGCAGTTCTGCTCCTATATTTGTTCTGTTGGCCAATGTGGGTACATGGGCAAATAAGGTTCAACCTTTCAAAGAACATAATCATTCATTAAAGTGATTTAATTAATTATAAAAAGAAAATTAGATGGAGACTCCAGCACATGGGAATATAGAGATGGATTTGCTTCAAAAGAAACTCTTGCAATATCAAATTACTTTTTGTTCTGAGACAAGGAAAATAATCCAAAATATAATGGAAATGCTTCCATTACATTTAACTTTATTGTTTCTAAACAAAAATATTTCTGTCTAAGAACAAATGACAAACTGATTTTTCCCCATCCTAAACCTAATTTGGCAACCAACTAATTTGTTGGTCCAAGGTTGATTTTTAAAAAAATTCCTAATGTAAAATGTTGCCTTATGTTCCAGGCAATACTGCATGTGTTTCCATAGCAACCTCTTCTCATGTCTTGAACTTGTCAGCATCAACATACGACATTTTAACTGTAAAGCATTTGCATGTACTGCTGCCTCTTTGGACATGAGTGAGATTTGCCAAAAACTGGGTTCTTGCAGGCAGTTGAAGTTAGGGAAAGGTGATGGACTCAGATATTCTTTGTACCTCCTGCTTGCTTACAAAGAATAAGGAAGTTCTTTGACTTCTCACTGAACTCAGGCAATGGGACCCAGATTCCTGCTCCCAGCTCCAAGGTCAACAACTAACTCAAAGCCTGGCTTTTCCCCCAGGACTGTTTGTCATGGGTTCTGTGTCTGATTCTCTGCACTGTGTGTTTTTGGGCTGTCTGACTTTTCTCAGGTGCACCTGCTTCTCTGTTCTGTGCTCAGCAGAGTTGTTCTTGACCCTGGACACACACAGGCTTTGGACAGTGATGTTCACCAGATCTCCCTCTGTTGCTCTGATGCTTTTCATTTTAAATCCAGGGAATGCTAAGTGCCGGTTAAGTGCAGCCTAATCCAAGTGAGAGTGTATTTGCAAAACATTTATGAAATAAAAGAACTGAAGAAGGGGTACAGAAAAGCTCTGGTCAACTGGGAAGAAATAGAAGAGATAGTGTTCCAGTGAGCAGTAAAGAGAAATTGGTTTGACTAGCCAGATATAACTGTAAAACCTTCTCTAGGGGGGAGCACTAATATAATTGTATGATATGTGCTTTTACTGTCTTCCTTTTTCTGACTGTAGCATGGGCTGGCTGATGATTTGATCTTCTAAAATATGTATTTGCAGATATGGATGAGCTGCCAAAAATGTGACTAATACAAAAATGCCCATTGATCTCTTTTTAGAACCTGTATTAACACTGCTCTCTGGAAGATAATAATAATTTCTCAGTCTTTGTAGTATTTATACAGACACCTTCCTACAGGATAGCTCCACTTTTCCAAAGAGAGAGGAACATTAGTATCAGCTTGGTGAGGCAGGTTTTGGTGTGTGTGTGTGTGGGGACTAGAGGGGTGGCTTCTGTGAGCAGCTGCTAAAATCTCCCCCCTGTCCCCCAGTGCCACTGGCTCCAAAAGGGACTCGCTGCTGGCCCAGGCTGAGCCCAGCAGTGATGGTGGTAGTGCCTCATAACATGTGTTAGAGGAAGGAAAAAGGCCTTACAGCTGTGGTCAGAGGGGTGAGAATGTGTGAGAGCTGCAGCTCTGCAGACCCCAAGGTCAGTGCAGAGAAAGGGAGGAGGTGCTGCAGGTGCTGGAGCAGAGATTGCCCATGGTGGGGCTGATGTCCCCATGCAGCCCATGGAGGAACATGGTGGGGCAGAGATCCACCTGCAGCCCAAGGAGGAGCCCACAATGGAGCTGGGCAGGAGTGTGAAGAATCCTGAGGAGGAAGGAGCAGCACAGACAACGTGACCACAGCCCCCATTCCCCATCCCACTGCACCATTGTGAGGAAGGAAGCAGAGAATTCAGGAGTGAAATTGAGCTTGGGAAGAACAGAGGGATGATGTGGAAGGTGTTTTTAAGATTTGGATTTTATTTCTCATTACTATACTGTGATTTGATTGGTAATAAATTAAATTAATTTTCCCCAAGTCGAGTTTTGCCTGTGGCAGTAATTGGTGAATGATCTCTCCCTGTCCTTATCTCTGCCTAGAGTATTTTGTTATATTTTATCTTCTCTGTCCATCTGAGGAGGGGAGTGATGGACTCGATTTGGTGGGAATCTGGCATCCAGCCAGTGGCCCCCCACCACAATACCACTCCCCTGTTCTGGCTGTCAGTGTGTACTTGGATTTATCCTTCACACCATTACGCAGGAGAGAGCTGATTTATGCAGCAGGACTTGTCATGGCCTTAAACCCTCACTGCAGTGTTACATCTGCTCATAAGAAGAAAAACAGGTCAATGGCTTGTTTTGCCTTGATTTATGACTTTATGGCTTGAAGCTGGAGACTCCTTTTATTGATGACTCTGTGCATTCAAAAGATGTGGGTGTAGATTCCTTCCTCTCTCTTCACTAAAATAGATATCATGGTGATGTTTAACTCTTAGGAACCTGCTGAAGCATCCCCCATGCACTGCTCCTTACAGGGTGTCCCTGTGCCACTCACTGGCCCACAGGCACTCACAGTTCCTGGGGAGCTGTGGTCCTCTGGTATTCATCAGAGGGGATGGTTCTCCCAGGTATGGAATAAACCTTTCCCTGTGAGACCTGGCAAGAGAAGTGACAGTGGAATGAGCTTGAGTGATGTGTCTAGGACAGGGCATGAACTGTGCTCCCAAAGCAGAGCAGATACTGTTTGTGCTGAAGTAATAACTGCAACAAAAAACAGTTATAAAACCATCTGGGCACATATCTGTCAGCATGGGGCATGAGGAGCCCATGTTCATATTCTGGGGTGATAACTCCATCAAGAGAGATGAGAAGTAGATGTTTGAATTTCTTGTGGACTTTCTTCATAACTGATCTGGTACAGTATGTTCTTGGGCCAGTGCTTTGATCTAGCTGGGATATAGCCAGAGGGAAAACAATTTTATACTTTTAGTTTGCTAATCAGGAAATGAGATAATTCATATAAAAAAAAAATTTCTTTTTGGAAAAAAAAATTGAAGCCTTCTGGTTATTTTGCAGGTATTAATTTTCAGATAAAGAATTTCTGTTTTGCTTCTGAATCAGCCAAATCTTTAATACAAATAACATAAAGCTTGGTGTTTTCTGTGTTCCTTAAATGCAGTTTCAGAGAAGAAGGTGACCTTTCCTTCCTTTCAAAATACAGCTGCTCCTCTTGAAATTCTAGCTGTGTAAATACACTTGCTCTCTTCTGTTAGTTTTTTGCATCTTTTGTTCACTGAAGTGCAAAACAATAAATGCCATCTTCAAATCCTCTTTGGAAGACTGGGAAAGTTCTGTTCTGTTGCTGAGGGAATTACTGAGTTTCAGTATTGTCTTTTTTTGCCCCTGGTTTGTAAGGAATGCTACCGTTTTCCAGAGTTGTTCTTACATGAACAGTTCTAAAGTGTTTGTCCCTTCCTTGATTCTCCCTCTGATTTTGTTCTCTTCTGCCCAAACTGAATACAGCATCACCCAGTGCCTCTGAGAGAAGGAAATTTGGGACTTCAGTGTCCCAACATTTGTGTCTGCTGCTCTTCTCCCTTGCTGGAGCTGTCACCCTCTGAGCTGCTGATGAGCTGCAGTTCCCTGGGTTCCTTCTGCCTGGCAGCTCCCTCAAGGGTGCTGGTTCAGCCTCCCCACAAAAGGAGAGGGTAAACTTGGGGGGACAGTTTTTGGATCATAAAGAGAAAGTGGAGGAAATGTGGCATATGCAGCCTCCTGCCTCAGTGGCTGTTTGATCTCCCTTTTTAATCTTCCCCAGACCACAGACATGACACATGTGAGGAAGAGGTAGTAAAGCATCCCTCTCTTTCCCATTTGTAGAAAATTAGTGGAAGTGGCAATGCTGTTGTGGCTTGAGACAGGTCAGCTCAGCTGAGTCCAGCAAAAAGTGACTGTAGTATTACGTTACTTTCATAATGAAGTGGTTGCACCAGTTTTGAAATTGAGAATTATTCAATTATTTGGGACATTACAATTAAAAGCTGACAGATGAAAGTTAATTTAAGGATAATTTTCTTTTTTTCAGGCATCAGGGTAATGTTTTTTCTTTTGTATAACCTTTATTTTTACCTTCTGCATGGACCTTACCAAGTACATATTGCTCTTTCCTTTAGGAAAAAAACCCCAACCCTTCTTTCAGTTTCTGGTTTAAGATTTATGGAAAATACTGAAAAAGGGAGGTTTCTTGTAGTAGTCTGTGTATATCATTATATTTCAGTGTGCTTGAAACATTATACTGTATATTGGCCCAAGTACCACCTTGGCAAAAGACAATTGACTCTTTTTGTGAAACTCACACAAATGAACATAAAACATTGAGGAAATGAAATTTGGGCTGAATAGTTTAGACTATTGTATATTCAAAATCCCTTAAATACTTATAAAATGGAATAAATTGGCAAATTATGCTAGTGCACCTCTAGAACATACGGGAAAAATGGGTAAAATAAGTAAATCTCTGTTACTTCCAGTACTTACAGGAAGCATAATGTCATTAAGAAAGGAAAATGCAAAACATGTGAAAGCAGATGCCAGACAAACCACAGTGCTCCAGCTCTCACAGGAAGCCCCCTTTTCAAGCCCTACGTGGCCCTGGCCAAAGCATTCTTTTTGGACTGAGTTTTTCATTCCTGGTTTACGGCCAAAGGTAAATTCTCCTCTGTGTGGAAACTTTGAATAAAACCAATTCAATCATTTTTCGGATTCTCCCTCTCGTCAGGATTCCTGCCCCTTTCCCATTGCTGTGCCAATGCTGCAGCATCTGTGAAGGCTCTGCCTTAGCTCCTTTTGGAGTGTTTTTGCATATGTTCACAAAAATATTGCTATGGTCCTTTGCCTTTTATTTCTAATATCACCAAGAATGTTTATGATGCTGCTGATTGATCTCTTGGACAACACAAACCACAAAATCACCTGAAGCTGTGCTGCAGCCAGCCCAAGAAAGTAGCTGACACCCAGATCAACCCTTTCAGAAAAACAGGAGTTTGAAACTTCCACTGATTCTCAAGGTTATGGTGGATTTTGAGTTTTTGTAGAGTTATATAGGGAACTAAAAAGGAAGTGTAGTACCTTGTGACACTTCCCCACTCACCTGAGCTCTGGTCTCCGTTCTCTTGACCTCATGGGGTTTAAGTATCTAACTCACTGGGGCTGGGGCTTTGCAGACCCCACCTGCCTCTTTGGTGGGTGAGTACCTTTGGATATGTAACCCCACACAGCTGAGCTTCTGAACTGTTGGTTTTTCTTGGTTCTCCTTCACAGGTTCCAGAGGAAGTGAAGTCATGTTCTGGGATTCACTGTTCTCTTCTGAATTTGGCCCCAACTCCTTCCAAAATGGATTGTTTAGGGGTTGTTTTTAATGCTTTAGAAACATCTATAATTAAATTGTCTATATCTGTCCTCTGCAATAGCAGTGGTGAGCATCACTGTTCTTAGCAAAAAAAAGAAAAAGTGGAAGTGAGGACTTTGAAGTCACAAGAGCTCTTGGATGAGGCAATGTGAGCAGGCCAGGCCAGGAGAAAAAGGAGCTAAAGCACATTTCTACTGTTATTTGAAGGTAATTTTCAGTTTCATTTGGTCTGGCTGGTGCAAAGACATTCACTCATGAACTTGCTTGGTTTTAAAGATTTCAGAGCTCTTTCATTTGAGTGAAAATAATTTCATACCTTGGTGTTGTCATTCTGTTATAGGGACCTTCCCCTGCTCACTTCTGACTTTGTGAACTTGGATTTTTCTAATCAGGTGAGAATGGTGGATGCAGAGTGGGTCAGTGTGGGATCCTTGATAGGCTTAAGTGTGTATGAAGCTGAATCTAAATAGCCAATTACTTGCTGTGGCTTATTTAATTTCACTCAGTTTTTTTTTTTCCTGATGGTTTATAAAGTATTCATACCACGTTTTCCCTAATTGACTTAAGTTAGCTCTTCCTTTTCCAAAAGGAAATATGCCAAACTAAAAGGTTTCAAATGAAGATTGTGGTCACATTGTCATTTTTTAGTCATCTTGACTACAATATTTAGTAGTGGAAAAAGCTGCTGATAAAATTATATGGTAAAGTGCTATCAGACGTTTAAGGAAGACAAAAGCCAAATGGAACTGTCAGGAGACAAATCTGGCCACTACAGCAGTTATATCTCATGCAAGTCTCAGCTGTAATCTGGGTTTCCATTCATTGAATAGCAGATAAGGAATAATCTCTTCTTAATGTAATAATGCAGGCATTTATATATTTTTGAGAATGAAGACTTATGTTCTGAAAGAACAAATGCTATATTTCAATTTGGCTGGATATTTTGAAGCTTTTAATTAGAGAAAGAAAGAGAGCTTTTTAATCTAAAGAAATAAATTTAGAGTTTCTACTTGAATGCAGAGAGAGAAATTTACTGTTGCTTTGACTTCATTTCGTTTAAGTTTGGTTTGGTTGTGGTTTTTTTTTTTTTTTTTTTTTTTTTTTTAAGTGCTTGTGTGTCAAAGGCTGTAATTGGCTCCGGAGAAGGCCTTTTACTTGTGTTTCCCAGTCATGGATGTCTGCACTTATCTCATTCTTGGCATCCTCCCATTTCAAAGTAAGACGTGGCAGTAAAGTATTCTGATGCAGTGCCAAAGAGCAGATTGTTGTAGGGAAAAAATTTGTTCCTTATACGTTCTGCTGAACTCTTAAGCTTTTAAGGAATTGAACTTACCCATTTACCCTATAACATTCCAGGAGAGGTTAGTTGCCACCCAAATGGCAAGGTGCTCACGGGTGCTTTTGTGCACAGCTCATATATTTGGGTGAGGAATAACTTTGTTCTGTGCCCTTTACCTGCTCCACTCCTGGAGCGTGGCTGGGCTGAGCTGGGAGCGGTCCCTGCAGGAAGCAGGGAGGTGTCTGCCATCACCCACCTGAGGTCTGCTCTGCTCAGGCTCCAAGGCAGCTGCTGGGCTGGGGAAGGTGGTCATGATGTAAGAAACACAGTGCAAGATTTGCTTTGTTTTTATTAATCTGGTATTTTTGGGGTTTTTATGATTTTTATGAGGTGGAAGTGGAAATGAATGAGGGTTAATGAGGGAGGAAAAACTGCTGATTTTAAACACGTGGTAAGTGTAGATCAGCCTCTCTTATAGCAGGGTTTTGCAGAAAATAAATCCTCTGCTAGTTTCCTGTGGGATGGATTAAGGCTTTAATTAATGATTTTGGATATAACTCTATTCCAATGTAGTTCGTGTACCTGAGAATATGGAGTGTGGTTACAGAAAGGGAAGAACTACTCACATTAAACCTCCTGTGTGTTGATTCATAAATCCATGTGTATTAATCTGTGGGAATCTACTTTGGAAATGGAAGGGATCACACCATATTTTGGTGAAGTGTTAAGTCTGGGTTGGAACAGGAGAAAGTGCTGGAAAGTCTTGTAGCTGGGAAGAGGAGATGGCTTTGTCACGTGGACCATCAGCAGGGCTGGGTGAAAGGGTGCAAGAGGGCAAAGTGGAACTGTCTACAAAGGATTAAAACAGGAGATGGAGAACAGTATTTTTAATTATGTTTCATCTGAGGCACATGTTCATTGTCTCAAGACAGATTTTGAGATTTTGTCCATATTTGAACTGGAACAAGAGAACAGTTTTTTTCCAGTTTTGCATCTGACTTGCATCCAAAGCAGATTTGGATGGGTGCCCCACCTGAATTGTTAAGGACTTGGAAGAAATCTTTTAGTCTTGGCCTATTTCTGGTTAAAATACATTCTTCTGCAATGGAGCAAAAGTATTTTTTTAAATAAATGAAACAGACAGGAGGTGGATATAATCTCAAGAGATAAGGTTAAGATTTCAAACATCTTTTAAACGGATCTATTTTTGATAGGCAGATTACTAAGACTTGACTGTTGGGCAGATTTATTTAAACTCTCAGTAGTTTGTGCTATTGAGAAAACTGCACCATTAGTGCAGGGAAATGTGAGTTTGGGCACATTTGGGCACACAGCATTTGCCTTATTTACTTGAAAAATCTCACAGTGCACCCACTACACAAAATGGTTCTCCTGCTGATTATGTGCTTCCTGTTCTGTTAATTAGGATGTCACTGCTCTTCCGTATCTCATTTCTTACTGTAATTTCTTAATGAGTCAGTTGGAGTTTTTTAGGCATGGGAAATCTGGTGAACTGGCTAACGTTTTCCTCTGATATCTGTTTTGATATCAATTATGCTTCAGCTTCCAATTAAGCAGGTCAGGGTGCATTAGCAAGTCTCCAGTTCATGGCAAAATACTGCATAGAGAGATGGCATAAGACTAAATTCAAGATTATCCAAAGTAATTGGGACAGAAAATTATTTAGTTTGCCTTGCTGGAATTAGTCTGACTTATTGTTGAAATGCTGCCTGCCTTAGTTCAGTTCTTTCTGTAGTTCCAGGCAGAAGAAAGCCATTTGCAGCAGACTGTAATCTTTAATAAGGTTGTATTATGCAACTAAGTAAACCAGGGTGAGGAAAAACTGGAGCTGAACTCCTTGAAAAAGTATGGACTGAAAATGCAAAAGAGATGAACTTGCAAGTAAAATGCAAAAATTACACATGGTCTGTTGGAAAATAGGCTCTGATATTAAAGAATAGAATTAATGACTGAGGATATAATTTGGGAGAAGAAAAAAAGAAGTCTTCTATCACTGAGTTATTCATGTCCATGTTTTCTACCTTCTTTTCTAAATATTTCTAATAGCATCATAGGCAACGTTCCTCCTTGTCATATTGACTTGTAGGACAAGTGAAAACGATATCTGCTAAGCTTTATTAGAACATGTTAATTTGGCCAGGCTGTGTAGGATGTGCTTGGAATGTAACAATTTGCACACTAAGGAAAATGATCATTTTTTCAAATTAAGTGATAAAATTTGGCAGCATTTCTTGATGCAAAATGTATGTTGAGTTGTATCTAGAATGAAAACATGACTTTTAATTTGAAAATATTGCTTTGCGCTTATCAGAGATTCTTCATACATCTGGTCATGATCAGAAATGATCAGGGAAAAAAAGTCTGAAAAGCAGTATATACCTTACACTGTAAATTCCAGAGTCTCCACTGTTTTTTTTGGGTTTTTTTAGACTTATTTTTTGTGATTAGAATTCTCCAGGCTCAATCATGTGCATTAGCGTAATAATGGTATATATCTTTTTCTCAGGTTCTTTCAGAATGAGAGAGCTCTTCCCCCTCCTCCCATATGAGAAATGAAATTTAAATCTCTGTATATGAAGGGTTGCTCTATGCAGAGTTCCTGTTCCTCTCACTGTAGTGCAGCTCTTCAGACCTCGATCACTGATGTTGAGTGAGGCATTCCACAGTTGTCTCCAGGCTATGGACTGGATCCAAGAATTAGACAGTGAATTCTTTAGCTGCCATTTCATAGGTATTGATATATTTTTTTGTGTGCCTTTTTGAAACCTGCCTTTTTGAAACTTGCCTTTTTGAAACCTGCCTTTAAAAACCTTATTATGCCCTAGGAAATCACTAGATGCTGCTCTACCAGATGTGCATTCACCAATTTCTCCTCTTTAAGATTCTGCCTTCCTGCACATCTGACAAAAAAATCTCTGGACCACAGCTGTCATTTAGCACTTTGAAATCGAACCATCTTTCATTACAGTTGGTATTTCTGACCTTCAAGACTGAAATTCTGAACGTGCCCCCTTGTTGGCATTGGGTTTTATACTGTGCTCTAGGCAGTAATTTGCTGAACCACTCCTGTGCTTTCCAAAAGCCATTTTATAATTAAAAAAGTCTTCAACAGAGATAGCTGCAAGGAAAGTAGTATATACAGCAGACTCCTAAGGCTTCTGGCTATTTTCGGTATCAGGGAAAGGTTTTGGAAAAACTTTGATTCCTAAAGGCTTAAACAACAGCAATAAAAAGTGAGATAAAATTTGATGAAAAACTGATATAACTTATGAGAGCCAAGGCATTATCCTCTATAAAGGGTACCCTTCCTATAGATAGCACAAGTTGATGCTGTGTGTGAAGTCCTGGTTACATTACACACGTGTCACAGCACTGCTTAATTTTCTTAAATGGTGGCATAGACTCTTCCCTATGTTCCTACTTAGCAAATGCTTGGCATTCTGATACCTGGTTTTCCTTGGTGTATCTTTTCTGTGTGTCTCACCCTGTGAGACAGGGTGGTGTTATTTTACTCAGGTATAAGGTATCTGAGGTGTTCTTAACCCCTTCTTTAACTGACTTTGAATGAGAAGTGCTGCTTCAGGTGTGATATCAGGGCTGTAGTTTCCTTGGGTTGACGATACAGGCAGCTGCAGTCACTACTATGGCTAGTCCAGCTCTGCAATTTAAATGGAATGAAAGGAAGTTGAGTGTTTAAAATTAGGTCATTTTTAAGTGTTTAGTGAGGGATTTGAAGAGCCAAACTTACACACAGATCTCAGTGTTCCAGTTTTAGTTTAACTAGTGGTGATGGTGTTTGTTTTGTTTTGTTTTCCCCACAAGATGCAAGAGGATTTTAAACCACTGCTACTTTTGTGAAGAGAGAAAAAAGGAGTGCTCATGACACCAGCATGCATGCAGAAAAGAGAGCAGGGATGTGTACAAGGCTAAAAGTTGTTCTTTTCTTTAAGGATGAGCCATTCTGAACTTAAAAAGCTTCTTTTCATTTCTTAAGGCAAATTTTTGCTCAGATGGCAACGTTAAATTTCTTGTGCTAATCAAAATCTTCTATGTAGTTTCTTTTCCCTGGACTTTTTATGGCCCCCTAACTAAGAGGAGAAATTAAAAAGCATCTACTTGTTTACTCTGGTCCTGTCAGCTGAAATAAATGTCCCAATTTATCCCAAGCCTTGCTTACACTAAGGAAGTTCAGTTAGATGCTGGTAAATGAACCTGGGTCATCATTCATTAGTCTCTGTAGCTGGACACAGTGTTCTGCATTCTGCTCTACCTTTTTTCCCCCCTCATACTTTTATATTTAAATGCTCTTACTTGTTCAGGATGGGTGTTTTTACTCTGTCCCCTGAGGCCCCTTATGAAAATAAGATGATGCATCTTAGCTTATTCTGTTAAACAAAACTGTCTGAATAAAATACAGATCCATGTCATGACAATAGCTGACTGCCATGGTGGGGAATACAGGTCCCTCAGGACTCACACACTCCTTTACCTTCTCCTTTGATCTTGATGAAACAGATGAAAACCTCATCTTATTTTTAATTATCCATCCCTTGCTGTAGTTTGAAAGGAGATTTCAGAAAGGCTTTAAGTGATATTAAAAAGACCACCATGAGGCACTGCCAAATCCCTGTGTCCCTCTCCCTGCCAGGGGCCACATAGAGTATCTGTGCCAATAGCAGAAGGAGCTGGAGAGTCCCAGCTCGGAGACCTGCAGCAATGCATTGCTGGAGGTTGGTGCTGCAATTTCTTCTCCTCTCTCCTTTTGGCATATTTTGCTGTTTTCCTCCCAGAGGCAAGGTCTATCTCTTCTGTGATGATGATGCTTCCCATTATGTTAAGACTAATTTATGGCCAGGGCAGGGAGTTGTGGTGGCAGGCTTAGGCAGTGGGCTTGCTGTCCCAGATAATGCATTTGTGCCTAGAGCTGTTTTGATATATTCTCTTGCTTCCATTGTGATTACAAATGCTCCATCTCTTTTTTCAATGCTCCAAGCCTAAAATTTAAGAGAAATTCTGCCTGAAACTTAAGAGAAGATGATGAAAGAAGGAGGGATTATTTTCTCTCCACTTATCCATTTGTTTCTTGGCTTTATGTGAGGTTCTTCTTCTTTCTCCCCTGTTGTACTGAGATTTGCAGGCAGTTTCTCATCCTGGTTCTCCTCCTTTGATCCTCCTCCAAAATAAAAAAAGAATAACTCCCCTTCCCCTCAAAGACATGCTTTTTAAATGCTTATTTGTAATCCAGCCATAAGAACCTAATATATTTGTAAGGTTCACGAACTGAGATTTCACAACTTATTTTATTTATCTATTTTATTATACCTGCCAAGATTTTAATCTTGAGATATTTTCCTTTGCTCCTGAATTTTGTAATAACTTCTGTCATGGCCAAATCACATGTGCTGACATCCACTCTGTCCAGATTACTTGCCCTGCACCGAATGTACTCTGGTGTTTGGTGTCGTTCTCCAGAGTGACATTGCTCTGTGCAATGGAAGTTTCCTTGTGACCTGCAACAGCTTCAGGAACTGGATTGACCAAAGCTCAAGATGAGCCTGGCTTTAATAGGAGAGCATCTGAAGGATAATATTTACCACTTTCTTTAATTTGTAACTTCTCTGTTTAGCTCAGCTTACTGCGATGGAGCTTAAGTGGAAGCTACTCATGTTGGGAAAGGTTTGTGAACAGGCTGGAAGTGGTGTCTGGACTAAGGATAGGCTGCAGACACAGATAAATCTGTCTTGGATTTGGGGTTTGATTTGTTTTTAGAACTTAAGTTACAGTTTATTTTGTATGCCTACACTTTTTCACTGCAATAGAATATGTCTTTTATTGGTCTGCTTCGAGCAAGGTAAATCTGCATAAAGTTAAAATAGTACGAATGTTGGTCAGATTATATTCCTAGTATTTCCAAAAATTATTTCCTTCCCATTTATGCCCCATAGGGAATTGATGCCAAGTGCCCTGTGAAAAGAGCCTCAATTATTTAAGGATCTCAAAGAACTTAATGTAAATTAAGGATTTTTAAGAGCATGGAGTGGAAGGAACCTCCTGAGCTGCTGAGTGCCTTCTGCCGCTGGTGTGGGTGCCGCGCACGTGCGAGGTTGTCCCTTTCTCATCTCCATTTCACAAACCAGCAATCTGTGGCAATTACACAGATGGGTCAGTGGCAGGGCTAGCACAAAGCCAGGGTTTTGTCTTGCAGTTACACTACACTGCCCTCTAAACAGAATATTCACCAAGAGTAGAAGTCTCCACAGCAGTTCTGCCAGTTTCTACGATCACTGTGTGTTATGACCGTGAAGATTGCAAATAGCGTGGGACTATGCCAATAATTTTTTTACTGTAGATTTCTGAAGCAAATGGAATAATTCAATGGAAATTAATTTTGTGATGCATATATTAAACAATTTTATTCTGAAAATGGTCTTCGGTCTTTTACGATGGAGATATGAGAAGGTACAACTCATTGCTGTGCCCTGATGGGAACAGGCACTAACTCTGTTGTTTTCACTGAAATTGTTACATGAACACAAGGAGCCTAAGGGCCCATTTTACAATCTGGTGTCTGTTTAGGAAGCTGGTTGAACTAGAGGATAGAGTTCTGTCTCATAGACATGTAGCCACAAGTCATTATGAGCTTCCTGCTAATTCAGAAACTGCAGGAACCGAATCGCGCTGCTCCCAGGGCTGTGTTGATTTTGCAACCACTGTGCATTGCAGGAGTCTAAGAGAAAGAGAAGTTTCCCTACATGTAGCTCATTGTTAGGAAAATAGCAAAGAATAAATGTCCAAAGGCAATGGAATTGTTGACACACATCATTGAAAATTGCAGATAATGAAAGTGAACATGCAGTAGTAGTGGCTGCCTGGTGGCCTTCCCATCCAAGAGTGTACCTCTTAGTTGGGAGGCTGGGGATAGTTAGTAAGTTTAAGTGCAAAAGAGGGAGGATATGAGAATCTTTTGTTCATTACTAGAGCTTTTGGAAAACAGCTGAAAATGGTAATAAATTTTTGCAAAGCATTTAGTAAGTAACTTTTGTGATCAACTTCTTTTTTGCAGCTAACTTACCAGCAAATGCTCTTTTAACAGCAGTCCAGACTATTGTTAGTTCCTGAAGGATTCTCACCCTAATTTGTGGCTTCAAGTAGATTGCTAACCTCTCAGCACAACATTTGAGTAGCATGGATCAGGCCACAGGAATTTCCTTAGTCTCCAAAGGTATGAATGTTGACATTGGATCTGATTTTAGGAAGTGTGAAGCATTCCAAAATCCCAAAGATATTAATACAAAAAATATGGAACAAAATTCTCTTTCTGCTCGAGGAGTGTGGAGCTGATTGGCAATGGGACTGGGAAGCAGAGGGCAGGATTTTCAGTTCAGATCTTAAAATACCTGTGAATAAGACAGAAGTGGTACTGAGAAATGAAAATGTTTGGTGTAGTCAGCAGGTAGAAAGATATGAGGAGAATTAAAAACTCTGCAGGGTGTTTGCCCTTTTCTTTGTGGAAGGGTTATGCAGTTAATTTTACTGAGTGGTTTGAAACTGTTGTGGTTTCATTCATCAGCACTTGGGATTATGTGGGGAAAAGGAGTCAAAATTGTTGGCCCTTAAAAACCCAGGAAAAAATGTCTTCTCAATATGAAGATGTTTATTGATATAAAAGTGTTTGTGAAGTGCATGTGTCAGAATTATGATGTGTAGTGTAACTGCTAATGCATACATACAAATACTGTAGTGAGCTAGTGGCATTATAAATTCTAGAGCACTTAACAATGAATTATCCCAGTGACCTAAATAATTTTCTGTCAGAATGTTTTTCCCCTTTTCCATTTTCAAATTGTCTGTAGTAAATCTTTCATGTGTTTCACTGAGATTTATTCTTAAATCCTCACACTATTTACCCCTTAAGGTTGAAAGCTTGAATTTAAGATAAGCAGCCATATAAAAATGCATGTTTCTCTTCCAGACAAGCAAACTACTTCTAACACTTACCTGACTTTACAGGGAAGGATGTGGGGGACATGAGGCTTTGCCATTTAGGCTCCATTAAACATATACACTTAGTGCTATAAACAGGATGCTTAATGTTGTTCTCACTGCTTGCGATTGTTGTGACTTGGCAGGTGTATTTGATGGAGTCCTTGGAGCTGCAGCCTTGTCAGCAAGCATGTGTGAAAAATAACTGGTTGCAATTGCAATACAAATGGGAATTGTGAAATAAACTCATTGTGGTATGCTGGAATTACTGGCCTATAATTAAATATTCTATTAAAATATGCACTTTACGTGGGGTAGCCGGGGTCACAGACAGGGACAAATTTCATATGCATAAAATATTCCATTAATCAAGCAAAGAATTAAGGAATAAGGACTATTCTTAAACAGTCAGTATTTGGTTTCAAAACAAAGGGGAATATTAAGATTTATCTGCTTTCCTGACAAGCGTGAAATTCACTAATCCCTTTGAAGAACTGAAAAACCTGCCATATCACAGTCTTGTGAGCACAGTTTATAGATACCATTACTGCTAGCAGTTATTTTGCAGAGAATTTGGGCAGAACTTGCTCTAGGAGAGGTCCTACATGTCAAAGTACAAATGATTATGTGGCTTTATGATTTCTTCTGTAACCTTTGATCCAGACAGCTCATGGGCTGAACACCAAGGCTTCTGCTCTCATTTTCTGGGTTTAAATCCTCCTGGGGATGTGTTGCAGTAAAGCCAATTTAAAGCATTCTGGCTCAATCCTGCTGTTCCACCTCCAAATGCAGAATAATGTAAAAAAATAATAAAAAAGATATTTTTTTAGTTATTCACATTTGCTTTTTTTCTCGTGATGCTGAGTATACTTTTTGGCTGTATGAAGTTGTTGTTTAAAAGTTGTGATTGCTTATTTATTTATTTATTTTTAAAAGCCCACTGAATGAATATGAATATATAAATTTAAAGACAGGAACTGAAACTTGATCCTATGGGCTTTGGATAAACCAGGAGAGTGAATTTACTGTTGCTTACAATTAAAAAGGCAACAGATTTCAAAAACTTCAATAACTGATTTTAGGTCTGGGAGTCTATTAGATTCCTTCTGTACCATATCCTGGTCCCACTGGGAACTGGAAGAGAAAGCACTCTGGTTGATTCTCAGTTCCTCAGAGGGCTGCTGTGATTTGAATAATTAATAAGGGCTGTAGAAATCCTTCAGTGTGATCTGCAGTGTCTGCTCCCACCACAGCTCTGTGCTCGACCCTGCAGGCAGAGCCCTTCCAGTGGGAGTTTCCTCCTGACACAGTGATCGGCCAAATGTCCCAGAGCTCTGCTTTTTTAAGGGCCCAGCAGTGGACAGTGGCACTTCTCAGCCTGACAGCAAATATTTAGGAATTATCAGGATTTTCTCCTGTGTTCTCATTTGTTTGCTGTGGATAGACAAGGCACAAAACATCCCACCATAATATGTGGTTTACATGTTTAGTGAGGTAGAGAAAACCATTTGCTTTGAGTAAGTGTTTCAGTTCCCATTGTGAGAATCCAGTCTGACAGGGTTTTGGTTGCTTTCAAGATCTGGAGTTTGGGGATTTTTGATTCTGATCTGTCCTGGTTTAAGCCTAAGATTTCCTTGTAAAATTTTGAGCAATAGTGGTGTTTTAACCAGCAAAATCTGACTTAAGAGTGGAAGAGTTGAATGGCTTCATGCTTGGATATATCTCAGAAAAGACCACTAAGTTAGGCTCTGTGTCTAAGATTGTGTAGTTTTGTGAAGGCACTGGAAGTGTCTTTTTCTCTCTGCAGTCCACCATCCATTGGGATCTGCAGTACATTTTGAAGAGGGTCACAACAGCACTAAACCCAGCAAGCCTATGAGTAGGAAGATAATTTCTCTCTCATCTGATGTCCTGTTTCCCTAGAAATTGTTAGATGTATGCATGGGAAAATATATTGATAATAATGGTAAAACAAAAATTAATAACCACCTCAGCTTTCACCGAATACTAAAATAAGTATTCTGTGCTTTCCACAGTCTTTGCTCGTTGGAATTGATTTTCTGCTGGAGCGTGCCTGCTGTGCAGCACTGGAATGAATTCCTGTAGTTTTACAAATTGGCTAGATTAGAAGGTCTGGCTTTACATGTCAGGAGTGGTTGTCAGATTCTCCAGATAAATGGGGTACTGCTTGTCTCAGGATTTTGGCTGGTTCTTAAGGCATGAGTGTATGGGGTTTTGGGGCTTTTTTCTTTCTTTCTTTTACTTTCAGACTTTCATGGAAATGTCTAGAATCTATCAGGGATTGCAAGTGATAGCTGGACACTCAGAGGCCTGGAATGCTTTGGCTGCAGCTTGTGCAGCTACTAAGAGCTTTCAAGTGATGAGATGTTGAGACTCAAACCAAAGCAGGAACTCGTAGGAGTGTCAGTGCTGACTTTTGTGGAAGATGGATGGGAGAACTCTTCCTCTTGTACCATCAGAAGGGCACACCACAAGGTCTTCATGAAACAGCATTCCTGTCCTTATCCTCTCCTACTCAGTAACCTCATGAATATGGCATTCTCCTTCAGAAGGACCAGACAAGCTTAAAAGTGGTAAAATTGTAGAGTAGGCTTCCCTTTCCAATTACCAATTTCCCCTTGCCATCCCATGGAAACACTTCCATATGAACTCTGGGCTCTGGGAATGGATGGAGAGAGAGGGTTGTAGCCTGTGTCTCCCTCATGGATTTCTGCAGTCTGGGCTGCCTCAGAAATAAAGCACCTTTGTTTTTGTCTTGAGTTGTCTTCTGCCAATTCAGTGTAGCTACAAAAGGGAGACAACTAAAATAAGCAATATAGGTGGTCTGTATTAAAAAATAGAAAGGGGAAAATATAAAATAAATAATTTGTTTTCTCACAGCTGGAATATTTCCTCAGAGAGCTACCTGGAAACTTCTGAGGGGATTTCCCAGTAGTGTCTGGGGAAGTGTTCAGACATGGTTGGAAACCAGAGGCTTGAATGTAGGGCTGAGGGAAGCGTGTCAGTGCTCTTGGAAGTACCTTCAGTCTCAGAGTTGACCAAGGCAGCAAACAAATTAAAAGGGATGGGTAGGATCAGGTCCCAGAGCTGGGCACAGGATGTAGCTAGTGAGCCTCCACTGATCGTGCCTAGGACAATTGTAGAACAGTTTTATAATGTTCAATGTTTGATGCTCTGTATCTTCAAACTCCCCATTTTTCTCATTTGCTGTAAATAAGTTTTGTACATGCCAAGATTGTCAGATAAATGCCTGCTTGTTTCAGCCAAACATGTATTTAGCTGACTTCTAAGCCATTTTGTTCAAATGAGGGCACATTCATGGAATGAATCATAGAATGGTTTGGGTTGGAAGGGACCTTAGAGATCATCTAGTTCCAACCCCCTGCCATGGCAAGGACAATTGCCATTTATATTTATACTTACAAACATTGCATTTATATTCTCAAATTGAGAAGATGATTGTGAAACCTGATTCCAATTTAACTCAGTCCATGACTAAGTTTTCAGGACAGAGAATATTCTTCATACTATGTGTAAAATGATCTCTATGTTTTCAGCGTTGTGTAAAAGCTGCTAATAATAATTCAGAGAAGCTTTTGAAAAGAAGTTCTGAATCAAGTGTAAACAAACTGTAAGGGAATACCAATTTCCTGGAGCAGCTTTTACCATTTTTAGGTTCCCATCTTATGTAAAGACTTAAAATATGCAATGATTTAATATAAACAGACATAAATACATAGAAGTTGGATACAAACTGCAACATGAATTTGGAATATGTGAGTATTATTTTGTAACTTAGTGTGTTGTGCAGAATGAAAAAGATGTTTCGGTTGTACTCTGAACTGTGGAAAGCAGCAGAGTGAAGTTCTGAGCTGCTAAATCCAACCTGGAGTCCTTCTGAACTCAATTTAGGTCTGTGGCCCTTGAGTCAAAGGTGTGATTGCAGCTTCTGTAGACCACATGCAGTTGCTGAGACAGCAAGAGCTTGAAGGAGAGGCTACAACCCCCCCAAAACCCATGTAACTGCAGGCTCCCTCATCTCAAAAAGACTGATGAGCCTGAGCTGAACTTCATGGTGAAATGAATACCCAAGGAACCTGTTTTAAACTTGCATGAGCTGCAGGCACGGTGTTAGGAGACAGACGGATAAGCTGTAGAGGGAGGTTCATGTGCTAAATCCAATTGCTCAGAAAATGAGATTTGGTGAAAAATCCCCAGATTTGTTGTTTAATTTCTCATCATATTTGGGTTTATATCTGCCACCTCCCCTGAGCTTTTAAGATTGTGTTAAAGTTCAAACATTTCTCTGCAACCACAACAGTTCGAGCTGTTTTGTTTTAAATGCGGGGAGAGAATCACAGGGAGTTATGCTCCTGCCAGAGCAGGCTCTAAAAGAAACCCCTGCTGGTATCATAACAACAGTGATAAAATTGTGAAATGAGTTCTTTCCTCTAAGCATGAATTGCTTGAACTTTACAGTGGTAGAAAACAGACTTCACTGGGATAGCAGGAGCTGTGGTTGTGTGAGGATAAACCACTAATTTTGCTGTCTGTCACTTTTCATCCACAATAGTGTTCTGTCACCTTGAATTATAACTTGCCAATCTTATATTCGGATTGGAGTTTAACTTTGAATTGAGACTAAACCTTTAGATGGGACGTCTGTGATAAGTTTGCAGGAGGTGTGATGTGTAATACCAAAATAATATAAAACAAAGCCATGGAATATGGTACTATTACAGAACTGAGAATGTAGAGAAGAGCAGCCAGTGAATTGCAGTGGTAATTTCCACAAAACTCCTCCTCATCTGAGTCTCTGGAGGACCAGGTTGTTTTTATGGCAGTGTGGGAACCAAATGAAGCTGTTCTTGGGCCCCAAACTGTTCTTGAATGGGGGCTGTGATGGACCTGGCTGCAAGGGCAGTTCAAAGAGCGTTGCAAAGGACAGAACAATTCCAGGGGAGGAGAGATGGAAAGCAATACTGAGATATCAAGATCTATAAAATCATGAGTGAGCAGAAGAAGGTCCCATGTCTCTTCCTGTGTAACAACTAAGAGACATCAAGTAAAACTTAGGGAAAGCAGTTTCAGACAAGTACAAGGAAGTCAGCTCAGCACAATAAAGCCATGGAACTATTTGCTGAGTGATACTGTAGATGGTAAAGTGCTACAAGAGTTCAAAAAATCATCAGAGATTCACAGAAGGAAAATTGATTAAGGGCTGGGAAGTATCCATTCACCAGCACTGCTGCAGGAAATCCTAGACTAGCACTTTGCTGGAAGTAGGAGGTATATTCTGGAGAAAATCACTGGCTTGCAAGGTTGCAGGAGGTATGATGTTTAATACCACTTAGTCTTACAAAATTCCTTAGGAAGGAGTTACAGGACACCTTTGGAAACAGGATATTGAACTTTTATTTGGGAGTCTCAAACTACTGAGAATATCTGTTCTTATTGCAGCTGGGGATCCTTGGGGCTTCACAGGCAAGCAGTAGGCTCAGAAACACTGCTGTCATATCTTTATCATCCTCTAGACCGAAAAACTCTGTGTCTGTCTTGGCCCAGTGAGGAGAGACATTTGCTCTTATGCATCATATATTACGACAAAACCCCTCACATTTCTCCATAATTCCAGCAGCACATCTCATTATTGCAGTTAGGAGTAGTTTGGAGCTTTGCTGTTAATGCAGTTCTCATAGCTTTCCTATATTATATTGTCCAAATATCCCATCAGTCTCCATGTATTAAATTCTCAGTTTCTTATTATGATACTTCTCTTCTGTTAGCTGACATCAAAGCTTTTCAGACACTGGAGAAAATGTTTTCTTTTTCTAACTCACCATTTGCCTTTGCAGTATGGGGTTTGTGTTCATTGTGACATTTTTAAGGTATTTTCTTGGCAAAATGACTGATTTGCAAGAAGTTGAGAAGATTCAGAAAAGCCCAAGATGGGAAATTAAGTTTGACTCAATTTCTTGGCAAAATGAAAATGCATTTCCCCATTCTTTCCACTTAACATGGCAAAATTTCAGCCTATTCCCAAGCTATCAACATTCTTGGGTCTTTCAGTGGCTGCAAATCCATTTCTCACGATCCATGTTGTTGGGACAGGGTGAGAAGTGACCATGTAGGCTGCTCCATCCCATGCTTTTATTGCTGCTCTGACTAATGGGTGTTCAGAGACCCCTTGCTAATGGGATGTTTTGCTTACTCATAAAATTTCATCAATGCCAATTTCTGAAGGAATGTCTTGGTCTACGTGCAGCGTTGAACCCAGAGGCAGGAATTTGGCAGGCGTTATAATAAGTCTGAGTATTGAGAATTGTTATGTCTTCCTCACCAATGTGTCTAAATAATGGTTCATAATTAACTCTGGCAATCTCTTGTCCAAGCAGAATCCGTCATTTTGTAACTCTTTGGGGCTTTTGCCAGCTTTCCCACGAGGAGTGTTTGGGCTGTGTGTGAAGAGGTTGCAAGGCCAGCTGAAACAGGCAGCAGATGATTCTTCCAATTAGTGTGGAGCGAGTGTGATGCCCGCCCTTGCTGGGAGTGTGCCTTTCCCACCCTGGCAGTGGGGCAGTCATCAGTCCCTCTTTGTAGTGGGTAGCACTTGGCCTCAGGGGAAAACAAAGCCATCAGGCTCTTCAGAGCTTACTGGTTTATTGTGGCACGAATGAGGCTTGAAAATTCAGTGGAGGTGGATTTGAATATTCCCCTTGAGGAAAACAGATGCAATTCCCAACATGGTAAGAATTTGCTTTCCATCTTTCTTACCATCTTGTGGTCACCCTGTAGACTACTTGACAGCTGTAGAGAACTTTTATTCTAGCCCTTCTGTTGGGAATGAAGTGGGTAAGATCACTCACCATTCTTCAGGAGAAATACAGGCATTGTATTTCAGGACGTTGGCCTCAGAGAAGATAGTGCCTGTTTCCTTGGAGGGCTCACAATAGCCATGCATGTCCATCTGGTCTGCATTTTTACCAGGCTTGCTCCTGCAAAACAAAGTTACCACATGTCTTTAGAAGGATGGACTGAGAAAAAGATCTTAGAGTTTCTATCTCCATTCCCAGAAATCACCATTACAGGAAAATGTTGGACTCAAGTGCTGACTCGGGATGGAAAATCCCATGTGCAAAGGATTTGTGAGTCACATGGAATTTACACGTCACTTGCAGAACTCAAAGCTTGGAAAGGACTAATCTCCTATTAATTTATGTAAACAGGAAGCTGTGTTTGGCCATTTGGATGTTCTTAAGCTGCACACTTTACCCTTTTAAAATTTAGATTGCCCTAGAGAATAGCAGTGTCCTGTCAGCATACCAGTCCTGCTTTGTATTTCATACCTGTATGTTGACTCTGCCTGCATACCTAATTCCCCTGCCCAGGTTTGCATTATTTTATCTTTCAATTGGAAAACTACGTACATCTGTAAAAACAGAGTGTAATATATGGCAGTGGTCTGCTACTGTATTCATTTGAATTAATGTCCCTTAAAGTGCAAAGGCTGCAGAATTCATACATTGCAGGATGGCAGAACTTTGTGCATTTTAAGACAACAAATCCTGTTTTTGTAAGGGCTGATTTATAACTTGTACCAGGTTCATTTAATTTTGGTGGTGTAATGAGAGAAAAAGTGGTAGCAAAAACTTAGATTGTCAGTCTGAATTCACAGACTGTACAATCTTGTTTTTGTTGCCTTTCTACCAATGGGATTTCACTGTGTTCACATTCTTGATCCTGCTCTTCTTCCTTGAGGAAACACAGCTGTGGAGCAGGAGCCGTGATTGTATTGCACTTCTGAGGAGGGCAGGGGGAATTGGTTTGCACTGGATGTAAATGTGATTGTGTTTCTGTCTGTCAGGAATAGACGTTTTATCATATCAGTTACCATCCGTTTTCCCATTAATCAGGTATTTCTGCCTTGAAAATGGCCAAAGCCAAAGGTCCCAGCCACAAGTACATGAAGATTAATAGCAGGGGTAAAGTCATCCCACTCTGAAGCTGTGAGTGGTTGCTTATTTTCCCTAAAATATGATGACTTATTTGGTGTAATAGACTTGAGACTTTTTTAACAATGCTTGAGCATTATTTATTTGAAGAACACAAAAATTTGGTCAAAACTCCCTAAAATTGTGAAGTTAATGGGACTTAGCTAGAGCATCTCAAGTCTCTGCCAGAATGGTCTTTTCTGGCAGAGAAGTGAGTGTAGCTGCTGAATGTTCGTCTGGGTAGGATAAAGTTATGACAAACAAATTCCTCTTTCAGATGAGCATAATCCCCAGCACTTAGTGAGCTTTGATTTATGTGCATCAACTTTGTGGAACTAGTTGATTCATTTACTTCTGCTTTTTCTGCTCATCTTCCTGGCTGTGGAGCGTGATGCCTCTTTATCTATTAGGGAGCCTGCAAAGTGAGGATTTCTTTCCAAACTGCTTCAAGCACCTTAAACATGTCTCAGATGCAGATCTCATCATCCACATTTTCCCCTTTCATATGTTTTGAGATCTGCTTTCCTTGTTGGTGCTCACAATCCTGTTTTTAAATCAGTTGCAGCAACATCTACGTACTGGAGTGGAATGTCCTTTTTCTAAGTAATCTGGTTTACAAAAAATGCTGACACGGATATTGCTGATGGCTGAGAATGGGGTCAACTCAGCCCCTCACCTCTCTCCTCCTTGATCACAGCCTAGAGAGGCTTCTCTGGGTTAAAAGCCTTCCCCACCTGCTCCTTCACGTAGTGCAAAACTCATTTCCAGAGAGGAGATCAGAACTTTGATCTGTGAAGCTCCTCGTGGAAACTCATTTTCTAATAATGATGTAAGTTGACTCCTACTTGGAGACGGTCTTTCCCTTTCCCTCTACACAAACAAAAATAAGCCACAGAGTGTGTTAATGCCCAGAGTAGGTGTGTGTTAGAGAGAACAGTGACAGTGGAGAGTATTGACCTGAAATTGTGAATCACAGGGCTGATGAACACCATGAGCAGAAGACTGTGATCCACATATGGGACCCAGTATGTAGTTTCCATTTACATGGTAATTTTGTTCTTTTTAGATCTATGTTTTTCTCCCCTCCTTTTGCTTCCTATCACTAACTTTTAAAATTCTTGGAAGAAGGGACAAACCATTTCCTTGGAGCCAACAGCAACACCATGGGGTTTTTCTTTTGGTTTTGGCAGTCTGCTAGCACTTTGGATTTCGATTTCCTTTACCTACTAGATATGTTTAAATATGTAGATATTAAAATAGCACAAAATGTATTTTGTCTGTTTCTGTTCATCTTTAAAACAATGTGCAGCTGTTGAACTGCACGAGTGTTCCCTTGCTGTGTTATTCTTGATGGATATGTTATTGCTGTGCCAGGCAGTGATCTCTGAGAATAGTGAGATGGGCTTTGTTCTCTCTCCTTTAAAGACATTACATTAATAAGAAATAATTCCAGGTATGCATGTGGTGAGAGAGAAACTTTGAGTTATGTTCCTGGCATGATCAATTTCCATCACCTTTATTTCCTGTGATATAAATTTCTCATTTCTAAAAATTCACTGATGGCAGCTGCTTAACAAACCACTTGTGACATTTCACTTGAAACCCTGTTCTCCTCCTCACCACTCCATTCTTTTATTTTTGGACCTTTATGCCATTTACTGCAGGTTCTGCTTTCTCTCCCATTCTGCCTTTGCCTCTTTTCTTTCTTTCTTGCTTCCCTCTGGTGTTTTAAGTTGTGGGTCATCCCATTCCAACTTCCTTCTTGCTCACAGCAAACAGAGGATTTATCTTAAGTGTTTTTCATCTGCAGGTCATCTGACATTCCAAGGAAAATGTTTTCTGGGGTTTTAGGCTGGTACAGAGTGGACATGAGACGTCACTGTCCAGCATTTTGAGTTATCAGATTACTCCTCCAGCACGTTAGTCATGTTTCTTGGATGCAAAGAGGAGGCTGTGGCTGCATAGGGTCAGGGTGGTGGTGTAGCAGAGGGAACACAGCTGTAGATCCACGAGGGTTAGTTGGAAATTTTTAGCCCATTTTCCCTCTGAAAAGAACACTTCCCCTCACCCTCTCAAGCCCTAAATTTGCTCAGAAATATCTATGTAAGATTTAGATTTTCCTTCAAAAATAAGAAGCAGCAACTTCATTGGGATTTCTGGAGAATTCAGACACTGCAAATGAGAGCAGAGGATTTGAGAGCAGAGTTAGTTTATTTAATGCTGACATATTTCTCAGAAAGGGAATGGGGACACCCTTTATAGCCTGTCAAAGAGCCACTCTGCCTCTGCTGACCTTTCTCCATCCCCTGTGCATAGCAGCACCAGCACATCAATGCCACAAGACCCTCCGCAGTGAGCACAGGCTTCCTCCTGTCAAAGGAACCTGGAGAGACAGAAGTTGCTCTGAGGTGCATCACTATCTGTCCTGGCTACTCCTGTTTATTGTCTTACAATGCAGAATTGTGATTCTTTTCCTGTTTTTGCATACTTCCATATTTACTTGAGCTGCCAACAGACCATAGTCAACTTGGCTAAGATTGTGGGAAAGAGTGTAAATATTAGATTTGCATTGTGAATCTCCTTCCTTCAGTGCTGCCTGGCATGTGGGATCCCTGTGTGCCCTGAGCAGCAAGTGCTCAGCCTCACAGCAGAGCAGAGCTTCTCTGACACGTGGTCCTGTCCTCTGGTGTGGTGCTGCATTTGTTCTCAGGGCTGGGACTACAGCAGTGCTCTGTAATGTGCTGATCTGCAATTCCCTGACATATGCTGGTCACAATGATACATCAGGTTTTGGGAAAACAGCCCTCCTAATATACATGAGAGATAACCCACCAGATGACTGTTATGAGTGAGATCTGAGACATCTTATTTAACGTAATAGCAAACCAAATGGAGAAACCTTGCAGCAATGGCTGCCAGATTATCCTCTGTGGACCACAGCCTGGCTGTTTGGCCGATGATAAAACTGCATATTTTTGTATTTACTAATATGGGAGAAGTGAACTCTCCATGGTGAGTAATGCAGACAGCAGCATCTCCAGTTCCTCTTCATTCATCACTGCCCTGTGCTCCCCAGCAGAGGTCAATGAGTGTGTTTAGTTTGTGTGTCGTAGGATTTAAGGTCATGAGTCACCAAAAGGTCTGTGATTGCATCCTGGCAGCGTGGACCAAGGGAGCTGCTGTTTCAGGAGCCTGTACCCTTCTCCTGCTCTTGGACAGACCCAAGTGATGACCAAGTGAAGACCTTTCAGTGCAAAGGCAAGGTCAGGATGTGGAAAGTTTGCTCTCTTAGCCCGTGACTCACCTTACCTTAAGCATGTTCTTTCACATGGCAGGGGAACAGGCCTGTGACTGGGGCTTCATCCTGAGTTTCACAACATCCAACCACTGTCAGGAGACAGGCAACATCTTCTAAGTCTGCCCATGATTGTCTAGGAAGTAGGTCAGTAGGTCACGCCCCGATATCTTTAGTTTCTTTTTAAGGATAGCACTTGTAATCCAGGTGCTGGTGTGTCTTTTAAAATGCAGGTAAGAGAACTCATTCTGCATTTGTGTAAAATAGGAATTTCAGATGCAGAACAGTTGGTTCTAATGACCAATGTGTGTGTGCTTCCTTTCAGGGTTAAGTTTATTTTAATGAATATGGTATTGAGCTTTTCACAGTAGGGTTTAGTGAACAGACTGGAAACTCTGAAAAAGATATTAGAACTGGGTGAATAATTCATAAAGAGTAATTTATTTTATGAATGTCACCTCTTTCTGTTTTGAATTGCCTGGGAATAAAGCATGGCTTACTTGAATTTAGTTGTTAATTAAAATTATACACCAAATAATTTCTGTCAGTAATCCTACTTCATAACTCATTTACAAGAGTTTTATTGTGAGCATTTGATGTTTAGAAGCTCATGTGTTACACTGAACACAGAAATTCCAGGATTTATTTTAATTGTTTTAGATTAGATTATCATAACTTGCTAAGGTTTGCTTTGTTGAAAGGATTGACTAAAATTCCAGAGTATTCTGATTCATAAGTTTATTGGAATATTGTAATATTTGCCAGAATTTCATCTTTCAGCCAGTTGTTCTGCCAAAAAATTATTTCATTACAAGACAGATGCAGCAATTACATTATTAAAAATAGACTGTCACATTTGTTTCTGTCTTCTACATGCTTTGAAACTGAACTTCTGATTTTTGGAGTAACCAATACAAAGGCTCTCTCCATCATGACAATATGATCAGATTCTAGTGTTGACTTTTCAGGGGTAAGCTTGGAGAATAAAGAATTAGTTCCCTTCAACTATCTGCCTCATATTTTTTTATGAATCTTGTCAGCTAATGAAAACTATGTATCTTTACACTGGGAGCTAATGTAACACTGATGTGCAGAAATTGCTCCAAACTTCCTTGTGCCCATTGTGACAGGCCTTATTAATACACCAGATTCCAATATACAAAATTAAAGGCATTAGACATGTACACTGCTGGTTATTTGACAAGGTGCTGTGCATTCCCTGTGCCAGGTTTGCTGGCTGCAAATGGCTCAGGCCATTGCACTGTGCTGGGCTGGGAAGTGAAGCTGACCTTGTCAAACATTCCATTTTGCTGCCTCTCTTTCTAGTCTGTCTCGGTGATCAAGTTGTCGTTATAAATGCAATTTAAAATCTTGTAAGAACTTGAAGAAATGTGTATAATTTTCCCCAGCTGTCTGTTGCTTGAGGAGTCCCAAAAGTGCAACTTCAGGAAAGCCCAGGCTGGCAGCCCAGGCTCCTGGAATCAGCTGCTCCCCTGCCAGGTAGACACTTCTTGAAATAGCATTGCCCACAGGGATCGTTTGTCGCATTTGAATTGATAACTCTGGCAATCTGTTGTAACCTGTGCTGCTTTTTCATCATTTCTTGCATGGTTTTATGCCCTCAGCCCGACATGTGCCTCCCAGATGGAGTCAGCCCCTGGGGCTGTGTGCTTTGGATCCTGTGTTTTATGGTTGGACTCGATGATCTTAAAGGTATTTTCCAACCTAGATGATTCCACGATTTCAAGTGCAAACAGCAGCACTGCTCTTGGCTTGGGCACTCCCAAGCTGCTGTGTACTGGCAGATTGTAATTCTTTCTGATTACCTGGTGTTTACCCCACTCCTGGTTTGTTTTTTGTATCTAATCCTTGTGTGCAGGGCTGTAGTTTGATCATCAGCAATTTGTGGGTTATATATTTACACAATGCCTCTTTACTCCTGAGCAACTTCAAAGGAAATAATTGGTAATGCTGCATGTTCAATATTTGTTCTCCCTTTTCCACAGAGTCAGAGCAATATAATAGGATCTATTTAGCTTTTGTTCATTTGCTTTGCAGAATTCTTCCTCCTTTTTCTCTGATTCTGTAGGTGTCTACTATTGCTCTTAGCTGTAGATTGTACTGTGTAGGCTTTCACAGAGTAAACATACACTGAAATCTGTACAGAAGATTCTTGGTTAATAATAGATGAGAGGAACATAACCTGTTTAGATTTGACATGATACATCCCTAAAAGGAGTGTGTAGGGGAGGCACAATGTGCTGTTTAAAATGCATACCAAGACAACCCCCCCAAATATTTATATTTTTTTTTCAGTGTGCAGTTCTTTATACTTGGGTCAAAGGAAAGAGGAAAACCAAATCCCAATAAACCTGTGTGTATTGTTAATGGGCATTAACTCACACAACTAAAAAGATGCAGAACAGACCAGTGGAGAACAAATGGAAAAAAAATCAGCTTTGCACTGCGTGGAGGGATGTGATTTTTTAAGCACAGTGTCCAAGGTCTGTGCTACAGCCTTATATACTGATATTAAGAGTGGCAACTATTCCAAGTTAGGCATTTCCAGTGAGAATTTAGAGTATGGTTAGTCCTTTCCTTGCTGAGAAGAGTTGGAGGCTCAGCCTGGCTGTTCAGTGACACAGCACTTATGGGAGGGAAAGGTGACAGATGGAGAAGCTTGTTTCAAGGTTTCTCTATCCACGTGTTTTCCATATGAATCCAATGATTTGAAAAACCTTGTAGTCATGTTAGATAATGCAATCACATGGTCTGTGCTGTACTTACATTCTAATGTAATGATTTTTTTTTCCCTCTGTGAAATTCTCAGGGGCCTCTCAGTATCAGGCCTGGCGATTGTTTTAGACATGCATGCCAGGTACCTGGCTGCTCTTTGCCTGTGTGCTTCACTGAAGAAAGATTAGGCTCAGGTTTGAAAGTTACTTTTTTATGCATAGAAATACTTGGTTATATTTCAGCTCTTACTAAAGTAGCATTAGTAAGTAGTTATGAATACCTGAATGTTAATTTTAGCAGTCTATAAAATTTATACAAGTACTGCACTATAAAAAAATCTATAAATGCCCAAGTTTGCCTTTGCAGAGAGCAAAAACAAATTTGAAAGTAAGTGGGTCTTTCAGCAATTTCTCTCCTATGAATCACTTATAAAATAGGAAACCCCTCTGTTTGCCCACACTTTCACTTGTGCCAAGTGTCTTGGTTGTTGCAGAGTCATGTGCAAGTCTTGGAGAAGAACAGAGTTCCAAAGCCCAGTTTCTGCTACCTGAATTTTATTGTTTTTGAGGTTTTTCTTTTATAGCCCCAGGAGCTGAGCACAGAGAGCTCTGGCCATAGTGAATGACATTGCTTTTTGAAAGGAGATGTTAAGGGGAGTTTTGAAGGTGTGATTTAGTTTACCCCATGAGATAGAAGCTATAAAAAAATGGTGTAGAAGTTGTATTAATGTTTGGTTTTTAATTGATTCCTTTCCAAGGAGGTTAAAAAGGAAGGAAATTTGAATAGCTGCTGAAAGGAGAACTCTGTTATCTACTTCTGTTACTCGAACTTTCCAAGGTTTGGCCAGTATTTATACATCTCTGCTGAGCTGTATTTTTGGCACCAAAATATTGGTTGTGGTTTGTATAATCATGTGTTACACTAGCTGCCTGCAAGAAAGCTGAAGTTATTATTTTTTAAAAATGCAATTAATTTTAAAGCATTATGCTAATTTTAAAAAATCTCTACAAGATGTGGAAAAAAGCAAACTTTTGTTCACTCTTGAGGGATACATAAAGAGGCTTGGAGAGAGTCAAATAAAAAATAAGTTGTTTTCAGTTCCTCCGAGACTGAACTAAAATGACTTTTTTTTTCTTCCAATAAACTATAAAAATCAGCATAAATTCTCTAAGAGAAACCTTTAAATCTTGTAGAAAAATGTTGGCCTTTACTACTCTGCTCTCATTTCTATCTCCTCTTTGCCCAAGGTAGGAAGTAGGTCCCAAAGTCTGTTTCTGTCAGAGCTATTGTAAGTGTCACTACCTTTAGTGACCAGTTACAAATACAACACACTTGTGAATGAATGTAGGAGTTGGTGAGTGGATGAAAAAGTTGATTCATACTGAAATAATTTGGTTCCCATGAACATAGTAATGTGTTTATAACTGAGGATGCGTTGATACATTTAAAGTTTTGTCTTTATTAGTACTGGCTGCTAAAGCAAAGATATCTCAAATGTAAAGCTTTGAGGAACACCAGTCCAATGTAAATCCAGGAGGAGTCTGAGCTCTAGGAACACACAGGTCTTTTATTAATCCCTTTCTTCTACACAGGCTTTTTTCCCCCCAAAGCAAGATCTCTGAGCTCATAACTTCCTTATGCTTCCTCTCTTCCTCCTCTAGGATTGTCTCCATGGGTTGAAAAATGACATCTCTCTCTCCATGGTAATTTATCATGTTTCTAATGGACATTAGCCCAAATGGAAACCAAAAATGTGTATCTAAAAATTCCTTACTGAATTGAAGTGGCCTGAAATATTTCCCTGTGTCACTCTAAAATGGGATGGTGAGTTTGTGGAAGAGGAGGAAAGGCTCTTTGAAACACACCTCTGGTTGCTATGTGATCAGTTGGAAGTGTGAACTCATCATCTTCTTTCTTTTGAGGCTGTTGTGCCCAGAAGAAATCTGGACCACTAACCAGGAGCTGGCCCTTTGTGCACACGAGAGCCCACCTGAGGAAGGAGGGGTCCTGTCTGTAGCACGATGTCACCTGGCCACAGCAGGCTGTTTAAAGATTGTTTCATCCATCACCAGGCACAACTTCCAGGGATGGCTTGCACCCTGTGTCTGCCAGCACTGCAGAGCTCTTGGCAGGCCAGGGGTTAATTGTCACTGCTTGGCTCTGTTCAGAAGCTGTGATCCCAGCCTGCTGTCACGAGGCTACATGGCCTCTGGCTTTCCAAGATGGGACAGGTTCCTTCCACAAACTGTAATTCTGACTGATGGGAGGCTGCTTAAGAAGTTGAAATATGGTTAAAAATGACAGCACTTATCCTCAGGCTCTTCTGGGAGAGTCAGCATATCTTGTTCTTTTGTCCTCCTACTTCTCCCTATCTCCCCTTGCACTTTACTGCTTTCCCAAGGTTTGTTTTTCTTGAGGACCTGGGAGGAAGGTGTTTGATCCTTGTGCTGCCAGCTGGGAGATGCCATGTCCGTGCCCATCCATGCTGCCCTCAGGCCAGTTTGGGTCCAGGGGATCTGGAGAGTGCCTGGTCCTGCCCACTGCCTGCTGATGGGCACAGCATCCCTGCCCTTGGCTTGCAGAGGCACAGCTCACCAAGCAGCTGTGAGCAGAGCAGAACAAAGCAACTGCATTGGTTCAGTTATTAAAGCAAATCTGAGTGTTGTGCCATCTGTTCTGCAGAGACACAAAACCCAGAGAGCTCTTTGGAAAAGGCAGAGAAAATGTTCAGGATCTGTGGAAAAGATGGATGTGAAAATAAGATGCTGAGAATTAGTAGGAGCCTGGATAACATCAAAACAGACCAAATACAACAAAACAAACAAACACTTGAAGGAGCAAACACAACAAACAAAACTGACTTCAAGTGCAGAAAAACCCAACATTGATTGGATTTTTCGTCTTGTGTCTTCCCCACTACCTTTCATATGTGTGGTAATTTTTTCCCCAGTGTTTCTACTCAGGAGAGCAGATCCAGAGGATATCTCACAGCTCAGAAATGCTGTGACAGTGCAGGAGCCCACAACACCTCACCCTGCCATGCCAACGAGAGGGCCTGGTCTCTCCTGGCTGATGAGAAGCCCCAGGTGGCTCAGGGTGACACTGGCCACCCCAGCCTAGCACTGGGCCCCTTCTGCCTGCTGCCAGCAGTGACAGCTGTGATCCAAAGCACAGCTGTGTGCCATTTCTCAAAAGCCAGGAAGGAGAATTGCAGACTGGGTGAAAAATGATAAAATCTGGAAAACTTTTAAAAACAACCTTAATAGTTTTGTTGAAATTCCTGCTTCCCCAGAGTTCAGATGAATCCCATGAAAGTCCAGTTGTGTGAAGCTCCTTGTTGCAGTGCTGTGGCCAGCCAGGGCTGGTGGCTGTGCTGGTGGTGGGAGGCAGAGAGGGTCATTGGTTGACCAACTCCTTGCAGCAGAGTAGAACAGGAACAGCAGGCAATGAGATATCCCACACCTCTCCTGCTTTTTAAACTGAGAGCCATGGAATGGTTGGAAGTGACTCTGATCCTGAGAGCTGCCTTAAGTGAGAGATTTTGCTGGTAGGAGTGACAAGGGCACCTTGTGGATCATGCTCTGGACTTGGTCTTCAGGACATTTGGTTTCCCATCTCTGCCACAGAGTTCCTGCACGTCCTTGGGCAAGTCAGCCAGCTTACCCTCCTCTCATTTCCCCAGTGAGGGATGGGGGATTGCTTTCCTCCAGCACGGTGCTGTGAGGTTCCGTGGAGTTGGCAGTTACCATAGAGATGAGGGACCTAAATAGAATTTGAAACCTGTTGAAGGAGAGCTGGAAACCTGACAGTGTTGCCAAAAGAGCAGCTTGGCTTTGGCTGTGTTGTGTGGGGCAGCTACAACAGGTTGTAAAACTGTCACAGTAGGTGTAAGTCCTGTGAAACCCGGGTCATCTGGAACGCTGACTTGAAAAAACAAAATGTTACTAGCACAAACTCAGCCCATAAATATGAAGCAATATCACTAGTTAAACAAATAAACTAAAATAGATTTTCTCTTTAGGATCCTCTGGGCATTTTCATTTAATAAAGTCTTTTGGTCTGGCAGGAGTCCAAAATCAAGAAGTCCAGACCTGCTTCTGTTCTTTCTGGGGCACCCGGGAACTTCTGAGGCTCCTCACTGTTTGTATTAAAGGTCTTTAATTTGCTATAAAATGTCAGCTGGAGAATAAAAACTGTAGAGTTACTCTGTGATTTGTTTTAGGCAGAAGGAGATGGGGGAAAGAATATTTAATCTAATTGATAGTCTATTGTGAAATGAAGAGATGACTTTCAGGTAGTCCTTATTACACCATTAATTGTGTTTCTCTGTCCTTCTCATTCATGTTAAAACAAATATTTAACGTTTTCAGCCTCCCTGCTGAAATGAGGATGAGTTTGAGATCCTGGTCACTCCCATTCAACTTCTTTGAAACATGTCAGTTAGGTTGTATTTGCAGGCACCCTGCATTCCGTGTTTTCAGTGCAGTTATAGGACTGACTTGTGTAACAACAAAACAATGCCATCTGTCTTGTCTTTTTTTATCTCGTATTTAAACTTTTTTTTTTTTCTGTTTTGGTGCTGATTGAGTTTGTAGAGTGAAGTGAAAGGAAATATTTATTGAACTTGTTGCAATAGTTGTCATCCCTCACGTGAGTTGGAAGTAGCTAATTTAGGACTTGTGTGTAGGTTGGTTAAATGTTTCTAACAAAGAATTTTAGTTTTTTGTCAATGTTATCTTCCATTTGACACGTTCCTGTGCATTCGTTCCTTGATCTTTCTGAGTTCTGTCTCTAGGGCTCCTGATACTGCTATCTCTAATCTAAATTGTGTAGCTAGCAGCAAATTCAAAGTGGAAGTGCAAGGACTATGTTGACCTCCTTTGTAATTTTTCAAAAACGCTTGGAAATTTGTTGTGAAGCTCAGTGGCTGACTGGCCACATGGCCACAACTCACCAGTATGTAAATTCACCTGTCTGGTCTGGGATAAGCATGGGTTGGTTGGAGCTCTGTTTTCTGGATGAGGGATGTTTCCTGTCAGGCCCTGGATGCCCCAGTGTCGCTGCTGGGTACCCTCAGCAGCACCCTTGGTGCCCTCAGCTGTTTTGCCCTGGGCTGGATGTTTGGTCCTCTCTAGACAGGACTTAAAGACACAGTGCAATAATTGAGTGAGTGGGGGTGTAGATACAGATTATCTGATAATTTGTTTTGAAAACTAATAATGATTTTTGCATTTATGGAGGTAGATAACTGGCACCCTTACCAGAGTATTTCCTCTGACCCCTATTCCCAGCTGGTAGTTCTTGTAACTGTGCTTGGACAACTGATTTTGAGAAGTTTTTAAGCACTGTTGTTGACTCAAGAACTACAATTTTTTTTTTTTAATCTGTCCCTAGTAATCTAAATTAATAATGTCTGTTTAATTCTAAAACCATCCCATGAGATTTTTAAAGGCAACTTTAAGGAAGAAAGCCATATAATTTTATAGTAGATGTGTAAATTATGGAAACCACCCCACCTCTTGAAGAACTTGCTTAATATCTTCTATAGTAATAGTATTGTCCAAATAAACACACACCAGTTGTAAACTTACCAGAATGTGTGGTGGTGCTAACCCAGCTCTGCTGGTGTGAATACATTAGCCCACTGACATATGGTGTGTAATTTGATTTCTAGTAGTTCTGAAAGATTTACAGGCTGACTTGTGCTTCTTGCTGTGCCTTTATTTTCCATACTCTCTTATGTTCCTTTACAGGCTCCATTTGACTCAATGTGTGTTGTGTCCAACTTCCAGCTACTTGAGTGCTGCTGGATATTAATTTTTTTTTATTTAAACAGACACTTTTCTTTTAACTTTTGCCCAAGAGTAGAGGTGCTTTTCCAAAATAAAACATTATTACCAGCCTACCTTCTATTGCAACACTTGCTACCTTTTCAGCTTTCTACAGTTATTATCTAACTGTGGTTTTGTCCTTTAGAATTTTGTGTGTGATATTTAAAGTCATTTTGTGCTTCCTGGAGTATGGTGAAAAGTTTATGGTTGCTGGAGCCATAGTCAAAGCAAAAGAAGGAACATTCTTATTCTTCAATTCACTCAATATTAAATTGTTTTATTAGTAGCTGCAGCCTTGGAGGGAGGAGAGGAGAAAAATATCAGGAAAAACACAAATAGTGAAAACCATAAAAAATGGAGGTGATCAAAAAGAGGGAAAGAAAATTGCACGAGCCACGCTGTTTGACCAGATGTGAGGCCTTACCTTGTTTTCAAAACCAGCCAGCAGCAGGTGATTGTCTTTGGTGTCTGAACCTAACTCATGTTTGATTTTGCTTTTCAAAGGATGTAGATCACCAGCTACTGTTGAGCTCCCTGAGTCTGTTCTGGACTCAGCTGATGTTCTTTATTATTTCCTCTGCAGAAGTCTGCTAAAATGTCTTTGTTATTGTGCAATGCCTAAACCTTGGTCCTTGAACTGTAGGTACTAGTGCAGTGTAAAAAATAAGGTGTTTAAAGATTTCTAAGGACAAATTTTGAGCTGGTTTTTGCATAAAACTGTCTATAATATTGCAGGCTAAAATTTCTTGTCAGAGTTTCTTTTTTTGTTTGTTTCCTGGTATGTCCAAGCTTTTCTCATCAGCAATTCTTATTCTTTTTTATGCTTTCAGATCTTGGAGAGTTATCATATGCCTCCCTTCGTCTTTGTCACACAGACAAATAGTGCACATTAATTCTTTGATTTAATCCTTCTTAATAAGCCTGTTCCTCCAGGGATTAATTATTTTAGTTTTTGTACTGTATCTTGCACTTTGTTGACATCTTGTACTGGGAGCCTACAGCTGAGTGCAGTATAATATTGAAAGCTCATCTCTCATTAGGTTTTCATGCTCTCATTTGAAAAACTGCTTTCCAGGTCCATTTCTCCAATGCAGGGCAAGAGAAAGAAGGTTAAAATAAGCCTGGCTATAGGATGTGGAAAGAAAAACAAGCCCCAGTTGCAGCAACCTTTTGTTACTTTTGTTTTTCTGCACCCTTATGGGCATCCTGTTGGAGCAAAGCTGACATTTAGCAGAGAAGGACCATGTCTGATTTCCAAGCCACGGATCCAGACCTGTCCAAATCCAGGCTTTGGGTTATGAGCTTTTGCATGGAACAGTGTGAAGTGTGTGTGAGATAAGATGCTCTCTCCCAGCTGGCAGTTTTTACCTGCTGGGGGTGTTTCCTTGTGGTAGCAAATGTCAGAGGCTGCAGCCCAGGGGCACTGGGCCCTGCCAGTGTGGGGATTTTGGGGTGAGCTCCCTGAACCTGCCCACACTGGGGCTGTGTGGGCACTGGGGCTGCTGTGCCAGAGAGGGTGGGGTGGCACTGGAAGGAGCAGGGGATGGGAATGGCCAGGGCCAGGGCTGGCCCCTGCTGCCCTGCAGCTGGTGCTCTGCAGTTCACATGCTCCTCTGGATGTGCAATCCTGCTGCAGAACATCTTCCTAAGAAAAGAGTCATGACTTTTATAAGCTAATTTAAAATTACTTTAAATGCTGAGTTTTCACTCAGATTAATTTAATATATTAAACTTTTTTTTTCTTTTTTAATACAGTAAACCTTTTTCTTCAGTTTTTTGTGGTCTGGATCTTTTGATCTTGTTTACCATAGCAAAGCCCTGGACTCTGTTTCCTACCCATCAATGGATCTGTTTCAGCCCTGCTGCAGACAATTTTTGGGAGGCTGCAGTGGTGCTTTGATAAAAAGTCTTTGGCCTGTCTTATATAGAATATGAGACAAAACTGCTTTAGTATTTACAAATCCATTTATAAATTCTGACTTTGAGACTTATGAACGTGACACCCATTGACTTAAGTGGGTGGTGATTTGTGCCTTAAGCAAATATATTTTTGAAAAGAAACTTGGGTAGCAATTGTCCCATTTTTGAGGGTTTGAGCTGAAAACCTTTCCAGTTGGACTTGTTTCGTTTTCTTGCAGAAGGTCAATTAAGTTTTATTGCTGAGGGTAGGACTCAACTATGTGTTTTGTCCATGTCCTCAGAAATGCCTTATTTCAAATGGTTCTGTGTGTCAAAATTGGGAAAGTTAATCTTTTTGAATCTTGCTGTTAGCAAATTCATGGACTTGATATTCATGCTTTTCCTCCCTGAAAGATTAAAGTTGAGAAACTCTGTTTCAGGGCACTGCAATTACTATTCCCTGCTTGCAACAACAGCAATCAAGTTTACAATCCCCTGAGTCTGCAAGATCTGCCACATTTATCATTTTCATTCTTAACAGCTATTTAATAACTCACCTCTTTCCCACTCTGAATTACACATACCTGTGGGCATCAAGCCTAGAGAATTTCCAAAATATTCTTGCTTATGCATTATTTTAGTTAAAGGAACTGATTATCTCTCAAAAGCTATACTATTGTAACATTTTTGCAGGTGGGCTCAATGGAGATGAGGCTGGTGGAGGTATCTGAAAGGTGGAAGCCAACATGGCAGAGGTGCCAGGCTATCCCTGAGCAGCAGCTGCAGGGAGATCTGCTCTGAATTTGCCTGCTTCAGAGCCCTTTGCACTTTTGCAGGCTGTGCTCTGCAAAAGGAGTGTCTCTGGCAAATACTGAAAGATCTGGGTTTGTGTATTACCTAAACTTGTTGAAAACGAGATTTATCTCTTGGGTTCTCTGAGGACTCATAGGTGAGTGGCTGCTAGGACAGGGCAGGTCCTGGGGGACAGAGGCAGGAGATTTACTGGAGGGAAGTGCTTGGGGCTGTGCCTGGTCTGCTGCTGCTGCTGGCCCTGGGCAGGCGCTGAGTGACAGAGGTGAGAATTTGGTAATTTTCTTGTAAAGGCAGAGGAGTTGAAAGCAGTGTTTTTAGCATTGCTCACTGGTGAAAGCCAGGCCCTTTGGCCAGGACCTTTGTCTTGAAATCTGTTGGCATTGCTTTGTGAAATCACTTTAATTGTGTCTGTTTTCTCGATGGTTCACTGAGAATGAGACACAGTCTGTCTCACTAGTGTGTCCCTAAAAAACCACAGAAAACCCTTTTGAGCTCCTGAAATGAATTATACCATAAAACTGCAAGATTTGGGTCCAAATTCCCATCTGCTATAAGCTAATGCAGCTTTCATAACTTCAGGTTATATTGGCTCAGATTTGTCCCCCTGCTGTTATCAATCACACCTGCAATTGTGTAGTGACTAAGCTGGGCTCTGGGGACAAAATTTTATTTTTGGTAGCAGGGGAAGGAAGTCTGTAGATGCATGAATGGATGGATACCCATCCTCCCTTGAGCAACAAGGACTGCAGAAATCAGCCTGTCATGAAAGAGCTCTTAGTAGCAATGATTCCTGTATGGTGCTATTCATTAGGAGATCTCAAAGTGCACTGAAAATGTGACCTTACCCCCATGCAGAGAATAAATGGGAGCCCTAAGGGACACACAGCTTCCATAGGGTGACCCAAAAGGCTCTGCCTCTCTGTGTAATTCTGGCTGTGTAATTCTCATGTGTACCAATAATTGTTCACCCCCTTAATTTTTTGAGAATATGTGAAAATAACATGACTTAACTGCAAACCATTTTGAAAAAAAAGCTGACGAAAGTATATATGATCAGTTAGAAACTTTCTTCCCCATCCAGTCTGGACCTGAATAGATCAGTGTAGATTGAGGGCAGCAGGAGAATGCAGCACAGTAAGTGCCAGTGTGTTCCAAATATTTGCCACAATTCCTTCAGTACCTCCTTTCACTGTAAAGGAGGATGAATTTGCAGCACTGCACAATTCTTCCTCTGCAATGCTTCACTAGTTGGAGGAATGTTCTCAAAGAATCACATGCAAATATAAGAAGGTTTTGGGTTTTTTTTTTTTTTTTTTGCTTTATCTACATGAATTAAGCTGAATGGAAGTAAATTTCCAAACCCATATATTCCTGAATCAATATACTGTGTGATTGGGAATTAACACATTGCACAAGGGAAAATATAGAGAGATCCCACAAGGGCAGAGATGAGTTTGGAAGGTCTGTGCCATGTCCATAGCTCTGCCACAGACTCCCTGGGTGAACTCAGGCCAGCCACTGGAGCTCCTGGTGCACCACGTCCATTCCATTGTAACTAAGCAAAGAGTATTTCTGTACTTGGCTTTCATGTTGGGAGGACTCATCTGTTATTGTGTGAAGAAGCATGTTCCTGTGGCTCTAAGACCCAGGGAAGCATCATGAAAGTAACATGTGGGATTTGCAAATTCCCTGCTCTGCTAGTTACGCTTTGGTCAAATGTAGAGAAATGTGTTTTTGGGTAAAAGCACATTGATATGAACATGGCATAAGACTTTGTCCAATATCTTGTCCTGAAAATACAAATATTTTCCCTTTCAAGTCATCTACAGAGTATTTTTGGCAACTCTACATTTAAATTCAAGTCTTTCTCAGATTCTCTGTGAATTGATTGTTGGGAGAATCACATATTGCCAGTTTCCATCTGGAGTGTTCACTGGCATTGCAGGGAGTGCAGCTCATAATCCAGGCACTGAGGGTAAATATCAGATAGTTTGTACGTTGCTTTTGTCTCAAGAAAATAGCCTGTATTTCAAGACTGTATTTGGGATTTGTTCGTGTGCGGGTATGTAATTTGGCTAGTTACCTCTTTCAGAATCAAATATTCAAAAAAATTTAGATCTTTCTCTATTTACAGAAATGCTATTTCTAAGAGTTTCTGAAACACTGTTTTTCTAAGTTACTGATTTAATTAATTAACCAGTTATGTGGATTTCTAAAAAATATTAATTTCAGGTTTGTTCGCATTTAATTTTATCTTCCTATCTGTATCATGTGCTCAGAGATTGGGATGTAAATCTGCCAAAAATCTAAATTTTTATGGCAATGAGAAGCTTTGTAAATCTGTACTAATGAGGAAGAAAATGAGCATTAATTAAACCCCTGGTTTCGGGATGGGCTGAGGCTCTGGAGTCCTGAAGCAGCCGCTGGATGGTTACTTCATTACAGCCCAGAACAAGGAGCTGTGATCTGAATGCAATGAGGAGACAATTAAGTCGCTCACCAAGTGCAGAGCCAGAGAGACATTTAATTATCCACAGGAGCTAACGCTCCAAAACCTGGAGTTTCTGTAGATCTAAATATGCCAAGCATTTTTCTGTCAAATTAGGCTTCTGAAGAATGTCTTTAGAAATGCAGGAGGGGCTGGGGATGTTGAGGAGACGTGAGAAGAAACCTGCTGCTCAGCTGAGCTCTGTGTGTGGTGGCAAAGCTCAGGCAGGTCTCCTGGGCTGGAGAGGAGATCTCCATCGTGTGGGATGGGATTAGTGTCACTAACCTGGGCAGAAAGCCCATGTGGCTGTGGCCATTGCCAGTTCATGTAGATCCTGTGGTCCTTGAAAGCCTTGGGAGATCTCCAGGGATTTGCAGGAGCCCTGTTACCCCCAAAAGAGATTAGTGAAACTTTAGACCCCAACTCCATGTCATCCACAAATGGGCTCATTTGTGGCTTGTCAGTGTAATTTGTGTCATAATTAGACAGGACATTCACTCTCAGTCTTCCTTGTGAATTTTTTCGGTGTGGCTTTCACTTCTAAATAACTGCCTTGCTAACCTTAGCAGAGGTTTTGATTCTCTGAACTGCCATTTCCTTTTGATTAAGTGTTTTCTGCTCTAGTCTTTAATGCATATTAATGAGTGCCAAGCAGTGCTTGACTTGAGTAATTTGCAGCTGGGATCTAAAAGCCCTTGCAAGGAAGGCCTGGGGATGTCCCACTTGGGGAAATAGTGGAATATTGTAGGCTCTTTGCTACAATTTGGTACATTTCAAAGGCAAACACTTTTTCTATTAATTTATATTTTCATTAGTCACAGGACACAATCACAGCTGCCATCATCAATATTCCTATATTCAGCTTAGTTTCAAGCTAAAAGTCCCAGAAGAGGAGAGGAAGAGGTAAGAGCTTAGCAACTTTTCAGGAACTGGACTTCCTTTCCATGGAGATGAGCAATTCCATGCCTGGTATGGATTGCACAGTGCGTATGTGGCTGCAGGGTGGTCGTGCAGGGTGATCACTGCTAACCCATGATGCCTGGAAGTACAACATTCCTGGGATGGAATGGGTGGTGAGCAGTATAGGACAGAAAAACACTACAATAGCAGGTACTTTTAAGCTCTTAGCTTGTGAAAGCACCTGCTGTGATTCTGTTCAGAACTTTTGGGGGAATGGGCAGTTGAAAGGCTTAAAATCAGATCTTGTGGAGTAAATGCCCAGATGATGCCTGTGCAAGGATTTTCTGAAGCCTTCCAGTGGGAGAGGAGGCACAGGTGTCCTCAAACAATACAGCGTTTCTATCTTAGTCATCCAGAGGCATTCTGCAGGAAATCGCGGGAACTTGAATGCTCTCTGTTGTCATCACAAGCTTGGTGGTTGTCTGACAGTGGTCTTGGCATGATGGGCTGGCACAGGGGTGATGGCAGCTGTGGAAAGGAACAGGACTGGTGAAGGGTGAAGGTGAAGGATGTGGGCAAACCTCTGCTGCCTTGTTTGCTGCCCTGTTGCTTACTTGGCTGTGCCCAACACTGCTGTTGAGTTGATGACTAAAAGCAATCTCCCTTTCATGGTGGCTTTTTGAGGGTGTTCTGAGTAGAACCAGAAAAAAAAAAATGCATTAGGCAATTCATCTTGAGCTTTTCATGTTCAAAGCATTTGACCAAAAAAAAACCCAAATCAGGCCTTGCAATTATCCTGTAAGACTGTTGTTATGCTGGTTCAGAGGTGGAGAAATGGAAGTAAAGAGGTTAAATGTCTTGCTCATAGCAGTAAGGAAATGTGTGGTGGAGACTTTCAGGAGCCCCACATATTTCTTAATTAATCATTTATAGCTGTGGTCATATTATTAGGCAGATGACTTGAGATGTGGATTGCTGTAGGAACTCTGACTTGCCATCTAAATGAATTTTCTTCTTAAAGTCTGAAACAGCCATTCTCATCCTTCTTATTTTATTTTATTTCATGACAATATGTTGGCTAAATCAAAGACTGTGTAGGACATACAGTATGCAAAAATATAAAATTCTTTTACAGTTCAAACATACATTCTTTCCTAATAATTCTGATAAAAAATAATTGAGGGGTGTCTCAGCACTAAAAGAAAAGAAAATTTCAGTGTAGTCCAACATTAAAATGAGAAAAAGAACGCTCAGCCATGCAGCCAGGAGTTGGGCTTTGATGGTCCTTGGGGGCCCTTCCAACACAGGAGATTCTATGATTCTGTGTTTGAAGGTCAAATGCCTTTCTTTCTACACCCCTACAGAAGTAGGGGGAATGCTGCCATGGGGGTGTACAGAGTGGTGTGATGTCCATCCAAGAAGCAGAGTGGGAAATGAGAGCACCTGATGTTGTCCTGGTCTTTGGCAGCTCCCAGGGCCACATGAATCTCCCAGCACAAAAAAGGGCCAATACCAGGCACAATGATCTGCAGAAAATGTCAGTGTTTAAGCACCGTTTTATGTCTTGGGATCCAGCATTCAAATATCCCTTTCTGTTTAGTCTTACAGCCTGTCCCAGGGTGTCACCATCTTCTCAGAGAGGAGAATTCACTCTGACCAACAGTTTTCATTTCCAAAAGGCCATCATACCCTGGAAGCTAAAGCTCACCTATAAGAGTTGTTCCTCTGTCCAATCAGTTCAACTACTGATTGCAGACCTTGTTTCTCTGTTCATTTTCTTGGAAGATCTAAATTCCTCCAAACTCCCATCAGTACTCCCTGCTGCACACAGTGTACAGCAGCATTTCCCCCTGGATCCTGAATTATGGTCTGCATTCCAAACTATGTTCTGGCATTAGCTGCTTAGTTAATATTAGCCTTAATGTATCCAAAAATACATAAGAACACGTGCACAACCATGGTGCTTTTTTCACTTGCAAAAACCAAAATCACATATTTTTCACATGACAGTCAAGCTCTCAGTGTATTTCTCCCAGGTGTAGTATGGCGTGTGCATCGTACCCTGTGCTGTTGGACTTGTAAATGCTTGTTCCTTCTTGATGTTTAGTTGTGCATTTATCATAAAAAGATTTCCAATTTCTGGATATAATATTTAATATCCAGAAGAACCGTGTATGTAATGTAGTTAGAATAACATTAAAAGAAGAGTAACATCAAGTCTGAATTTTTCACGTATTCCCCTTTACAGTAAAAGATCAGTTGCTGTCTCTTTGGGTTCAGTGCTTATTTTCTTGGTTGTCTTGGCTTTCTTGAGTTGCTGAGCCTGTCTCACCTTTTCTGTGTCTGATGTAGAATCTAAATTAGTTAAGAAGAAACAGGATTTCAAATTCAGTTTCCTCTATACAGGCAGGATGGCATCAGCTTAAATTGCTTTGATATAATTTTGCTTCTTTAATCCTTCCTCTCCAATCTGTTTTTGTATACATTATATATATGAATTCTGGGACTGGAAATCTTGCCTAATGTAAGTTAAGACATGACAAATGAACCTGACATTTTTCCAAGGAGGGAACCAGTGAACATACTGTATTTATAGCAGTAGGAATGTAGTTTGTTTCTTGTAGAAGAAAAATATGTGCTGTATGAGAACTTTGGTGCTGCAATATGATAAGTGTGTTTAGATGTGCTTGTTTTAAGTGAGGATACTGGGTTCAAAGGAGCCAAACTGGCTCCCCTGGAAGCTTGAGGCAAGGTTTCATTGAACACGGAATTTAGACTGCCAGAAGCTCAGATAGCAAGATGGAGAGTGTCACAGTGCAAGTTTGAAACTGCAGTGTCTCCAGGATCATCTCTGGGCAGAGTGGGAAAAAATGTGATGAAGGAGCTTCTGAAGGCTGGATCTGGACCAATTTAATTCGTGTTAATAGTAAGACTTTGTCTGCAAGCTGAGAGTTCAGTAGCTGAAGTCCTAAAACACAGATGTGCAAACATGCAGAAAAAATTGATTCAAGCCAACCATCTCTGCAAGTAGTTCTTGGCTGCTGTGACCTCCTGCAGTTGGGCAGGACTGCAAGAGGAGAAAAGCCCAGGTGATCCAGGTGCCCAAGTTGTTTCACCTGCATAAAGACGATGCAAAGTCCTTTTTTAAAGTTTTCAGTCTTTATGAGGGTTTCCTCTGAACACAATGAGAACTGCTTGGATGATGTTCCTTTGGCATGCTTTATAGAAGTGCAAATTTCTATTTTCATACCAGGGTATCTGGTCCAGTCTGAATAAGTTGGGTTATTTTTTAATAATGCACTACTGACACTCAAACTAGTTGTGGCTAATTCTTGAAAGGTTATTTTGTTGGCTTTTGTCACAGGGGAAATAATCACAAAGCTTAGGTGCCTGAAAGTAAGATGCAGTATTTTTCTATCTTGCTTTTGGACAGAAAGGCTGACTCTACAACTTTTGACTGTTGAAATGCACATCAGCTTATGGCAATGATCTGATCCTTTATTTAGCAGAAATAGTAAACACTGGGGTGGTCTGGGCCTGATGGATAGCTAAGGTCATAGTAACTTCCATTGTAGATGTTTTTTAATGGAGAGGGTGGTTTCCTAGACAGATTCTTAGACCTATGCTTGGCTCATGAGGCTCAAGGAGAAATCCTTTTGGTTCAGAGTTGTACCTTTTGTCCTTTCTTGTCAAGCTGGGAAAATGATGCCTTGTTTTGCTCTAATAAAGAATTCACCTGGTTTCCTCTCTGCATCCTAATTGCTCTCTGGAGAGCACTAAAGTGTGCTTAAGCATATTGCAACTGTTTGCTGGCAGCGCCTGCTGTACGTGCAGTAACGCAAAGCGTTCCATCTCTGCCCTGTGCTGCAGGCTGGCATGATCCGCACGGACAAGGACGAGTTCTTCATCGAGCCTCTGGAGAGGGGGGCCCAGGAGGAGGAAGAGGGAGGAGGCAGAACACACGTGGTCTATCGCAGAGCAGCTGCCAGGAGGCAGCTTCCCAGTGAGAACGTGGATACGGTGTACAAAGGTAAGGCGGGCTCTGGGACCAGGTGCAGCTGAAGGCAGGTAGCCAATGTGATCTGCTGCCTCTGGCTTTTTTGTCCTTCAGAGTGCAAATGTGCTCTCCCTCCAAGGAGGGAAAAGTAGGCAACGTGTTGAACATTTTCTATGGGCTAAGCAAACATTGCAGCAGCCAAAACCATCTCTGGGACGGTGGCACTGCCTTGAGGAGTTTCCTTGGCTCCAGAGATGGCCAACATGAAGTTGTGTGTCCCCAAGCCCTGGGTCAGAGCAGAGAAAGAGGATGGTGAGTGACAGCAGTGCAGAGGTGGCTGTGGCTGCTGGGACAGCTGGCAGTGCTGCCTTTGCAAAGGCTGTGTTGGGAGGCTGCAAGCAGGACACTGAGGCTGACACGGTACATGGGCTTTATTGGCAGTGTCTTCACTGGGCTGCATTAGTCCCAAAAGGAAAATAATGGTCTCTCCAGTATGAACACAAACTTTCTGGATTTATTTATGTGTTGCCAAGTGTGGAATATAATGTACTAAGTATGTGATAGACAGTGATGGAATAACAAGAATTAAATATAAACACCCATTCTGTGTAGTGTTTTCTGTTTCTCTGATAACTGCCTGGTTATTGCACCTTTTTTTTCTGAATAAATAAGGGATGCAAATATGCTAAGAGGATGTTTTGACAGCTGATGTTAACACTGAAATTAACTGGGTCATTTGAGTGGAAACAACAAAGTAGCTACATTTTTGTTCCAAATGTGTGTACCAAACTGCAGAGTTGTTTGTCACTCATACCCTAGTATTATCTTATTTCAGTATAATGGGGTTTCAAGTATAGGAAGGAAGGAGCAGAGGGCCATAGGGATAAGGCACTGAAATTAGGGCTGCATGAACAATATACATTTCTCACTGTTCAGGTTGCAACACGGATTAAAATAAAGTGAACAATAGCATTCAACCAACTTTTTTTCTCCACTTTGGAAATGAACTGTGAATTTTGTGACTGACACAGTGCTTGGCTGAGTTCTTGTTGCCTTTCTACTCACTGTGGAGCAGATCTGGGTAGTGCAGGAGTCTGAGTGCCACAGTCTTAGAAGGATTGGATGGTAGGTATGGTGGAAGTTGCTCTATTAGCGAATGTTTATAAAATTATTGCATGTTGGAAAACACCAGCCGCTCACTGTGTTTCCTCTTAAACAAAAGAGACTTGATGTTGTTCACACCTTATGGCAGTATTTTTGGTTTTGGATGGTAAATATTCCTCGGGAGTAGGAGTCTGGTACACAGAAAAGCACAAACTGCAGATCAGCTCCAGTTACTGGCACCTGGTACCTGCTGGAGGAGGCTCTGTCAGCAGTGGCTGAGGTGCAGCCTGTACCTGGCAGCAAAGCCACACGCCGTGTCTGATGCCACCAGACTTGGTGTCTGTCACCTCCGCTGTGTCAGGGCTGGAGCTTGTAAACTGTGGTAAAAAGGCACAAAGTAATCACAGCCACCAGCCAGCACTGTGGGATTGAAAAGCAGAAGGAAGTAGCAGTGACCTTGTCTGGTACAGCAGGTGTTGGGGGCAGGTAGGAATAGTTGTGATATTTCAAATTTTTAAACTAAGTAAAGAATGCTAAGGGTACTAACCTTCCCTTCTACACCATCACCTTTTGATTTGGAAACTTAGTTTTTATCTTGGAAAAAAAATCTGTTACCAAAAATCAGTAAAATAAAAACTGTAGGATAAAGGGGATTTTTTTCCATGAAATTGTCTTTGCCTTTAATAAAAAAAGTGAACAACCACTCAAACATGGTTTGTTCTCTACATTTTTTTTATTAAACCTGTCTTCCCACCTCTGATTGCTCTAGGCAAAAGGCATGGACGGGATGTGCTTTCAGAAATTGTAATTTTATTTTCCACTTGGTCTTTTTCCAGAATGCATTGGGTTTTAGTTAACAAACACCAAAATATTTAGTGACTGGGCATTGATAAGCACACTCTGCTGTGTGTTTCCATAGTGTTCTAAACTGATTGATGGGCAGAGTAAGGAAATATTTAGTAGGGCACTTTCAGCATGCTGTATCTATTAAAAAAAAAAAAAAGGTTAACCAAGAGCATTCCCCTTCTTTCCAACATCCCTGGAGACAAGTGCATTGTTGCCAAATCCCATAAATTTACATGTGATGAATTGTAACACTTGGACTATTTTTAAAGGTCCAGCCTCCAGGAATCTTATGAATATGTGATGATTTTTTTTCCCTAGGTAAGCTTCTGGTTCTTTTAACTGTTGATAAAAATTTGTAGTTGCTGGCTATGTAAATATTTTAAGGTAATGCGTGACAAACAAAATTGATGTATTCCATAATTTTTAAAACAGCATCTTTTAAAATCCCATGATATGTTAATTTAATCCCATGATTTGGGAGGGGATTGTGAGTCATGATTTTTGAATGTTTTGGTTTGGATAGATAGATACAAATTCCTTATAAATATTCCTATCTTTGGCACTCTTTTCACAAGAAATAGGACAAGCTGTTCTCTCCTCAGTGAATCAGGAGGTGAAGGAATTGAAAACTCCATGAACTTGGAGTTGAGAGGGTCAGTCAAGGTCTTTGGTGTGCAGTGGGCAGTGGCTGGACCTCACAAAGCACAAGGGTTTGGGATTTACAGCTGAATTTAAGTTATTTTGGAGGGTGCTTTGTGAAGAACTCAGTGCCCCAAGGCAGTGTGCATCCCCCACAGCTGCCCTGGCACAGAGCTCCAACAGGGGCTGCAAGGCTGTGGCACAAAGGTCCCTGAGGCTGGGGGGCAGCTGAACACCCCAAAAGGCAGCCAGGACTAATGGAAGATCCATTGACTGCTTGGGAGTGAGGATTCAAAAAACAACCTAAAAAAAAAAATTGCATTTTCCACACCATGGAAATAAATTCTAAATTATGTCAACAGATGTGGTGAGATGGACCTGGCAGCAGGGTTTTTCTAGCATTTTCCATGCACTGTTATCTATCTTTTATATTATAATAAGGAAAACCGAGATTCCATCTGTCTGAAAATTGTAAACAAGCAAACCCCACAACCTCCTAAGCCCTGCAGAGATCAAGGTGTGCATCTTGTGTTATGAAGGCTCTGCTGATGTGCTGGGCTTTGAAAAGTGGAATGTGCTGGGAGAGATCTGCCCTGCCCTGGTTCCAGACTGTGCCAGATTTGCTTCTGCATTTACGTAAAACGTTATCAGAAGATTGGGAAATGTAACTACTTGTTTTGGCAACCTGAATCATTTGTTTTGACTGGTGTGGGATTATCTGGTGTTTGGGAGAATTGCAGAGTATGGGGTGTAATATTTCTGCCTGGTCTTCTCTCAAACAATGGTATTTGTTAATGTACTGGAAAAATGTAAGCATCATATTTTAGGCAAGTAATAATCTTCAGCAGAGTAGTACTGTGAAAGTCTGTGTGAGCTCACTACAAATTAGGCTAATTGTTTCAGAAAGAGAAATATTTTCATGTAGTGGCTGAAATATTGCAGGTGTGGTGAGAATAAATCCTATTTTCCCTGGCAACTGCTTTTAGTGTTTGTGTACGTATAATAATTTATCTTCCTCTAGATAAAAATAAGCATCATGTTGAACATATTTTAATATTTCCAGTTGAATTCCTTCTTACAAACATGAGAAATGTTCCTTGATAGCAGTAAAACTACCTACAATAATAGAACTGGAATTAAATAGATAAGCTAGAGTGGGTTGTTTTTTCTTGAAACTGCTGGGTTGTTGCTTAAATGTTCTTTGGATGTTAACTGAAGAGGCACTAAGTATTTAATTAATGGTTATGATGAGGCTTGGAAAGCTAGCTTGATTTTTGCCTCTAAAGGCAATCTGATTATCAGGCTTCTAAGCTTTAACATCACATTTCTCCACCTAAATTACTGTGTCTGTTGTGTTGATCAGCTGAGAGGAAATGATTATAATAAAACTTCCTTAAGGTTTGCCTTTTCTCTAAAAATTGTTGGTTGAGTACTGTGCTCTGAGTTTTATTGTATTATTTGATTGATGAGAAACAGAAACTCAGCTTTAGTGGCAGTTTTATTTACTGTGCAGATGAAAGATGACCTTAGCCAAGAACAGTTTATTACTGATGAAGACAGTAAGGTAACTCCCCAAATGTGCTTAAACCAGACAGTTTTTGTTTCTGTAAGTGCCAATTAAATCCCTTGGAATGGCCAAGCACAGTCTGACACAAGTCCCATCACGAATAGCTCTGGGCTGGCAGGGGGGACAAACCCACAGCTCTGCTGGAGACTTGTGACCCCTTCCCGTGGCAATCCTTGGGATTGCTGGAGGTCAGACCTGCAGAGGAGTCGTGCCTTGGTGCTGAATGATGTGATCATTTAATGTGACCCTCAGATGTACTTCCTGGGGCAAACCCTATCTTTTTTAAATTTTTTTTTTTTGGCAAATTTTTCCACTCTTTCTTTTTATTTTTACCTTGAGGGGTTCTAATATCTCCCTGGAAGTAAGCACATTCCAGTCAGATAAAAAGACAGAAAGAATTTGCTGCTTTTACCCAGTAGTGGTAGCCATCTTCTTTCTGACAGACCCAAACTTCATCACAGCAGAGCTGATCCTCAGTCCTCTCACTGGCATCTCCTGGCCCTCCACAGTGCAAAAGGACAACACTCTTTGACATTTAGGAACCCTGAAAAGTTAGGGGCCAGTTCAGCAGGGGAGAAATCCATCTAAATTTAAGCTGAAATAACCCCAACTCTAGAAGTTTTTTGAAAAGAGGAAAGTTAAAAATATGATAAAGTTGTAACAACTCAGTTGCCAGAGCTTTGCAGGTTTTGGAGATGATATTTCAGAGGAAGACTCCTCCATCATAGTCCATCAAACTGTCAATGCCATTGATTTACTAATGTATTTAAATTACTCTTTAGAAACCAACGTGCATCTGGTGTATATTTTTCTGGATTGCCTGAAATGGCTCAGACTGGCTGCTGGCTGGCCAGCTGCCATTCTAATTTACACAAACTTTCCTGGTTACCTTTGCAGGGGAACAGTTTCTTCAGGAAACTGAAGTTTCTCCAAATCCAATCAATATTTCCTCTCAGCTTGCACTCTTGCTGATTAATTACTGCTCCCTTATTTTGCAGTCAGTAAGACTCTGATGACAATATTTTTTGTCTCCTTCCTACATCATCTGTGCATGATAAATACATCTGTCTTTCTCTCCTGTGTTGGGCTTTCTCTGAATTCCACACTGCAGATTCATGGGGATTTCTGGGAAGAGGAAGATTGAGAATTCAGTGGCAAATTAGCTTTTGATTCAGAAGCAAGGTTAAACACTCATGGGAAAAAAATCTCCAGAGAAAATGGTCTTAGGCCATGGGATGTCACCCTTCCCAGCCATCTGCATTACAGCTGATCAGACAGATTTTGCTAGGCAAATGAGACCCTTGCAGTAATTTTTGGGGAAAATCTAAAGGTTTCTACTTTTACAATAGTGCTGTAAATCATGTCGGATGATCAGGTGAAGACTAATGAGCAATGCTCTTAAATGTATGGGAAATACCAGGAATAGCCTATTTTTCTCCAGAGCTGATGGAGTTTTCTGCTGTGGACTTCCTCAGTGGGTGGCCTTAGCTGGGCCACAGAAGGGTGTCAGGTAAAAAGTCAAACCCCACAGTGCTTCTGGGGTAGTCAGTTTCATTTTGCCTAGAAGTAAAATTATTATGAAATGAATTGAATTTATTTTTTCTCAATATCAGTAATTTTGCTCAGTTTTTTTGATGGGGATGTGTTCATGTAACTACTGATGCATGGTGAAGCATATGCATATCAGGACCAGAGCAAAGCTGTGTGGGCTACCTTTGCAGTGTGCTTTTTTTGAATTTTGGTGTACTTTGGGAAGTATATTCCATCTTCAAAGGATTTTTCTTTTAATTAAACATCTCCTTTTTCCAGGTGCTCTAAATCACTTCCAGAACTATTGAACATTTATTAAATAGCTTCTCAATATTATTTCTTCATGATATCAAATATTTAGTTGCTGCAGCATCACTTTGTTTCACCAGGAACATAAATCCTCTTGTACAGAGGCAAAAATTGGTGGGGTGGTCTGGAGCTGGAGCAGAGCTGGGCCAGCTCCACTACAGGTTCCTGGCACTGAGCTGTCATCTCCCTCTCCCACACACCCCACCAAGCTGTAATAAACTGTTGCTAAACTATTATTATCTTCCTGGAATACAGGAACATAATAATAGTATGTGAAGAAGCTCAGTGTCTGTATTTGTCCCTGCCTTTCTCATTAGGCAGCTTGGGATCCATGTAGACTTTGAGGAAACACTTCAGTGCAGGCTCAGCTTTGAGCAGGTACTTAAATCAAACTGATTCCAGTGGGATTCAGGTACATACCTTAGGCTAAATGGATTTTTAATTCTGAATGGGTTTCTGTTGTGGTTATGAGGCAAGTTACTGGAGCAAGTTACTTCCATTCAGATATGCATTGATTAAGGGTGAAGGACTTAATTATTTGTACTTGTTTAAATATCACTGATTTGCCTGTATCGACAGCTAATATAAACATAAAATTAATTCAATTCTCAACTGATGAGTTAATTTTAGCTTCTCTGCTAAATTCAAGCTGTGTAAGGCTCTCCAAAATGATTGCTGTAACAGCTTATAGCTGGAGTTGAATATTACCAAATGTTGCTAAATATAACAAAATTTTCATAAAGCTGATATTGGTCTACAAAACAAGTTTCCAGTTCTCATATGAACACTCCTGTAAAATTTTTGTGATCAGCTCTCATGAAAGTATTGAGAAAGCACTCATTTTACTTTTCACATCTTTCTATCAGCTAATCCTTCTATCCTTCTTTCACATCCTAAATTCAGCTTTGGGGGCTTGTGAAACTGAGGTCGATTAATCACTTTGTTAGTGTTTACATTTGGTCAACACTCGCTTATAAAGACAAAACTTTTTCAGCAGATTTCATTAAAGTTCATTTTTGCTCTTCCTTCCGATATCCATTGATCTCACAATCCTTAATAGATTTAGCTTCTCAGTCTCCTGGGAGGCAAGAGAGAAGAAAATATTTGCCTTTTGGACAAGGGTGACATAAACCTTGTTTTCACTGCAAGCTGACCCCATGTCTTGCTGGTAAAAGCCCTGTGGAAGGGCAGAGTTCACTGGAGCAGCAGCTGGGAAGTCAGACTTTGCCTCCAGAAGCCCAGCCAGAGCTCTCATGTGTGAGGGTGTGCAGCCGCCCACAGGCGTGTGGGGAGGTTTGCCTTATGAAAATGCATGTGCACACCCACAAGGTTTTTGCAATTTCACATTTACTGGTGTGTTTTTCTGTGAAGTGTCATCCTGTTGTGGTTTGTTTATTTACAAGCTGTGTTCGTGTTGTCCAACCTGCTGAGAAAAACAGAGGATGGCGAGGATCCAGCGGGTCCTGCCAGGCTCAAAGAGGAGAAACTTGTTCACAGAAGGACCTTAATAATCTGTCCTGACAAACTGAAAGTGTTCTGCAACCCGTATCTCTGTTTAGGAAATGGATTCTGAAAGTGAGAATTCAAAAATATGGGTAGCATGTAGTGTTTGCTGTTTTGTACCATGGGATTCAAACTCTGTGTTTAATAACAATACACAAAATAGCATCTGGTAGGCACCACTCAAATAAGCTCTAGTAGAAAATGCCGATAAAGTATTTTCAGTTTAAAATGTTTTCCTACAAAAAGTGGCATAAATTTCATCTGCTGTCCATGATGATGATGATGCAGTGGTTTGATGAGGCTGAAAGACATCATCAAGTGAAAGTGATGGACATACCCAGAGCTGCAGGAGAGATGCACATCCCTCAAACATCTACATTTCTGTCATTTCTCACAACAGGAGAGCCACATGTGAGGCCTTGTGAAGTGGTCCAAGGATTAAAAATGTATTGCAGATGGTTCTGAAGTTCTCAGCTCTGTGAGATGTGCTCCTCATGGGCTGGCCAGAGCAGCAGTGCTGTGTGGTGCTGTTATCATGGTGCTTGCAGAAGGGGCACTGGAAGGGCCTCTGCGTTTATGGTGGTGTGAGCTCAGCTGGAGAATGAGAAACAAATGGCTTGGTTTTACTCTGCACTGATTTCATGGCTGCCACCAAACACTTCCCTGCACCCCTGTGTTGCTCCTGAGCTCAGTGCTGGTTTGAAGGAGAACCTTTCAGTGCCCAGAGCTGGTGCTGCAATCAGCCATCATTGGGCACCGGCAAAGCAGAAGCCACTGCCTGAGCTAAGGGCAGCTTCTTTAGCTGGCTCTTACATGGGGAGTTCTGCATTGTATAATGTATTTAATCACTGCATTATGCACTGTTCCCTTTAAAAGCTGTTCTTCCCCCTGCCCTAGAGCCAGAGCCAGGACTCCTGCTTGTCCTGCCTCCCCCTTGCAGCCACAGGTCCTGTGTGGGTCAGTGAGACACAGAATGCTGGGGGAGCTGAGCAGGGCAGCACTGCTGCTCCCCAGTGCTGCTGCTGGCTGGGCTGCAGGACACAGAGCATCTCTCCTGCCTTTTGTAGATACAGAGAGAGGAGGATGCAGCTTTCTGGACCAGATTCTGCCCCTGGTGTGTGCCCGTGCAGGGATGAGCAGGGAAGCTCGTGCTTCTTGGATGTTTATGCTTTAGCCAAGCATGTGTTACACCCTGCAGGAGGTGGGCAGAGCACCTGTGGTAACCCGGTGGTTGGTATGAATGAGGTGCCTGGGCTGCCCAGCCTTGGTTTAGAGCTAAAGCCTGTGTTGGGTAATAACTTTCCATAACAATTTTGTGACTCTTTATTTTTTTTGGTGCTTTTTGTGTTTTGAGTTCCCTAAGCAGTGCTTGAGGCTGCTTGGACTTTTTAGGTAAAAATAACTTTCATTTGAAGAACAAGCAGCAGCAGTGTTAACTTTCCTTTCAGCTAGTGCAAGGCTCTTTTCCCCTGTGCTTTCCTGAAATTCTAAAAGGCAAGAATGTCTTAGCCCAGGAGGAAAACAGCAAAGTTTTTGATTATAGTTGCTTTGGATCTGCAGTTTGGTAACAGTAGTGAATGAATTTCTTCTTGAAAATTTGTGCTTTTCCATAGAGCAGAAACACTGTTTTGAAACAGTGGGTAAGTGGGATAAAGCAGTAACAGAAACTGTTACTGCAAACTATGAGTGCAAGCTCTGCTTTTTCTAAATGATCATGTTACAAATGATTTATAATTATTTTTCTAACTATTTTCTCCCAAACTGTGTAGATCGTAAAGTCCCACATACATGCTTGCTGGTAATAGTTTGAATTTAAATGTCTTTGCTCATTTGAATATAAACCTCAGGAGTTGTTTTACTTAGCATTTGCATATTAGATTACAAATAGTCTGTCAGCAGGACTGGCTTGGACCATGATGAATTTTCAAGCCAAACAGTGGCTGTTTGTTAACATAGAGGTATTTTCTTGATCTCTGCAACACTGCCTGCACACACCTGCATCCTGGTGCTCCATTACTGAAACATTACTATTGTAATGAGAGCAAAGGCACAGTCTGGTAATGGGTTTAAAGCAGTGTAACACCCTGCTAATGACAGTCCCCTCTCTCACTGGCCACAGTCTCTTGTCAGCTGCTGCTATCTGAGTCTCATTGCTGGAAGGGTTGCATGGAAGGGATGCAGCCACCAGCTGGAATCTGTTGGATGTTCCAACAGAGGTGAGGCAAGCAATTGAATCACTGCATTGCTTTCCTCAATGCCCGTGGAGATCTTGTGCTCCACTGGCTGCATTTCTGGAAAGAGACCCTCAGAGAGTGGCACCTGGTTCTGGTGTCCACTTGTCCCACTCCCGTGCAAAGGTGAAGTCTCTTGCAGACCAACAGGTTCTTAACGTTCCATATGATGTTGTCGCTCAGCTCATGGAACTGCAGTGCTTGTTAATGGGTTAAATGCTGTGTATCTCATTTGTCAGCAGGTTCTTTGATTAAAAGCCTGAGATGCATCTTTGCTCTTCCTTTTATCTCTGAGTTTTTGTGCAGTCTCTTCCTTGTTCCAGCTCTGTGTGTGTGCTCGGACCATCTGGCACAACTCGGCTGCCCGTCAACGTGTGCTGCTTTCAAGGGGAAAAACTATTAATCACAATCTGGATGGTGAGGGGGTTAGGGAAGGGTTTTATTTCCACTTCAGAGCTGGCAGTTGCACAGGTAGGCAGCTCTTCAGGAGAGGTTTCTCAGCAGCCTTTTGCAGCGTTGCCTGATGGGTGTGTGAGGCAGGGTGGGCAGAAGTCCCGCGAGGAGGAGCTGGGAGCAGCGCTCCTTGGCACCTCAGCCCCTCCATCCCTCTCTGCTGTCCTGCTGCAGGAGCCTCACGGTGCTCAGAATCACCTTCTTTAGCACTGCTGGGCTCCAGACAGTTGTCCTTGGATCAAAATTAATTTCCCTGGGCTCTGCTCCATTTTGCAGGGTTTGGTCATCACAGACTGTCAATTTTAAGAGACGTGGGCTGTTTTTTTTTTCCTGGTAACACTAATATTTTAGCATTGCTTCAACAATTCTAGCTTTGTAAACATTGGAGTGATTATTTACAGAACGTTTGAGGAAGGATTCTTTTACCCAAAGAGTGAGTTGCACATAAGATATGCTCAGTCTAAAAGTAACCTGAAAAGACAAGCCTAATGATGGTTTCTATGAACTGCCACCTGTAGGAATTTTTCAAACTTGTAATCTCATCAGGTATCTGTGCACTTTGTGACCATGTCTGTTTGCTTGTCAAGGAGATTTTTTTTCCTGTGGTACTTGTGGAGGCATATTGCAGTTGTTGGAGGTGTTTGCAGATTGTGAACAGTGAGAGACACAAAAAATGTTTTGTGCCTGAAGCAGCTGCTTCCAAAACACCCATCCCAAAGGCACCCCCCTCAAAAACCGCCTTGCATGCCTAACAGGGAAGGTTTACCGTGCTGCTGCAGGGCTTTATTTTCACATTTAAAGAAATATGAACCATTTTTTTCTTTTTTCTGTCTCATATTTTTTTTTTCTTTTGTGAAGTATTTTAGGAATAAATGGGTAGTGTGATTTTAAGAGATGCAGGTTTTTGAGTGGGTCTTTGGATGTGGGGAGTCATGATATTTTGGAAATGCTGTTCTTCCACAGAACAGCAAACCCAGGTCACTTCGTGGGAAAGCATCTGATGTGAGTGCTAGCAACAGGATCTAAATAGTGACATGAGAAGCTGCCCTTGCCTGACTATTAAAATATATGAAATTAGCAAGCACTGACAATTACCTCTTGTGAGCTGTGTTTTGTTGTTGCTGAGTGGGCAGCAATTCTGTTTGTCTAACTGAGCTTTGCTAGATCATAGTGTTCAGAGTTCATTCATCATACTGGGTTTCTTTCTTTCTAGGGTTTTCCATTTTTAGAGAGACCCTGTTATATATAGTAATGAACACATTGCAGTCGTGCATGCCTTTTTCCCTGTGGAGCAGGGCAGAAGTTTGGATCTCGTTTTACAGAGCTCTCGCTTACATTTTATTCACAATGAAACTGGGGATGCCAAACCCTAGATATTTGGGGCTTGTATCTATTTATTATGTGGCTTTTAAAGCAGATTTTTTTCTTCATTACATAAAAAAAAGTATTTCTTGAGGTTGGGAAATTAGACCTTTCAGGGGCCTGAGCTTAAAATAATATATTGTCTAAAGCCATAGATTAAATCTCTGCTTGAGTCCTTGTTCACAGACTTGCTGGCTGTTCTTTTTGCCAGTTCAATGTAGACTTTTCCCAGTCCCTCGTAAGATATTGTTGACTAAAGAGCAGGCTGAAAATCCTACATGTTAACTTCATATTCCACTGGCAAACTGAATTATTTTTTGCTGTGTTTTTCTTTAAGCAGAGCCTCTGGAGACTTGTTAAACTGTGAAATGGTTACAAAAAAGCAACCCAAAGGCCCAGCTAAGGATATTAAATGTCCTAGGAAACCCAAAAAAGCTGCTCCAACTTCAATGGAGTAAAATTTACAAAAAGGGGAAAATCTGATTTTGAGTCACTGTAAGATGACTTGAATATAATTACTAAATTTCCAGGTAGTTTTCTAGGATATCCCAATTAAATGTGTGCAGAGAAATGGATGGTATTGACATTTCCATGGCAACCCATTGTAGCATTTCAGATATTAACCTACAGGTCATATATTACTGAAGCAGAATATTTTTGGAAGACTGGCAAAATCTATCATGCCTGCAAAATGTGCAGGCAACAACATAGCAACAAAATGCAGACAAGAAAACACAGGCTTTGGAATAAAATCGGGGCTTGAAAGTTAAGTGGAAGTTTGGTTTACTCCACTGGTGGTGAGTAACATCACATTCCAGCCCCAAAGGGTTAATTGCTGCCATTTTTTGGCTGTGGGTCTGGTTTGTATTTGTGGCTTGGTGTGGAATAGAGGTGGGATGATTGCAAAAATGTTGTAGCAACTCTTGTTATCCTTTAAATCCAGGTGCCAACTGATTTTGGGGAGCCTGAGTTGGCCCTTTGTGCTTCTGTTCCCCTGGTCATGGGTGATGGTGCTGGGACATGGGTGGGAAGGGCACATGGCCAGAGTTAGTTAAGCCTTAGATCTCTGAGGAGGTGTTTACTGGTCCATAATGATGGATTGCCCACTGTTCCACAGGGGAGCCTCTTACCAGACATCCTGAAGAGAATTAGATGTTCTTTTGTGCTGCTGAAACCCTGGAGAAAAGCGCTGGCAAAGGGCAGAGCGTTCCTTGCAAGGAAACTGGTGTGTCTCTGGTGTCTGGAGATTTGCTGCAGATCAGATTGATTGCACTGGTAGGATTTACAGACCTTGTGGGTCTCAGGTCAGACAGCTGGAAAGCCTGATTGTCTCTGAAGTGACAGCAGAGGCATTTCCAAGAACCTTTGGAAGAAAGAATCCCCTTTGCTAGGAAGCCACATTTCTTCCTTAAGATTATTTCAGGTTTTTGAAGTTTTTTAAAGGAGAATTTGGAGTCTTTGCAATGTGAGATGGAACTGTTCTCCCACCAATAAATTACAGTGTGTCCTTCAAAATCCCCGTAGGCAAGGCGTGCTATGTGATAGCTAATTCTCACAGACCTTATGAGAATGCATTTTCTGGGAACTGCCTTTGTAATAATAAATTACTGGTTGGCAAGTGCATAGGGTTCAGCCAAGCCATGCACTTGATCCTGTTCACACTGATTTTAATGGAAAAATTCCCAGTGAGTTTATTGGGGGCAGACCCAGTACAAGGCTGTGGGAAACTGCCTGTCTGAATTTGCCTGAACTGCAAAGTGTCTTTGCTTCTGTTTAGATTAATTTTCTACCTTCTAGTTTCACGATTCACTTCGAGATTTTGTAACTTGAAGTTATGTTAAGAACTGAGCATTGAAAACATGATCTGTGTATTGCTAATGATTGAGTGTATATATGGACATGATGGAAAGGATCCAGGCATTCCTAATGAAGTTACACTGCACAGGTGCTTGCTCTCTAACATGCCTTTCATGTCTGCTGAGAGACAGCAGCATCTTTCATTGTTCATGGAAAATTATCAGAGCCCCTTTGAAAATATATTTATTTTTCCCTGGTTTCCCACTGTGCAGCTTGCAGAGGTTGTGTGCTTTGTGCTTCTTTCCAGTTGCAGCAGATATGTTTTCACCATTTAGGACACAGACAAAGACTTGTGACAATGTCATACACATTCATCTCATCTGCTCAGAATTCAGGCAATCTTTTCCTGCCTTTAACATCTCAACCACCAGGAGATGGGTTTTTTCCTCCCCACTTTTGCTTTGTTGTTACCCTCCCTTATATCAAGCAACACATCATTAGTTTCAACCAGTTCAGCCAATTTGTCATTAATGAACCAGATAAGAAACTTCCAGATCATAAGTGACCAGGTTATTTGTCATGGGATTTCAGTGCTGCTCCTTTTTGTTTTAATGAGCACTTTCTTCTCTCTCCTGGTCAGGTGCTCCTTCCTCCAGCCTTTGTTAGATGCATTCAGAGTTGGGGTATAATTTTGTCAAACTCTGTCAGTAACAATTGCACCTCCATTCCTCCTTGTGCTTCAGAAAATTAAATAATTTTCTGAATTTTCTTTTTACAGCTCTCTCTTTAGATATACACTTCACTGTGCTCAATCTCATTATTCCATTCATACTTTGTTTTTAATCCAGTTTTCAGGAAATATGTAGTGCCTTTTTTTCCTATAGTACTTTCCAAAAATCACTGCTTTTTGTGCATATGGAAGTATCTTTTCATCCCTCTGCTGCAATTTTCTGACAACTTCTCAACTGATTTCAATAATTGATTGAATTCACATTGGGCTGTGCTTCTGTATGTTTCTTGAATTCATCAAAATTATTTCAGCTCTACAGTGCAGCAGCAAGAAGTCAAAAATTTTGACTCATCAACTCTCTTGTTACTGGTCTTTCCACTTCCTTTCCTTTTCTTCCTTGTCCAGGTGAGCCAGTGAGCCACTTTTTTTTTTCTTTATTTTTTTAACAATTGGTCTCACTTAGGTCTCCAGGTGATGTCTTGGTGATTCCTATGTTTCCCAGATGTCCTAGTATCTTTCAGGCTTCTCATTCACATTTTCCATGGAACCCATCATGCCCTCTCAGTACTCTGACCACTGTATGCCAAGATGTCATGTTGCATGAAGCCTTTTACTGCCTCATTTTTTGTTCTTCCAATTTACAGTGAAATTGTTGGAGGAATTTAATATTGTGCTAGCATTTAGAAGAATTTCTCATTCATGGGCAAATTTGTCTTGAAACAAAAAACCCTTGCTTCCCAAATTCCAAAATATCCATTAAATGCAAGCAAAGCACATATTCTGATATAGCTAAAAAGGATAGAAATACACTTCCTGGGCTAACACCAAAAACATTCTGCAGTATTGGTCCCTCCACATTCTTCCAGAAGTCATTGTCATGTGCAAATACCTTTCTCACTTCCTTCATAATAAAGGTAAATAGTTCAAGTTTTTAAAAACAAGCTTAAAGTTGTTCAGATACCCAGGAGAAATCACTGTCTTCACCCTTTATAGAAAGGATCTCAGGAAGATAATTTTATTGGTTTCAGGATCTGAAGGGAGAATCAATAACGAACCTACAGACTTTGAAGTTCCTGGTCTGACCTCTGTATTCCTGTTAGCTGCTCTCCTCTTGTTTCTCCCTCTCACAGTCATCTTAATGACAGTGTAAACCCTCGGACTTCATTTTATTTCACGTTTTGCTTTTAAAAACACCCACATAGTGCTTAACAGGATGTTTCAGATACACTGCCAAGGGCTCGGGGTGAATTTCCTTCCCTTGGAAGTGCTGACCTCAGGCTGGAAGAGGAGGCTGCTGTGGAAATCCAGCTGGAATCTGCTCTCCCTTTGCAGAGGGGTCTAAAGACACTCCACAGCTGCAGGTGCTTCCTTTGGTCCAGGCTCTTGCCCTTTGCAAGGATGAAACTGCTGTTCTTGGAGTCTGCCCATGTGGTGCCCTGTCCCTGCCAGCCGAGGGGCTGCTGGCTCCTGGGCAGGCTGGATGAGGACAACAGCCCAGCCCTGCTGATCCCTGGGGAAGAGCAGCTCTGGTGCATGTCCTGTGCAGTGCTTCCCTGCCAGCACGGTGGGCAGCAAGGTGGGATGGCACAGAGAGGAGTGAGGAAGCAAGGCAGGAGTGCCATTTAGTGTCTGGTTGTACAGAGAGCTGTATGCTTGCAATATGTTTTGCCTTCTGCCGGCAGCTCTGGTGTGAAAAGCAGCATAGCTTAATTAGGCAGTGTCAAGATACTCAAATCTTCCAATCTGCCTTCCAATCTGAAGTGTTGTTCTTTGCTGATTTAGCTGTATCTTGCAAGAAGTCTATATGCTTATGGCTAAATGATTGAGTTGCATGAAAAATTTCAGTGTCACCTGATTTTTTGATGGATTTTTTAATAGGACTTGGACAAATCTGTCAGGCTCTGTGGATCATCATTCTGTCAGGATTTTCCAAAAAGGGATCTGTGTGTGCTTTGACCAGAGTGAATCTGAAGTATCCAAGTTGTGTGGGATTTAATATGCAAGACTGGGACTCGGTGTGCTGCATGTCCTGCAGCACAGGTCCACCTACATGTTGTAATCCCAGTACATACCAGTTACATCCTGCTTGCTGCACGTGCTCAGGAGATTTCAGAACACTATCTTAACATGTAAGACAATGTTGAAAAATACCCCAAATTTACTGGGTATGTGTGTGGCTCACTTGTTCCAGTACCTTGCAGCTGTACCAGATTTACTGGGCTTCTAGAGATAATTACCTTATGGCAAGTGCTTTTCGTTGGAGAAGTGATTCAAAACACCAGTAGCTTGGTCAGGCATCTGGACATTTAGAAAAGTGAGGCAAAATGTGTTCTCTAGTTCCACCTGGGTGAAATTTCTGGGAAGATAAAGAGCAGAAGCAGGAGAAAACCTGGATGAACAAAATAATGTCAAAGCCTTGGTCTCAAGCATGTAGTGTTCCCAAGGGCTTTGTTAGCATTGTGCTTGATAAGAATCAAGTTTCAGTGGGTTTTGGATTGTGTTGTTGAATGAGATGAAGCGTTCTTTGCTAAACTTAGAATGAAGAAGACAAAAGGAAGTTGTTATTGGGTAAAAACAATTTTTCTTACTAGAACCATCTTTCCCTGAAATATGAGAGATCCTTTCCAAATGCAAAAGTTATGCAAACATGTCTGAATATAGAAGTGAAACTGGAAAGCAGTGGGTTTCTTCTGCCAGTTTTGCAGGAGGCCACCCACAAAGGTATATCTTATTTTTTTCTCTTTCTGGTTTTGTTTTTTTCCGTTCTGGAAAAATACAGAAAAATTTTGGCCAAAATCAGAGCCTATTTTGATTTTATAGCCTTTCTTATCAAAGCAGGATGGAAATGTAGTTTGAATTTTCCAAGTAGTATCCAATTCATGAAGGAAAAAAATTTAAAAATAAAGTTACGGATTTGGTGCAAATGGTGTATCACCAAGGCTCTAAATTCTTGCTTAGACAAATTCATACATATGAGCCTTTGTCTACATGAAATGGAGACTGTTTGGTGTAAGCCATTTGCCTTGCTATTAGTTGGTGCTGTCTGTATTTTTGTCCTTGCTTTGAGTGTGTGATAATGGTTTCCTGTATTAAAATCAAATCCTGTTTTGATTTGATATTTCCAATCTGTTTCTTAACTGCAGTATTCTCAAATTTTACTCGTCTTTAAGAGGCTGTTGCTTTTTATTCTGCACATCTCCCTCTGGCCAAACGGGCAGGAAATGTAGTTCATTTCTGTGTAACCCACAGAAATGCAGGATTCCCTGTGGAGGGACACTCTGCAGTGCTCACAGCCCACCCTGCTCTCCTCACATCTGTCCCGCTCTGTCTTCCATTGATGGATGATTTCTCAGCTCAATCAAAGCCCTAGAAATGCAGTTAGAATGTGAGTTGTTTATTGTTCGTTTAGCTTCAGAAGCCAGATATTCCAGATCCCTGCAGTCACTTGTATAGCAGTGTCAGTATCCTCTGTCTGCTACGGAAATGATCTCCTTGGTCCTTTGGTGCATCCTGAGCCCCCGTCCCACCACTCCCTCCTGTGCATTGTTCAAACTCATTTAGCAGAATTCCAGAGGAAGAAATTCAACAATTTGCACTTGGAGCCTACATTGTAGTCTAAATGATCTCACTGCTTAAAAATGTTTTCTTGGGTCTAAGTTTAATAATTTTTCACAATCTATCCTTTGTAGCTAACCCTCCCCCACTTTCTTCTTAAAAAAATTCCTTCTCTTCCATGTGCCAGTGTTTTGTAGACATATAAGCTGTTATCAGGTTGTCTCAGCCATCTTTCAATCAAGATGTACTTTTTAGTTCCTGTACATCATTATTTTTTTTCTTCATCTTTATGTAAATACAGAAATCGTACTAATGTAACCTCCTGTAGTTAAAATGATGCAACCTCACTGGTGTTGTTGTGTAACCTAGTTCTGTGGGAAGACAAACTCTGCTTGGGATAAGGCACCTTTATCCCAGTAACCACACTGGTGCTTGTATTGATAACTATCACTCAGAAGGTAAGTGATCTAGGACAATAAACCAGAAGGATGCCTTTAAATGAACAAAGATTTCCACACCCTGAAAACAAGAAAAATATAGCAATGGGTAGGCAGCTTGGCAGCAGAGTCCTCAGCTGAGTAAAAGTGTGTCCTTGAGCAGAGTTCATGTTCTGCTGTGGTTTGGTGGTGTTGGATGGAGGAATGACTCTTATTCATACATTTGTATTCCCAAATAAGTCTCAGTGATTAAAACATCCTGACTGAGCAGAGTTGTTTTTTATGGATTCAAAACTGGGACAAAGTAATGTTCAAATGTTGAGGCCGCTGTTAATCCTGCAGTGCTGTTTTGACACTGGGTGTAGTTATTTTCTGTAAGGGATGCTTTTCCAGAAGTGTTGTGCTGGAATGGCATCACATCCTGACTTTGAATTAGAAAAAGGTTTCCGAGTTAATCAAAGATAATGACAACCAAACCCTTAATAATGTGAGTGTTGGATTCCTAGGACTTGTTGTATGGAGGCTTTTTAAGAGTTGGAGTTATCAACTTCTTTCAATTACACTGGTTATGGTCCAGAACTCTTCAAGAACATTGAGTTTATTGGATTGCCCTAAATATCTACCAGCACAGTTGAGAGTTGACTCTAGTTCCACCTTTTTGTTTTCCATGTGCTAGATCATCTCAAAAAATGGGGAGAATGTATCTCTCTGCAAAGAGAAAAGTAGCTCATTGAATGTCTGTGCTGTGGTGTATACTAACTAAAACAGGAACTGGTGCCAGAAAATTCCTAGCTAATATAGCCAACCTACTTCTTTAAATGGTTTGCTCATCAGTTCACTGCAGTCTTTGATTCATTAAATTATGATTTATTACATCATAAATGTCAATAAACTTCAAAGGATAGATATTATCTAAAAAATGTTTTATCCAAAATAATAAACCCTTTCTTGTTTCTAGAAATGGCACAGTAAAAATCTGTGTTCAGTGTTAATCTTGCATTAAGTTTTAGGTGTTTAAATATGAGAATCATCTTGTTGTCTGTAAGTCAGTTATCTGTAACAGAGCCCTGTAAGTGGCTCTGTTGCAGTGACACTGAGAACCAGACATCTCTGCATAGGGTACAGCCTCAATCCCTCTGAGAGTACTTCCCAGTATGAATATTTTGTTTTTATCAATAATAAAGAACATGCATATGCAGTAGCTCTCTTAGTGCTACATCTGCATTGCCTCCTCTTTAAACATTTGCACCAAGAAGTTTTAGCCCAAGGGCAGGGCAGGCTGGCCAGGACAGGCCCAGTGGCACTGACTTGGGCACCTGCCATCCGTGTAATCCTGGAGAAATCTACCTAAATCCTCCAAATCAGAATTTCATGCTCCCTCTATGAAGCTGGGTGTGAAATTTTAATTTGCACTTGTCAGTCTGAAGTAAGGGGAAAAAGGGAAAGCAAAAAATAAAAGGCATATGATAAATTTCACACTTTCCCCCGAACAAAGCAGCGCGGTTCTTTCCTGCGGCGCCTCAATGAATCTCCGTGTGGGCAGCTGGAAGCTGGCGGTTTATCTGGAGACATGGCAGAGTTGTAAGCAGAGTGGGTAGTGTCAGCTATCGCTGAGTTTACATGGTGCTTCCTATTATTGAACTCGGATTTAGTTTTGCTAAAAATTTGCCAAGCCTTCCCGGTTTGGGCTGAAGGTTTTTGTGTCAGGTGTCTGCCAGGGCTGAGCTGCGCTGGAGGCTTGGGCCAGGCTGGCTTTTGGCAGTGCTGTTCAGGCCATGCTTGATGAACAGAGTAAAAAAGCCTCTCCAGGGAGAAGCTACTTTGGGTTTTGTTTTCTGTTTGCTCTGCAGGGTTTCCCTTCATCCCTGCTCTGATGACTGAACTTTCTCCAGGGTTTTTCTCTGATGCTCTAAGTAGATGTTTCACAGCCACTAATGACTCTGTTTTTATGGCCCTCCACAGGAAGAGAGTGTTTTTTCCACGTCTTACACAGGAGAAAACCAAGTAACCAGTGGTTGGAGCTGGAACTTGCCTTGTGTTCTGACTGGCCCATTTGAGACACCTCTTTTTGAGTGCTTTAAAAAGTCAGAACATACTGAGCAACTGTAATGCCCAGCTGCAGATCGCGGAATTTGAGTCTTTTTAAAATCCAAGGCTGATGTTTCAAGCCAGATGGCTACAACACATATTTACCTGCACAGGAAAATCTTTGTGGTTTGTGTAATAGAGTGGAGTTTCCTTCTCCAGCACATCACTTTGTATCCCTTCCTTAGACACTTTCCAACACGCTTCTCATCTTTCGCAATATGTGATAAAGGATATTCCATGGAAAACTATTTACTGTCCTCACCTGAATCATGCCTATGCATGGTTACTTCTTGCAATAACCATGCATAGACATGATTCAGGAGAGGTCAAGGGTTCAATGGAAATAAGAGTATGTGAAGATCTAGAAATCTGCATCATAATACATAAAGGCTGGGGTTCAGGGTTAGGGTCACACGAGCATTATTAAAGCATTTTCAGTAAGTAACCTTTGTAGCTGAGAAACCCTTTGACATTGATGCTTTAGAAATGGTATTTAAAGATGGGATTTCTATTTTTTGGTGTTAGAGAGCTGAAAGGATTATCTGTAATTTTTGTTTCCCATTGCTATGATTCATAGTGTTTTCTGATGGATTGCTGGGCAGTGATTGATTCCTGAAGTACATCCAGTGGGAGTTCATCCACAGCTCAGTGAAATCATTGGTCTTCTGTAGCACCAGACTGCTGGAGAAGGCCTAAATAATCTCTAGTTATGCTACGGATAAGTGGTATTGCAGATGTCATATTATAAATGTCTGGGCTTCTTTGACTGATTTTCCTCATTTCAAAAAATGTTGCTCTTCAAAATGTAATATCAAAGGATGTGCATTAAAATATTTAGTCACAGAATTTTTCCTTTGCCCTGATAATTTTCTAAAAATCTAGGTGACAATGACTGCTTTCCTCTGGAAAAGGATTCAGAGCGTTTTGTTGGTGTCTTTTTCTGAATCACTGTCAGGAGATGCCTTTTTATCTTTGTTGACTGTTTAGAGAATCTCAGGTGAGCAGATTCCTGAACAGCCAGCTGCATCAGAGGCTCCAGCTGGGCACGATGACTCAGCCCATGGATAGTGACCTAGTTTGAGTTGTCTGCAGGGGAAGGTGTGTGAGAGATTCAGGGGGTGTTGTGAGGATAACAACAGCCATGAGCTGGGTGTGTCAGGGAAATTCCACTACATCTGTGTAGTGTTTTTATAGGACAGACCTCTGGTACAGCAGATTCCAGGATGGAAAGGAGCTCATGAGAAGCTAAGCTTTCCTAAACTGTACACAGCTGACTTGACCTTCCTACTGGATCTATTGAGTGGATGGTTCTTGAGGATGTGGAACAAATACACAAATGTTGAAATATATAAAAGGTTTCTCACTGGGGTGGGTGCACAAAGTTTGTGCAGGATTTCAACTCAAAGGCCAGTTTCCTGGAGTTATTGAGCAAAGGTTGTGGATGTAGCAGAATGACAGAGAAGTTGAGCAGAAATGATTACTTTTCTGAAAGGAATAAAGACAAATCACCCCATCTCATTTGCTGAGTTAAAAAGTATCAGTTTCTTTCTTAATTCCCAGATATAATATTGAGGAATTCTAGGAGCTTATATAAGCAAGAAGATATCTTTCCAAATGTTTCAAATGTATTTACCTGTAAAGATGACAGTGGTAGAAGGATGCATGGTTTGGCAGGATGGGAGGGCAGTAGAGCTATGCTTCATGTGGATATGGGAAAACAAAATTTAATAAATAACATTTTATTGTTCATGGCTAGAAATTCTATTTTATTTTAAAATCTTATATATATTCCAGCATATAAATTTACCAACCTGCTCTTGTGGTTGTTTTTCTAAAGTTAACCTAGATTTTTAAGTTAAAAAATATTTTCAAGTAAAGCAACATATGTCTAAGAAATGAATAGACAGTTAAATTGCCTCTATATCCCACAGTTTAATTAGTGAAAATAGTGTATGTTTTATGCAGAGCAAAGAGATATGTTGGCTTTTGTGACTCTTAGTAGGATGCAAAATTTGACAGCTTGAATGTAGGTTACAGAGATTCAGTTCATTAGTGATACTAAGAAAGCAATTACAGTTTCTGGGAGACAGGTGAAGTCTCCAGTGACAGATTTTTAGGTTGTTGGCATTTGTTGCTCTGGATGTGTGAAAGACTCTTTCCTGTCTGTCTGTCTGTCTGTCTATCTATCTATCTAATCTATCTATCATTTTCAGGAAGAGCTAAACGCACAAACTGATGACCAGGAATAGTAAACAACTGCTTTGGTTCTCTTCATTATGGTCACTTGTGACTGCTAAATTCTTAGTGTGACAGTTGCTATTCAAGGACTAAATATGAATCCTAATTTTTCTCCACCTTCCCCACTACAGAGTACAACTAAGATTTTTTTCCCTCTGTTCTACATTACTTTGAAATGTGTTTGATGAGAATCAAAACTTTCTTATGCCTCAATAGAAAGAGGTCTCCTAGTTGATCTTCTAGGCCCTGCTGAGAGGGAGGACTTCTTTTGCACAGCCTCTTTTTCTCCCTCCAGCCCCTGAAATCATGCTGAAAGCCCCTTCACAGCTTTTTTCATGGAGGGCTCTGCCCTGGATGTATTTGCAGTTGAGATCCCTTCAGCTGTTCTTAGCACATCATCTTTCCATGTAGAAACAACATCAAAACTGAGCATCTCTTACACAGACAGTTGACTTTGGCAATCTGTAGAAGGGAAATCAAATTTCATAGCCAGTTTGGGTAGCTTGAAGAGAACAAACATCCTGATTATTTTTCCACTGAGTTTAACAGGTGACCTACATTTTTGAAGGTACCTGCTAAATTACAATTTTTATACTTTTGCAAAGGCCTTGTTTTCAAAAATTGCTGATCCATGCTTGCTTGAGAAGTCAGGCTTACTGAAGACATTTTAGGCACCAAAAAGCACTTGGAGCCTGAGAACATCCCAACTAATGAGCTTGTGTTTGGATTTTGATAGATAAAACTACTTCACCAGACAGTGTAAAACACTAGCAATGCTTTAAAAAATAATTGGTTTAAGACTAATTTCTAACATAATGATGAAGCCAACTATCCTTTATTGCAAGAAAATGAATTTTCATTTCTAACCATACTGAAATCAATCTTGGCTCACTGGAAGGTCATTAGGTTTGCATTTAGATGTTTCCTTAACAAGTCTTAAAGTATTGCAACTTTATATTATTCTGAACTCCCTGAATTAAAAGAAGGCATAAATCAAGCCTGAATGGGCCCTAAATACACACTAAAAATAGTCTGGGATGCGTCTGACCTTTTCACAGTGGGTGGAAATCTCCCTGCTGCCAGCTGTTTATTTAAGCCAGTGATACTGGTTTTCTAGCAAAAGCTACCAGTGCTGGTAGGAAGGGAAAGCTGGCAGGAGTTCAGCCCTGAAGTATTAAACTGTCATGTGACAGGACACAGAAAAATAAATAGATGGAAATTTTCAGTGATGGACATTTTGATCCCTGAAGAAAATGACAATGTTTCCACTTGCTTTCAGTTCAGGTGCATGTACCAAATCTGGGATGTGTTACAAAAGCACTGGGTGAGCCCTTCCCCTTGCCCTGAACTGAACTAGCCAGAGCCAAATGGGAGAAACCTCCTGTCCCTCCACCCAGTATTTGTAAGAGAGCTGGGATGTGATGACTGTAGGCCTTTTAGTGGTATAACCTACTCTACATTTACAGGAAACATTGTTTTGGCCTATATTTGCAGGCCTGACCCATTTCCCAGTGGACTCAATGGTATTTTCTGCTGGCTTTAGTAAGAGCCAGATTGATTTTTAAAATGTAATAAAGAAATATGCTGCTTTATTAATTGAGTGTTCCATTTTAAATATAGAAGTGATATCCCTGTATAGCAAACAATAATATTCAATTATGTTGATGAAATGATGAGGGTAAAAACTTACATGAAAATGAGATGAACTGCCTTTGACATTTTCCATAGTGCCTTGCAGTTCCGAAATTTTATTTGCTCATGAATAATGACATCCAAGCCTCTGACCATATAAACTTTTAAATATAAAAGCATCATAGCAAGTTTTCTGGAACTCCATATGTGCCTGCAGATAAGGATGTTACTGAGCACTGTGTAGTTTGAAACCATAATATGGAAAAAAATCCATTTTAGGATTAAACTTCTCCTGTGGAGTAAGTTCTGTGCTCCACAGAGCCTCACTTTAGCCTTATTGAGGTCTTTGGTAGGGCTCAGGGTGGGTAGTTCCCACCACAAATATATATTGCACATATTGTATGTTGGATATTTTATCCACGTGCATTAGAGAAAACATGATGCAGACACACAAGGTATCAGCCCTGTTGTAACCAGGACAATCTGTGCCACTATCCATGGAAAAATTTTGCAACTTCAAAAAACGTGCTAATTTAATGTAATGAGCATTAATATCATATGGTTTATCACCACTCAGGTTTATATTAGCAAACTGAAATTGCTGAAATGAAGAATTAAGAATAAAGCTGACTTCAGTTTGCTGGAAATGGGGCTGATCCATGGCTGTGTTTGCTGAAGTTGGGTAAACACTTTGTGTCTTAGAATTGACTTCAGAGTAAACAAAATGTTTGTTCCTTCTGGAAAACTTTGTTGGCCTAAGGTATGTTTCACCTTATTTCAACTCCGGCTCAAAATAATCTTGCGTGCCTGTTGTTGTTCTTGGAAGCTAATAGGGAGGAACATATGCTAAGCATTGGTAATGTCAGTTAAGCCCTTAATTAGTGATGAACGAACCTCAGTTTTCCCTGTGGTTCAATTCGGATGCTGCTCAAAAGCTGAGCAGTTCTCCAGGTTTCAGCCAAGTTTTTTCAGGATCTCAAGTTGTGCAAAGCTGGTTTTGTTACTGTGGAGGAGTTAAGACTTCTCTGGTGTTTTTAGATTTGGAACAAGCAGTAATATCCTCAGCCCTTTGCTGGCATCACTTTGGGATGAGGAAGAGGAAGATATAAACAGGTGTTCAAAAGACAAAAACATTTGGATCAGGGATGACATTCAGGAAAATCTTAATTCAAGTTTAGAGTGCTCCAGCAAAGCTTTGGGGGCCAGTAGATGAGGGTTTGGGTGAGCTTGTGTGTTCTCTAATCCCTCCAAGAAGGGGGTTTGGGCTGTAGGACCTGCACTGGGAGCACCTGGGCAGGTTGTGCCTGCTCTGGAGAAAGCAGTAGTGATGAGATTTCCAAGGAGAAGACATCTGCTCATTCCTTCTCTTCTTAGTAAGGCCAGAGCATCATTCAGGGCAGAGTACAGTGGATATCCAAATTTCTCCAGAAGGGGAACAGAGTGCTGGGAGCAAAGGCCCATTTGTCATTTTTGTCTCTGCTCTGTCACCTAATTAAACATAGTGCCACAAATGGCACTTTTGGGCAGTGGAATTGCCTCATCTCCATGTCTGCAAGAGGAGCAGTGAAAATGCAGCTTTACAGAGCTGGGATGTCCAAAGAGTCACAAAACTGCAGTTATAGCCTTGGTTTTCTAAATACCCCCAAAGTATTTCAGCTTTGCTTCAGAGCTTCTCTGTGCTATGTTTTTAGGAGAATGGTTTTAAAGTGGGACGAAGGCTGGAGGTTTGGACTGAGATGAGCAGAGCTCCCAGCGCATGACTAGGCCCCTTTCCATGTTACCTTGGCTGGCCTTTGCTGCAATGTTTTCTTGACATCCTCTTATAGGCACAGAATTAAAGGTTATTTCCATTCCTGCTTCTTATCACTTTGATCTTTTGCCAGCTCTTAACATCTCCAGCAGATTTGCTCTGGATCTGTAATTCCCATACCTACTCTCTGTCTGCGACATTCTCTGACATTTCCATTTCTGCACCACCCCTTCATTTCTTTCTCTCCCCATTTAGTCTTCAAGATTTTTTAAAAATTTTCTCCTCAGTGGAATGGCTGCATGAAACTACTGATATTTGCATGCAGTTGCTACCAAATTCATAAGTCTCACCCCGTGAATCCCAAAGCCATCAGACTGATCAAAATATTTTTGCAATTTCTGTCTGCTTAGACAAAAAAAAAAAAAAAGGAAAAAAATTCTATTTAATTCTTTCTGTAATACATCTTCCAGGTGGCTTTCTGCTGTGGTTTAATTGTTTATTAACTCTGGGACCTTTTCTGAAATTAGACAGAGTCAGACCAAGGACTGACAAAGATTAAGGCACCGTCATGATGGTATGATTTCTTGCTGTCTCTATCTGGGCGAAATAAAACCCAAAAACAACAAAAAAGGATATTTGGGGTGGGAGAGGAAGAAAAATAAGAGACAGAATGAATGGAATAGAGAAATACAGTTTTAAAAGGCAGAAAAAAGGAAGTTTCTCTGTTATTTTTTAATTATTGCTTATCTGTTTCTCAGCTAAATCTATTTTCCGTGGATTAGACAAAAGAATGGAGTGTGTCTGAACTTGTTGTAGCATAAAACAATATCTTTGTCTAATGATCTGCAGCCATGACCAGGAGGTAGGAGTCCCCTACTATTCATTATCCCGCTGCTCCATCCTCTGTGTTCTCAGGCCAGTCATTAATGGCATTTATCACTCTTTCTCCCCTGCTGGGTGAGGTGGGTCTGATAAATTATATTTGAAGAAGACAGCACCCAAAGTGAATCAATTTACAGCTTTTACCCTCTGGTGTACAAAATACAACCCAATGTTGTAGCTGAGTCTTTGAAGGAGATCCAGACAGACAGTGGAATCAGAAATTAGTGAAAGAAGTTTCTTATTCTTTTCTGTGGGGAAAAGCAGACATAAACTTCTGATGATGTTGAGTTTTCTTATGCCTGCGGTCAGAGCATACCTGAAAAGAATGAGAGCTGGAAGATTTGCTGTTATTAAATGTGCAGAATAGCTGGTGGCACGTCCAGAGAGCAAAGGGGTGAAGGTGGGACGTTGTGGTGGTACTGCCTGCTCTCCATCAGTCACTTCCCCTCCCAGAGCTGCATTTTCCCTCTCTGCACCACAGTGTAACAATAAAAGTCTCTTTTGTAAGTGTTTTGAGAGTTGTAGATTAAAAATTTGGCTGCTGCTCCTGTTCCTGGTGCTGCTGCTGCAGATGTGGTTGTTAAATCCACCTGGAAGCTCAGGCAGAACATTTCTGACTCCTTAAAAACCCACCCTGATCCAGTAGTTCTCACACAGAGCACCTCTGTGCAGGGTGGGATGGGCTGTTCCCTGCTCTCAGGGCAGCATCCCAGGCCCTCAGAGCTCACCTTTCTGGTTTTGGGGACTGCTCCTCACCAAGACTTTTCCCTCACCCAGCATGGCAGGGACAGCTGAGCTGCAGCTCAGTTGATTTAGGAGTGAGATTCAAGACTCGCTGTCTAGACATTCTCTGCAGTGGATTTTCAGCTTCAGACTTAATGTGTTCCTTTTTTCCAAAGTCATTCAAATCCACTGACCTTTGGGGTCTGCTGAAAGAAAAGTAATCTGTCATTTTGAGATGTTGTAGTGATATTTCTTTTGGGTATGTGTAATAAGTGGCTTTAGCCTTCTCTTCTGTCGTGTTTGTTCTTATCTCAATTTTTTTCTTAAACTTTTGCTATCTCCTACTATTAAGGCAGTGTTAAAGATGTTTTTGAATATTATTATGAATATAAAATCCAGTTGCTTTTGGAATGCTCTAACTGCTACATGAGTACTCAGGTTTTAGAAGAATTTATCCCCTGCTTGTATAGCAAACTAAAGAAAAGTTTGTTGGCTCACAGGTTTGGATTCAGGTGTCTGGCTTGGGAAATGGTGCAGAACATGAACTGCTGTTGGTCTTTGGGTAAATGCAGGTTTTGTTGAAATGCTCATTAAACAGAGACTGAGGTCTTCCGTGGCTCTGCTTGCTGACGGGTCGGTCTCGCTGCCTGGGTTTGGCAGAAGGAACCTGTGGCTTTATGAAACATGTTTTAATGGAAATGTCCCATAGCAGAGATTAACAAACTTTCTTGCAGACAGTTTTGCTTTATGCTGCTGGCTGTGTGTGTGCCTCTCCCAGGGCTCATGACCCTCTCTGCAGAATACAATCTCTGTTACTGCACTTAACTGGGGGCCGTTCCTACACTAAATAAAACAAAATGCTTATGTTATTACTTGGCCAATTTTTAATTAATATATGGGTTTGGGATAGCACAGTATATATGCCTGGTTTTAAATAGTGTCTGATTAGCTAGGCAGACAGCATCTTTCTACATTATAAGTTTGATAAGTTTAACCTTTGTTTTCCTTAACACCAATTTATCTGCCTTCGGTTACTCCTAATCTTGATAGAAAAGAATCAGAGTAATTTTTGATTGGTAATAGCATATTGCTAAAAATGACCATGTATATTGAAATTACAACTGGGGGGAATCTAAAAAGATGACATATTTTAGATTATGAAATTATCCCTAATTTAGGAGCAACAAAAATGAAGTATACCCAACACTGAGATTAAAGTCAGAGAAATCGTAGCAAGTAAAGACACAAAAATACAAAGGAGGATTTATTTTTAAATTTAGAATTTTAAGTTAAGAAATAGATTTGCATCTATATTCTCAGGGCAGGATGTTATTTTTAGTGATTCAGTTTTGTAACTTCAGGCAGGACATATTGTATCCTTCACAAGAAGATGACTGGAGCCATCTGAAACATCCCCCAGACTGTGCAGGTACTCACTCAACACACATAGCAAACCCCAATACAACAAACTTCATTCTCCCTTTGCCAAGCCTGGGAAAGTTTCTTACCATTTGCTTGTGCTGGGCATAAAGCATCCATACTATCTGGGTTCCAGAACTTTGCTGAAAATTCCTTGGAATGGGTTAAAGAAGAAAGAAACTTGTTCAATTTACTGACTTGCATTCCAGGATTCTGAATGTTCCTCCAGCTTCCAGCGATTAAATAGCAGTGCTGGTGTCTGGACAGACCCAAGGGACCTGGCTGTGCTTTTATGGGCACAGACTTCTCTCCTACAATGTGCTCTGATAAATAGCCATTGTGCTGCCTGCTCTTTTCCCATTACCAGGAGTTCCACAAGAGCATCACTCTGCGGTGAGCTGGGATCAAGCTTTGAAATAATCTGCTCAGAGAGATTTGAAATGGTATTTAAAAAATAGTGGGACAATGATTGTGAGCTCTCTGCTTCTTCCTAGCAAGTCAAAAGCAAAAATTCTGTTTCGGGTTTTGGGCTGACTTCTCTTTTGATTTTGAGACCAATGAAGCTGCATGTTGGTTGAGCTAATGGTATCTCCAAGTCTGATAAAACACTGCTCTGGTGGTCTTGGAAAGCAAAAATACAGCATAAATACCTCGCAGTCCTCTCAGCAACAAGATTATCTCTGGCACAGAGGATGTTTGCTCAGTAATGTTTATGTTCTTAGTTGCATTTTGGTTATCTTGCAAAGATTGGGATGAAACTGTGGCATTCTTAGTTAGAGGGAAAATCTCTTATTATTGTCTGGAGTTGAAAATGTGCTTTCAGATTTTGGAGTGGAACCTTGAACTGACACTAAACTCTGTACTACAAGATGGACCTCTGTAAGGGGAAGGAAGAGAAATATGAAATGCCTTATACGAAAGGCTGAGCAGCCCAATAGTATCTGTGGTGTTGCTCCTACATGATTTTTTACTCCAGAAAATTTATTTAATATATGGCAGCACAAACATAATCTGTTGCACCTTTCTTGTTCTCTGTTGTGCCATTTTATCCTGCACATCTCACTGGAATCTCAGTCTGTTTAATGTTCAGGATACTAGAAGATGACTTAGACCTCTACCTAAAGGATACCCAGCTGTTCCTGTCTGCAAACATTTTGAGTTATATTTTTATTACCTAGTAAAATAAAAGGCTGGATAGCAGAATTATGGAGATTTTCCACTGATGCACAGTTCCAGTGTGCCTGCAGCTCACACTGCATGATGTTTGAAATGGCTTTGGCATGTTTTTCTGTCTCTCTTGCTCATCTGAGCACATACCCACTTCTCAGAACTATTGACAAGGTTACTTCAATTCACCCACATATTTGGATTAGTTTTTCACTGGTCTCCATGGTAAATAACAGAACTAAGGGCCTTGACTGTATGGAAGCTGGAAGAACAATGCAAGAACATCTGTGCTGCCTGCACACGTTATTTGAAAATCTCTTCTGTCTACGTATCAAAAATTTGTGACAGCTGTGAAGGTCCTACAATTCCTTCAGTGCAACTAAAAGATGAAAAACTGAAAAAGTCTGGAATTGTATTTAAAGCAGTCACATCCAAGGGACTTTCTAAAGTCAGCTGCCAGGGAATGAATTTAAACACTTTTTATGATATCTGATGGAACAGAAGTAGAAAAAAGTTAGGCTGGGGTTCTGAGAAATTAAATCCTGCTCTTGCTTTTCATGGGTTGTCATCCCAGCATTGACCTGTCCCTGGAAAGGTGCTTGACACACTGTGCTGGGAAGAGGAGTTGTGTGGAAGTCACTGTGGGATACTGCAGTCACCTGGACATTTTGGAGGATCACACCTGTATCCTGGAGAGTCAGAAATACCATGGGGAGCAGCTGCTGAACCCTGTGCCTGTTGCCAGGTCCCCTCTCATGGGGGAGGCAGGGCAGGCTCCGTTGGGGATGTGTGGTCCCTGCAGGGAGGCACAAAGATCTGTTTGCTCTGTGCTGTCTTTACTGTGCAAGAGCCTCAGGAGGGTCACTGGGCTGGATTTAGGAGGTGTCAGGTCCAATGGACACCTTCTTGCTAAAGGTGATCACTTGAATCATGCCTTGTGCACGTTCCTTGTTTCTAGTGTGGAAACCAGGTGAGAAAAACACTTAATGGAATGTGACCACATGCAGTGTGCCACTGCACTTTACCTGTTTGCAATGGTGTGTGGATCTGCTGTAGACAAAATATACAATAAAACCTGCATGGGTTCTTTGGTTGGTTTTTTGTTTTGTTTTGTTTGTATTTTTTGGTTTGGTTCATTTGTTTGTTTTTTCCTCCTTTTTAATTTTTTTTAATGGGTAATACATTCACTGGAAAATGTGGCTTAGATTACCAGTAGTACCTATTAGTGGAGGAAGCAGGATCAGAAGGGCAAACCCCAAGCTTGTTTGAAGGTTGAATGAGGCAGTGGGGGTTCCTGGGATGTGCTTGGAAGGGTACTCAGTGTCCTGCTTAATTACTTGCTGCCTTAAATCTGGGCAAGAACAAGGCTGAGGGGATCCACAGGGGCTGTGGGAGCTCTGGAAAGGCTGGTTCTTATTTTTGGTTGCCCCATGTTGCTGTCTCAAAGTAGAAGACTCTTCTGACCCAGCCTTGGAGGCACAAAAAGCTCTTAGGTGGGATCATCTCCTCCTGCTGCCATCTCCCTGTTCTGCTGAAAGGCCAGCTGATTATCGTGAAATTTGCTGTTATTTGATATACAGCATTTTCTAACAAAATCCAAAGAAAGATGTGATGAAAGGTTTATATGTAAGTAATTATAATGCTGCAGTATTCAGTGCAGGCAGAAATTAATATATGAGGTGAAAATGTCAAAATAAAAGGTCAGGAAAGTGAATTACAGAGAAAGTTGAGCATTAGCTAAGAGGCAGTGTTTGTTGGCAGAAGCTCCCTCCAGTATAAAAAAGGTTAGGAAGGAGGCTTATGAAGACTGAATATTTCACACACAATTAAAATTCTGTATCGGTTATCTTGAAGAGTCATGTAGCATAGTTAAACTAGGACAATTAATATAATGAAAAATTCATGTTTACAGCTTCTGGCTTTTGCCTGGGGATACTTCATAAACCAAAAGTGACCCTTTCCCTTAGAGGTGATTCCAAGAGCTTGACACAATATAGGTGGGGCAAGGGAAATATAGTCAAAGAAAACAGATTTCTTAAAATAATAGCCACCAATTATAAACACAACTGAGAAACATTTAATAACATGTTTTCTCATAATAAACTGAGCTATCCCTTTGTATAAGCAGGGCAGCCATGCAGCATTAAGCTATGATTTACTAGGGCTGTGAGTGGTGGAATCACCGTTTCTATTTTAGCAATAAGCAATAATAATAAATTTTTTAGGAGGATGCTACAAAAAAAAAAGTGTTGGAGGAAATGCACAATGATCGATTTCTCAGAATTAAACTGCACAGACATACTGAATCAATGAGCTCTTTGTTCTTAAAGCTTCACGTACTCTGGCTGCTGAAATTGGAGATTTATGTTGTCAAAAAAATTGTAATAACTATAAATTGCTATGCTGGTGTCTGTTAAAGTTAATCCACTTGCTTCCAATATGAAACTGGTTTTTTTTTCCTAAATTGCCCTGTAGATTTAGTCATCTGAATAGCTGGTTTTCCTTCCAACAGAGATTTGCTATTAAAGCTGTTGTCCTACTGAATGTAGATTTCAAGGATTATTCATTCATTTACTTAATGTATTGTCCCAAATTACTTATGCAAAGTAATGCAATTTAATGGTGGTGTTATTGATTAATTTTGCTTTATTAAATGTACTTTGAGAGGACAGATTAAGTGAATCTTAGCAAAATCTCAAGTTAAGTACTAAAAGGATGTCTACTTTGTCAGGTTTCTGTAGGCAGTGTGCTCCAGACCTTGCATAACCTGGCGCGGATCGATGGCATCTGGTGATGTGCTGGCTCTTGGGGATGCTGCACTAGCAAAGTCCCCATGTGTGGTGTTCTGCCTGCAAGCCTGAAAGTGACTCCTCTCCTCAGCTGCACAGAGACCTCCTGCACATAGTACTCACTTTTGTCCATCTTTATTGATAGCTGTACCCAGGTCTTCATTAAATTTTAACACAGATGCACTGCATGCAATGCAAGACAATGATGTCTGGCAGCCAGAAGATCCCAGCAGGTCTGCTGGCTGCAGTGTCTGCATCCTGCCCCTGTGCTGGAAGCACAGCCCACAAACCACGGGTGTCAATGGCCAGTCTTGCCTGTGGTTTCACACCAGTTGCACATGCAAGGTCCAAATCTGAAATGGATGTACCTGTGCATTTCCTATGGTATAAGTAATTTATCTCACAGAGTCTCCTGCTCTCTAGAGCACTGTGAATGACTGTAACTGTCCCCTTCTTAGATCCTTTTCTCCATATCCCATGGTTTTTTCATCTATTTTAAGGAAGCAAAGTTTGCTGATGTGTGTAACTCTCCTCCTCCCATTTTTCCATCATTTGCTTCATCTCCTTTCCCAGCATCCTAACTCTCCACCTCATATCAGTGTTCTCAGCCAATTGACCATCAGCAGCAGGTGTATGAGCAGGTAGTTTCTTGAATTATTAAAGCATTGGTTTTAATTAAAAGGTTGTTGGGAGTTGTTTTGACTGTGTTTTTCTCTTTTTAAAAAAATATTAATTTTCTACTGTAAAATCCCAGCTGTGTTATGCCCGACATAACCTGGTCTAGGTTGCAGTGGAGGAATTTTTTATGGCATGGTGCAGCTGTGGGTGACTTTGAAAGATGACTTTGCAGGGATGACATTGTGGACTTCCATATGCATTGCTGTGAAATGCTGCCAGATTTCACTGTACTGTTGGAAATGGAGCATTTCTTTGAGCATTGACCTATGCGAAGTCAAGCTTGGGTCACAAAATCAAGGTGATTTCTCTCCTCCTCCACTCATTGGCAACAACAGCCTTGTACCCAGAATTTAAGCAACCTTGTTACGTCAGTCCAGATGCAACCCAGGTCATTTTTCCCTTTGTATCTTGATCCTGGAGTAAAATAAGACCCAAATTAATTATGAAGGCAAATGGGTCAGCTACAAAATACATCTAGAAACAAATGCATGATACCTTAAAATATCTTTTTAAATCAGGCATGGGATAAGTGTAAATCCTAAATCTCCTTAAACTGATTTTTTTTCTCCACAGGATTAGTAAACCTGTGCCTTACATTACCTTGCTCACCTTCTCTGGGTGTCACACACTGTCACAGGCTCCTGGGGCCCAGGATGCTGCTCCTGCTGTGTTACAGCCCCACTGATGTGGCTGTCAGCTGGAGCTTTGGAGAGTGTGGTTCATTCTCTGTCCTTTGGCTGATCCCAGTGTTATGAAATCTCCATTTCCAGAGCAGTTCACCTCGAAGAGAAGGTGTTTGCTTGGAGTGCCAGGGTTGGCTGTGCTGAGCCCTGCCTGCCCTCTCTCTGTTGCAGAGCAGTTTGCACTTGGTGGCCACAGGATGTTCCTGCAGATCTAACACTGATTTTAGAGGAGGGACCAGGTTTGGGAGAGCAGTGGGCTCAGTGAGGGTTGGGGTTTTTAAAGCTTTTAATGGAATCTGTAACATCTGCATCTAGAACTGCAGCATAAAAAATTAGTTGTCAAATGATAATGTGTTAGATATGAATCTCTTGGTTAAGAAAGCTGAAGATGATTCCATGTTAATTCTTCTCCTATTTGAATTGTAAGAAAAAAATCAGTATTTTTGGTCCTTCTTCTCTTTTAGCAACTTAGATTATCCTTCTTATGGTAAGACCTGATCTGAACCTGTACATTGATTTTACTCTGTGTTCATCACCATGAGGTTTGAAAACTATTCTTCAGTAGCTGTAGGGAAGTGCTCAGCATCTCAGGATCTGTGTTTGGGAAAGGCATGGTGACCCCTCTAATGACTGACTTCTAGTTAGTTATTTTTGGTGCATTATCTTTCTGCAGATACAAAACTATTCTTGTCTTTTTCATTTTGCTTATCATTATTGCTGTTTAATGATAGATGATTCAAGGGAATACACAAAATGAGGAAATCTTGGAAACCTCCCTTAGGGTGTTGTGGAGAGTGTATGTGGGAATGCACAGTTTAATTAAGACTACCTGGCAGACATTCAGGCAAGGGAAGTCATGTTTAAGTAATTTGCTGGAGTTGTTTGAGGATATAACTGCCACAAGAGATAAGGGGAAGTCAGTGCTTGTGGTATATTTAAATGTTGAAGTTTCTGCATCCAGAATGAGTGTCCATGCTGTGGCCTGGAAGGAGAGGCTCATGACTGGTAGGACAGTGAATCCAGGACCAGGTCCATTGGGAAGTGGCATAGGAACAACAATGTTCCTGCTGATCTTCTGTGCTAAATGCCTCCTGTGTTGCTGTGTGCACTGGGGAAGATGCTGTGTTGGAAGTGATCCACCATGGAGTGGGACAGATGAGGTTGTGGAGATTGCTCAGGGATATCTGTGGGGAGGAGGGTGCTAGTGGAAGCCACGTTCGGTGGAGTCTGGGGACAAGGAGACCAAGGGACTGTGGCACCCTGCCTGCTCCACTCCTGGTGTCTGCTGCTCATCCCTGCCAGGAGCTGGGTGTTAGTGTCTCCTCCTGGCCCTGTCTGTGGCTGCCAGAGTGCCCTGGAGAGGGACCTGGCAATCCCACCCCACCTGGGAGTGTGTCCTGGGAGAGCAGAGCCTTTCTAAGCCTCTGCCTACAGCCAAATGGGGAAGGATGGATGCGTGTGGGAATTACCTCTGCTGGAGGTGGAGATCCTGGCTGTGCTTTGATGGTCTGCTCTGCCCTGCAGTGGATGTACAGGAGTCCCCCTGGGATCCTGAGGTGAGGCCAGTGGCCATTCCCAGTTACCAACTTCCATGTGTGTAATGCAGCCAGCCAGGAAAATCCCCAGTCCCCTGCAAAACAAGGAATGATGCAAACAAACAGTGCAGACACACTGTGGTATATATAAACTTTTGTCCAGGTGTTTGTGTTATATTTATATGGTTTAATCACACATAGCAGGGAATTGTGTAAGAACTGTGCAGGAAGATTAACCTTGATTTAATGGGAACAATTTTTTTATTGCTTTTAAACAAATTGACAGGTAAGCGCTGGCTCCTTAGACATGACAGCTCTCATGCTAAGTCTGAATGACAGAAGATTTGAGAGGTTTCAGCATTAAAACATCCAGAGAGGCTTTTCACAGCCTTGGACCCAGTTGATGTGATGCTAAGAAGCCCTCACCTTCCCAAATCTCAGAAAGGCTGCAAAGTCAAGCACAGTGTTCCTCAGCTTAGAGTTTAAACTTTTAAATCCCAGCCTGCAATCAGAACAGGCCTCTTGTGCAACTGAGTTCCATTTAGCATATGGTTTTATTAGATGAGACTTTTCTCAGCCATGTCAGGCATGAAAGACTGAGTATAAATAATGTGTTTAAAAGCTTCATAGAACTGCTGGCTGTAAAACAATGTGTTGCTCTGAAATTGCCAATTAGGTCTCCTGTTTGTTTTGTTGTGGTAGAAAGACATGCTCTGACAGTTCATACTTTTTTTCCTTTTGTTCAGATTAGGAAATAGAAAATCCTGGTCTTTTCTCACATTTCCAATTGACATTCAATACAGAGATGTGCAGGAGCTACTGAGTTTTATTGGGTTTTAGTTATGGCTAATAAAACCCATTTTCTGCACAGTTATTTAATTTGCATCTATAATTGCTGCAGTTGTACATAAATTAGACATGCAATTGGAAGCCTAATTCAGCTTGTCTACTCCTTCTGCTACATCCACAGTTATGGAGCTGTGGTAGCTTCACGTTAAGAGATTTACAGAAGTTTTGGAAGCATTTGGCCCCAGGGAGGAAATGGCCTGTTGCTATCAGCTGCTTTACATGATGGTTGTACAGAATGCCCAGCCTGGGCTGGAAATCCCAGCGTGGTGAGGGGCACTCCCTGCCCTGCAGGATTCCAGTGGGAGCAGGTCTGGCAGGAGCTGTAGCAGCAGCCACGTGCTGTGGTGCCAGAGCAGAGGTCAGAGCCTGCTGCAAGCCCTGGCCCTGTGTCACCTGCCCTGGTACAGGTTCAGTCCCTGTTGTGCCCTCCCAGCCTCTTTGCCTTCCCTCACAAGGTGCCAAGGGGAAGCACTGGGAAGCTCCTGGGGCATCTGCTCTTGTCTTGGCTTCTTGCTTTCCCAAGCATCCATAAATCTGGGACAACTTCAAAGGCTGAGGGTTGGTATTGCTTCCATGGGCATTATTCCAAAGCAACGTGTGTCAGGAAGGCAGGGGTTGGAAGAAGGCTGTGCTGGTGCCAGCTGAGCTGTGCTGGTCCCACGTACATCAAATGGCTCTGTTTGGCACTGCCAGCCTCGTTTCTTGCAGTTCTTCGTTAGTGTTTCCATCAGTGGTGCAGCGCTTGAAAGCACATTAAAATGCCTCTTTCCAAAACCCTCTGGCTCCATGGTCATACTCTACAAGTATCTGCCAAACAAAGCAATCTTCTCTCCAAAGGTAAACAACCCTTCTTCCCTCTCCCACATGCTTTTTGGCATGAACCTTTCCTTGCTCAGATAGTTGTCTACAGAACCTGTTGGGGTTTTGCCATGACTTGTCTTTGGGGAAGGGGATTGCTTTTCTGGAGGTTATTCTGAATTGCAAGGAGACAGAAGGTGGAAACTTGTCCCTCTTGAAGTTAAGTGCTGACACCAGCAGGGCAGGATGTTGCTCACAGGCCCCTGGGCATGTTTTGGCCTTGCTGAGGTTGATAGCTGTAAGTGGTGTCTGTATTGAGCTAGATCCATGTGTGGAAGGCTGGGAAACAAAAAGACAGGAGCTGCTTTTACAGCTGGATGAGAAAGTACTTTTTTTTGCCCTCTGTTTTCCCTGACTAATGGCAACTGAGGGGTTCTGCAAGAGGAGTTGGTTTCCCTGGGTGAATTCGGGACATATAGGCAAGACCACATGCTGTACTCTATAGGTTTTGGGTTTTTAAAAATCTTTTCACAAGGAAGTTCAATCGGTTGCTTTAGTTTCTCTGTTGTGAGACTTCAAATGGATCTGAAATTTGTGACGTTAAGATATAATCCTGGCAGGTTAATGCTTCAGACAATTTGTTCTTTGCTGACTTTCCTTGTACTTTAGGTGATCCAAATACTGGTGTTCTCTTTTGTCTCCCATAGCATTACCTGCCTTTCCAGATGAATTTTTAAACCATAATTTTAGTGTAATTGTCCAAGAATATTTATCTCCCCCAAACATAAAAACCTTGCTGCAAAGTTGACCTTTGGTCAGAAGAGACAACTAAAACCCATGCAATGGGCAGTGGTTGCTGCCCTGATTTCATACCACAGTTTGACACTCTCACTTTGTGAGGAAAAAAAACCCCAAAACTTTTAAATGTTTTTCCCTTCACAAACTGCTTTGTTTCCCCTCTTTTCATATTGTAATTGTTTTCATTGCAGTTGGGTCTATTTGGTGTGGGTTTCTCCCCTCCCCTCTCCCTCCGCAAGCTGCTTGCTCAGAATTTGTATTTTCTGATTTTTAGCCAGGCTAAGATCCATTGCTAAAGTTGGAGAACAATCTCTCATTCAAATGGTCAAGAAGTCAAGGTTAAAATCTCAAAGCTTAAAATGAGGCAATCTCTGCAAAAAACCAAATCAAGCTTTTACTGGGAGGGTTGAGGATCTCCATCTTATTCCTGGTTGAATTCCCAAAGGTACCAGTCCTTTGGCAAGGTGCAGCCCTTTGTCTCTTTCTGTGAACTCCTTTAATTCACATTATACCTTCAAGACCTCAGGCATGGACTAGCTTTGCCATGCTCAGAGCCTCACAGGGCAGATCTGGCTCCTGTCACTGGAAGATGAACACCCCTGTTCTGGCAAGGTTGAGGGTCCCAGAGAAGTGGTAGATGTCCCATCCTGGGAAACAACTCAAGGTCGGTCTGGATGAGGTTTTGAGCAATTTGATGCTAATTGATGATGTCTCTGCCCATCACAGGGGGGTTGGACTAGATGACATTTAAAAGTTCTTTGCATCCAAAACTATCCTGTGATTGCGTGTCCTTCTCTCTGCTGTAGCCTGAGCTGGTTGGGCACTTTTGTATTGTGAAATATATGTTCATCAAAATGAAATGTGGGTCTTTACTCCATTATTTAATTTTTTTTTAATAATCCCTAAACCTCCCCTGTGATTTGATTTGAAAATAATTTCAAAACAATTACAACTTTGTTTTTTTGTGAACCGGTTATTCAGCAAAATGGAAGAGTTGCCCAGCTGCACTGCAGTATTTGAAACCAAGGCACCTTGGAATAAAACCAGAATGTAAGAAACCTTTCCGAATGCTTCAGAAATTTTAGAAAAGATTAGCCAGAAATAGATTCGAAAGAGCGAAAAAGAAACACATTAAAATTCTCTGATCCTAAGAGAAATACAGGAAAGGTCGAATGGAAAGCTTTGCACTGAAAGGCAGCCTGGAGCTCACTGGAGAGCCTGGAGAACCAGGCAATGGGAGCAGCTGGATGCCATCATCCCTCAGCTTTCTTCTGAGGCTCACTGGGGCAGTAGCAGCTGTTGATATCATTTTTCTAATAAAGTTGAAACCAGTGAGAAAGTGATGGGTATTGATTAGTGTCAGCTTCAATAAATACATGTCCAGCTCCCACACTGCACAAGATCATTCAGACTCCTGCAAGTCCAAAGTAATTGTTGAGGACTCATGGGGGCTTCCAGGGCACCACAGCAAGGAGGAGTCTTTATTGACTGTGGTGCTTTCATGTCTTATTTCATAACTGAGTAGCACTGTTGTTGGACAAGTAAATGCTGTTTTGAGTGACTTTCAAAAACATTCTTTTTCAGCACTGATTTGTGGTCTCAGATCTGGCTGAACAGGTACAATAGGTGAACTGAAGGAGACTGTATTTGTGGGGTTTATGTTGCTGAGGACACAGGCAGGAAGTTGCTCTTGGGGAACAAAAATCTGTTGAAGAGACAGACCCTGACACCCAACATGTGCCTTCTTCAGCTGCCAAAAAATGTTACTTTTCCCTCCAGCCTTGCTTCCCCTTTGCTACAAATGTCACTTTATTCCTTTAAAGTAAGTTTAGTTAGTGTAAACTTTGCTGTTTATCTTAGTAGACTTTTCTTTTTGGAGTAATGGGAAAGTAGAAAGGATTTCTATGTTGAAACACTGAAGAGATATTCTCTTGCTCAGCAAGAGCTGAAAGTGGATGGAGTCTATTCTGACTTCAGATGAGGGAACCACGTTATTATTTCTGTTAGCACAATGCATTAATAATTAGTATTATCAGAGTTTCTATGATCTATTACCTAAACGTTTAGGTTTTTGGAAGACTAAGGAAGATGAATATACCCAGGGTCATCTTTTTACCTCTCGATTCCCAAAATGGAACATAAACTGTGGTGTTGCAGGTGATGATTTGTGGAAGGTTTTTGTATTTCTGTTTTTTTCCCATGTGATTTTTGTTCAACTGATCACAGATATCTTTACAATCAGGTAAACTAGGAGTGCCTTGGTTAGCCAGTTCTTAACTAGGTGGAAACAGGTGATAGAGTTCAACTAATCCAGTCCAGTATTCGGATAAAACCAAAAATTCATTGTAGGAGCTCAGGTCTGGAGTGACTCTGTTTTTACTAGTTTTAGAGAGATTGTGTTAATTACTGGAAGCCTTTATCATGTATGTCAGCAGTGCTCTTCTTGGTTACATTAGCAACTGCTTTTTAAGGAAATTTGAAAGGATTTTTTTTTGGTGTTGGCTTTAACATTTCCATTTGTTACTATGCAAAAGTAACAGGCTGGAGGCTAAATAGTCTTTAAATACTGTTCCAGTTCCAGAGGCAAAAAGTCCTTGGAGCTTTGGAACAGCTGTCTACTTTTATCCTTAACAGCATCCACTGTTTCTCTAACATCCATTGACTTGTCTTGTCCTCTTTGCTTCCAGTTGGGTTAAAACTATTTAAAGAGAATTTGAGTTTAAAAAAACTTAATATCTTAAATTTCTGTTGTTTCTGATAGTTTTCTAATTTAATTTAATTTAAAAACATTTCTAATAGAAATATTAGCTATCAAGAGGGTTGTCCATCCATCAACCCTCCAGCCACCTTTTTAAAAATACACAGTTCTCTTATTTTAGCATTATTACTTGTAAGTATATCTATATGTGTGTGTCTGTGTATGTATATATAGATATGTGTGTATGTCTGTGTGTATATATAGATGTGTATATATATATATATATATATATATATATATAAGTAAGAGGCTTCCCAGCCCTTCTTACTGGTCATTGCACATTTACTTTTCAAAGTCTAATTTCATTCTCTGTAGAAAGAGCAGAGCAGTCATTACTGTTAAAGCAATTTTATAGCACACTGCAAAGGGAATACAAATGCAGTTTCTGACCACTTTAAGCCTTATTTGCACAAAGATGATATCTTTAATTCAGGAGATAAATTCCTTGCTACCTAATTCTTGAAAGGCTTTTATTTTGAGGTGGGTCTGATTTCTCCCTATAGGAGAGTTGTCTGCTGCCTGCCAAGGAGCACTGCCTCCTACCAACTACATCTCATTTAGCAGAAAAATGACCTGAGTTTGATTAGGCTACAAGCCAATCCAAAGGACAAGCCAGTCAGTGCTGAGTACAGCTTGTTTATCAATAATATGTGAGTAACCCAACAAAAAACCAGAGGTCCTGAAATAATGACCATTCCTTTGGAGGAAGGGGGGTAGATGGGGGGAAAAGGAAATGGAAACTCCTTTTAGTCTTGGCACTTGCAGTTGAGTTGGGTGAAATTTTTATTTTTGATAAAAAATCCGGTATTTTTCACTGAACTTCACATCTATAAAAAAGGAAAAATCCTGAAAATATAGAGGGGTTTCATGGCAGTGCATTCCAAACAAACCATCTCCCTTCTTTCCCTTGAGATATCTTATAATTTTAAATTCTCTGCATTGAGACGAAGTGCTTGATTTCATATCAAATGAGTAAAACTTGATTTCAGATGAACTGAAATGTTTTGTTTGTTCCCATTAAAAAAAGTTCAGTATTCAAGTCCATTTGACCTGAAAGGAATTAAAAATATTTTGGACCTGCCAGAAAACGAAATAAATGCATGCTGACCTGTTCTAATCCCTCTAAAGCTCCCAGATATTAATGCTAAATTTATCTTGAGAAAGGAACATTAAAGCCCTGCCTGCAGGTGCTGGGGAGATGGTTTGCCTGGCATACCTTGGCATTTGTCCCTGTGTTCCCTGAAGCTCAGGGGGTGTTCCCAGGACACAGCTTTCAGGGATGGGGAGTGGGATGTGGGAGGAAGTCCTAACTTTCCTTTCCTAGGGCCAGTGGGGAACTGCAGCGGGAAAACCAACAGTGATTTCTTTTCACTTTCTCCTTTTGCATTTGTGTCCTCACAATTTCTGCCTCTAAATTTGCCTTTTACGCAGAGGGTTTTGTTATCCTCACACCCATTCATCTTCTTTCCTTCCTCCCTACCTTCTTTCCCCCTCTCTCCAGGCCCAGTCCATGCTCCTGAAGAGGACTTCCCACTTAAAGCATCTCTTCTCTGCTGTGATTGCCAGGACCCATCTCCCACCCACCCACCACAACAGAAGGGCAGCATTTCACAGTTTGCCTTTTGTAGGGCCTGACAGATTGAGAGCTCTTGTACAAATAACAAAAGAAGCCTTTGCCCTTGATTTTGAAATGCCTTGGGACTAAACCTGCTGTGCTTTCACTAGAGCAGAGGCTGATTCTCTCTTTCAGGGTTTTTTACTGTCATTTTGAAGTTTAAGAAACTCCTGCATCTTCCAAGTGAGTTTTCTTTCCTGCAGTCTCTAATCAATTGCAGCTTCATTTGTTAGTGCAGAAGGTCCAGACAGATTTAGCAACAAGGATATTTTCAAAACATAGGTAAAATTATAACTCCTTCTTGCTCAGTGTTAAATCCTGCCAGCAGAAGTAGCCAAGGCATCGTGTGTTGCCCTGCCTTTGCTTAGCCTGTCTGGATGAGGTTTTCGTCTTGTAATATTCAATTTACCCTCTTTTCTTTTGTCTGACTGCTGGTTTATGGCAAAATTTTTTGAGATGTGCAAGAAATCTACTGAACTCACTGATATTGCAAAATGCAGACCTTTTTTACCTTAGAATTTACGAAGACTTCTTCCTATGTTTTTCTTCACAAGGTGAAATGAGCAGACTATTTACTTTGTCTAATTAAAAGATCATTATGATTATATAGGAAACAGGAGCTGTTTGCATTGTCATTTTTGCTGTACGTTGTTTACACTGATGAGTTTTATATTCTACTTGACATTGAGAACATTCAATTGTATAATTTACAACTTTGTGAGACTTTATAACTGAGAAAAGTGCTGCCCTTTAAAAGGAATGGAACAATTCTACTTTGAAATGTTGCCAAAAGACAAGACTTGAGGCTATGGCTAAAAAGCATAGGAAAGATACATATTTGCTTCAGTCATTATTTTTCAGTAATATTTCCAATGATGTATGTTTATTTTATGTATTTCTTTGCCTTTTCTCCCTCATCTCACCTTCCTGCCCTGGCTAGGAATTTGATTTCTGTCACCTGTGTGTTTTTTAATGTTATTTTCTTGAACTGTAATTAAACTGAATTTCTCTTTCTTAGGGAATACTTGGCTTATGGAAAGACAACTGCCTTCCCATGTAATCTGTTATTATTCAGGTCCTGTACCACGGCTTGGCATTTCATTCTGTTAAAAATGCAAGTGGGATTGTTAGACATGTCACCTACAAAGCCATGGGGTCAGCTTGGCAGCTTACTTAATGTGCTAATTTGCTGTAATTTAATCATGCTTGGAATATGGATTGGACATCTGAGTATCTTGGTGGCAAACTTGGACTCACACAGCCCAGAAACACTTGGTTAAAGCCTGGCTGGGAATTGTGAGTTGTGGTCAGCTCCTGATCCTTTGCCTTTGGGGCTTCAGGTGGGGCCTTTGGGGCTCACAGAACTCTGTGGAGCTGTGGCTCTGTGCCCACTGCCTGCGTGGAGATGTGGCTGAGCTCTGCAGTTTAATTAATTATGCATTATCTGCAAATGAGATGGAGCACGCTGAGCTCCCTTTGTGGCTGTCTGTGAGAGATGCAGAGCAAAGCCTGCTCTGCCCAGGCACAGTGAGCATGCAGGGCTTGGCAGGGATGGAGCCCTTGTCCCAGGCCAGATGTGGGCTCTTGGAGTGGCTGGGGGTGGTAAATCAGGCACCTTGTTTTGCAAGTCACAGGCTCTGCAGTACAGGCCAGCTTACAATGACTTGCCAAAATATTTGCCAGATAGCACTTCTCAGATGCAATCAATTAAGTCAGTGAAACTTAAAAGTTGGCTTCTAAATTAGTCTTCTAGAGTAGCTTTCTTTGCCCCTTTTCGAGCTTACTTTTAAGCACTCAGTTTGGACTTCTTGCTCATGTATTATTTGGTGCTAAATTGTGAAACCTGTGTTTGCATTAGTAAGGCTGATAGCTGAAGATTTTCCAAAGGATAAGTTTTGCTGTTGGAAAAATTTTGTGTTTGGATCCCAGAGAGCTCCATTTCAACCAGGTCACACAGACTGGTTTCCTGGCTGGTTTGCCATTTCTTTCATTTTCCCTTTTTGACTATTATGTTGTAAGACTAAAGTTAAAATTTTAACACACTATGTTTCACCATTTGAAAAAAAAAAAAGTTTTAGCCTTGGGTATTGTATTACCTTGCTCTCATTTAATCTTCTAACAGTGCAATTATCTCTCATCTTTATGTTATTCTTTGTGTGACTCTGGCCCTGATGAGATCAATTTAGTTTTCAACTTCTCTTTTTAGTATTGTGATATCTTTTCTCTTGTGATAAGCCAGAAAAAATCTCCCTGGCAACACCTAGCCATGGATATTCTTAGTGCCTTGGCCTGGCCACTTGCTACTGTGTCCACCTGGCCATTTTCACTGCACTAATTGGTTTATCCATTGGAAAGACTTTTTTCCCTTTTTTCCCAACTTTGGTAGGTTCATCTTTGATTCTCTGATCTAGGTTTAGATTGCATATTAAGAAAAAATTCTTCCCTGTGAGGGTGGTGAGGTCCTGGCACAGGGTGCCCAGAGCAGCTGTGGCTGCCCCATCCCTGGAAGTGTCCAAGGCCAGGTTGGATGGGGCTTGGAGCAACCTGGGACAGTGGAAGGTGTCCCTGCCATGGCAGGGGGGTGGAATGGAATGAGCTTTAAGGTCCCTTCCAACCCAAACAATTTTGTGATTTCATGATTCAAGCAAGCACTTGAGCATGTCCCAAGTTTCAAAGTCACTGTGCTGTTGCAAATGTGATAAGAAAAAAAGGAACATTTCTTGTGCCTGTGTGTTTGCAAGAATGTGCATTCACTCTGCAAATGGTGGACAATAGTTCTGCCCCACGGAGTTCACAACAATTTCTGTCTATATGAAATACGGTTAAGTACTTGAAACTCCTGATTTCAAGTGCAGGACCAGATAATTCCAGCAGGAATTCACCTGCTCCATCAGCTGGCCTTCATGCAGCTGGAGTCTGAGACCTATTTTTGGAGAGCCCAGCCCAACTTACCCCATCAGCCGTGGCAAACTCCCCCTGGCCAGATGAAAGGTGGAGCAGGCTCTGTGTTAAAATGTGATTTGACCAGAAACAGCATTGGCATAACTCAGAGGCAGGGAGCTTGTAATGAGATCATGTGGTCAGCAAAGCACACAGCCTAAAATCTTCCTTTTAAATGGCTGCTTCTTTGCACATCAGGGCAGGACAATGATTTGTAAAGTTGGAGAAGGATGCCTGGTGCATACCCAGTCTTTAGTTTAGTAGTGTGGTCTTACTTTTGGTTTATGTAAAAATGTGTGAGAGGAGGAATTTGATCCTACTCCTCAAGAGAATTTTGCTGCAGTGATTGCTCTTGGTTAAGGATTCACCAAGTAGCAGCCATTGTTAACCTGTGATTCAAGAAATCACAAGAATCCCATAAAAATTGAGCTCCAAGTTAAAATTGTGTTGAGGCAGTGTCCTCCTGGAGATGCCTTTTAAACAGGGCTGGCTTGGTATCATGTACCAAGTTCACTCCATGGATTTCCTCTTGTTTAGGCTGTTTTCAATTTGCTTTCACCTCACAGAAGCTCTCTCCCATTTTAATTCCCTGCTGGCTTTACCCAGTTTTCTTATGAGTGATCTATAGCAGAAGGGTCCAAATTCAGACTGCAGTATGGGAAAAGGATTTATAAATTATGAAACACCAATGTAGCTGAGCAGGATGGTTAGGGGGGAGAAGAAAGACAAGTAGAGGACATTTGGAAAACAAAGCAGAGAGCAGAGGAAGGTGAGCATGTCTGTAAAACCATCAGAAATAAGTTTTTAAAGAAATAAAAAATCAGAGAAACTATTGATCAAGAAATGACCGTAACACAACATGATTGTGTGCAACTGTAATGAAAAACAAAACCCCAAATGGAGGAACTTAAAAATGGGAGAATGAATCACTAGGGTATAAAATCCAAGGTTGATGACTCTTCATTGTTGACTCCAACCTCCATGGGCTGGGATTCAATTTACCATGGAAGGCAAATGAGGGTTTTGGTAAAATGCATGAACAGGCTAATTGGAGGCTAATTAGGGAGTTGATCACAGAGGACTGACACAAGAGAAGCCCACAAGATCCCAGTGGCAGGGAGTGCTGCAGAAGGATGGCTCATGATTTAAGGTGCAATTCCCAAAAGAGCAGTTTTCTGTCAAGCTGTCAGCAGGGTTTGGTGCTTTTCCAGAGGTGCAGATGTGCTTGAGCAGTGGGAAGCTGAGAGCTAAAGCAAGTCCACCCTGCCTGCTTCTGCTTCCCTACCAGGGAGGAGTCTGTTCCTCCTGCATTTGCAGCACCAAGGGATGGATGTGCTCATGCTTGGGCTGGGATTGTAGTGCCAGGCTTGGAGTGGCACTGCCACCAGCTGTGGTGCAGCTGAGCAGGGCTGGGTGCCCCAGGCTGCTGTGCTGTCACAGGTGTGTTTGCCACCACAGCAGAGTGGGCTCCAGCTGTGCTTCACAGGTACCCAAGTCACCGGGGTGGAAAACATAAAAACAACAACACAAAAGCTGCTGGTTTGCAGCAAGGCATGGGAAGCTGGGAGTTCCTTCAGCAAGGTGTCCCAGGAATGGAGATGAGCAGCAAAGCAGCAGATCAGCAGTGCTGATCCTCGTGTGGCTGCAGAGAAGGTGCTCAGCAGTCGGCTCAGGCGTTCGTCTGCTCCCACGCTGACAGATGAAGTGTCCACAAAAGCAAACCAGCTGCATTTCAATGGTGGCTGCCTGGTCTGAATGCTGCACACTCAGGTTTGAAATGAAATTCCAGCTCGTTGCTGTGCTGACAAGCTGCAGATGATGGCTGTGAACATGACACACAGTTCAGTCTCCCAGCTGCTCATCCTGGCCTCTGCTCTGGGCTTGCCAGAAAGTTCCCTTCTCTCTATCAGAAGGAGGAGATAAAATATTAGAAACTGCTTTATTAGGACAATATTGCTGCTGTGAGACTGGGGAGCCCTAAGGCTGGTAAAGTCCAGTTGTTTCATAAGGTGCAGTCATATTTTCCTGAGAAACCAAACAAGATCATGAGCCAGCAACTGTGGATTTGGTGGATGTCCTAAAGGGAGTGACAGAAAACACAGGGAGAGGGAGTTTTTATGGCAGGCAGTGTTCATGCTTCAGTAACTCAGAGCATCTGTTTGAGCTTTGCCTGCCATGATGGGTGAGGCAGAATCAGGAGATGTCATGTAATTGGGTTTCCATGAAGAACTTGATATCAAACATTCATGAGCAAGGCAAAAATTCCCAGAAATTAAGGTGGTGTCATCCCAAACTGTTGCAGATGGAGAATTCTTCTGAAGATGTGCAAAGGCAACACTATTTGGCAATTTGGGCACTTTTTATTTCTTCTCTGGAAGACGGTCTACAGTGGGTAGGAGAAAATTACTGAATATCACTGAGGTTTTTAGCTGGCTTTAGAAAAAAAGAGAGCATTTGAGGGATTTTTCATTGAACCATTAGAGTGCTGCTGTCTTTTGATTTGTTCTGAATGAGCAGCAAAAGAGAGAAATAGAAGCTTCTCTGTGAGTGGTTAATTTTCACAAATGTGAATTTTTCCTAGCAGGAGCAAGAGGGTTTCAACACAGGCTGGTGTGAGGCTCTGCAAATGCCAAGTGTCTCCTCTTGGGAGATGGAAAACAAAGTTGGCACCAATGATTAGTGGCTGATTTGGCAAAAGCTGCTGAAAATTGACATCTGAGGGAGAGGTCTTGGGATGATTTAGTAAAACAGTGCAGTTTGAGATTACTTTTGTGATGTTACTGTGCAAAGTGCAGGGGTGATCAGAAGGAATGTAATGTGGAAAATGTGAGGGATGAATTTGGTGTCTTATTTAGTTCTTTGTGCTTTCTCTTGAGCTTTTCTAGCACATTGTTAGCAGTACAATGATACAGCAAAGTTGCTGACGTTAACTAAGGAAAGTTGAGATGCCAAAACACCACAAATATTTCATTTACTACATATGGAACTTTGCTTCTCTTCCTCTTTGCTAAGATATGAGTATTAATTTCACTTGGATGTAACTGTCATTTAGGAACAAATCCAACATGGGAATAACATTGCCTGGTCCAGCAAATCCAGCAATTCATCATCCAAGAGCCTGAGAGGCAGAGCAGCACTGGAGGACTCTGTGGGGTTTGTGGTCAGGCGTGTGTGGAGGCATCCCTGCCTGCCCAGGGACAGCCTCTGGGAAAGAGCACTGGGTGGGAAGCTGGGATATGAACCAGGAATCTTGCAGCTACTGTTGTGAATGTTTTGAGCTGTTTCTGGTCTTGGGATGGTTCCAGCACCAGCTGGAGCCAGTGTGGCTTTCCCTCTGCTGGGAAGCACGTGGGGTTGGTGCCTCAGAGGTACCAGGGCCCAACACTGGGCGTGCTGTCCTGAGGGGAACAGCTGAGGGTGGAAGGTAATTGTGTATGTGTGGAATTTTTATGCTCCCAAGAAAATTTAAAGTGGTTGGTTGGCACCTAGTGGGAGTGAGATGACTTCCAGGGAACCTCCTGATAACTTTCCTCAGGAGTTGGCAGGACTGTAGGGACTACAGTGTGACAGTGATGAAGTGAGCAGCAAACAGGGAGGACAGGCAGTTTTTGCTGCAGGATGGTAGGATCACATTTTGCCTCTGGCTGATTTACTCACAGCAGGAATAAAGGTACCGTGTCAGGAGTTAGTTTGACACATAAGGGAGAGAAATGAAAGCGCAAAAGCTCAAGATATCTTGACAGCCAATCACCCACCCAAATAACAGCCCCCCAGCCAGCAGAGCTTGCAGTCCACAACTTCAGTGCACAGCTCAGGCTCTCCCCTGCCCAGCACTGCTGTTCTGCAGTAGCAGCTCTGATAGCTTTGCCTTGCCGCTGATTGCTTTAGCTTTTCATGCACAGCAGAGAGAAGACATGACCTGCAGCCCCTGCCAGCCTAGGCTTACTTTTCTAGAGAGGTTTTAAGATTTATGGTCATATTTTACAGTAACTGTGATTTGTCTTATAGATCGTGAATATATGATTGCCCCATGCTCCCATAGTGATGGGTAGGTCATTACTCCTGAGCACTAGCAAGGAAATTTTAACACTGAAGTTTTTCAGTGGAGTAACCAATGAGGCAGGGCTGGAGCCCGATGAAGAGCTGCCTCCAGTGCTGCCAGGCCAGGCTCATTCACCCTCCATGGTGCACCTGGGAGTGACAGCTGGGCTCTGCATGAGCAATGAGTTCTCATGCTGAATCATGGATTCTGACCAGAATAATTGTAAAAGCTTGTGGCCCCAGGAGCAGAAGCTGCTTGGAGTCCTGAGGCTGGCAATGAAAATAGAGTGGCTGTGCTTGTGAGCTCCATTAACTGCTGCTGTTTGGGGAGAAGGACACTGGGGCTCCATGGGGGTGTTTGACCACCACGTGGCACCTTCTCTCTGTCCACTGAGCAAGGGGAGCCCTGCCAGTGCAGTGCAGAGGAGATCCCTGCAGCTGTGGGACTCAGGACAAGCGTGTCCTTGAGGCTTGCTGGAAACTGGCAGGAAGCTGTGTCTTTCAGGGGCTGTCTTTGCCTGGAGGTCTCTTCAAGGAGAACAGAGACCGGCTTCTCACCACACAAGGCACAGCCTCTCCTGGCTGGTAACTGTGTGCTCCGTGGGGATTGGGGATGCCTGGTGTGTGTTCCTCCTGGCAGCCAGAGGCTGTGCAGGCCAGTGTGTTGCTGTCACCTCAGCTGAGGGGACTCTGCTCAGGCTGCACATTGCCCAGGACCTGCTGACACAGCAGCCTGAGCAGCAAGGTTCAGGCAAGAGCACAGATGTTCTTGTAATGAGCCCAGAGATCTGGTGACTCATTCCCTTCCCAAGCAGCCACTTTTGATGTGAAAACTTCAATAAATGGAAATAGAGAATCCACTTTTGTAACATTTCCAAGAGCTGTTTCTCATTTCTGGTTTGAAGGTGATGGCTTGGGCTTCCTCCCTTTGCTTCCCATTATATTTCTGTGAATGAAGCATTGGGACCTTTACCCAACCCACAGCCCTCTCTGTACTTTTGCTGGCCTCTCTGAAAATTTCCTGACATTTCCTAAAATCAAGAGGTTCTCAGTGGTGATTCCATTCTCTTGTAATGCAAATGGTAATAATGATATGAATGATAATCATTGCTATTCTGTAGGCTGAAATGTCAAAATTCCATATTTTTGTGTTAATTTTTAGTAGGTAAGTGCCACATTAAGCATGTCCATCCTGTCAGGGAACATGCTTTTCATATCACAGGAACTGTTAGAAATCATTAGTAATGAAGGAGACAACTGTTGTGCCTGGTGGGCTGGTCTGTGACATGCAGTAATGCAAAGTGACATGGAAAATTTGGAATGAAGGATGAAAAGCTGTTAAAAAAATTGTGGACGTAACTGTAAATTTGTTAATCTCGTATCTAAAACGTGGTGCTGAGCTGTAATGATAAATAGGATCCATTTCACTGCTGTTGGATTGCATGTATGCAGCTCAGAAAGGAGCTAAGGGCTGGGACTGAGGGAACTGGTTTGGTGGTACCTGAATGGATGGCCAAAGGCTGTACTGGCAAGTGCACTTACCTTGAAATAGGAATCTATGGGCAGCAAGATCAGATTTTGAACCACGTGTGTATCTTTAATTGTTTTAAATAGAGGTACACTGGGTAGCACAGGATCCCTGGACAGGGTATTTCTGTTAGAAGTACTTTTAAGCAACAAGTATTTTACTGCAAACAGCTCCATTCTTCTCATCAAAACATTGGTATGACTTACTGCTCTTTGGGGCCTGTATTTATTATGCAGTATTACTTTGTAGAAAGTATTGCTTTTACTTCGGGTAACCAAAAACATTTTGGGTCACATTTCTCTCATTCGGGTAGTTTATATTTGACATTTCGTGAAACTAACGCTCAGAACATAACAAGTGCTGCTGCTTCAAATGAATCTGAGCTGAAACCTGGACCTCTCCTGGCTGGTAACTCGTTTGTGTGCTTGATCCCAGGCTCCAACCTGACTGCCCTGGACCCTCTGGGCAGCGCCCTGGGCCCCGCCGAGGAGCAGGTGCAGCGGTGGAGGCAGCGCCGCCGGAGGCACGCCGCCGAGGACGACTACAACATCGAAGTCCTCCTGGGCGTCGATGACTCAGTTGTCCAGTTCCACGGGAAAGAACATGTTCAGAAGTACCTGCTGACCTTGATGAACATTGTGAGTACAGCCCTGCTCGCTGCCCGGTGGGAAGGCTCTGAGAGGGCTGGGAATGTAGGCCGGGCAAGCCATTTGAATAGGACGTAACAGGTTTTGCTCGTGGCAGGAGATAAAATAACTCTAGGAGGGAAATCCAGGCCACTTTCAGAAAATCCAATAGGGGAGAAGCAAAAAAAAAAAGAGAAAGGAGCCAAGACAGAAGCCGAGTGTGGGACTGTTAAAATGTTCAAAGTCCTTCTTATGCGCTTTGGTGGACGGGACACAAGGTCAGGGGCTCAGGTTTTTGGAAGTCATTATGTTTCAGCTGTATATTCCCTTAACCTAAGCTTCCTGCTGAGGAACACGGTTTGGAGAACTGTCTTCAAATAAGATTCTAACAGAAATTACAACTGGCTTTTACATTTTTAAAACTACTCTGCTGAATTCTTTGATTTCTCAACAGCCACTTTGGGTCCCAGGCCACCTCCCTGCTCCTTGTTCATACTGCAGTAAAATGTTATGCAGTGTAACACTCAGCTTTCATAAATTGATTTAATATTTACTCCATGACTGACAACTTTAGGTTTCCTTAGTTAAATATTTAATCTTCATAACCATAGTCTGTGTAACAGACTATATAGTGCAGGAGTGATGAAAGGAGACACTAGGGAATATTGTGTTTGAAAGAATCACTTTTTATTTCTAAATATCAATACAGCAGCCCTCTAATACCCCTGACAGTAAGCAAGGACACTATTTTTTGGAAAAGAATGAAGACTTGAAAAACCACCCCTAGTACAGATAAAAATCAAAATATATTTTATTCTTTTGCCAAAGAAATAGAAGTGAGTGGTAGCCCCCCTCATAGGTAACTCATTTGGCGGTGACTTTCTTCCTTCTCCTTCTCGTCTGGAACAGGAGTCTTTTCTCAATAAAATATGCTTCTGAAAAAGCTTTGGCCTCACTGAATGTGTATTCTTAGCAAAACAGAGTTGAGTAAAAAATTGTAGGTCTGCTCTGTTTTTGACAAATGGAGTCTGACTGCTGAAGTTTACAGTTGTGTCAAGAGGATGAGCCTGTAGATGACTCCTTTCACTTTGCAAACCACAGAGGCAGAAATCCAGGCTATTAGGTAGATTTGTCTGGGATGTAATTTTTCCAAGATGTATTTTTTTAATTATGAAGCTTGGGTTTTTTCTTTCTTTATTACGTTCTTTTAGCAATGTGCAGAATATCACTGTTTTTCATTTTAAATGAGAGGTGGAATACAATTTAAGAAAATCCCTTGTGTGATATAAATTCAGTTATGACTTTTTATAACAGCATTCTAAATAGTTAAAAACCTGCTCTGACATTAGAGTTATGGGGTACTTGGTGTCTGCTCTGATGGCTGTAAATGCATATATTCTAACAGAAATGACATAGTGAATTTAATTTATTTGTGTGGTTTGTTTCCTCTGAGGCTTAAAACAAAGTCTACAGTGAAACAGATGGTTTTATGCATCTCTAAATTAACAAGTCAAACAGGCCAAACCAGGAATGTGGCAAACAGGCCAAAATAGATTAAACAGGACTCTTTACTTATCATGTCACTTAAATCTATTTTTAAGAATTAAAATATACAGTAATGGTAAAGAAGCCATAAATGTTCCAGCTCTGGAATATACTTTTTCCTAATTTTAGCAAACCAAACCAAGACACAAATTGCAAGAAATAACAACTCTTCAGCAGCCTGTCTCTGCAAGTGGTTTAGAAAGTGCAGCCTGTGTAACCATCCCCACAGGGCACAGCAGCTCTTGGCATAGGCAGCAATTGTTCTGTTGAGAGCTCTGAGGTAGAAACATGTCTTTTGGGGACTGAGGATGTGTCCCATGCCTTGTGCCCAAATTCCAGGAGCTGCTTGAAATCCCCAAGGCCTCTTGAAAGGCTCTGGGTAGCTGCTGGCAGTCATCAGGGTTGTGCTGTTCTTTCCCTCAAAACTCAGCTGGTTTCTAGAGTCTGCATTTCAGCAGAGGGGTGGTGATGGTAACCAGTCCTGTTCCCAGCTCCAGCACAGAGAGGCAGGAGGGGTTTGTTACTGCAGAGGGTGGTGCTGGAGACCTGGATTGTGCCAAGGACAACACAATGCAGAACCTCTCCTTCCTGTCAGCACTGCAACTCCAGCTCTTGCCCTCATTGCTGGGTGGGTGCAAGGTGTAATTCTGTGTAGAACATGGATTTGGTCTCCTTTCCTGAGATTCACAGTGACTCCCCCATTGCCTTCTCTTCTACCTCTTTGAATGGTTGGGGGTTTTTGTTTAGAAAATGAGCCCACTATAAAAGGCCTTGGGGTCCCTGGCTGTTAGGGGTCACATGTATGCAGTGTGTCTCTGATGAGATGTGTGGGTCCAAGGTCACTGAAAAAGAAGACAGCTACAAACAGTTCCAGCTGTATTTTTAAATCTAATTGGAGATCCTCAACCATCAGATGGTGTGTACCCTGCTGGATTTAGGATGAAATCAATTAGCTTCCTGTTGTAACAAGGCATAGAATCAATTAGCTTTGTATGGTAACGAGGTAGTAAGCATAAAATCAAGAATGCATGGTAACAAAATAAAATAATAGTGAAGGTATTTACTGGAGATAAAACAGGTCATCAAATAGTTGAATTTCTGAGGTTCCAAAAATGAAATAAATCTTAGGTGAATTGTCCCTCCTGTGGCAAGACATTACTTTCCCAGAAGCAACTCCCAGCATTGCTGTTTCTCCCACTGTGCTTGATGTCTTTGTGTGTGATGGTGTGAGCAGTTGTCCTTAACTAACTTTTCCCAGGGATCTTGGGTGGCACCCTACCACCAACCCAATCAAAACAATATATTTTTTTTTCCAAGCCCAGTGCAATGACTGTAAATTCAGTAAAATCTGTTTTGTGCAGCTTAAGTGATGTGTTACAGTCCACACCTAAAAGCCATGAAGTGAGAAAAAACAGGGGCTGGGTGTCCTGGCTATCTTGAATAGCTGTGCTAATATTTATCCCAAAGTTTGGAAATGAAGTCACTCCCAAACAAATGGTGATGGATGCCAGAGGATTTTTAACACGTTGGGCTGCAGCCACGTATCGTCTGACTGTGCGCCAGCCGTTCCACTGCAGTGAGCTCGGCCTCATGCCTCCCCTTTTTCATCCTCCAGTCACTTCCTCTGACAAAACTCTGGTTTCTCTTGACCTCCTCTCTTTTCTCTGCTCAGCACCATGGGGGCATTCAGCCACCTTTGGAAAAGATGCCACTGTTTTTGCTTTAGAGACCCTCTGCTGCCTCTCGCTTGCACCATTTTCATTTGCACGTCATGCTGTGTTTTTTCCTGGGAAGGATATTGGCCTGCACAGTCCTCTGCATTTCCAAGCGTGAGCCCACACATTGCACAAATTAACTTTGTATTTATAGCATGCAGGAGCATTTCCACAGAGGAGAGATATTTGGGTGGAATCTTGTAGTTCTGTAGTTACTCAAGAACACCGAATGTAATTCAATTTCAGTGAGAAATCATCTCAACCCCCCAATAATTGTATCTGCTTGTACAATTGTCTGGGAAATACTAGAAAAGTGCAAGGCTAGAAGTGGTGTTACCTTGTTGCTTGGGAAAGAAAAGGTTTTCACTGCAGGATGCTCTGGGAGGAGGAGAAGGGAACTGAGTGGATGTCATTGAGCTGAATGGCTTGGATGGGTGCACTGATCAGAGCATAAAAATCTGGCTGGGTGGTCAAATCCAAAGGATGGTGGTAAATGGAACCAAACCCAGCTGGTGGCCAGTCCAAAGTGGTATTCCCCAGGTCCAGCAGTGCTCAATACCAGTGATCTGGATTAGGGAATTGAGTGAAACCTCAGTTCATGTGCAGGTGACACCAAGGTAGATGGGAGTGTTGATCTGTTGGAGGGCTGGAAGGCTCTCCAGTGGGATCTGGACATGGCCTCAAGTCGCTCCAGGAGATGTTTAGATTGAATATTTGGAAAAATCTCTTCATGGTTGTCAAGCATTGGAACAGGCTGCCCAGGGAAGTGACAGAGTCACCATCCCTGGAGATGTTTAGAAGATACTTCCATGTGGCACTTGGGGGATGTGATTTAGTGGTGACCTTGGCAGTGCTGGGGTTGATGGTTGGACCTAATGATCTTAAAGAGCTTTTTCTAACCTAAAGGGTTCACCCATTGGAATGGGTGTTGTTGGTGCTGAAATTCACTGTTTCATAACCCTCTTAAAAGTAGTTTCCAGGATTAAGCAATTTTCTGGGGTAAAAATCTTTAAATTATTTTCAATCCCTTTACTGTAAAAGGGTTGTTATTAAAATATTTTTATATATTCATGTAATAGATATATGGCCAAAATATTTATGATACTAAAGCCCATCTCCTCAATGTAGCTAAGTGCCTAATTGCTCTTATTTCAAAGGGAGATAGACCCTAAATAAGAATTATGCCTCACTCTGGGCTAGATTTATCTGAGTATTTAGTCATTTACCTGCCTTTGAAATCAGTAAGAATCAGTATTAAAAATTAGCTCATGGGATTATATATCCCCCAGCCTTCAAGTGAAACTTCAACTCCAGAACAAATACATTAAACAACTTTTCATTTGAATAACTGAAATCAATGAGAGTTATGCAGCTGGGGGCTTTGGAAAGTCCCTGGAGTCTTTCACCTGCATCTTTCAGCACTACACATGTCTTTGAAATTGTGGCCCTGAGGCGCTGCTGAATGTGTTATCTGTCCTCTTTAATAGGATGTACATGATACTACTATTATAGATGAGATTTCTGCTCTCGTATCTCTGCCTGATGAGGGATGAAGATTTGCAGGTACAGAACAGCAAGTCCCTAATGAGAGAAAAGGGCAGAAATGCCATCGGTTTCTAACTGACAGTTGGATAAAAACCTGAAAGCATGTCTAATTCAAGCTGCTAAAAAGAAAGTGATGATTGAATACATTGAAATAATGGTGCTCCCTGTCTTCAGAATCATGGTTTTTAAACTAAAAAAGCATTTCTTTTAGGCAGCAAGGATAGTTCAATAATGTAGAATTTGACTGGATTTTTGAAAATTAAATAATTCATAAGCTCCAATGCTCATTATTTAAAATCAGTTTATTTTAATATGGGCACTTTAAATTTGAACTAACTCTAAGAAGTTTCAAAAATAAAGAATGTAAGTCCAGCTCTATTCATCTGAGGGACTTCAGCTGTCCATAGCTGAATTACAGCTTGTTTGAAAGTTTAAATATATGTATGTGAGTTAACTCCACATTTTGACTGTTCATTATAAACCAGTAGCTGTGACTGGTGTGAACAGTGTATGAAGAAGCCTACATGAGGTTATTTTTGTTCATTATCTTGATTGCCACCCTACAGTGGAAGCTGTAGTTGTTCTTGGGCATTCAGGGGTTCCTGCAGGAAAGACCCTCTCAGAACTCTTACAGGTTGTGCTCATTTTCACAGGGATTTTATTGCCAGTGTCAATTAGGTGAGCACTGCTCATTATTGGTACCTAGAAAGTGCCTTGCTGCCCTAGCACACAGGTTTTGGTACTGTCCTCAAGGTAGAGGCTAGGTACTGTTAAAAGATAGATTTCTTCTTTACTCCAAATACCAACATGAGCTGTAGCCACAAAGGTTTCAGCCAGGGACTTCTGAGTTGTGACAGTGTGGGTGCTTTTCTTTACCAAACCCCTCAGATTTGAAGAGGTTACCATATTTATTATTTTGACAACACACCCCTATCCCTTGTAGTAAAGTGATAAATCAGTCTGCTTAATTATTTTATGATGTTCATTTTATTAACATGATCTTGAGACAGTAATTCAGAAAAATACTGAGTCTGTTGGTGCAAAGGTAATTTACAGTGTTTAGAGAAACTTCTCACAGCAGTGGTTTATGAGCAGGAATGAGAAGTTCCAAGAGCCTGCGGGAGGAACTAAGAAAAATAAATTAGTCATGAAGTCAGAAAACAAAGTCTATGACCTTTCTAAAGCCAATGTTACAGTCGAAGATGAGATAGAGGCCCGTAACATGAAGCTACCTAGTGCCTTGCCAACACATCTGCTGGGGAATGTTTTTCATTTTGATCAGAAGCAGCTAACTTGGACTTGGTAACACCTACTGCCTCTGACACCAGGGAAGGTAAATCAGGACTTGGACTCATATTTGCATAGAAAATGTGAGATTCTTATCTCTGGTTCAAAATGTGCATTGCCAAGCTCTTCTAAAACTGCCCGGTGGATGTGGTTTTGAGCAGAATGATAGATGTTTTCCAAATGTGGGATCACAGTTTGACCTTTAAGTTTCATGTGTGTTGTGTGCTTTCATTCTTCTTTTTTTCCTTGTGATGCTCAATAAAGAATTCAGGAAAAAAAGAGAGTTCCTCTCTAAGGAAATGAGGAAATGCCTTGTAAGGACTAGAAAGGGAGACTAGGAGCCCTTGATTTTGCTGTATTACTTTCTGTGTGACCATAGTACATCCACCAGAGGAATTGATGTAATGTTATTCCTGTGGGATTAAGATAAAGCTTTGGGAATGTCAGAAATGCTCATTTGGGATCTTCAAAAGCATAAAGAAGGTGATGAAAATCGAAGAGCACAGTGGTGTTTGAAGTGGGACCACAGAAAAATAAAGTGAGAGGGAAACACTTTTGGGAGGGTCAGATTACAGAAGTTTGTGCTCAGTATCCACCATGACATTTCTGGTTCCTACCCTGTAATTCAAACCAGACGTTTCTTACAGAAATAGACAATCACTGGATGCCCACCAGGCACCAAGGCTTTGCTGCAGATAATTATGAGCTGATGAATGAGCTGCATCTCAGGCTGGGCTCAACAATGGCTTGCCAGGAGCTCTGCCATCCTACAGGGAAGGAGCTGATGCTCTCCAGCTTCTCTGGCAGACATCCACACATGGTCCCAGCTCTGCCTGGGAGCACGTAGCCATCAGTAGTTCCTGCAGCAGTAGTTGTGTAAGGATGCTGGCTGATCAAAGAGTGGGCTAATCAGCTTGGATGGATCAGCAGACTGTGGTGGCTGCAAAACCAGATGGCTCTTGGTTTGTGCCCTCTCCAAAGGGTCAGATGTGCCCTCTGATGGCCTCTGGGGCTGGGTCAGGGCCGTTTGACACTGATGTAGCCCGAGGTTGAAGCAGTGAAATGTCCAGCAGGGGTGTGTGCTCAGGAGCCCAGGGCAGCAGCGCTCACCCAGGCATGAGGAGCAATCCGTGGAGCTGCCTCGGGAAGAACCCAGTGGTTTGTGGTCCAGGAACAGTGTTGTGATGAAATGATCTGCCTTTTGCATAGCAGATACTAACAAAGTCTGCAAGGCTGGGGACTCCTTCAAACTGCATGAATGAGTTTGCTGATGATTTGCCAAAATACGCAGATTATTCTCCTGTGGTGCATAGGTTAAATTAGGGATCCAGGGAACCACCTGACTTTGCCTAAAAATCCTGCCAGCTCTATCAGCAGGTAACCTGCTCTGCACCAAGACTAGCAGAACTGCAGGCTGTTGATTACTATTTGTGTTACAGGAGCTTTCAAAATTCCCTTTTAAGACCAGGCAATGCTTTGCTCAGTAATCAAAACTTTCAACTGCTTCTTTTACAAAGCATGAGGCACCTCACTGGTGCTTGGCTTGCCTTTAGCTTTTTGATGTATTCTATGTGCTTACTGTGCGGAGTTGAAACTTGCTCAAGGCAGAAGAATTATAAAATTAGCAGAGAGGGACAGATGAAAAAAAAGCAAATAAAGTCTTTGTTTTTCTTATGTAGCACCAATCTGTGCTAGCCTGATTTCTACACAGAAACTTTAAATAGAAATGTATGTTTTCCTTTGAAATATCCCAGAAAAAGAAACCAAAGATATCCCAAAATACTTAGCAAACTACAATAGCTTGATGAAAGTGTCTTTACAGTGTTTCACTGTGCTTTGAATTCTTTGAGGTTTACCCAGCCTTCTTCATCACCCTCTACAAATGCTGAATCACTGTAGGACATCTAACAAGATTTAATTCATTCACTGCCTTCAGTTCAGGAACTGTGATTATGGGATGGTCTCTGTGTACTTTTCTCCTCCTATGCAGAAACTTAATTTTAGACTTACTGATCTAAGAACCACAGGAGATTGACTCTGGCTTTTCTTCTGTTGATATGAACCAGGATGTCCTGCTGAAGTACATGAAGATGCAGTGCTGGAAAAGTACTTGCAGTCTTTTCCAGAGCCACGTGTATTTATTGCACAGACATCTGAACATGTATCTCCATTGTCTGGCTATCTCTGCTTTCAAACACTAAGTTTCAAAGTTGTGAGTTGCTCTCAAGCCTGGAGCTTTCTGATTGCACGGGCTGGTTGGTCATCTTCTGCCCTATACATTGAGCTGCATTCGCTGGACTCTGCTTTCCTGTTGAAATAAGAGGTGGAAATGTGGAGAATCTGAGCTAGGGATTGTGTTGGGCCTTTCAGTGTTTGCATTTTCATGAACCTCTGAGAGCACGAGGTTCGCTTGGATCTTGTATCTCTAACAGCTTCCTGAAACAAATAGGTGTGATTTAGACTGTGCTGAAAAAAGGGAAAAGCATCTATTTCAGCATGTTATTCATGAGCAGTAAGACACTCCTAGCTAACCACAGTTCAGAGGAAGATGCTGGGTGAAGAGGGCTTGGACTCACCCTTATTAATGAAACCGAGGCCCAGAGCTTTGAATTGGCTTGCTGTCTTGCAGAAAATCCAGAATCCCAAGAGAACCAAGCAGTTTTTTACAATGCTTGTGCTTTTCTGTTCATTCACAGTTTGTTTGTTAGATGTCATTTGCATGAATAGTCAAACAGTGTTTTAATTCTGTTCCATCAATGTTTTCAAGCCAAGTTTCCCTTTGGCACACAACAGCGATACAGTTGTTTGGTTACTCAACGATTGTTAAAAGAGGCTTAGGTTAAATTCTGGAAGTTAATGAGAGAGTGGTGTGCACCAATTTGGATTTTGCTTTATGAACTAATTAAATACTTATTTACATGCTGTGTTTACTGTCCTCTATACACAGCAGTTTTTGTTTAATACTCATTTAATGTACAGGTAATTTGCAGCTTATTTCCACCTCATATCCTTGATGTGAGTACTCTCTTCTCACCACACAAAGAGGGAGGCAAATTAATATCCCTGCCTCCCTTGACAGTGTTCAAGGGTCTTTTTCCTGGGTGAAAGAATTTTTGTAAAGCAAAATGTGTTTATGTCTTACCTCTTTATAATCTGTGCTGAGCAATGGTCCTCAAAGTAAAAATAAGAGCGTTTTTAAAATTTCAGAATATAAAGTTAGTCTTCTAAAGTCTTATTTAAACATGCAAAGAGATGATCTGATTTCTAGAGGGGTTTTTTACAAAGCAGATTTGAACATAATCAGCTCCTTCTACCCGCAAGGAAGACAGAAGCCCCTGAGGCCACTCATAGCCATGGGCTCCTCATCCACCATCCTTATCCAAGGATCTGCTTGCACATCAACCAGTAAGGAGCCTGCATCCCAGGCATCCCCCAGAGTGTTCCCCAGGTGCCCTGCAGGGTGTGAGCCTCCTCCTGGAGCTGTGGTTCAGCAGGACACTCAGGACTCTTGAAAACTTGGATGTCTACCAGGCATAAAATAAGGCTCTTCTGTCAAAAAATACTGATGAAACAAATTAAAATTCACTTTAAAATGTCAGTGGGGATTGCTTAGCAAAAACTACACTGATGTATTTAATTTTAATGGTTTTTGAAGAGATAAAATATGGGCCATTAAACTGGGGCTGATTGAAGTAGCAGGACATTATTTACCATGTTTAAAATGAAAGATTCCCTGAAAGTTATTTATTACCTTGAAGTAATGAATCTAGTTTGCAGGAATAAATGAAATCTAGGTCCATCCAGCAAAACAGTTCAGTGTGGTGAAACCTTTACCAAGGGAATGAGGTTTTAGGGAAGGAACTTGCCTTGCAGGGATCTCATCTGCCTCTTCTAATTTGTAAAGCTAAACCCCTGCCATTTGGCCAAGTCTCATGCAGTCTTCATCACTGAATACTTAAATCAGCCTCGTTAACAGTTAATATTTGCCCAGCTTGCCTGTAGCAGTGTTTCCTAAGTAATTGTTATTCATCCACATTTCATTCTCTACTCTAAATATTTACAGTTTTCTTTTCAGTGTTCCTGGGGTGATTTCCCCATGCGTGTGTTCAGTTATGTAGCTCTGGTATAAAAAAAAAGAAAAAAAAGACAATTTTAACTTGCTGGCATTTTGTAGCTTTTGTTCTACTTGCAAAGTTTACACACTGATGAGTTTTGACACACAATAAAGACAGCTCATGTGCCTGACCAGCTTTTTGGGGGAGTGTGATATGATGGATCCCAGATGGAAGAGTTACATGGTGCAGCTGAGCTGATCCAGTGAATGGCTCTTGGGAGAGAGGTCCTGTCTCTCTGCTCACTCTTCCCCTTCCCTATGCATGGTCCTGCTCAGCAGAGAGGTATTTGGGATTTTGCCTGGATTGCCATGCTCCAGGTTCCAGTGGGTACACATGGGTCAGCTCAGCTGCACAGTGTGGATGCACCATGATACCTCCAAGTGCAATTAGGCTGGCACTTCTATACCTGTTAATCTCAAGTCTCTCTATATATCTATATCATCTATATGCACATCTACGTATCTATCTCTCTCTATATTTATTTTAAATGATTCACTAAATTATGGCCTGTTGGGAGATTACAGCAGAGTTTGGAAAAAACCCCATTCCCTCTCTCATTAGTGGAGTTTTTCATGTTTTAAATATGATCACAAAGTGGTGTCTGGCCTAATGACAGAGCATAAAAGGTACTGGCTGTATCACTGCCTTCATAGTTACCATTGTTAAAGCACTGAACTCTTTTGCAGGTTAATGAAATTTATCATGATGAGTCCCTGGGTGCTCACATTAACGTTGTCTTGGTGAGGATAATCCTGCTGAGCTACGGCAAGGTAAGGAAAGGTTAATTTAAATGGATGATATCAATATCTATAGACTTCATTCTTTTATGAACAGTGCAGTTACTGGGCACATGATTTGTTTTGTATTTTAATTCATATATATTATCCTTACTAGTCTGTGAATATAAAGGACTTTCATGTTTATATATATCTGTTTATAATTTGAACTATACATTTCAAATAATTTCAATTTCTTCTGGGTTTTCCCTTTGTCATTTGAAGTTACTGCTTAGCTCTGGCAGTCTGTCTTTTCACATTTGTTTGGAATAGTCCATGAAACATAGAGAACATTTTAGCTCCTAAAGAAAACCCAATGTGTTCTGGTTCAACTGTATGTAAGTAACAGTAAACACAAGGTCAGTTCTGCAAGATGCTGAGGGCTACGGCCGCTTTCTAAGAACTCATTTATACTTGTGCTTATTATCAGGGGAGCTACACATGTGCTTAAAGTTAAATGGGTGTTCTGTGGAATATGGGCCAGAAGGCAAGAGCTCTGCAGATGAAATCTGTAATTAAAAATATCAAGTGTTCTTTCTCTCAATTTCTGTGGAAGGGGTTGCTCCACAGACAAAACTTGGGTAAAGAGGGACAAAATGTTAAATGGGTTTCAAAAGCATTGATCTGTTCAGTATTTGTGTCCTGTTACTGCCAAGTCATTCCATGGGAGCAAGAACAGGACATTTCAAGTACGTTGATAACTGCTTTGGTTAAGGACATGTGATTTTAGTGCTCTCCAATGCAGCATCAGGCCCAGCTGCTCAGAGCAGAGTGTTAATGTCTAATGCACCTTCCTGTGACTGGAGTGCTGGGATTTCCAAGTTACATAGTAAACCTGGATTCTGATGATCCATGTCTGTTCATGGAAATTGCTGGAATGCTGTCAGCAAAGAGCCAGTGCAGATGGTGAAGCTCCACTGGCATTCACCAGCTTACCCTGCTCAATACCAGCTGAGAATTTTCCTTCCTGGTGCAAATGAGGGAGCTCTCAGGTTTAGTCTAGACTCTGCAGGAGACTGATTACCTGCATACAGGTTAAATTTTTCTGTTGGAGGTTCCCCATCTGAGAACTAAACACACCAATGCATCTCTGCTTTTCCTGCAGTGATGATGATGATGATGTAGTTATGCACTTTGGATAAACTTAATCAGATGTATGTCCTAAAATAAATGTAAAAAAAGTCATCTTTGCCATTTTGTGACTGAAAGTTCATGGAGTGTGTAGTTAAGATTGAATTAAAAAATGGTTGAAATATCCTTGTCATTGCTGTAATGGCAAAAATTTGATTGCAAATTGACTTATGAATCTCATACAAATCTGATGTTGCAATACTGGTGGAAGCCAGCAGAATTAGTACCTGGGCTAGTCACTTTGCAGTCCTTAGTTCATGGGTATTTCATAATTGTTATGTGTTTAGTATTATTCATCTTTAGCCCTATAGATCTACCTCAGTGTGAGCTCTGGTTATTTCTGCCAGTTTCCAGATGGCAGATAGTGGCTACAGCAGTCATCATTCCATCTTAAGGACCTTTGTTTTCTTGTGAAGAGCAAAGCTTTGTCAGTTTATAATTTGAAAGTTACCAGTTTCATATTCTTTAGAGAGGAGAGTTGAGGTGGAAGACAGAAGCCATCATTTTTTGGCAGGTCTTTTGCCACATCACAGAAGTAGCTTTTGCAGGTCTGTGTAATCTGCTTGTGGATATTCTGCTTCTGGATTCTATATCCACAATCTGCAGTGGACAATGCTTTAGCTTCTGAGTTGTCCTGCTGGTTTCAGTGGAATAATTCTGCTATCACAAGCTTTCCCCAAAGACAATTTCTCTTGTATTTCCATATCTGATTCTTGTTTATATGAAAGACAATCTATAGCTTTCTAAAAATAGCAAAAAGCATGTATAAAAGTTATTATTCCATAGCTCCTCTGCTTTATGATGTGGGAACCTGCATGCCATGGCTGTATAAGAATACATCCTTTTCTGTTCATGTTTTTAAAATTCCTGATCAGAGGACTAGTACCAGGGATTAGGAAGATGAGGAAATTTATCTTTAAAGGTTTGGGATACTTTAGTAGTGGAAAGGCAGAAAGAAGAAGTGTATAGTTTTATTTTCTGAACCTGTTCTGAGGAATTAGAACAAAGCCTTGAATATTTTACTGTCCCACACATGAGCACTAACAATTTAGGAAACTAAATATTCAAAATACATAGTATTAAGTAGGGTATGTGTACAAGTTAAGGCAGTGCATGAATGAAGCAGTGTGGTTGGCTTTACAACGTGAAAATGTTATCCCAGTCTTGTTTGAGTAAGCATTTCTTTTGAAAGCATGGAGCTAATATCTTCAGATTCATTTGCTTCACTGCAGGCAATTTATATATATTATCAAGGGTGCCATTTAAATAATCATAATAATTACATTATGGTTCTGTAATTGATGAAGTATGTACCATCAACGTCAGGTTTATGACAGCACTCTCAGCTATTGCCAGTTCTCCACCCCTGAGCAGCCTTCTACTGTATTGTGGGTTTTTCAGACAATTATATTATTTTATACAATATGTCATCTGTTGATAAGAATAATATGGACAATACTTGAGTTGCATAGCAACCAACCTTTCACTGGTTCTTGCTTGAAGGTACTCCACTCTTTCGAATGTACTTATATTTTAATATTCTCAAACACAGGCAACTGTGTGTGCAGAAGTTTCAGTAATTTCAGGAACAGCATTAATTGCCTGTGTAAGATGAAAAATGGAAGATATTCCTTAGTGATCACATGCTGAAATTACTTCAGGGACAAATTCAAAAATCTGACATGGTTTTACTGAATTAGCACTTTGTGTGAGTTATCACCTCAGGGCTTTGAGGGGGTGGCAGGTTGAGCCCTGCCAAGAGCACCAGGCTTGGGCTGTGGCTGGGTGGGTGTTTGGGGAGCAGGCAGAGTGTGGCTGGGCTGGGGCTGGTGCAGATTTGCAGGACTTTGCAGGAGCTGCCAGCCCTTCCCTGACTCCCCACTTTTCTCTTAGTACTTCCTACAAGTTATGTACCACAGACTGATGTGAAGGCTTCAGCTGTGCCTTGCTGCTGCCCACTCATTTATCAATTCCATCATTAGGATAGAAAACTGTGTTCTGCAAAGCTCCATATCTGTGTTGGCTTCAGAAGCCACAATGCATTTCTCTGCATTTTCTTGGCATTGACTTCCAAAGTCACTGGCTTTTTTGATGGGATGGGATACTGCAAATAAGTAAACAGGGTACATGCAGTGCGTTTTTCTTCAAATGGGAAAGAGATGAGCTGGCTCGCTTCTGCCTTTTTGACTTCAGTAGTAGGAAGATTGGTTCCAAATTTTGGCAACTGTGGATATATTTGAGATTAATATAATTCAATGTTTGTGCGAATTATTCCACTTAGACCTATTTTGGTTGTAACAGCTCTGTGATACAGCTAGCTCTAGAATACTCAGGGAAACAAGCAAAGCAACCATGAGCACCAAGTGCAGAGGAGGTTGCAAGAGATGAGCTGAGCATGCATTTAAAAACCCTGACTGGTTATTCTAAAATTTGTTTGGAAACATTCAAATAGTGAGCACTGCATAAAATCCTCTCATCGCCTCTTTGAGGTGAATGAATAAAGATTATTATTCCCATTTTACAGCTAAAAAAACAAAGATGTTAAGTGTTATTTTCCAAGGCCACACGGAAGGCCACTGGCAGGCTGGGGATAAGACCTCATAAATTCCTGGCTGCAGCCCCACGCTCTGTCCACTGACAATGGTGACTCTGTGTGCAGATGAGCTGCCCTTGCACAGCACAGAGGAAAGCACAGGTTAGCTGGGATGGATGTAATTAATACAGTGATTAATGAAAAAACATTTGGAAAGAATTTTGTAGGAACTGCAGGGGTTTCAATAAATGCAGCCACCTGAGGATTTGTGAGGGTTATTTCTTGGGAAATGTGAGTGTGGCAGTGCAGGACACCCCTGAGCTCTCCTTTGGCACCATGCACAGCCCGGGTGTATTCAACCTGGAGCAGGGTGGGATGGGCTGAGGGATGCTGGCTCTGCTCTGTGGCATCTGGAAATGCAACCAGGAGGGAGAGAAAACCCACATAAGCTGTAAACCAGTGTCGGCATCATAACAAGTGGTTGGACTCTGACCATGTGTTAGCTTGAGTGAAAGAGGAACCTGACTGCCACAGCAGAGAGCCCCTCAAATGGCTTAGAGGGGGAAAAAACCCAAATGTCTTTGAGGTAGCAGTTTAGGAAGAAGTTGATGTGGGGTGGATGCCTGCAACCTCATAGCACAGGACTGATCAACTAAGAAGGACTTTTCAATTTTGTATGTCTGAGATAATAACAGAGCTCCTGCTGCCTTCATTTGGGACAGGGGTTTACCTTTGATATTTTCATAGCATGATTCTCTCTTTATCTCTGCCATCTGACCTTTTCATGTCTAAGCTTGATGCAAGCAGGGGAGATGTTCTTGGTTCAGCCAGGGTGGAAGTGCTAGTTCAGGCTGAGTCAGGTTCTTCTTGATCTCTGTTTCCCATAAGGCAGACTTGGAAGCACAAATCAGGTTTCTTTCTTGAATCTGGTGTTCGTCCTTACTATTTTGCTGTTGACCCTGCTGTTTCCCAGGAGGGAAAGGGATGAACACCTCCACTTACCTCTGCCTCTCCCAGGAAGGTGCAAAGACTCTGGCTGAGAGCACCTTGTGTCTGACAATGCAAGGAAGTTGCTAGCTGCACATTAGGGCCATGGAATAGCTGTGCTTGGAATGGACCTCTGGACATCATCCAGTCCAACTGCCCTGCTCACAGCAAGGTCACCTGGAGCAGGTTGTTCAGGACTTTATTCAGCTTGGTTTTGCATATTTCCAGAGACTCAATAACCTCTCTGGACAAACCTTCCAATGTTTGGCCACTATTCTGGTAAAACTACAGTAACAATCCTAAAGGCTTTTTTTTTTCTTGCCCATTGCCTCTTCTCCTTTCCCTGGATCCCACTAAGAAGACTGTCTCAGTCATTTATTCCCTGCTCAATAGGTATTTATATATTTTGAGATCTTCCTGAGCCTCCTCCAGCCTCTCCTTGTACTAGGTCACAAATGTGAGTTGAGTATCTTATTTTTCCACTGATATTGGCAGATGCAGAAGACCTGAAAGAATCAGCAAGAGTCAAGCCCTGGCTTTACAAATGTCTCTGAAGATGGAGTTGTTGACCCCAGCATTTGGCCATATCCAGTAACCAGCTCTGCACAGGCTGAGTTGCAAGGCCAGGACCTACATATGATGTAGCATTTTGGCAGCTGTTCATATTTTTTCACTGTTTTCATATGTTTCATATGGGGATAAAGAGAAGAGATACTGCCCCTCTGTTTTTTATCCGGGTGAATTGTTGAATTCCCTTATTTATATATTACACTTAGAGTTTATAATTTCCCAGTGTGTTTTGTTGAGTCCTTGAAGAATGTGAACTGGCTGATAGCATAAACAGTACTTTGTACTCCTGATCTGCTTACATTTATACAGAATTAGATACTGAAAAATTTTTACAAACCGCTGCCATAAGAAAGACTTACAAATCCTTTGAATGCAAAATGACAGTTTGCTGAATGAGCTACTTTTGTTAGTTTGGTTACCATGGAAGTTCAATAATTGTATTTATTTATCTTTTGCTTGTCTGGTTCAGGATGAGAGAAGAATATAGGAGTTCTAATCCAATATCCAATGAGCAATAGAAGTGCCAAGTAGAAGCAATGTAAACAGTGTGTTTTGCAGAGACTTTACACATTCAGGAAGGGAAAGTCATATGTTAAATTGTTTCCTGAACGTGTGCACTGCTGTGGTCCAACTTTTCCTACTAAAGTTTGAAGCCTGTCATGTTAAGAATATTTCTGCTTCTCCTGGAGCTACTGAAGAGCTGCAAAGCCTTCTCCGTTGGTTCTCTTGGAGCACCACCTAATGGATGAGTTAGGAAAGGTTCCAAGCTTCCGACCAGTTTAAATTTCTTACGTTCTTATCACCAGGTACCTGCTCATCATCACTTTGCGAAGTTGTACCCAGTGATGCCAAATATCAGATAAATAAAACATTTGTTTAAGCAGAGCTGCCATTCCGTGTGTGACACCAGAGTGTCTTTCACATGGGCTGGCAGCTTGAGCATTCTTGAAAGGCTTGGGTAGAATATAGACTAAACTTGCAGTTTTCTTCTAAGATAACTTAGACATCGTTAAACAAAACAAATTACATATTTCTTCCTTGCCCCACAATCTCCACAAGTATTTGAAGGTCTTTCCACAGCTTCATTAATGACTTCTTCAGTGTGTTCATATAAGAGAACTGGTAACTTCCCAAAGGATAAGACAGATAGCAAAGAAAGTTAAGACACCTCTCTGGCTTTCTACCATTTCTTACTGCTCTGCTTTGCCTCTTTGTATGAATGGTAGTTGCAACTCATACACCTTCTATTTTTATTTACTTTTTGCTGTTGTTGTTTTGATTTTTTTTCCAGCTTCCATCTAAGAAGGGAGTGGAGAATAAATGAAGGCAGAATCAATAAAAGGAAGGAAAATGTGCAGCATTGGTAGATGTTGAGTTTCCCAGAGAAAAGGCCTCAGCTAGTTCTGTAGGGCAGACTGTCCTCGTCACCCTCTGTGGTGTCTCCTTGCCTGGGGGATGTTTTCCCAGCTGAGCCCTTTCCACTTCTTGGCCAACATCTCCATCTGTTTCCATCAGCAGTTCACAGATTTTTTGCTTTTCTTGCTGTGAGAAGGAAAGTTTCTCTTTCCATTGGCAGTTTTCCTGCTGATCAGCTGAGTAATGCTCTCCACAGGCCTGCTGTCCTGCTTGGAAAGAGGTCCTTCCCAGCCAGGCTAGAGCTCCCAGCCAGCTGCAGGACCTGTGAGTTCCTGGCAGTGTGAGCCCTTTGCTGGCCAAGAGTAACACCTACACCTCTTCTCCATGTGCAGCCTGCTGGCCCCCAACTTCCCCTTTTTGCTGTGTGATAAAGAGGGATTTTACCTTTCAACCCTTATTACAGCACACAGCTCATCTCTTTTCCTCTTTCTCATTTGCTTTGTCCACTTAATAAAGGGTTTGGCTCTGATGAAAGCCTACATTGACTTCCAAAAGAAAATATTATTAAGTGTTATCTGATATATCTACAAGAGTAATTTTTGGACAACATCCTTGTAAAACATATGACATCTGCCCTGTCAACTAACAAGCTCTGCCTGGTGCCATGATCTCCTAAGCTCCTTTCTTCAGGACAGCAGCATTTATCTGTAAAGGCAAGGCAGCTGGAAAAGTGGATAAAATTCTATATAAAGGCATGCCTGGCTTAGGAAGTCTTTGATCCAAAGACCACTGGAACCTTGGAGGTTCTTTGGAAGAAAACACTACCTCGAATTCCCTTCCCTGGCCATACCATTGCCTGCTGTGAGGAGAGGACCATGGTGTTCGTGGTTCTTCAGTCTCAGGCAGTGCAGTTGCACAGCACAGCTTGACTCACTGATGGTTCCCTGGCCATGCAATAGTTGCTGTTAGCACTGTTGGAACCTTTCTGATCTGAAAGTCTCTGGCAAATTGTGGAAAGTGGGTGTACAGGTGAAAATTTGCTAGGAATCAATTGGGTTTCTGTCTTCAGGCTGCTGCATTACAGTGAGGAAAGACAAGGGATTAGTGACCAGGTGATTTGAGTGCTCAGTGGACTTGGGGTACTCAGCAGGCAGACTCAGTTTTTCCTCTCACTCTTTGGAGTCCTCCTCACTTACAGACTTGCTACTTACATTCATAGCACATGCACACTCAAAATAATTGACTTCCTACTGGATGTCTTGTTTCCCAACTTAAAGAACAGTAAGGCTCAGTTTTATGATGTTAAAGTTGTGTCATTGGCAAAAAGTTGGGTCAGCTTAAACATGTTTTATAGGACTTGTGTGTTCTCAGTTTCCCCTTTTATGTGAAAGGGTTTTTTTGCTTTCTCCCTGCTGTGTTGGATGCCAAAACCGCACATTGACCAGTTGGTCCAACTTCATCTGCTTGAAGACAAACTCTAAAATCAGTGTTTTGATAAGTAAGCATTGAGGTTCTCCTGGACTGAGCCTGTGGTTTTGCTCTTGGAATGGACTCAGAACACAGTGAGAGAGTTGTTGACTCGTGGCAGATGCCAGGGCAGTGCCTGAGCCACGGGAGCTGCTGCTTTGCTGTGCCAGACTGCTCTGGCCCCTGGCAGACTCGATGTTAATCAGAGCAGTGCTGAAACCTGCTCTCTTCGTTCATTCAGAGACAAATATTCTGCTTTTGTGATGGACTCCAACGACAAGGGTTTGGTTTAGCAGGCAGGGAAGAGATAACAGAGGACAGCTATAAAGCATTGGTTATTAGGAAATAATTGACATTTTATTTTCTATGCTTTTTTGCTGATCATGCAAATTCAAAACTTCTTTTCAAATAATTGGATACCCTTAAACAAAGCATATGTTGATAGGGTGTGTGTTTTCATTGTTTTCTGATCATTGTGTCTTAAATGATGCAATTTTTCATTTGGTAGAATGTACACAAGGAGGTCATTATGAAATAACGAAGTATTAGCAAACATCAGAAAATATAAGAAAACTAGAGGTTTCTCAACTTCATTTTACAGCATTCTTTGCTTTTGAGTCTTGCAGTCTGATTCTTTTATTGAGCTTCTTGAAGGAATTTATCTTTTTTGTGCTGTTTTAGAGAAATAAGAGTGAAGGTGATATAGATAAGTTTTGTGTTTGTCTGCTTGTTTGTTTTTGTTTTACCACTGATGGATGTTATGAAAGACCTCAGCAACAGTCAAACCCTGTTTAACAGACTAGGATTTTTCTTGAAGAGCCAGGATTTTGGCCTGTATAGTGACTCAAAATTTGTTTAAGTATGTTCTTATAAATATACAAAGATTCAATAAAGGCAGCACAACTGTCCCGCCATTTTAAATACAGTTATTAGTTCAATTTCCAAGGGAATTATGGCTGGAAGCAGCATGATCCAGCACAGGATTATATTACAACTTTTTCATTCCACAGTGATATCAGAATCCAAATTGTGCCTCTATTTGGTTTATAAATTTGTTTTTCTGAACATTTGCAGAATTGTAATATCTTAGTTTTGCCAAAATCAGACCTCAGTTTGGCAGACACTTCTTTTATCAATTCCAGTTGTTCTTCCACAACCCTTTGAGGATTTTCTTTTTCATGTAGTCAATACTCTATGTACTCCATCATGCATTCAATTAGAGGACACGTCAAATACATCTGTATTTAAACATGAATTGTATTACTTCTCTCTTATTTTTGGCCTAGGCTAAGTTTTGCTCTACATTAAGTGTTTTGGAATGACAAATGCTTGCAGTACAGTATAGCATCTAAACTGTAGTGGGTTTTGTTATGATTACAGTGTTGTCATGGCAATATAATTTTTGCAAATGAAAAGCCAGGGTTCACATCTGTAGTTCTTACAAATCCTGGAAGTCCTGAGACAGGTCAGTTAGTCATACATTTTACATCATCCCACATACAATAAGCTTTCTAAAGTCTTAGCAGTGTACAGTATCAAGCTGAAGTAGCTGGGAACTCCTAAGAAAATACTACTGAAAAAAAAAGGCAAATGTAATAGTTGGATTTTAAAATGCTTTTCTCTCCCTTGCTCAAGAGAGCTGTTCTTTGCTCACTGGAGCCAGCGAAGCTTTATCAGTTCACCACCCATGTAACGTGTGGTTTACATGGAGAATGGCATCTCTCAGTGGGAAGTTGTGTTCTACCTTCTGAATGATCTTCAGATGAGTAATGGGATAAAGAAAATGCAATTTTAAAGACAGTCACTGAGAAAGTCCATTTCTGGAAGTAATGAGTCAAGTACAGCTGAAAAAGTGCACTTGCTTTTACACCAACAGAGCATCCAGGAGCGTGTCAAGGTCTGACAGAATGACCTAAACAGCTCCATTTCATGACAAAAGTAGTGATAGACAGGACAGAGTGCTGGCTCTCTGCAGTTGTTGTGATAGGCTTTTCTTGGCCATTAGGCATTGATCTTCCCCACATTGGGTCAGTCTCTCGTGGTTGAGACTTTGAGACTCTTGTTGTTCCAAAAGGAACATGGGCTCCATCAGGAACTGTATAGCCAGACTGGAGGTGATGGTAAAGTGATGATTTCTATGAAATCATCTTCTAGGTTTCTAGAAATCATCTTCTGTGCCAGGGTGGCATAGAAATAATAAGCGTGCACAACCCAGTATCAGTTTTGTCATTAAAAACCCATCTTTTTATTTCTCATCTATTTTTAAATTTTGTTATGTCTTAGATCTCATTAAATGCAGAAATCACAATCTAACCATGAACTTTAGATATTTTCTTGCTTTCTTGATCCAGTAAAATTTGTTTCTGAAGTGTAAGTATCTCTTAATTAAAAACAAACTAATAATGGAAATGGGATGTCCAGTCAAGTGCCTGAAGAAGTTGGGAAAAAAATGGCCCACGCTTTTACTAAATGACTCTTGGTGTGTCTTTTTTCCCCTGTGTGACTGCAGTCTATGAGTCTGATAGAGATTGGGAACCCCTCACAAAGCCTGGAGAACGTGTGTCGCTGGGCCTACCTGCAGCAGAAACCCGACACTGGGCACGCCGAGTATCACGACCACGCCATCTTCCTCACCAGGCAGGATTTCGGTCCATCAGGCATGCAAGGTGTGTGTCTGGCTTTGTTTTGCATTTGCATTTATTACCAAACCCTGCTAGTCATGTAAAGTTTAATTCTATCTCTTTTGCTGAGCTGTGCTCAGTGTTTTCTTTCCCCAAGAGCTCTGCGTTGGGCCATTTTCAGTTGTAACTGCTTTACTTTTATTTGATCCTTTCTCACTGATTACCTATTGCATCATTGCTGTGATCTCACTGAAGCAAAGAAAATGGGATACATATGTAAACAGTCCTGGAAATGCCCAAAGAAAGATAAAGAAGAATAGATTTTGTGATAAAAAAGTTCCAAAGCTGTTACTGAGTTACAGCTGATTTGCAAGAAATGTGGTAATGGAGAGGTGCGGAGCAGCAGGGCCAAGCGCTGTCCCCTTTTTCTGTTTTTCAGACCTCTCTGTGAGATCAGGTTTTTCACCAGAGGGGAGAAATCTCAGAGCTTTCCCATTCATTTTGAGTTGGCCAGAACTGCTGTCAACACAGGGCTGGGGCTTTGCTCCCTTAGGGCTGGTATTGGGCTCCTCCGTACAGCAGCACATGGTGTCCTTTGCCTCTGCTGTCTTATGCACTTAGAAAAGGCAATTGTAGGGCAGACCAAGAGGTGACAAGAATTTTCTTGGTGAGCTAGGAAGTTTTCATTTGTTCAAGGTTGGTTTCACCTGTTTCACAGATGAAGGAGAACATTGTTAAATGTTTGGGGGCAGAAGTCTTGAGAGGACCACTTCAACTATGCTTGTGTCATAACAAAGGACAGGGCTCACCCTAGAGCTTCCCACCACGTTGATTTTTCTGTACTTGTTCATTTTCTGAAACCCTTGGTGTTTCTCACAGGCTATGCTCCTGTCACTGGGATGTGCCATCCTGTCCGGAGCTGCACTCTCAACCATGAAGATGGTTTTTCATCTGCATTTGTGGTGGCTCATGAAACTGGACATGTGTGAGTACAACTGGACATCTGTGTTGTGCCTTAATGGCTTTTGGTACAGACAAATGCTGATGACATTGGACATATGCAATTGATGTTAAGAAATAATATTTAGGGTTAGCTCTGGTTTTAGGACTCAGGTCTCACAAAGCTTTTTCTATGATCTTAAGTAAGCTTTATATTTTGGGATTTTCAGATGGGAAAAAAGAACTAATACCAAGATATCTTCCAGGGCTGCTGTGGGACTAGGTTGAATGATGTATTGTAGTCTCCTGGTGGAATTATAAAGTGCCCATAATAAAGAAATATGAATTCACTGAGTCAGTGGAACACAGTATTCTTGTAAGCAATCCATACTAAATAAGCCCATAATCTGTATATGTTTCTGCTGATAAAGGAAACAATACAATATACAATAAAGTATAGAATGAGGTGCCAAGCATTGCAGTTACAACTGTTCTGTATTTCTCATATAAAAAATGCAATCATTTTACCTGCTGACGTGATTTGAACCCATGCCTGGGCAGCAGTTGTCAGAGCTTTGGTTTTTCCCCTATCTTTTTAGTTTCCCTGTTTTCCCTCCAGAGAACTCCCACTGATTTCCCATTTTCTCTTTGGTAGAATAACAGTTACCAGAAGGCTTTTTCTGAACAGTTTCCATCTATTCTGTTTTCCCTAAGAAAGCCAGCAGGCCCTTTCTCTTTTTTTTTAACAATAAAGTGCCAAAATTTATTGAAATCACCATAAACATGTCTTAGTTAGACAGAGACACCTATTTGAGACTCAAATAGTATTTGATTCCAGAATTTTTGAATTAGGAATGAAAAGAACACAACATGGGTTTTAAAAAAGAACCACTGCAGAAAGTTTGTAGTCCCTCAAGTCATATTCAGACCCAATCTGTTAATTTGATTTAACTATGGACAGATACTGCCCATGTTAGTCCAATAGTGCTTATTAAAAATGCAATATAAGAACCTAACAAAGGAAAGGAGCAAATATATTAATAATAAATCCAAAAAGAAATTTTAAACTATCTGTAATTTGGGGTAATTTTCTAGAAAGCATCCACCACTTTCCAGGCTGTTTCACATTTAACAATGTGGGATTGCTCCTGGGCAACAGCAGCAGCTTGTCTGAACTAGTTTTCTGTGTGATGCCTTTCTTTATTTCCATGCAAAAAAGTCTGCAGTTGCAAAATACTTTGAATCAAGCTAAGGTGTGATTTTTTTAGAAGTTATATAAAGCCCTGAATAGCTCCAGATTAGAGCCTGGGAACATTTCTGTTAGTATTCCTGTAGGGTGGGCAGGCTCACTAATTCAGGAATGGGTTCACATTTAGCTGTAGCAATTTACAAATGTGCATGTGCACAAAGCCCACAAAAGGCATTTTTAGGTTTTTTTCTGAAAGTGGATTAGGCCAGTGACACCAAAGTACACTCCAGGGTCAATCCTTCCATGTGGGAGCTACTCCAGACCAGCTCTTTAGCTCCATCCTCACCATGTCCCCATGACTTTGCTCATGTGAACAAGGGCCAGGGGACTCCAGACCCTTGCTGGCACCAGCCCCTGGTGTCACAGGGAGGGGCAGCGCTCGGCGTCCACCCGCGGCGTCACCGCTGTGTCTCTGTGTGCGGGGCAGTTTAGGGATGGAGCACGACGGCCAAGGGAACCGCTGTGGGGACGAGGTCCGGCTGGGCAGCATCATGGCCCCCCTGGTGCAGGCTGCCTTCCACCGCTTCCACTGGTCCCGCTGCAGCCAGCAGGAGCTGAACCGCTACCTCCAGTGAGTACTGCTGCGGAACGGTTCCGCGCCCTCGCTTTGATGTCAGCCCGTTCTAAGTTATTCTCATTTCTGTCTGTTTGTTTTCTGGACATTGAATGTGTGTTTGCTGTCCTCTCAGGGATGATGGAAGGCACTGTTATGAGTGTCATTGCTAACTTTCCTCCCTCCCTACTCTAACCTCTAGCTGAGCTCTGCTTTGGCTTACCCAGCAGTGTTGTGTCTCCCTTGCCATTTGTTGCTTGTGATGCCTGTCAGTGACAAGATGGTGCTGCCTAGAGAGGAAAATCTGCCCTTTTAAGTGCTCAGGGCTTTTATTGACTTTAGTAGATACCTGAAGAGCACATATGGTTCCAGAACAAGTTCTTCAGTTGTTAATTTTTCTTTCAGTACCTTAAATGCATAAGCTGTTTAAACAGGTTGATCCATGCCCCTTGCCTTCCTTTTTGGACCTGACACTTCAGGCATTAGACTGGTGTGGAGTTCCCTGACAAATTCTGTTGTTTATGACCTTTATTTTGCTCCTTATAGAAAAACCCTCCCCTTATTATGTGCAAGTTGTACAAAAAATATGGGGAAACTACTACCATAACCAGAAAAACCTGAAAATGAGAGGGGGAAAAGTGCAGCAAAATACATGAAGTAAACATGAGTCAGCCTTTTTGTCAGTATTTTTATTATCATAGATATCTTGGGTGTGGCAATAAGGAATAAAAACATTGTGAGGGAAGTGTGATTGTTTCAATTAGCAAGATCCTCCAGTGCTTTAGCCATTAAATAAAAATCATCTGGCCTAGAGGGCTGCTTTATGTTCTTTTAAATACAACTATTTATAAAATGTCTTATAACAAAGCAGAATGATGATTTCCTTTGAAGTAAATCTAACCTCAAAATTCTGCTTTGAGCTGTTGGTAACTTCAAGGCAACCTTAATGATTGCCAGGATAGGCTCATGTATGGTGTCCTCATGTCTGTTAAATAACTGGGAGACATTTCAGAGATCCTGTTGGCTGTGCTGGTGTTGTGAATCAACCAATTCTTACACTGTGTTAACCATTTAGTGGTACTGGCATCAGTCCTTTGTGCTGGCATGATTTGGTCAGATGTAATTCTCCAGAATATCCTCACTCCTTAGGAGCAGAGGAGAAACTTCCACAGTGGTCACACAGAAAGGAAACTTAGTTTGAACTATGGATGGAGTTGGGAGCGATCAGGAGATGCAGAAAGAGGGAACAAACCCGAGTGAAATCTGTAAATGAATCACTGCTTCTCAGGGAGGACACAGGGAAACTGTAAGCTCAGTGGTATTCTGGGCTGGTTACCCTGGCCTCTGCTTTTGAAACCTCATTTGAGAGACAGCTGCAGGCAGCAAGAAATTCCACAAATGGAAAATTAATTAAACTTTCTTTTCTTCCTGGTCTCATGTGGGTTCTTCCTTTGATTCTTTTCACATAAGGGGCCTGGAGACTGATAGGAATTTACCTGCAAGCTAAATGGAAATTACAATGGAAGGGCTTCAAAAAAAGATGTGTAGAATCCATTGAAGGTAGATACGACATGCTGAAGTGAATGTGAGTGTAATTGCAATATTAGCTGCTCTTCAGGACCAGGATCTGAGAAACTGTAGGCTCTATTTTGTTTGGAACAAAAAGGCAATGAAACCACAAACACTGTGCAAGCCTCACAGCCCCATCTGTTCCTGTCATTTCTGCCTGTTGCAGCTCCTACGATTGTCTGCGGGATGATCCCTTCGAACACGACTGGCCCTCCCTCCCACAGCTGCCAGGGATTCACTACTCCATGAATGAGCAGTGCCGCTTTGACTTCGGTCTGGGATACATGATGTGCACAGCTGTGAGTACTTAACTGCAGCTTCTGCTATTTCTCATCCAGGAGTGGTCTAAGTGTCTCTGAAATGTCCTTAAAAGGGACAGCATAGTGAACCCCACAAGGAAAGATGTTGTGCCTTCTTATCTGTAAGCAAGGATTAACAACGGAATGTTGACATACATGTTATTTTAAATATTTCTTGGGTTTTGGTTTTTTTAACTGGAGTTACAGAAGTAATTATTGTGTCGTTTCATAAATATCTGTAGTTGTCAAGCAAACAAACTTGCTGTGTTATTGAGCCTCCTCTTGCTGGCAGCTGGTTATTTTGCTACAAAACTCCCACCCGGATGTGAAGGAGATGGATTTGCTGCCACGTCTCGTAGTGCTAGCACGGGGCAGCATGCTTTTATGATCCAATTTCATGGAAAGTGTGATGCATTTTGATATCTTGCAAGAGAAAATAGGCATCACAGGGAGTAAAGCAACCTGTAACAGCTCTTGATGACACGGTTGGCTCTTGTGTATGAGCAAAACAAGAGGCAAAGTCTAAGTTTAAAGCAAGGCAAGATTAGTGCTATTCTCAGTGGACTGGCCTCAGAAAATGGAGTCCTCTGCAGCAGGGCTGTGTCTCCCACCTTCAGCTCCTCAATAGAACTAAATATTAAATGGAAAGAGATGTTTTCAGCTGCTGACAGCTGCTGACACATAACATTTCTGCTTTCATTCCCATCTGCAGGAATATATGTGCTGAGCAGTGTCCCTAGATAATGGATGAGAACCTTTACAGCATCAGCTGTAGTGTTGTGTCTTTACACAATTCCCTCTGATGCTGCCTTGGAAGAATGTCCCAGCCAAAGAGAGTCTTTTGTTACAGCCATCCTCCAGAGCCTGGGAGATGGAGGCTTTCTATTCTTCTTTGTTCAGAATACCCAAAAGCATGACCAGATATCGTGATTTAGTATGTTTTGTGGTGGGTGGTTCCCATCCTCTCTTATGGAAGCCTTTGCATTGTAGGTAAACTGCTGATTTATTCCTGGGGACCTGATCTCAAATTTCCATCCCCCTAAGAAGGGGATTACAACAGTTGAGCTAAAGTCTGAGCAGCTCATTTCCATCTCCCACGGGTGCACAAGGATTTTTTGCTTTGTTTGCCAAATGAAGAAGCCCCATTTGGAGAAGCTGTAAGAAAAGGCAGCGTGTGTCTCACTGCCTGAGGAAGCTGGTTGGTCACTTGTGTAAAACTATTTTTGCTTGACTTTATTCCATCTCATGCAGATGGGATCTCGCCTCAGAGTCATGATTCTGTAAGCTCAAATATTCAGTCCACAGACATCACGGTGCTCCTGAGGGATCAGCACTAACAGCTGGCATTTTAAACCTGGAAAAGGAACCCCCCCACCTGCAGCTTCTGTTGCAGTTTCCAGTGGGAGCTCTCTCAAAGCATCATCCACTCTGATTTTTTTTTTGTGTGTTCCAGTTCCGTACATTTGATCCCTGCAAGCAGCTGTGGTGTAGCCATCCCGAGAACCCCTATTTCTGCAAAACAAAGAAAGGGCCTCCGCTGGACGGGACCATGTGTGCACCAGGGAAGGTGAGAGCTGGTGTCCTGTGCCCCCACACGCCTGTGTGTGTTCACGTGTGTTTGTCTGCAGCTGGGGATGCTCCCCTCAAAATCAAGAAGAACAAGAGAAGAACCTGTCTGGAGTACCTGAGGTTTGCTAAGATGTGGGGCAAACTCCTGAGTGCAAGTGAAGTGCTGAGCATTAGCTCAGCTGGTTGGAGCATGGTGCTAATACACACGGGTTTGATCCCTGTAGGGGCCATTCACTCAAGAGTTGAGCTTGATGATCCTTGTGGGTCCCATCCAACTCAGAATATTCTGTGATTCTGAGCAGTGTGAGGGGAGGACATGGGGTAAGGGCTGACGTGTCCTGCATGGCCACTCTGGGACCATTAAACCCCATCCTCAGGCAGGTCCTGGCAGCATCTGCCCCAGGCAAGTCTCTGTGGCAAAGCCAAAAATGGGGAAATTTCCGCTCTCCTACGTTGTTTTGAGGTCAGGGTGTTGTGCTTGGACCAGCAATGTTGCCCTGGTGCTGCCTGGCCTCCCCTTGCAGAGAGCAGTGGGAGCTGGAGAAACAGCCAAGCCACGGCCGCTGGAGCTTCCCGGAGGGAAAGGGGGGATGTGGGAGCTGAGTGCCAGCTGGACAGAACCCACACGACAGCACAGAGAAGGGCAGGTCTGTGGAGGTGGATTGGCAGGTTTGATGGGAGCCCAGGGAGGCACGAGGGGTGGTGTGGGGTGGCAAAGGCTCAGAGAGCTCCGGCCGCGCAGCCACCGCGCTGAAGCTGCTCCCAGCCCCATCATCCTCCGTGGAGATCACCCTCTGCTCACTGTGGGCCTGAACTCCAGCTCCTTTGAAGTCTGATGAAAAAAATCTGGCTTCCCTGGGCTTTGGATGCAGTGACTGAGGGGGAGAGGAAGATGTCGCTACTTGGAAAGGTTTTTTTACAACCTAGTGTATGACATCATTTATGCGATAAATGAACCATATTAGCAGCTGCTGTTATGGTTTGAAAAGTCTTTTTTATGAAAAAGTTGTGTTAAATGAATTCCCCAGCAAGTCACGCTCTATTCAAACCACTCCCTTCTGGTTTTCTCTTATTTAAGTCATTCCTGTTACAAAAGCTTTGTTTCTTGTTAAAAAAAAAATTAAAAAATTTTGGTTACAATCCAAAATTTTAGACAATTTATTTGGATACACTTTTCTTTATCTTGATTTTTATATTAAAAATATTCATGACCCCCAACTGAAAAAAAAAAGGTTATATTCCATTTTGTTGCATCACCCTCTTCCCTGTGCTATTCATTCATATTAGTATTTGAACAGAAACGAGGAGAAAAGAGGAATTTGTAACCCTACAGTTAAGGATCTGTCAGTGCTTCCATTATAAACAGTTTGTCAGGATATTATGCAATTCAGCTGTAAAAATTTTCTTTGGACTGGAACTTGGGATCCAAGGCTTCAGCAAGCTGTGCAGACAGCCAGGCTTTTGAGCTCTGCAGAGATGCAAGAGAGTATGTGCACATTCTGAAGTTTTAGTAGATGATAGGACTCTGACTGTTTTATTGTCAAGGGAGCTGTCCCAGTTTTTTGATAAATAAACTTGCTGCCACCTTCCAGAAGAACCTGAGAAAATGATGTAAAATGAAAACCATTTTATTAGATAAGACTCAGCTGTCTGAACTAAATGGTTTGGGTTCTTTAAAGTAGTGTGAGTTCTGGAGGTTATATAGCTGACTTTATGTATCTGAACTCAGCATTTGAACAGTGTATTTATTAGATGTTGGTGTTTTTAATACAGGTACATCAGATCAATGCTTTTACGTCTGTTCCTTTCATTTTCATCCCTGCCCTTGATTTTGCCTTCCCCTGTTCACTCACCTCACCAACTGGTTCAATAATAGAGGCTCTTGCCTGAATGCAATAAAATGCATTTATTGCCCAAAGCTGGGACTCAGTTGCTGTGGGGCAGCTTCCTTTCAGGTACATCTCCCAGGATACCTCATCCGCACTTAAGAAAAATGGAAAATAATTTCAAACATGATCTCCTATTTTCTTTGGAATCATGCCAGAAAAGAAAAGTACAGAAACATAAGCAATTAAAAATGATGATTAAGAAAGATTCATTTGTTTCCCACTTTAGAGACTTGCAGTTTTCATGATTTCATACCACTAATTCCCAGGGCCTATTTTAAGCTCAAACCAATCACAACACTGCTGATGTGTCACAGAAACATCCTGGTTTTGCTGCAGCTGAGGGGACAGGATGCCAGAAATGAAAGTGGTGCTGGGGAGGTGAAGGCAGCACGTGGTGTGGGGGTGTTCTCACCTAGGGCTGGTTTTCACATAACTGATAGCTGACCCCAAATCCAGCAAGATGCCATGGAGGAGAATCCAGTCCAGCTGCCTCCTTCCTAACTGATGGCCAAGGGGCAAGAACAGCCATGTGGGAGACGTGAAATCTGGAGCATAATTTTGGCAGGCAGGATGGGAAGGGGCCTGGTCTGCCCAGGCTGTGTCCTGGACCCAGACACGACCCTTTGAAAGTGAAAATGAGGCTTTCTAATGCTGTCTATGTGTGTGCATGTATGTGTACAGATAGGTATATATATTTATGTAAATGTTTGTAAGCTCTTCTGTGCCTGTGGTCCTCTGAATTAAATTGCCCAAAGAGTGAGGTTCTGCCATTTTGAAAACTTGTTAATAAGTCTTCTCGTGCAAATGAAGGTACTGAGCACCCATTATGTTAAGTGGCAGCAAACTAATAATTTGCTGGGTTTAAAGATAAAAAAATAACATATTCTCCTGGACCTTCCCAGTCAGAAAAGAAAACTACTATTTTGACAGAATCCTAAAGGAAATGGAATAATTTATCTTGATTTTTTAAAACCAGATTGAGTTTTCAACAGCAAGAGGGAAGTTTCTATCAGTTTTGTGAGGCTTTGATGACACAGCAATGGTCACATTACCTTCCATGAAATAACTCCGGTGTGTAAAGTTAAGCACTTGGAAGTTCAGAGTCTTACTGTGCAGTCACAGACACTCCATAAATTGCTATAGTAAACCATGCAGACAAGACATAACCGTGCAAAGCTTAACTCTGCCCGGCATTCTGTAGATTGAAAGAAAACATATGCTGTCAGCTGATAATTTATTTACTTGTATACAATTCTGTCAGCTCTACCATTAGCCTCAGGCTTCTGAATCCAGGCAAAGTTCAGAAATCTATCATCAGTTTTTGTTATTCCATTTTTTAAAAATATTACTCTTCTGGGGAGACATTTATGTCGGCTGAAGTAGCTAACTGCTCTCCACAGGGTAGAAATAAAACCCAGAGTCAGTCACGCAGGGAGATCACATGTTTGAGTCCATCTGCTTGCTGCAGTGACTAACATCAAGGTTTGCAGCACCTGAGCCTCCTTTTCTTTCTTTTCTTGGAGAGAGGTTAAGAGCCTGGTAGCTGCCCCTGCCAACCAAGCTGATGTTGCTCTTGGGTTTGGCTTCTGTGCCAAGGATCCAGCACAAGCCTAGCAAGTCTTCTCTTTGCTTGCACTGTGCTAATGAGATGATCTGAGTAAAACTTGGAATGGTTTTTTATTCTGTCAGGAAAGGAAGGGAATGATTAAATATTGAAATAAATAGATATTTTTGAGAAGAAAGATGGACCAAGAAAAGAGGGTTCTGAAAACACTAATGTGTACTCACAGCAATCCAGTTAATTTCCCACTGAGAAAGCTGACCTCAGCTTCTCTTGGAGACAGGAGACAGATGGGTGAGTGTGTGCTGTGTTAGTCACCACAGAAACGGGAATACTTGCTTCTCCACTGAAGAAACTTTTACTGCCTCAGAGTAGTCCTCAATGTTGGAACTTTCAGTTCATCCCTTGCAACTAATTATTTCAAACAGATGGAGCAGAGCAGGCCAGGTTGTGTGAGATGGGGAAGGCAAATAAATCAGTAACCCCCTGCTGATGGGACAGTGAGGAGAACTGAGCACCCCCAGCCTTGGTGCTGTAGGAGTACGTTGGTAGATAATGGAGCATCAAGTGAGGAGATCAGAGAGGTGCCCACTGCTGCCCAATATAAAATAGTTACAGATACTCACAGAAGATCTTCAAGTCTTTTCTTGGAAAATTGACTTGCAGATGTGTTAAGCCCACAGGAACACACTGGCTCTTTTTTTGGCATCCACAGCAGTTGTTTCAAAGAACTGCTGAAAACAGCAGTGGAATGTTTTACTGCAAGAAATTTAAGCTCCCTCTCCTGGAAATTGCACTTGTTTTGGACTGCCCTGTTTGCCAGAAAAATAGGCGAGACTGCAAGAAGTCATCTTCAACTAAGAAAACAATTTGCATTTACCCATTTTTTTCTCATTTTAAAAAATTGCTTTAATATGCTTCATTCTTTAAGTGAAACCCCCTGTTTATGAAGGGAATAGTGCTTGAAATTGGCTCTTTTCCACCTCATTATGTAGTTAATGTAGTAGCAATAGGAAGGGTTGGCTTTAACTTCCTTTATTACACTGGAGATTGCTCTGTCTCTGGTTTTACCTTCTCATGCATTTTCTTGTGCGGATCTGCACAGAGTAAGATTCATTAGTGAATCATTTTGTTTCTGTAGGCTCCATTCTTTTAATCCACAAAAAAAAGGCAGAGCTGGGGATGACTCATTTTACACAAATGCTTCTCTCCTAACAGCTCTGCCTGAGCTTCCCAACAATCAGCATCTGACCAGCTTCTGCTGCTCTTCTCTTTACACAGCAAAGTCAATAACACTATTCCATGTTTGCCTTCCAGTTCAGGGACCAGTCTCAATGTCAGAGGGGGGTTTATTGAGGTTGTTGTAAACCTGCATCCTGCTATAACTGACTAAAACAGGGAAAAGAGGCTGGGAAACACAGTGCCAGCACATGTCTCTCCCTCTCCTCCATGAGCCCAAGCACTGGATTCTGGATCATCACACAATGAACGTAGGCTAAATGGCTCCTGAAATGGATTTGGTCAGTGCTGTGGAACTTACACCTGAGAGATGCAGCAGCCTGATAAAAGGATGTGTGAGCAAGCACAGATCAGGAGCTGTCACTTCACATCTTCTTCCAAGCCCAGCTGAAATGTCTATTGACAAGCTGAGACGTTGCCAGCTTCCCCCACCTTACTGAATGGTCCCCTGGCAGCGCAGGGCCCCAGGACTCAAACTGTTTGTTCAAACAAACCTCCTAAAGCCATAAGTAAACAGTCCCTGAAGGGTACAGCCCTGAGCTTCTAAACCAAAAAAAGCAAAGGACATATTAGCATTTTGCATTTCTTTCATGCTTTGCTGAATTATCTCTTGTTCTGTCAAACATCTAAGAAAAATCTGCCCATTACAGCTCTGGAGCTGGATTGGTATAATTGGTATAATTGGCTTTGTGGTAACTCATCTATTTCAATAGGTTTTGACTTTGAATATCTGAAGTCATGGGAAAGAAAAAAATAGTTGAAACCTAATTTTTACTCTCTCTTCTGCTCCTTGTCCAAGTAAATCAGCCCCAAAATAAATTGCATGAATAAGGAGTCAGTCACTGAGCAGATTAGTGAACCAGTAAGCTGTGCCTTGTCACCATTTTCTAATGATTCTCTCTCGAAATTCAGCATTATTAATGATTATCCTTCACTTTTAGATTTGCCTTCCAGATCACTAATGGCTCCATGCTCAAGAACGCTCTCCTGTTATATATCTTCTGATTTTGTTTTTGCTGGCAGCATGCATTTAGCCATATGCTTGTCTTGTGCAGCCTGCCAAATTCCTGCGTTCCAGGGCTTGTTAAGCTGTGTAAAATGTTGTTGTTGACTTGAATGTTAAGGAAAGTAAGTGACTGATTTCACTTGTTGTTGCAGCCATCTGTGCTCCTGAGCCAGAGCTCTCATCCCAGCAGTAACCGTTAACGCAGACAAACTGTGACAGTCTCCTGCAAAGTCGTTTGTTTGCTGGAATATATTTTCCAGCACCCACACTTCATCAGTAGACTTTTATGAAAGCAGAAATAGTACTGAAAGGGGCCAGAATCTTGTGATCCTTGAGAAGAATTCTTTGTGACTTCAGCTGAGAAAAAATTCCATGATTAGGGACTGGAGAAATTGGTGGAAAGGCATTGACAGGTTTCTTTAACAGGAGATGACAGTAGAGATGATCAGTACTGGAGCTATGAAGGCTCTTAAAGAAATAAAATAAATCCCTTAATAGTTTGGAGAATGTTGCAAATTCTGTGTTTTAACTGCTGTAGAATGACTGTAATAAAAACTAGATAAAGGAGAAAGTGTGGGAGGGTGTGATGAACTGTGCAGCTGTGGGACTGTCCAGGGCTGTCCCTAAGGAATGCCTCCTGTTTTTTTGATCAGGCTTACCATGAGGTCTCCAGGGAGACACTGCAAAAGTTTTTAATGAATAGCATTAATGTCTACAATGGGAGTGTGCTTTAATTGAATGACACTTTGCTGATTGCATTTATTACAGGAATATGTGTGTGGATTTGGGAGTGGCTGGGCAGGATGATGCTGTGGCCAGAGCTCCTGACAGTGCTGCCTGGAGAGGCTGCAGGCAGTAGTGGAGGCAGGATGTTACTGTTAGCCTCCAAGATCTGGGATTCTGCCATTTTCCTTCCTTTCCCTGCTGCAGACAGGTGATGAGGAAATGTAACACAGAACAGTTTAACAAACTTGGTAGACTTGAAACCTGCATGCACTACATGTACTTACAAATGTAAGGTTGTAAAATCTTAGGAGTTTGGGATCATGGGCACAATCTGACAGCACAACCCTCTACTTTCTACTGGAGAGGTGAAAAAAATCCAGAACTTGTGCTGAAAATTAAAATGTGTGGTACAACAGCTTCTCATCTGATGTAAGTTAATCATCTAATCATTCTGACATCTGATTCTGTCTTTCAGCATTGCTTTAAAGGTCACTGCATCTGGCTCACACCAGACATCCTGAAGCAGGATGGACACTGGGGGGCATGGAGCAAGTTTGGCTCTTGTTCCCGCACGTGTGGCACCGGCGTGAAGTACAGGACCCGGCAGTGTGACAACCCACAGTAAGTGACACCCCACTGGTGTGGGTTCCACTGATGTGCAGAGGCTGCACGGGGAGGATCCTCAGTGCATGGACAGAGCAGCAGTGCAGCAAAGGATGCTGAGTGGTGCTTGTTAAATCTGACCCATAGCATAAGTTGTCAGAAATTCTACTTTTGGTGCCCTTAGCAAGTAATGAATCATCTTTATTTCTCAGTTTAGCCATCCATTAAACTGGTTATGCAGGTACAAGGGCTAATACAGTGCTGTGCAAAGCATAAGTAAAAGTTTAGGGTCCTGTATATCTCATTTTAAAATGTGAGTATGAAATAATAGCAGTGATTTACTGGATTTTTTTTAAACCTTTTAAAAAGTTTTCTTTAATCCACTTTTTAGGATATTTCAACAAAAAGGACTTAAAATATTTTCAAACTGTTTTTATTCCAAGTTGGAACAAAGCTCCTGAGATCAGAACTTTCCCCAGAGTTAATTTTAGGAATTTTGAATTGTCTTGCTTTAATAACTTACATATGGGTCATCTAGATAATGCAGAATGATTCCATTTCAGTAACAGTGGAAGCAAAGTATAGTTAATAAAGATTGGTATATACATATGATAGGAAATGTGTAATTATTGCTATCTTAGTGTGGTATCATAAAATGTCAAGATCCTCACAGCAAGGACTAAAACAATTGTTGGAATGAAATTATTTTAACAGAGTATTTTTAACATTGAATTTCTTGGTTTGTTGATAAAGCAATTGAACTTGGCTATTAAAAATAATTTTATAATTGATTTGCTTTTTATAAAATTCAGTTTTATGAAGTAGCATTTTCCAATGGAAATTGTTCTGTTAAGAAAACATTTGCCAGTTCTCTTTTCAACCTTTATTACTTTGGCAACAGAGAAGTGACCTTTATAATTGTGGGCACAGCTTTAGTTGTAAAACCTATTTGCATGTAGGGAAAGCCTAACGTGCTATTGAAAACATTTTCTGTGTTTCCTGGAAGAGGATGAAAACCCAGCTCCAGTCCTGAGCTCTGCATTGCCATTTCTGCCAGGGATCTGGTGCACATCTGCCTGGGGGCACACACTGGGCTGGGCTGTTCTGCCTTTGCTGCTGCATTAGGGGTGAATGTGAATGAGTTCTACTGTGCTTTCCTTTCCTGGCTACACCAAGAAAACAGCTTTTCTTGCATTCATCAAGTAGTTTAAACCTCTACTTGCAGAAGTTGCTTTTTAACAGCTAAATAGTGACAGCAGGTTTTGAAAGGAAATATGTGTTTTACGGATCAGAAATGCAGCCCTGGGTTCATCAAGTGCCTACTGACAGGACTGGGAAACAAATGTCTCCTTGAAAGACTTAATAGACACTTGATTAATGAAATAGTAGCAAAACTAACCATGGGTTTCTCTGCCTGTCTCAGTCCTGCCAACGGAGGCCGCACGTGTGTGGGGCCAAGCTACGAATTCCAGCTGTGCAACACCCAGGACTGTCCCAAGGACTTTGAGGACTTCAGAGAGGAGCAGTGCCGGCAGTGGGACCCCTACTTTGAGTACCAGAACACCAAACACCACTGGCTCCCCTATGAACATGTTGATGGTGAGCAGCCCCTTTCCTGTCAAAACTGAGTTGCAAATATGAATAAAAATTATATAGGGAGGGGTAAAACTTCTTCCCAGGAAATTATGCCTCCTAAATCTGTTAGGAGGTGTTTGAAGGGATCAGTGAGTATGAGTGACTCAATTTATACAATGCACTTGGATTTTCAAAAATCTTCAGACACTGCTCCCTAATGCCAGCTGTTAAATGGATTCACCATGGGATAAAAGGGAATGGTTTTGCATGGGAGGATGTCCCACTCCGAGAGCTGCAAAGGACCTTGTGACACTAAGTGACACAAGAAGGCAAAGGAAGTTTGGTGTTAATGAATGCCAGTACTGGATCTGGGGGTAAAAACTGGTGTGTGTGTATGGATGGTGGGCTCTGAAGAGCAAGGCTGGGAATAGCTTTAGGAAAAGATCAGTTCAGTGACTGTGAAAGGAGAGATGGAGAGCACTGACCTGCCCCTGTGTACCTGCACGTTGTGCCTGCACTTTAAATACTCAGCCCATCTCACTGCTGCCCAGGCTGCTAAAAAACCCACAGCTGAACTCAGGCCAGAATAAAGCAAACATAAATAATGACTTCTGGACGAGGAGAGTTTGGATAAACCAGGACTTTTCACCCTGGAAAAGCAAGGATTTAGATTAAAAAGATAGAGTTACAGAGTTGTGAGTAGCCCAAAGAGACTGAACGTGGAATGATTATTGAGTTTCTCATGACACGAGCCTGGGAAAATCAAATAAAATTATCAGGTGGCAGATTTAAAACAAATAAGAGGAAAGGCTTAGTACAAAGCATCTAATTATCTTGAAATTCACTGCCACAGAAGATTGCTGATACCGGAAAGTTTTAGAAATTATTTCTAAAAATTCTTGACAGTTCTACAGTCCATTAAGAGCCATTAAACACCAGGTTCCAGTAATGATTTTGGAAGTCCCCAAGCTGCCCTGTAGGAGGAACCATGAGAATATTCTGAGAAAAGCTTCCAGTTTGTTGCTGTGTCTTCCTCCAAATGCCGCTGGCACTGTTGGAGGCAGCTGTTGGGTTGGATGGGTGCTGGCTCTCAAACCAGCAAGGTTGACAGAGATCACCTCCTAGAACAAAAATGTTCCTGTTCCTGTTAATGCCTCAGCTTAACTGTCAGTGCAAGTGCAGCTGGTTGGTTTGGGCCGTGTCTGCTCTTGCCAGAAAACACACTGAGCTGTTTTTCCAAACAAAGAGGCAGAGGGCAATGAGTCTCAGCTTGTTGAATGAGCAGTGCGAGCTGCTCACTGGTTAAAACCCTAACACCTTACTTGAATGACAAATTCTTGAGGGCAGGGTTGGCCTGGCAATGGGCAGGTTCTGAGCACCCAGCCCATCCTCAGCCCAGCTGCCATTGCTGGGAGGGGAAGGGTCACTTTGGGTGAATCATTTTGCATTCCAATGAGAGGATACTCTGCCAGGAAGTAATAGCAAATTCCTTATAATTAATTTGCCTGACTTTCTTCCCAAACAGTTCTCATTCTTATCATGCCATCTTGGTCAGTCTGTCAGTCTGGGATTTTCAAAGGCACAGACACAGCCTCACAGCTTAATTTCATGAAATAGCTTTGCTGGCACAGGGTGAAGGGATGAATGCTGTGGCCTGCAGGACCTTTGCTTATGCTTTAGCCTTTGGAGCAGTCTGCTGCAAAGACCAGTGAAACAAATCAGATTTTTTTCAATTAAATTCAGTGGGTTCTGGGTCAGAAAGCAGCTCATTGATGTCTGAGCACTGATCCCTGGGCACTGCTGGTTTCCAATATAACTATGGTATAACTGCAGACAGCTTGAGAGTTACATTTACCTGTGCAGGGTTATTAGAGGGAACAGCTTTTGTGTGAAAATAAGGCCAGAGACAAGCTTATGCTTGAACTCTAATCTATTCAAAACTCCCTTTTGTAAGGATAAGGCATATCAGTGACATACTTGTGAGGATAATGCAGTTGTGGCTCAGAAGTGACATAAATCCATACACTTCACAGGCGGCTCAGCTGGACGTGTCTGACACATTGTGCAGGGCATAAGAACAGACAGAAGTGCCTCATGCTGTGGGCAGAGAAAAGCCACTGAGCTGGGGTACACCCCAGTGTGTCCTTGAGCATCCCATGCCCCGTGGTGCCATGGCCTGTCTCCTGTTTCAGGCCCACGTCCTCACCCTGCTGTGCTCACAGGCTCCTGCATCCACCTGTGCATCTGCCAGGGCAGCAGGGAGTGACTCTGGCCATGAGCTCCCAGCCTCAGTTAAATGAGAAGGGCTCAGAGAGCAGGGGCTGGGCAGGCACACCATCACCTCCATGCTCCTGCACCTCTACTGTGCCCAGCACCACTGAACAGGAAGAAAATAATTATTTGCAATAGCAGGGTCTAATTTAACAGCACATACACATTTACTGTTCCATGGAGCAGTGGAAGCAGAACCATCTCTAAAATGAAGCCCTTGTGCAGAGCTGTTGGCACCCAGGCAGACCTGCTGATATTTTCATTTAATCACAGGCAGTGTGGTATGTGTGGGGTGGGGGTGGCTGCATACCCAGGGGTGCTGTGTACACATCTATCCTGTGCACAGCTTCATGTTTCTAATATATACATTAGGTCTGTCATTATTATGATCTTAATAGTCTCCTATTAAGAATTTGCACCAAAAAAAGTACCTGTTTTAATAGACTAGACCCTGGATTTTCAGCATGGATTCTCTGCATGGTTTGGGAGCAGTAACAAAGGTCTCTGATGTACCAATACCCAGTGGCCTTGAGGACATCAACAGCAATAACAAGGAGTTTATAAAAAGAGGGCAGAGGCCGTGGAACTGTACAGGGGAAGAATGCAAAGGGCCTGTGAAGATTTATTTCAGTTGAACTGCTACAATGGAAAGGTCGTTATTGTTTTAAATGGTGGGAAAAGCATTCCAACTTTTAATCATGTTAAAGTAGCAGAATCTCTATTTGTTTCATCTAGCAGAAAGGCCATCTGCTCTTCACTGCCAAGGAAAGCATAGTGAATCCTATTATGGGGCTGAGGACAGCAAGAGACATAGATAAAATGAAATGCACTAGTGGAATACAACTTTATTCAGCCACTGACTAGTCATTTTCAGCTTTATTTTTTGTTCTGAGTTCTTTGGAACAGATTAGAGAAAATACCACTTGTCTGGCTGTTTGTGCATGTGTTAGCAGTAAAAAAAATGATTTTTGTCTGAATCTTTTTGACATCTCATCTCATTTAATGGTTTAAATTATCATAAATACAAGTACAACCATGAGAGAAAATTAACTTTGTGGTTAGGATGAAATGCTATGGCCCAGCTGTCTCTGAAGAAATTTTGGATGCCAGGTTCACTCAGTGTCAAACAGCTGCTTTTAATGGGAAAATTAATTTGATTTTTTTTCATTAAAGTGAAGTGCAGGAAAAACCAGTATCTCTCACAGGTAGTCATGCAACTGAGGAGAGCTCTGCCAGATTGCATCATGTGCAAAAGATTAAATAGATCCCCCCTCAAAGTCAATGATCTGTTATTTTTAAGCCTGTCTCCTAACGGTGACACATGGATGCTTTATGATTCAGCATCTTCCAAGAGATCACAGAATCTTTCAAAGGGGACAAGCATCAATGATTTATGGGCACCACGTTGGGCTCTGTGATGTGTGCAAGGAAGAAGGGAGAGCCAACACTACTGAAAGAGCTGCTCACAGCATCAGCAACTAAACTGAGAGCTGAGCGTGCACCATTTGGGTCCTTCTGTTTTTCAGCCAAGGAGAGGTGCCACCTGTACTGTGAATCCAAGGAGACAGGGGACGTGGTGTACATGAAGAGGATGGTGCACGACGGGACCCGCTGCTCCTACAAGGATGCTTACAGCATCTGCGTGAGGGGAGACTGCCTCGTGAGTTCTGGGGGCTCCTGCAGAGCTCAGCATTGTGAAAACAGTTCAAACTCTACCTTGAGTGCTTGTCTCCGAGCAGGACTGAGTGTAACAACACTCTGGGCAATAAGGAGATTTCATTAGGATTATTGTCACAATATTATGTGTGGTATTCACAGTTGCCATGCATGTGACTCAATTCCAAAAGCACCTACCTACACAAGTAATATTTCATGCAGTATTTTAAGATGAACTATTACAATTAGCTTTCAAGGAAAGCTCTCCCTGCTGAGGTTTAGTGGGGGTGGAATGTGCAATGAAATAGGAACGCACAGCAGCTTTCAAGGAAAGTGGTGTTAGGATAATGCTGATGTGCATTCTCTTGGTATTTGATCATGCTATTTTTAAAAAATCAATGACAGTTCCTCTAAGTTGGGATCTGCTGCAGGTCATCTTTCACAGGAATTAGTACCTGACTAGCAAAACACTGGTGCAGGTGCTTATCCCCATATAGATGCCTAGGTTCTCCTGGAATTTAAGTATCTGTCTTAAGATAAGCTGAGGCTTAAGAGCTTTTCCTTAACCATGCTGCTTTCCTTCAGTAAGAGAACCACTGTGAAGCATAATATGAAAACATAATCAGCCAGTTGACAGCTATTATAGGAACTGGAAGTATTAAAATCTGTTTAGGTGTTGATCTTCCAGGAGAATACTATGAGGTGTGCTGCCTTGCTGAAGCAGAATCTGGGGGTTGATAGGTAAAGTGAATGCTCCTTTGAATTGAAAAGTGGATAAATAAGAATGACTGTTTCTCTCTTTTGTGCACAGAAAGTTGGGTGTGACAGGGTCATAGGTTCCACGAAGCAGGAAGATAAGTGTGGTGTCTGTGGAGGAGATAACTCCCACTGCAAAGTGGTGAAAAGAACATTTTCAAGAATTCCAAAAAAGCAAGGTCAGTACATCCAGTGGAGATTGTCCTGGGGAATTCAGGGTATTTTTTCTTGGTCTCTTATGTTTCATGGAAAGTAGCAGGACAATTACAAATCATTTGCAGCATCATTAATTCCAACAAACAATCTGGACTTACTTCCAGATGTGTTTATAATTCGAAAATAAGACTTCTGTCCAGTGAGCAGTTAAAGCTGCTGATACCAAGGCCTGTGCATGCATGGGAGAGGGCTTCCCTGCTCCTTGTTGGAAGCTGTGGACTTGTCTGCTGATGTCAGCCAGCTGCTGTGTCACTCCAGTGCTGCAGCCATGTGCCACCACCAGGCACTGTCAGGCAGGAGGTTGTGTGGTCTCTGTGGTGCACGTGGCACTCAAAGCCCATCTTAGTCTGAAGCCAAGTCTGTGATACTTCAGGCATCTTTCTTCTGACCCAAAGCCCTTTGTCCCTGTTATGTTCCATCACCTACCACAGAAATGGGAATGGAAATGATGCTGGATTCACTTCATCTTGTTTAATACACCCTGCTTGCAGAAAATTAGATTTATTTACAAACCTAAGACAAACCCACCCTGTTTGTGGCATATTAATCCATAACTATCTTTTCAAATACCTCAATATAGGGTACGTTAAGATGTTTGAAATTCCTGCTGGTGCAAGACATTTACTTATACAGGAAACAGATGCCACCACTCATCATCTTGGTAAGTAACAAGAATATTTTTTTCTGGTGTTTATTTTTGTCTCTGGAGGCTGAGAATGTGTTTATACATTTGTTTACCCATTACCCACCCACACCATGTACTTTCTCTAAGTATGTTAAATTAGGAAACTTGTTTGGCAATTTGATTTCCCTGTGCTGTACTCCAGGGTGTCCCAGCCAGATCTCTGTGTTGGTATGTGCAAGTGTGAAGCTGCTGGAAGAGGCACTGAGTTACTTTATGGGGTGCAGTGCATTATCTCTGGGGGTTGGAAGTAGATGATCAAAGTCCCTTTCAACCCAAACCACTCCATGGTCTTTGTGTGCATCTTTCATGCTCCCCACCTCAGTGATTTCCCAGCTATATCCAGATCTGTTCCAGATTCTGCCCCACTGCTAACAGTGCAGCAGTTTAGGAGGATCAGGGAGCAGTCCTGCTTCAGACAAAGTTCTGTCAGGGTGGGGTGAGTGCTGTGCACACGGACAGCTGGCTCGCTGTCTTGGCCACTGCTGAGGGAGCAGGATGCTCAGGGAGCTGCCAGGCAGAGAATGGAGTTAAAATCTGGTGTTACATAACAAATATCCCTGCTTCTTCTAATGAGGAGGGCAAATGTCCCATATCAGGTGAAAACCTGTCCTCATACAAAGGTGGCTGAAGTCTCTCCAGGTGAAGGATGGAGCATGGTGAGAGCTGAAGAGAGGAACCAGGCTCTGTGTGCAGTGGCAGGTGCCTGCAGAGCAGCAGGAGCTTAACAGAGCTGTGCTGGTGTCAGGACTGGATCTGAGCAGGAGAATTAATGCTGCTTCTAGTGTCCCTCTGTCACTGTGGGGACCTGCTGGGGGTTAGCTCCCCAGCCTTTCTCTGATGGAGCAGTAACAACCCTCTGAGCTGCCTTACAACATATGAAAGAGCTGAATAGTTTTGGGACCCCCACTGGCTCTCAAATTGGCTTGGATTTGGCCAGTGGATTCAGAAGTTGTTATATGGGAGCAGGCAGCTGGACCCCTATGGTGCAGCTGCATTGGCCTCATTTCTCTGGCAAGGCAGGCTATGAAAAAGGGGAAAAAAAAGGACAACTGATGTTCCTGGAGCTGAGCAGAAAAGCATTGACAGTTCACTGAAACACCTGAAAAAGTCTTTCCAAGCCTGTGAGGGAAGAGAGGGAAAATGCACACTGGCCTTTTCAGCTTTGTCCACTGGGACATGAGCAGAACAAAACTGGAGATGAGAAACAAACCTCTTTACTCACTTTTCTTTGTCTTGTTCCCAGCTATTAAAAATCGTGAAACGGGGAAATTCATTCTAAGTGAGGACAACTATGTGCCAGACTCCAAAGTATTTATTGACATGGGTGTGGAGTGGGAATATCGGAATGACGACGACAGAGAAACGGTGCAGACCATGGGGCCGCTGCGCCACGGGATAGTTATCCTGGTAAGCCAAATGGAAGCACCTTCCACAGAGCCACAACGGGCTAGCATATCGATCAGATTCCCCTTGTGAGTTACAACAAGACATCTGCTGCAATTATAAGACAATAGAAAATGTATTTTGATTCCCTTCTCCCGGTTCATTGCTCTGTACGAGGGCGGCTATAATTCAGGGTTATGTGTTGAGCAACCAGCTGTCCTGATTATTTCCTGTGGATGGCATAGCAATCAGCCACCGAGTAGAGACTGTAGCTTACTTATCCCATCTGACATGAGGGCACCAATCAACAAAAGGTCACAGTGGTTCACATCAGCTAGATCTAATAGTTCCTTCTCCCATCCATGTTTTGAAAATGTATCCTGCAGGTTTCCTGTGATCCTGGCTCCCTTTTTCAGGGCAAAACCATTCCACAGTTCCCCAAACCACCTAAATATATTATTTTTTTCATTGCAAACTAGCAAAGAGTAGACTTCAATTCAATTCAGGGGTAAGTTGATTTAAAATCCCTCTGAAAACAACTGTAATGTGTTGATCTACACCAGCTGAACTTCAAAGGAAGAATAAATACAATGTTTCCAAAGGACAAATATTTTGCACTTTGTTCAAATTGAGTTCTGTTTTCTTGCATTTGTCTTGGTGCAGTGTGATAACAAAACTTCTTTCTAAATAGTTTATATTTCTGTCAAGATTAAGTAAAAAAGCTTTGCATAATTCCAGGATTATCATAAGAATATTTGTGTTTTATCAGAAATATAAGCAATTTTCTTTGCCAGTTTCACTTATTTCTGCAGCTGAATTTGCTTTGTCCTTTAGTGGAACTATCCGTTATCATTTCAGTACCAAATTTCCTTCCTTTGTGATGGGATATGGAAAAAATTTAGTATCATGATGTCAGTCCGATGTTGGCAATGAAAATAAGTCTAAATCAACCACAGTCTTTCTTAATATGCAGTTTAGAAACTCTGTGTCATAAGGATGGAGATACTTTTTCATCAGGGAAAAAATGTGTTGAGTGCAGCTAAAAGGTTGAAATCCCTCCGGGGATGTTTTAGCCATGATTACTATTTCACATCATCTCACAGAGCTCCTGATATCAGTCTTCCATATCTTTTCTCATTACATCTCCTTTGCTTATTAGGTGATTCCTCATGGTGGTGCCAAGATATCTTTGACTTACAAGTACATGATCCATGAAGATTCCTTGAATGTAGATAACAATAATGTTTTGGAAGAGGACTCATTGTCATATGAATGGGCTTTGAAGAAATGGTCCCAGTGCTCAAAACCTTGTGGAGGAGGTAAAAACAAAACCTCAGATCATGCAAAATTCATTCATTGCCATGAGATGTTAGGGAGACCAGAGTATGGGAGAAGTTTTAAGTAATAGATAAATAAATAGTGAATGGGGTTAAAATCTGATTAAATGGTTTGGGAGCAGATTTGGGCTGATTAATTTCTGATTTATGATTATGAAACTGAAAAATTGGACAAATGTACAAGATTCGGATGACCGTCTCCAAGCTGTGAAGGTGCCAAACCTCCAAGTGTCATGGGGCAGCCCTTTGTAAATCCCCATCCAATGATGTGGCTTTTGCAATGTCAGACCCCACTAAATTAAATATTATTTAAATGTTATTTTCATTTTCATGGTGAGGCCACACCTTGAGTGTTGTGTCCAGTTCTGGCCCCTCAGTTAAGGAAGGATGTTTAGATTCTTGAGTATGTCCAGAGGAGGCAACAAGGCTGGAGAGGGACTTGGAACACAAGCCCTGTGAGGAATGACTGAGGAAGCTGGGGGTGTTTAGCCTGGAGAAAAGGAGACTTAGGGGTGACCTCATCACTCTCTACAACTCCTGAAAGGTGCTTGCACTCAGGTGGGGTTTGTCTCTTTCACCAGGCAACAACTGACAGAAGAGACAGTCTTAAGCTGCATCAAAGGAAATATAGGTTGGATATTAGGAAAAAGTTTTTTTATGGAAAGAGTGATAAAGTTCTGGAATGGACTCCCCGGGGAGGTGGTGGAGTCACCATCCTTGATGTGTTTAAAAAAAGACTGGATGTGGCACTCAGTTACCATGGTTTAGTTGAGGTGATAGGGCTGGGTTGGACTCGATGATTTAAAGGACTCTTCCAACCCAGTGATTCTGTGATTAAAGGAGTGAAAAATACAGGGGGTGAACAATTTTGGGTGTTAAATTTGCATTGCAAGTCTTTATTCAGCTTACCCCTCCTTTGGTAGCATGTTCCTCTGCAGTTCCTACTGCAACCCTTGACAGAATTTGTGCAGTTCCTCTGAAACCCGAGCCCTCTGTGGGGCCTGCCAGCTCTCAGAGTAAGAGCAGTGTCTCTCCCCAGGCTTCCAGTTCACCAAGTACGGCTGCCGCAGGAAGACGGACCACAAGATGGTTCATCGCAGCTACTGCGAGCTGATCCAGAAGCCCAAACCCATCCGCAGGGTGTGCAACCTCCAGGAGTGCTCCCAGCCCATGTAAGCATCCCTGCCCCCAGCACTGCTCCCTGGAGGTGCAGGGACACCCGGCCAGCATTGTCACCTCTAGGCAGGTGGCTTCACTTCACCTCCGAGGCCCGGGACTGTGAGGATCTCATGCTCTGTTCTGCTCATGGAAATATTCTTTCTGTGATTGCTGGTTCCTGTGACTTATGAAATAAGTTGGATTAGAAAATAAGTGCTGTCCTGATCCAGACTTTTGTGTTCAGGCCATCTTGAGGTGATACAAAATAGACATAAATTCAATTTGTACACAGTGTGAGTTAACCATGTCAGAGCAAATGTACAGAGTGCTGCAGAAAACAACCAATGTCAATGTCCAGTCTCTCAAATCCAAACCTTCATAAAGTTCACAGCATATTTTTGGACATTTAAACACAGGGAAAATATTTGACCTGTTAGATTTCTCTGGCTGCCCTTTTACAGCACGAAGTGCCTGTCGTACCTTCATTTCTGCTCTGCACAGTCAAGTGTTATAAATATTTTAATTCACATTTTATGGGTGATTTTTTTGACTGGCAGCAGGTTATTCTTGCCACATGTAGGACCAATATATTCTTTGTGCTACTACTGCAACAAGAAAGGAATATGTTGATCCCAGCTTTTATCTCTGGGGACCGAGTGTAGGTTCCAGGAATCACAGCAAATAAATAGAACATACCACACAATATTTCCTAACTTCCTTTCAAAAGACAAAGAGTTGAAAGAGAGAAAATGCAAGAAACTGTGCCCCATAAACTCTGCATGGGTCAGGGTTGAACATTTATTTATTGGAAAACTGAAGTAATGACCTAACCATATCTCAGGCTCTCTGGAAAGGACTGTGTCCTCCTTTCAGCTGCAAATATAATTGGGCCCAGGTACCACAAAGGCTCAATAGGATCCTAAATTGTACTTGGATCCCTGAAGTTTCAGTTAACTCTGTTTCCATAGAATGTCATCCAAGCATTTTTCTCTTGAACATAGGAGAGGCAATTATTAAGGAGCTTTACAAAGCTCTGGGACACCCCCTACACTAATATGCTGCTTCTTCGCTTCTGGGAAAAATTCATCTTTGTCTCAGAAGTCACCTCAGGATTCCTGGCTTCACAGCTCTTGCATTTCGTCACAGCTGTGTAATTTCTGTAGGTTATAAAGAGAAAGTTGGGAGAAATTTTTACTTTCTGATTAACTGGAATGTGTAGTGCACTGCCTTGGACTATTTTTTGACCATTTCCAAGCCCAGGATTTTATGAGTACTTTAGGACAATTTCTTCAAGCTCAGGGTGTTTCTCCAGACTATGTCTATTTCTTTGTGAAATTTATCCCAAGAATATTGTTTACATGGAGCAATATTTCCATCTTGCAGATCTCTGCACTCTGTAAATATTTATAGACTGCTGTATGTCTTCACTTGATTATAACCAAGCTTTCAGTAGTCTAGGTAAACTTCCTTTGGTGCTGTCTGTCCCTGTTGTTCTTCTCTAAGTCCTTTACAATTTGTAGCTGTAATTCATGACTCAGTTTGGGTGATCAGTGAGGGGTTCAACTACACCACATTACAAACCGTAGATTTCATTTCTCAGTGGCCAAATTGATTTAGAAATTTTGAACTCGAACTTTCTAGTTTTCAGTGGAGTGTTGCCTTTCCCCAAACCAAACATTTATGATGATGAGGACCCTGACCTGCCCAAGCTCAGCACTCACAGCACTGGATTTGCCAGTGCTTCAGCAGATTGAGTCTAACATGGCCAGGGATGTGGTCCATGGAGTGCCCAGGTGTGGGCCAGGCAGGAGCTGCATTTCTAGCCCAGATGTTTTGGCTTCACCCGTGTGGGAACCAGCTCGTTTGTGCTGCATTATGAGACAAGGCACATCTCATGCACCCAGACCTGGGAAGCTCAGCAGCACCCTTGGGTGGCTGCTTTTGACATAAAAATGGCCATATTTTTATGTGCAGTTTTGGAAAGGGCAGCTTAAAATCAAAGCAAATACAGTGGAGTAATAATAATGCTTATCTTGGAGATAATGAGAAAGAGTGATATTGAAGATCTGGGTCTTATTAATGACATTTCAGGGGCAGTCAAATTACCCTCACCATAACCGCTTATGTTTTTTTCATATCTTCTCATTTTCTCCATATTAGAACTAGTATTAATATCATGTTAAACCTGTGTTTAAGAGTCAGATCAACAGTTTGAATTTCACTCTGCTCGCTCTCTTTTCACCAACCCAGATGGGTCACAGGGGAATGGGAGCCTTGCAGCAAATCCTGTGGGAAGACAGGGTATCAGGTGCGGTCTGTGCGCTGCATCCAGCCCCTGCACGACAACACAAATCGCTCTGTCCACACCAAGTACTGCAACAACGACCGCCCGGAGGGCAGGAGGCCCTGCAACAGGGAGCTGTGCCCAGCTCAGTGGAGAATAGGACCCTGGTCACAGGTCAGTCTCTTCCTGGAGGTCTCACACAACTAATTTCTGTCTGGTGGAATGAGCATGACAAGTAATGCCACCCTGTATTTGGGAGTAGATGGCTCTGTGAATAGATGGCTTGCATGTACAGGTGTTTGTTTATTGGTCAGAGCACAGCTTGTTCTTGGAGTATTTCACAATTACTGGTGTACCACAAGAAGCAGTGAGTGGCTCTCCCTCTTGCTTCATTACTGTACTGCAGTGGTTCAAATAATGTACCATGTCAGCTCGAATCGAGGCAGTTTAACATTGAAAAGCTGATTTCTGATTGGGTGTTTCCAGAGGGTGGCTGGGGTGTAACTGCTCCTGTCCTTTCAGTGCTCTGTCAGCTGTGGCAATGGCACCCAGGATCGCCCGGTCCTGTGCCGCACCAGGGACAATGTCATCGGCCTGTGCAAGGAGAGTAAACCTGAGAACGTCAGGATTTGCAGACTACCTCCGTGTCCCAGTAAGGGCTTCTCCTTGGAAGTGTCTGTTACTTGTTGAAAAAAATAATTATTTAATTATTTGCAATGCCTTCATTGAATTGATGCTTGTGTGCTACGCTTGCCGGGTGGGGGCACTTCTCCACAGTCCCTATTTTGAGTAGAATTCCAAATGTGGAGCTGCTGTGTGGCTGATGGGCTCCTTGGGCACTCTCCTGCTGCTGGGGAGCACTGCTTGGCCCAGGACAGCCTGAGAGCCTGGGGCAGAGCAGGCAGATGGCCTCAGCACAGTGCTGGCCAGATGTGGCCAGCAGCCAACAGCTGCCCTGGGAGAGGAGCAGTGGCCGAGTCCAGCCCTGCACCCTGAGACCTGTGGGGCTTGGCAAGGGGCTGCTGAGCTGTGCTAACCAGGGATGCCTCTTTGCTTTCCCCACCTCCAACAGTTCCAGGCTTTTTTTTCATTCCATCAAACACAAGTTATCTGCAGGGGTTATCTAACTCAGTTTTTAGAAGCTGTAATTAATTTATTCTTGCTTAATCCAGGGCAATAAGGCCTTTATCCTTGTTAGCTTTTCAGCTGCTTACAAATGATATTTGTGAGATCATTTCACATATTCCTATTATTAAGTCATTCATATTCTTTTTTTCATGATGTATTTCTCAGGGTAGCTTTTGATTTCTAATTAATTAGAAGCAAGCTGTCAATTACAGTCTCCAATATAAAGATTTTAATGAGGCACGGTAACTAAACTAGACTGCATGTCTCTGGGGATGTGTGACACTGCCATGAGAAGTGCTGCTGGAGAACTGGCCCTTGGGTTGTCTTCAGTGTTGGCTGTGAAGTGCTGGGCACGGGCTGTAGCAACCTCCCCAAACAGCACCTTTTGCCCCAAGTCAGACAGCTTGGTTCTAATCCTTCCCTGGGCTCCTTCACAATTGGAGCCCACTCATTCTCTGAGCTTGTCCCCTTCTGACAGGACAATTTAATGCTGCCTAACATATGTTTTGTTGCATCTTTTTTTTTCCTCTATTCAAGGAAATGTTTCTGATCCTTCAAAGAAAACCTACATGATACAATGGCTGTCAAGACCTGATCCAGACTACCCCATCCAGAAAATATCTTCAAGTAAAAGACCCATTTATAACTCTGCCTTTGCCCTTAAATGCATGCCACATCGAATGTGGACTTTGCCTTTTGCTCTCTTCTTCTCTCTATGCGGAAAGTTCCCTTGACTTTGCCAAGTTTAAATCTTGGGCTGAATCTGTTTTTTCACACCAGGCACTCGGTGCTCGGTGTCTTTCTTCTCTGGAGCTTGAGTAGCACTGGTGGTGGAGGTCTTGAAGTGTTGGATGTGTGAAGTTGGATCTCCACAGTATGTTGCAGTCCTCTGAAAGGGAGCTGGGGTCGGTTTGCTTGTTGCTTGGTGGTGGTGAAAAAAGGCTCTTACTGGTTCCTGATGTTCAGTTTGATAGCAAAACTGAGAACTTATTGTGAATGTGATCACATCACAATAATGACACCTTGTAGTGCTAAAGTTCTCCTTTATCTAAAAACCCGAAATCTCGTAACTCGCTGGTTTCAGTTCGCTGACAGGGTAGTCTGATGAGTGGAAGAATTTTTTCATTCCATTTTCCTTTGTGGTGCTGTTGCTTTCCTCACCCTTGCTGCTCATTTTTTATTCCTGACCCTCACCTTTATGACCCGTGGAGGGCTCACTGGGAAGCAGAAGCTGAGTCTGTCAGTACTTTCCCTGCTGCTCTGATGCCGTTGCTCTGGCCAGACTCTGATGGTTGTTTGGAGGGTTTTTCCTTGAGAAAAGCTGCGTTCATTTTTTCCATCGCACAATTTTTGCCAGTTTTGCGCATTTTCACTTAAGAAACAAACCCAAAGCAGAGCAGGCGTGGTCCATGGTGAAGGTGGCGTGGTGGTGTTTTCCTTAACGTGGCGGAGGCAATATGATGTTTTCATTGACTACGATGTCTCCAGATGCTCAGCATGGAGCTGTTTATACTCATTACATCTCTGGTCTTTTTTCACCATGTGCATATCTGACTTGACTGGTACGGTTGTATGTGTGTGAGTGTGTGTGTGTGTGTGTGCTCTTAGATGTGTCAACTGGCAAACATAACAGTGTGAACTACTACAGAATTACCTCAATTTTTATTGCTTTTTTTGCTTAGGAGATGAATTTTAGAAAAATGCCTTAATGTTGAAATGTAAATGGCATTAATTTACCAGATCCAGCTTTAAATATGAACAGTACACTGGTACCTTGAGTTGATCTTCATATGGAGTGTTTTTACTTGAACGATAACTATTGAAAGGCAGTAAATTAAATTGGAGGTTGATTTGCACAGTGCATATCCATATCTTCATTGAGACAGGATTGTGGCCTGACTTACTGAAATTTAACTGGCATTCGTGCTTCACCTTCCGTGTTTGTGGATTTGGAATTCACAAGTCATAAACTTCTTTGTGACAGTCAGTACCAATAGTAGAAATATAAAACTGCAGTCTTGGAGCAAATTACTACCTTATTGCTTTGATAATATTTTTTGGAAAAGTGGCATTTTTGAATCTTTGGGTCGTCAACAGTGTAGCACTTCAAACTTGTCATTATCATGTGATCACATATTTAAATTTTGCTGTTAATATTTCCTGAAACATGTTAACAATTTACATGACAAGGTGAAAAAGCAAAGACACGTATCTGGCACTGAATACTGTTATGTAAAATAATTGGTGTTTAACTGTATAAATATATTAATGACTGTTACCTTTAAATAGACAATGTTTAGTGATGTTTCAAGAGATGGGTGGCTATAGAGAATGGTGCAATAAGGTATCTGGGCATTGTGCACTATGTCTATATGCACTTTGGTTTATCAGGGATATTTTATTAGTGTTTTGTATGTATTTAACATAATATTAAAGATGTGCCAATTCAGTTTGCTTTTCAATATTTTTTTATGAGACTAATGTGTACCAAAGTGACTGTGAAACTGATTTATTTTTTTCTTACTGATGTTTTGAATATATACTTCCAGTCTGTCATGCATACTGCAAGTAAAAATAAATAAAAGTTCAGCAAATCTGGATATTTTGGTTTGGATAGAGGATCAAAATTTCATTCGGGCATTGAGAAGTTTCAGATTTTATTTATATGACTTATCAGATGTCACTAAACTTATTACATAATGCAGTTTTATTTCCTTGTATTGTTAAGCTTGATATCGCATGTTTTTGTTAGGAAAAAAGGCATTTTTCTAAAGGTGCTGTTACTGATTCTTACAAAGCCAAGAACAGACCTGCCTTGTTAAAATCACATTTAAATATTATATCTGTTGGCTTTTATTATAGAAGCCATTTGGGGGAATATGCATAAGGGTCATGCATCACAAAGCAAAATGTTTCAAGGGGACTCTTAGGGGTTTGTAAAAATATATATAAATTGTATAGGCACATTCAGGCCTTTGTATGGAGCTGTGCATACAGGTATGAACAGTTCCAGCTCTTAAAAGCTGGCTTGAAAATCTCTCCAAACTTATATTCCTAAGGAAGGAGTCATTCCTAACACCCTGCAGTATTTCAGTTTAGCATTTGAAAAATATGAAAAATACCTGGCACATTCTAAAGCAGCAACTAGAATTTTGTTTTTCTGCAACAAAAGCAACAATCAGAGCATAGATACAATGTACAGGGGGTGTTTTCACCCGCCTCAGCCAGCACTAGCATTTTAAAGCAGCAGCACCAGCTATTAGTTTATTTTAGACTGATATGTTTGCCAATGAAACACCCACGATGCCCTGTTTTGTTAAGTGAGGATGAGTGAAGAGGTGGCACCTACGCTTTCCAAATCCCCTTTTATCGCTGAACCTGCTCTGCTTCTCTCCTTTGCTGTGAGGGTGCTGACACAAGCCAGTGCTCGTAGCAGGAGGGTGAAATGTGACTCCAGATCTGTCTCACATCGGGTGCACTCTAAATAAAAGCAAGTAATTGGAGTTACTCACCCTTTACTGTAAGAGTAGGTGGAAATGTAGTAAGAGCAGGGGGAGAGTGACAAGTGATTTCATCTCTGTCTCAGCACTCTGGTCACAGAGAAATGTTTTATTAGTGATTATGCCAGATATTGGTCAGTCTGCTTTTCTCCTCAGCCCTCTCCTCTCCCCCAAACCCTCTCACTTCTCTCTCAGCATGGGCTGCATGTTGGGATTTTTCCTTCACTGCAGTGCCTGGCTCCATTACTTCATCCTGGAGGCACAGGAGCTGAGGGGTGTCTGTGTGGGACAGAGGACAGGAAGCTTTTTCTCCAAGGAGCCTGCTAGACCCTCACCACCCATTTCCCACCAATTCACACAGTCCTCTGCCTCCCCTGAGCAGAAATCACAAGGGCTTGGGGAATCTCTGAGTAGAGATTCTACTTCTGTTTGTTTCTCAGGCAGGAACACTTTGACCACTTCACCTTTAATGCCTCAGCCTACAATTTGCCACCTGCATTCCAAGCATGATCAGGATCTGCCATAACACCTCTATTATAGTGCAGATTGTTGTAACAGCTATTGACAGCTTAAAGCTTATTGATTAACATTCTTTCTCTTTTATTACAGTCATTGACACAAAAATCAGGACTTTTACTCAGTCTCCCAGTCATTAATGGGCTGGCCTGACTCCATTGCACTGGAGTTTGTTGTTCCAAAGATAATTGGCTCTCTTCTGGAGGAGTAGCAAAGCTTCATGGCACCACTTTTCTCTCAAACAAGAGACATCCTGAGAAAACACTGCTATTTTCAGAGTAGGGGTACCTGGCAACCATATCACTTTGATTAGTGGAGATGGATTAATTTTGAGAATTACACATATCAAAATAGGACTTGACTTTCCTGAGACAGTCTGGATAAATATATGTTACCCCTGACTGTGGTTAGTCACTGTTTGGTTGGAGAAAAGCATTAAAAGGAGCAAATGGGGAAAAAATAGATTTCTTAATATAAAACTTCATGACTTTGTGGGAGTTCAGTGCAGTTTTAGTAACAGCACAGCACAATCAGTGTGTTTTGAAGTTTAAACCAAGACAGTAACACAATTCACAGTCTGTAGGGTAGAACTTCCAGGATGTGAAGGCAAAAATTCGAGTGTGATGGTCCAGAGCTTGGGTGGGGCTGGTACATACAGTTCAGATCAGCTTTTGCAACTCTTGGAGTTGACTTTTAGGTTGAATATAAACCTGCTTCTGCTTGTAGAAGGCTCATTTGCCAGTTTCCCAACCCACTTTAAATATCAAACCTTCTGCCCACTGCCAAAGCTTCAGCTGTGTTTCTTTTCCTGATTAATGTGGAGATGCTCTTTATTTATCTGTTCCCTTTTTCTCTTTCAGAAGATCATTGTCAAGGAGACAAGTCAATGTTTTGTCGCATGGAAGTTCTCTCCCGTTACTGCTCCATTCCTGGGTACCATAAGCTGTGTTGCAAGTCCTGCAACATGTACAGCAACGTAACAGAGGATGGCAATGTAACCAGTGCCAATGTAAATAAGAATAATGTCATTGAGGAGGAGCCCCTGACAACCCTCAGCCCTCCCGTGGGAGTGTCCACCACACAGTCTGCCACCAGCCCTCCTCTGCTTTCCAAAACACGTGCACCCCCTTCCAATGCCACTGAGGAGCACCCAGAAATCAATGCAGTGGATGTTCCCTACAAAGTTGATGGGCTGGATAATGAAGTACCACAGCACAACATCATTACACGGAGGAGGCCTTATGAAAGGACAAGGAATCAAAGAATTCAGCAGCTGATCGCTGAGAAAATGAAAAAAGAGACTCTTAGGAAAATAAACTAAAATGGAAATATGGCACAAACAACATTTTTCTCTTATAGAGATGTTACCAACATTGTAGTATTGGCCATCGTAGAGACTAAGAATGGGGAAAAATCAAAGTGGTGCTATGGCAGAGATACCAAATTCTCAAGCCTACTATAAATGGAAATGACAGATTGTTTCATAAGTGCTAATCTGAACACTTTGATGGCTAGGTTAGGTGTACAGGGTACGGCAGAGTATTAGTGCAATATCCCTACAGTGTCCCACTGAATCCAAACAAACCATGTTACTTAGGTCAGGTTAGCAAGTTTCTCAGTTACAGGCTCTTTAAAGTCTTCTACACCTACATAAAACTGCTTGGGAATAGTAAAGGGAGTCACACTTAGTATGGCAGAAAGCAGTCCCAAGACAATAAATCCCTTTAACTCTGACAAGCAGGGGGTCAGCACTCCTGTGATGCTTCTGTGCCTTGCACAAAGCCTGGCACTAACACAGCCAGCTTCGGGAAGGCTCTTAGGACATGCCAGGCTGGGTTTGGCTGACCTTGGCAGAGCTGCCTCTGTGGTCACAGCTCGGCATGTGCTCACGTAGCTTCCTGAACCAGGACTGTGTAAGAAAATACAGAGAAAACTCTGTAGCCGTATATTTATGTGTAAATTAAAAACTGACAAACAGTAGTTTACATACTTCCATAAACAATTTCAAAGGATTCTCCTAAACTTTTGGACACATGCAAGACATTTAGTAGGGTAGATCTGGCCAACTTGGACTGACAACATTCTAGTCTTTCTGTTTACAATTATCCATATTTTTTTATAATCTCTAAGTTCCTGTAATGCAACAGCCTCAGTGATCCTCATTGGTCGGTGCTTTTTTTATTGGTCTGATTTTTTTCTACCCACATTCTGTTTAACTTAAAGATGACTGGATTCTTGTTGTCTTTTCTTTGGTGCTTTGTTAAGACAAACTTTTTTTTCCCCCCATAGGATGCAGTTATTTTTGAGGAATTAATTTTGTATTATCTTCCTTTCCTTAGGACAGCTTCAATGGTGCAGAAGTGAACAACTGTTTGCTGTGCCCTTACATGAACACACACACACATACATACACATTGTGTATTCACAGCACCAGGTCTGCTAGAAAACTTTTAAGATATGTAACCTGACAACCCTTTGAGTACTTTTTTCCCCCTCAGGGTCATCATGGTTTTCATAGGTCATTTTGAATTCCTGGTTGGAGAACAGAAGATGAACTCAGCTTGGCTCTAACACTGCTGAGACAGGGAGCATGGACAGGTTCCTGCTGTGGGTGGCATCTGAGCAGATTTTTTCCTGGCTTGGATTCTTCCATTTGTTTCTTCTTTGCTGGTAAATCTCCTGCAGAGTCTGGGGCTTCCCTGAAATCCTCTCTTTACCACTAGGTAGGTTTGGTGGCTCCAAGTTCATATTTTCCAGTCTGAGAGGAAGATCTCACCCTCCAGCCTTAGCTGATCCTGGTTTGAAGCAGCACCAGCACTAAGCCCATATATAGAGTCACAAAATTATTGGGAATGTGCTGCATTCCCAGCAGTGTGTGAGCTCTTCCCTGGTCCAGCTGCTGGCAAAGAGCTTCACAGGTATTGCAATGGGAAGCACTTGTGTGACCTACCTTCTGCCCTTGACCACCATGACTGAATGAACTGCCCAGTCTCCTCTTCCCAATGATCCATTCCTGCTGGAAAGGAGGCAAGAGCCTGCAGGAACCTCAGGCTTTACAGCACCTACATGTGGGACTGTGTTTGGCCTGAACTGTGGCCAGAAGTTTTTGAAAAACAAGCCTGGCCTAAGAAAAATTCTTCATGGAGATACTAGCCCAAGAAGAGAAGGAATGTTTTCAGCTGAGGTCGTGGCATCCAGTGCTCCTTGTTGCACAGGATCAGGGTGATACACTTGGAGCAGCTCAGTGCAGGGAATAGAGATACACTGAAGACCAGGATAACTGGGAAGCCCAACAGGCCTGCTAAGAGTCCAGAGCATCAGGAAACGTCTCCTGGGCCAAGCAGACGTGGCTGCAGATGTGGAAGCAGCAGCAAGTACAAGCAAAAATCTGTTCTGGTTTGGAGAAGTAAAACTCAGGCTGTGCAGTTTGGCAGCACAGTGGGAACAGTTCCACCACAGATTTTCACTCCTGGGACATGGAGTGCTCTCCTGCAGTCAAAGGGTGTTTGTCCTTGGTGCCCTGTCCCAGCCCTGCTCCATGGCCTGCTGGCTGTCACACAGCCACGCTGTGCAGGCAAGCCCCAGGAACCTTGTGCCAAGGGATTTGTGGTTGCCTACATTTGGGACAAGTTCTAATAGCAGTGTAGGGTCAGGTCACATCTGTGCACAGCAGCAATGTAGTAATGAGCACTGAAGGGAAAAAAACCCACCATTCTATTTATAAGCAAGGAAGACGTGTCTAAATCAAGATCATTCCAGCTGCTGTGCCATGGGAGACACAAGCTGTAGCCAGCCAGGCTCCCAGCCTGTAGTCATAATATTTCTTGCCTTCCACGTTTCCTTTACACAGATGTGGTTAGTGTAAAACTCATCTTTTCCCCTTCAAGTTAGTATCATTTTAGCTCTGTGGACAATAAAAAAACCACAACCCCCAGCTTTTTCATAGACTAGGAAGCTCATCCAAGCATATGAAACTTAGGAAAATCTTTTACAAACCCAAAGATAGAAGGGGTTGGAGCTGGATTTATGCAGATGGGGAGGTAAAAGTTTTCTGCCTGGAGGGTACCAGTCTAACCCTCTGGGACTTTTTCAAGACCCATTTCTCCAATCCCCTGAGGTAACTCATCTAATAGATTCTGTTCTGCCCTAGCTTCTGGGATAGGCTTAAACTAGGCAGTGTGAAGAAATACCACAGGAGGCAGTGCTCACAGCTCAAAAAAGCATTTTTCCAGATAAAGTGGAAAGTTCTGCTGCCTCAGGAAGCAGGAGCAGTCTCCTGGAAGGCTGGTCTGGTCCATGTTAGGTCCTGTGTTCATTGGGAACCCAGTGCAATGCCTAGTGGCATCTGCATTTTGGAAGGGCTTGTTCCCTTCTCAGTCTCACCTTTTGGGAGATTTATTTGTTTCTTAATGGTTTAAATTCTACTGAATATTTCTCTAGCTGTTTTTTTTTTTGGGGAGGGGGGAACACTAAAGTACTTGAGGCAGCAGCTTCAGTCTACATTGCTCAAGACATCAAGAGGCTGATGGAACATCTCTTTAAGGAGCAGGAGCCAGCAGCTGCCTTCTCTTCACACTCTTCCTGCATGAGAAAGGGGAAGTTGAGTGTCTTCAGACCAGAAAAGATGCTTTCTTTTCAAGCTGCCATGGGTTCTTGAGAAGGTGGGTTTTTTTCAACAGTTCCCCAAGAACATATACATCACTTTTATTGGAAAACACAACACCAGGTTCTATTGATAAAAAAAGCAGCCCCAGACAAAAGGTGGAGCTCTCCTGAGCTGATCTCACTTCTGTGTCATGCAGTGGAAAATTTGGTCATTTTTTTTGTTTGGTTGAACTTTGACAGCTGTTTCATCTTCTCTACAATGCTGTAATTGGGCAAGAGCATCATCACAGTGGATCTTCTGTAACCAGTTTGCTGTTGCCCAGGTGCTGCATTTTCAGACATAACAAGCAGAAAGTGTTATTTTAATGTAACCTTATCCCCAGAACCTAAATCAGGTTTATAAACAAATATATTCCTGCAGGAACCATCTCAGAGATCTGAGAGATTAAGTAATGTGCTCCCACGAAGCAATGCATTTATGATCTAACCATGCAGGTACAGTTTTATCAATTGTCATTTTTCTGGCTGTCTAAACTTAAAATCCAAGTGACAGTCTCTCATGGAAAACAATCCCAAAAAATTCTGGTTTCTTTGGCTTCAGTCATCTGCCATTTTTTTAACCATAATTTCTTTTAAAATTTCTGTTATCTATTATGAACACATCACTTTTTATATTCATATATCCATTCAATATTTAGAGTTTCACAACACCTCCATAGAATGCTTTCAGATATTTTGAGAATTCTAGAAACGGTGCTTTACCAGTACTCAAAGGGGTTTTTGTTTTATTTTATTACATAATGCATTTAATATCTTATTTACTCACCTACAATGCACAGTATTAGCTATGTTCATCTGAATATCTATATGCAACTTCCATTCACTTACATATGCCTTAACAGAAATTGCAATAAATAGCCATTTCTTGTATATTAAAAATGTATATACAAATTAGAATCTTTAATTTTATAATTTATTAAATTTAAATGTCTGTGTTCTTTTGCAAAAAAAAGTGTTTGGCTTTTCCCTGTGCTTTTTTCATTGAGTTGATGTTACGCAGAGATGCTAGAAGAGGAAGAGCCAGCATCTTCAGATTCAAAACCAATTCAATTTCTATGACTTAATGAAGTGGGATTGGGATACACTTGCTGCCAAAGTCCTACATCCTTCTTACAACATCCATTATCCAAGGCTAAATATCATGAAGTCACTGGACCAAAACCTCAGTTGACAACTGCACGGAAATTAATCAAACTCACTTAAACCTGCTTGAGGCCCAAATCCATCCTGGTCCCTGTATCATCTCTTTAAAAGGCTCAGTTATTTGGGCTTCTATTCAGGACTGATGAGTGAACTGTGCTTTGCATGTCCTATTGATAAAGTAATTGCTCCTTTCCATGAAATTCTTTTGCACACATTCTCCTGCCATATCCTGCACAAACATTGCTGGGTTCCCTTTAAAGCATAATTGAATCTTTCTCATCTGATTGAAGTTTGTTGCTTGAGGATTTGAAATATCCCTGCTTATTGTGATTATTCAGTGAGCACCATGCAGTGCATTCGAGTCCAGCATTCTTTAATCAGGTAATGGGCCACCTCAATACTTTCCATCTGAAAAGTAATTTACACATATAAATGCCCCGATAAAACAGTGGACAAGCCCAAACCTGGGCTTCATTTACTGTGATAATTCATGCAGCATTTACAGCTGTGACAAGGGTCATATTTAATTGCCTTTTGCTTTCATAGATTTTGAGATTTTTAGAGTGGCCATGGCAAAGGGTCTCACATCCACACCCCAGACATGAGGGACACCCAGGGTGGGCTCAGCCATGTCCAACACCTCTCCCTCCCCCTGGTCTTGCTCTCTCTCTTAAATACGAAAAGATGCCACCCACAGGAGGCCTTCTCCTCCCCTCCTTGCCTACATCAGATTTTTATCCCTTTTCACCATCATCTGGCTGTGAGGATTTTTTTTTTTTTTTAGAGCCAGCTCAAGGAACTGCAATTCCAGGCCAGGAAAGAAGTTTTCAGGTTATTCCTAATTACTCCAGGCAGAAGGCAGCTCCAGCAAAGTGCTGTGAAAATTCAACTCTCCTTTCCCACAGCGAGGGGGGCACAGGATGATTTCCAGGGTGTTCCCACAGGGTGGTCTGGCTCAACGCTTGGCTTTGCTCACAGTGGGCAAAGAAGGCTCCTGAGCCTTTCTGGGAGATAAATGCCTGGAAATTCCCCTAGGGTTGTGTGTGTGCATCTGAATGTGTGTGTGTGTGTGTGTGTGTGTGTTTGTGTGCAGTGCTCATCTTTGCTCTCCCCCTGCCCCCTTTCCCAGTCCCTCCTCCTTTCCCACCATCCTAAAACTCAGCAAGGCCCGGAGCGACAGAGCCACAGAACCACATCAAACACTTCGAAAATCTCATTACAGGAGGGAGCAGAGCAGGATGACACAGTGGGAGAAGGGTTATCCTGGTTAACCTGCTGGGTGCAATGCTCCATCAGCAGAGCGCTGCCAGCAGCATCCCGGGATGCAGCTGGACCGCGCAGCCCCGGGGCTCCCGGCAGGCCGGGTCGCTTCCCCTCGGCCCAGCCGCCACTAGATGGTGGCACGGCACAAGGAGTGGGACTGAAACAGCCGCTGGACTGTGACCCCAGCCGGAAAAATCCCTTGGTCTGGGGAGAGGCGCTCAGGAAGGGCCGGATGGAATCAAACCCCCTCGGCTCGGTCCCCATCGCGGTGTGGATGGAGCCGAAGATGCTGCTGTGCTCTGTGCTGCTGCTCTGCTGTGCTGCTGCTCTGCTGTGCTGCTGCTCTGCTGTCTGTGCCTGGGGGCTGGAGGAGGGATCCTGCAGGAGAGAAACACAGACAGCACCTGCAGTGGAGAATTAGAGCCATGATCAATCCCACCACGCAAAACACCGAAAATAACTCAAGAATAAGTTGTTTTCTGGGGTTGTTTCTGGGTTTACTTCTTAGGGAGTCTAAACACTTGCCAGCTCCTCCAGAAGGAAGTTTAGAGCCAGTAACATAGCAAGAGGTTTCAGTGATGATTGCAATTTAATTTTTAAAAATCTTTTTTTAAAGAAACACAACAGCTATGGAAAGACAAATCTGTTTTTGGTGACCTGGGCTGCTGGCAGAACAGGGGGTTTCATGTGACCCCAGGCAGGAGAAGGTTTTCAAGTGATGGCAGTGCTGCCCTCACTGAGGCCTGCAGCAATTCACAGTGCTCAGCTCTCCAGCCTCTTTGTGTGGTGCATCCAAGAGAACAAATCCACACCAGTGTTCAGGCACTTTGGGACATGTATAATCTAAAATGATGATGAAAAATGCATCCAGGCAAAGATATAGTTTAATTATAGGCAGATCAGTAATAACAGAAAAAAAAAAATATTATTTTAAATAAATAATCTGGGATGGATTCCCAGGGGAGGTTGCCAGCGAGTTGTCACCATGCTTTGGACTTCTGAAACTTTGAAGCATATTAAGAGAAGCCTGCACAGGCACAGAACTCTCTGCTGGCCATGAGCAACCACTGCCAATGAAGTCATGACCATGTTGTGGCCTGGAAACGCCCAGCAAAGGCTCCCAGGAGTCATTTTCCAGCTTAATTAAACTTCTAATGAAACAAAGTACCTAAATCCCCCTGAGCAAAGGCCCCTCACAGGACTCCACCCCTGTTCCCAGCTGGATGGAGAGCTCAGGTGCTGCAAACAAGCCTTGTTCCCTCTGGTGATGTGCTGCAGCCACCCAGCCCTCACACAGCAGCTGGTTCCTCGCCTGCAAAAGGCAAAACTTAGCCAGGACCTCCCAGAAAATCCGTGTGCATCAGTGACAGCTTTGGCACACGTAGCCACCACCAGTTGCTGTGTGAGCTGCAGTCACGGCAACAGCTGTGGGTGCAACAATTCCAACCAACTCTGTGTAGTTAATACAAAACCAGCTCGTTCATATTTGATGGCAATGTCTTTACTGGTACCATAGTGACTGCTTGATGTGATGCATAGGAGGTTAATGGGCTGGGGGATGTAATCAGAGATCACAAATCATCTGGAATCTGGCACAAATCAGGTAAAAACATTTTCCTTTCCTAAACTTTTTATGACAAACATGGAAACACAGAATCACAGAATGGTTTGGAATGGAAGGGACCTTAGAGATCATCTGGTTCCATCCCCCTGCCCTGGCCAGGGACACCTTCCACTAAACCAGGCTGCTCCAAGCCCCATCCAACCTGGCCTTGAACATTTCCAGGAACCCACAACCTTCTTAAAGGTATTTATCCCTCTCATCTGGCATGTTCTATTCACTCCATCATACCTTTAAGAAGGAGGCAACTCCAGCAGGGAGGAGAGGCTTATCAGAGCAGAGGAACCATCTTGATGACTGTTTTTAAAGAGAATGTATCCATGCACATCTGCACATGTGGAGTTTGTTTCCAGCACAGTGATGTTCCTCACAAAATGTTTTTCCCAAGCTCCATACTGCAGCTGCTTAGCATAGCTGGTGTCTGAGGGTTTTTCCATTTTGATGGTAATCACGTTTCCTACAAGCAAGAAGGAAAAATTGAAGCTCTGAGTTACTAAAACATGATCCCTGGTGATCATTGCTGTAAGTGAATTTAATGCATGAAAGCTTTGTGGGTCATTTCAGCTAAATTCAGCTGTTTGGCACCAAAAGTCCAGACAAACAGCTTAAGCTTACATACCTGTTATATTGAAATAATAAGCAATGGCTATTTCCAGAAAAAAAAAATCTGCTTGGAACCATATCCCAAAGGGATGCACAAATCTGTTGAGCTGCTTATTTCTTTTTAATGGAGACAAAGAAAAAACCTAAATGATGAGTGTGGGCTTGGGTGACTGAATCAGCTGCTACAGCCAATTCCAGCCTGAATGCTGGTAACCCAGAATATTTGCATTAAAACTAAAGCAGTGATTTTTAATCTAGGATTTCTGCTTTTCTCTTCATCCCTCCAGCAGGTCAGGACAGGCACTGTGGGGAGCAGCAAGGCTCAGAAATGCTGTCACACTGCCTGGCCTGGGCACACAGGGATGTTGTGTGGGATGGCTATCCCCCAGGAAAGAGCAGCAGCTGTTGGGGCTGCCTCTGAGGACGGTGTTGGGAAATAAATACAGAAGGAAGAATCAGCTGCAACATAACAATTCATCTCCCCACGCAATGTGATGCTGCAAGAGAGGCTATGAGAGGGACACCGGGGTTACTCCAGAATTGCAACCAGTTTGCAGCATGTTAATAAGCCTGGAAACAAAGGCAAATGTTGGATGCTGCCAGTCCTCCTGGCAAAGCAATTTGCTGTAATGCACTTGTGTGGTCTCAGAGAAACACAAATGGGGATGATCCTGGGAGCAGGGGGAGAGAGGGGCTGGTGGAGCACAGCCCTGGGAGGTGCCGTGGCAGGGCTGGCTGCTGCTGTGCCTCCACAGCAACACGGATATGCAGCTCAATCCAGAGATGTAGAGCTCAGCCCAGGGATGCACAGCTCAGACCAGGGATGTACAGCTTGGCCCAGGATGTAGGGCTTTAATCTAATCCAGGGCTGTAGAGATCAGACCAGGGATGTGTGGGTCAGCCCAGGGATGTACAGCTTGGCCTAGGGCTGTAGAGCCCAGCCCAGGGATGTACAGCTTGGTCCAGGATGTAAGGCCTAATCCAGAGATATAGAGCTCAGCCCAGGGATGCACAGCTCAGCCCAGGCATGTGTGGCTCAGCCCAGGGCTATACATCTTGGCCTAGGGATGCTCGGCTCAGAGCAGAATGGGAGCAGGGACAGAAGAGAGCAGAGAGCAGCACTAGAGAAGCTGCAAACACCCCACTGCCTCTTGGGAAAACCGGCACAAATATGATCACAAAATAAGGCAGAGAAGGAAGAAAAACAGCCCCAAACCCCAAGGATTCCCCTTCCAGCAATAAAACATGAAGGAGCTATGGCTCCTGTTTTCCCAGCCCAGCTCGGAGCACAGGCAGCCCTTCCCCTCCCGCATCACGGCCCCGCGGTCCCTTCCACACGGGAAGCGTGGCCAGACAGGGAGCCGCAGGGATGAGGGATGGCGGTCCCTTCCACACGGAGCAGCAGGGATGAGGGATGGGGATCCATTCCACACGGAGCAGCAGGGATGAGGGATGGCAGTCCCTTCCACACGGAGCAGCAGGGATGAGGGATGGGGATCCATTCCACACGGAGCAGCAGGGATGAGGGATGGCAGTCCCTTCCACACGGAGCAGCAGGGATGAGGGATGGGGATCCATTCCACACGGAGCAGCAGGGATGAGGGATGGCGGTCCCCCCACACGGAGCAGTAGGGATGAGGGATGGGGATCCATTCCACACGGAGCAGCAGGGATGAGGGATGCCCGGTCCCGGCCGGTGCCCGCGGCTGCCCCGGTGCCTCGGCGCCCGCCGGCTGCGGCTCGGGCAGGGCAGGCAGCCAGCGGGATATATTTAGCAACAGCAACAAAACAGGCAGCGGGATCAGCTGACTGAGGCAGGGAGCTGGCGCACGGGCTGGTGTCAGACAGCATCTCCCGTGCTGGAAGCAGGGAGCGGGGCAGAGCCGTGCAGCCGCGGCAGACGACAGCGCCCGAGCCCGCAGGTAAGGGGAGGGGGTCTGGCCGTGTGCCGGGGGTCGCTAGGAGCATCCGGGGTGCTGGTAGCCAGGGATGCTCACGGCGTGGTGGAAGGGAAGCTGCAGGCAGCGGGGAGGTGACCTCGGCCATGCCAGCGCGGTGCCCAGGGCGAAGGGGATGGCACCCGGGCGGGACCTGATCCATGCCATCATCGGGAGAGTGCTTTACCTGCAAACAGGTAATTTAAATTTCCTTCCGGAGGAAGGGCGTGTTGGCAGGGCTCAGTTGCTGGTTAGCGCTGTCGGGATTTAACGCGACATGCCCGCGCCCCTCGCCAGGAGCATCCTCCGCTCCCGCTGCGGGCCCGGGCTCCGACCCTGCCCAGCTCAGGCAAGGCTGGGAGGGATGGGAGGAAGAAGCCTTTTCTTCAAGGCTTGAAGACATGAGAGAAACGGAGCAGGCAGGAAAAAGGATAATAAAAGGGCCCTAAGATTTTAAACAAGCATCTCCTGCTCTCAGGTCAGCAAATCCCAGCTTGGCTGGCTTTACCGGCAGCACATGAGGAAAACCAGGGATGGGCAGGGAGGGATGGGCACCCGGCGAGCCCTACCCTGGCTCGGCACGAGCTGCTCGTCTGTGCTCCGTGTGTGATCTGCAGCTTTGCAGGGAGGTTCAACAAAGCCAGATTTATTTCCAGCAATGACAAGCAAGGCATTAAAATAGCCAGCAAAGCACTTTTGGGTTTAATCACACAACAAAGCTATATTGTGTCTGCAGATTAGTCACATACAAATTTCATTGGGGGAAACAGTAAAAAAAAAAAAAAAAAAAATCCAGGCTATATGGTCATTTCTGCCAGAAGGGGAGATAAGCAAAGCACAGGGGGAGTGTTTGGAGGAAAAAAAAAATCAGTAAGTTAGAAAACACTGCAGCACAAAATCTACTGAAAATTTTGTAATTCAATATATTTAACTGAGTAGCAGGAGCATTTTTAGGAAATCCATCCTAAAATGAGTTGAGGATGACTATTTGATTATAAAGGACATGAATTAAATCCCTTTGACTATGCAAGCACTCAGTGGAGGACCTACCTCTCCATAACTACATTTATAAACTGTGGATAAAAGTGACCCTGTAGATTCTCACCTTCAGCTTCTAGAAGCAACTGTAATGTTGCTTTATGTAGGTGGTGCAGGAGCAGGGCAGATCCTTTCCTGCTGGGTTCAGCTCCTGCTGGGACTAAGGGTGAGGTCAGAGACCTGTCACAGTGACCAGACCTGGAGCATTAAATAAGGACAATAGTTTGTGCCCTGCTGCTCCGCCAAAGGCAGTGAGACAAGCTCATGTCCCTGTCCCACACCTCTCCAGCTGTGCTCCCTTGCATTGCTTAAGGAGGGAGGGAGCACCATTGCTGATCTCCTTAATGAAATTTCTATTTACTGCCACATTTAATGATTTGGCTTCTTTGGCACATTTATGAAGCTGTTTATGAAGCCAAGGGTATAAAAGTACTGCCAGCAAACTTTTCAAATGTGGTTTTTGTTAACAGCCATGTTTACCTCAAGAAGACATCAGGTGGCTCAGGTAGAAACAAGCCCAGGATTTCTTTACCAGGGCAGGTTCTCACATGCTGATCAGGTCTGCTCTGCTCTTTGCAGCCATGGCACCCCGGATCAGACTGAGCCTTTCAAAGCCTCTCCCAACCATACGGGAAACCCACGAGGAAGCGATGGAGGATCCCAGCAGCAACCCCAAGTGTGCTGGAAGTGCTGCAGCCAGCCCAGACTCGTACTCCAGTGATGACTACATCCAATCCATTTGCCACCTCGCCAGACCCACCTTCCCAGCCCTTCTGGAAAGCAGACGTAAGGGTAAGGACAGAAAGACCCTGAAGACCCTTGAGGATGTGTCAGGCTCTCCACCACCTGTGGGGACACAGCAGGAAAGGTCAAAATGTAAATTGACCAATTTCATCTCCAGTGTGGTGCCACTGGGAAAAGTCCCACCTGCAGAAACCGACTTTTGGTCCAGAGAGGACCCCCTGGAACAAATTTACACCAATACAGGAAATCTTTGCTCCTCCAAGGCTTCTTCCTCTGGTGAAAGTGCCAGCACTGGTTACTCACAATGCAACTCTTTTGTCCCAAATGGTGACCTTCATCCCACAAACCTGGAAGAAAAAAACACAGGGAAAACCAGTTTTCCACGAGTGTTCAGTTTTCCAAGGCTTCCCTCCCCAAGACCAGTTCAGAAAGAAGCAGTATGCTCAGAGATGAGGTATCTCAGAAGGGATGAGGGAACAGTTTTAGGGAATAACCACAGTCAGAAAGAAAATGGCCCCATGTTCATTAACACTGAAGAGCAATTGGCACCCTCAGCCAGAGGGAAGGTGGCAGGAAACCCAGCCCTGCCCTGCTCTGTAGGAAGGCAGAATTTGTTCAATACTGCAGGCATAGATGAAAAAGAAGGAAGAAAAACTTCTCACTGTGACAAAAATGTCATGGGTGATGTTCCCACTAAGCAGAGATACTTCGAGTCTTTCCAGGTACCTAAAAAAGCCACCATCCATAACTGGATTTCAGAGCACAGATGCATCTGGAAAGAAGCAAAGATAAAAGCTTGTTTGCTCCCAGCCATTGCTGAAGTGTGAAGAAGTAGCTGCTTAGAATAATTTTATTCACAAGATATAACCACCCTGTGCTCTAGCAGCTCTCCTGGAGTCCTCACACAGAAAACATGGCTTGAACATGCATGCGAGTCAGGCAGACTCTTGTGATCCATCATATCCCTCATCCGTGGGCAAAGGGACAATTCAGAGTCTCATCTGCTAAGGAAACAGCAATCAGTTTTCATTTTGGAAAGGCAACAGTTCATAAAGCATCTCCTCCCACCTACTGCCTAGAACTGCCCTGAGCATGAAGAAAAGCTGGAGAGAGCTGGAGAGAACACAAATCCCATCTGTGCTGGAGAAGAAGTGGGAACATTGAAATACCAGTGCTTCCCAGCCAGTGCCAAGCAGGCAGATGTTGCTGACAAGTACTTGAGTTCAGATATTCACAAAGGAACCCTTTGCCCAAGGCTCGGACAGTAGGAAATGCACTCTCTCTGACACACACACACACATTTACTGGGAGACCATCACAGAGCCCTGCCTCAGCACCAGGATCCCACTGGAGAGGTCACCCTTAGAGCAGTAGCATAAAGAATTACTTCTTAAAAATCATAACAAGTCTTTTATGAGGATTTGCTGGAGGGCAAGGTGGAGAATATTACAGCTCCTTGGGTGGGGATTTTCCTGGTGCTTACCCTGTCACAACTCTGTTCCCTTTTCTCCTGGACTTAGCCCTGACAGGAGGAGAGCTGGGAGCCCTGGTGGGCATTGCTGTGCTGGGGCTGTGGCTGTTGTGGAGCCAGCTGAAAACAGGCATCGTGTTGGACTCTGCACTGGCACAGCCAGGCTGCACACCACGGGATTTGCTGCTCAGGTGTGGGGGCCCTGAGCCCACACAGAGCTCTGCAGGCTCAGAAGAGCAGCCTTGGCTGAGGGGCAGCCTAGGGATGCTGGGCTGGTGCTGATAGAACCTGAATGTAAAATAGTAACCTGTGTTTCCCTTCGTACCTGTGCTTCTGTGTTCTCGCCTAGCTGACTGTGCTGATGACGTTGACTGAGCTTTGCTTCGTGCTGCGAGACTGAAACATGGAAAAAACAAATGTGCATGTCCCAAGCACCCAGCACACACAAACAATTCATGCTGTTGGTATTGCTACATGGGATGTCTGTAGGACAAGAAGCATTCCCACAAGGATGGGGAGTCCTGGCATGGGGTAGTGGGCACATGCCCAGGCCATCCCTCACTGCCACACAGGGACTTCTCCATCAGAGGAGCTGCCATTGGCACTTTGTCCTGCAGTCAGAGCAACCTCACCCACCTGTGTCTGGTGCCACACTCTCCACAGCCAGTCAGGAGATGTAGCTGAGAAAACTGCAAAGCAATACCAGTCTAATTATTGCTACTACTAGGAATAAATGTTTTGGCACAGCAGAGAGCAGAGGGACCAGGCTGTTTGCTCAACAGCAGCTAAGACGAAAAACAGCATTGGAAAGCTGCAATTATAAAAATGCTCACAAGTGATTTCCAAACCACCCTCAAGCAGATTAAATGAAAAAGCAATTTCTACTCAGCACCAACATGAGTGTAAATATGCTCAAGGATCAAAAGGTGAGAGTGTTTGAGCTTCTCAGCCTTACATCTCTTACCTCAAATATTTTTTTCTCCTGTTGAAACTCATTAGTGCTATGGAGCTGAGCTGCTTCTCAGCTCTGTTTTTGAACTAACCACACAGCAAGAACGGAAGTGAAGGTGGTTCCAGGATTCATTAAAGCTGATGGAGAAAGTTGAACCCAGGAGGTCCCAGCCTGCTCTGCCTCCTCCACACCTGCCCCTCCCTTCTCAGGTAAATGCTGGGGTTTAAGCAATGCTTGTCCTCACTGCTCTGCTGTCATTTAAATTTCTCTCCATGTGAATATTTATGATGACTCTAATGCCTAACAAGTCTTGTGCCAACTGCATGTGTCACTGCTTTTGACAGAGGAAACAAATAAAATCCTTCCATCCAGTTGTTGTTTCCATTCTGCATTCCACAGGGCATTATTTTTAGTGCTGGGCTGATCCACAGCACATGGGCTGTGACTTGCCATGCAAGCACCTTCTCACTCCACCAGGCCACCAAAGGCCTTCACAGCTCACCCCTGCAGCAGCTGCTGCCCAGGGCTGGGACTCCTTCTCAGCTGCCACAATCCTGCAAGTCTCTACACCCTGAAACCCATCACTTTTTCTCTCCAGAGCAAAAAGGCACAGCAGCAGATGAGAGCTGCAGCCCAGGAGGCTGGGAAAAGCCTCCAGTTCTCTGATGTAGGACTGGGAGCAGGGGTGGGGTGATGGCAGGGTTGGGCTCAGAGCTGGGGCCATTTAAAAACACGGTGTTAGTTCCAGGTGCAGGCAGGTTTGGAGCAGTGAAGCTTTGCAGTGAACTGGCTCTTTCTGGAGAATACTTTTTCTTGAGTGAAAACTGAGATTCTACTCAAGCAACTGGGTTTCTCAAGAGGAGCCAAAGGTGCTAAGATGCAGCAAAGAGACAGGGGCAAATTAGTGTCATAGAAGTGGCAAGGCAGGGAAGGGAGGAGAGAAATGTGGGGCTGGTGGTGCCAGTGAGGGAGCAGGGCAGCTCCCAGCAGGAGTGGCAGGGCCAGGAGCCCCAGGCTGAGGAATTCCAGCTGTGCAGTAGAAGCTGTGGCAGGTAAGAGAAGAAAAGCTGGTTTAACACAGGACAGAGGCAGCAGATAGGGAGGGCTGTCTCTATTCAGGTTCACTTAAATCCTGCTTTGAAAAGCACAGTCCTCACCTTCTTCACCATCAGCTGTGCTGGAAATGACCATGTTGGTCCTTGTGAAATCACTGCACACTTAAATATGCAGCAGTTCCCTGGATAAGGCAGTTCTGCAGCTATACATCACCCACCTGCTGCAAATGTACTTTGGGCTGGTTCAGGGAGGGGATGGGGATTGGGGCAGCCTTGTCCCTCCCTTGTCACAGCCTCTCTGCCCCCAGCTGCTGAGGGAGACTGCAGTCCTACCAAAGGAAAAAAACTGGATGTTGTTGGGTGGGATAACGTGGCCTGTAGTTACACAGCACTTTTCTCCCTGTTCACCCCATGGATGCACCCCTGGGCCATCAGAAAATGCTCCCCCTCTCTCCCTCTCTGCAGAACAGCCCCTGAGGAATCGCTGGTCAGGATAAGCCTGCTGAAGTTGCTGCCTGTTCAGAAGTGCTTCCAGACAAGAAAGAAAACCTTATCTAGGAATTTAGGTCACAGAGAGAGATAAAAGCCATGCTGCTTCCATGGCCAATCTCACGGCAGGCTCTGCATTTGAAGGCACTGGCAGAAAAATCTCTTTTATTGAGATCATTAGAACTGCCAAGGGGATTTGGATTAATTTGAATGGGGAATTGGTATCCAAATCCCACCAGCAGCTTTCAGTCTCAGACTTCACATCCAGTTCACAAGCAAACTGTGAGCATTCATGGCAATTTTGCTTGCATGATCATGCAGCCTCCTCCTGCTGCAAACCGTAAATGCATTTGGACACAGAAAATCATGACCAGAATTTACAAACCAGAGCTGGCGAGGCAGAAAGAAAACTGTCCCACTCTTTCCTTTCTTGTCTTTAAATGACAAAGGTACCCATCAGCTGAAAGCAAAGGCCAGGAAGGAACAGCTCCGTGGTCAGAGCTGTGCAGTGCAGGAGCTGCTCAGAAGCTCCTGCAGCACAGAGAGCCTCTCCCACCCAGCAGGGGCCTTTCTGTGCCCACACAGCCAGCAAGAGAGATGCGATAAACAAAGGAAAATATGAGCGTGATTACAGCAGGGAGAGACCATGGATGGGGCTCTCTCAGCCAGGGGCTGTAATGAGAGAGACAAGAGATTGAAGAGCTGCACACAAACAGGGAGATGCTGCAGGGCTATGAGCAAGGTTAGCAAAATCAGTTTCTAAAAAGGTCTTTAACTCTGAAGCTAGGATTAAAGCTGCTATTTTTGATTTCAGAAAAAAAAATCCAGCTCTTAAAGCTCCAAGGAAAACTTAAAGCTCCCACCTTTAAAGGAGATCAGACCTGAGCCCGAGGCAAAACCCAAGGATGCCTCAGCTGAAAGCAGGCGCTTTGTGGGTGGTGCTTCAGGCATTCCCCCTGCCCTGAAGTGCCTGCATTTGGGCCTAATTGCTCATTAAGGGCATATTTTAATTAACTTTGAGCTTTCCTAAGTGGAGACTACTTCATTTATCATGGTGCAGAATGAAGTTAAACTGCATTTAGTGACTAAGCAGGAATCCCTTAGCTTTGAATGAAACCTTGCCTGAACCATCAGCACTGTGATTAATGGCAAAGTAGTTTGTATTTTCCATTTGTAACTGTAAATGTGGGCAGAAGAGAGCTCGGAAGTGATGGCTGAAAGCTTTACTGCTTGTGTTTGAGGAGCCAGAACGTTCAGGCACAGCTCTGCCTTGCTCACCAGGGCCCACATGTGTTTTTGTGGCTGGCATCACTTATATGGGCCACAGTTGACAGCAGGGATGACCCCTGAAGTGCCACATCATGGGCTTGTGGCCTTTCCCCATGCTCTGGGATTCTCAAGCACAATCTAATTTGCTTGACACGAGCTAGAGCTGATGCAAAATACATGTTGTGTAAATAGAGAGATATTGTTCCTGGTAATTGCAGCCTTCCTGGAATTATTGGTCCTGGAGGCAATGCTTCCTAGGGCTGTTGCAAAGAGCTGTAGAAAGACTGAGCATTTTTAGAATACCAGCTTGTTGCTACATAAAGTTTGACCAAATGCCATTTAAATCAAAGGGAGCCTTTAAGTGCTTGTAATGGGGATAATGGGGTGCTGCATTCAAAGCACAGATTTCTAATAGCAGCTGATGAGGAAAATCAAATTATTACTTTATTTATTTGCGTGTATTAGCATTGTATCAACTGTCGTCTTTGCTTTTAAATTAGCCTAGCTGAAAGCCCATCAGCCTGCTGTGAGCTTAGCAAAAACTGTGTGTAAAGCACAAGGCTTTATCTGCCTGTGCCTCACACACCTGCAGGGGTTTTGTCCCTCAGGATCAGCAGATCCCTGCTCTGGTGGTCAGGCACGGTGAGAGCAGGAGGAGCCTGCAGGGACACTGCCACATCTCATCTGGCAGCACAATGTGACATTTGCAAGTCAGCTCTGCTTAGCTGAATGCTTTGTTATTTTTTCCTGGTTGGTGAGTGTGTGGTTTATACATGGTTTATACCAGAGGTGCTGGGCTGCTCTCCAAAACTCTGAGAGGAGGCTGTAGCCAGGTGGGTGTTGGTCTCTCCCCCTAGGTAACAAGTGGCAGGACCAGAGGAAATGGCCTCAAGCTGGGCCAGGAGAGATTTAGATTAGGTATTGGGAAAATTTCTGGATGGGTTGTCAAGCCCTGGAACAGGCTGCCAAGGGAAATGGTGGAATCACTGTCCCTGGAAGTGTTAAAAACATGTAGGTGTGGCACTCAGGAACATAGCTTAGCAGCGCTGTGCTGAAGTCAGTGATCTTAGAGAGCTTTTCCAACCTTAATTATTTTATGGTTTTATATTGTTCCAACTCACTCAATGAGCACTGGCTGAGCTCCACTAGCTCAGCTTCAGAACAGGGAGATGCCACATCTCAAGTGTCCGGGCTCCAAAGCAATTACACAAGAAATACCAAATTTGCTCCAGATGTTCTTCGCATTCCCCCTCAGGTCATGCTAGAGAAGCATCAAAAACTGCACAGAATAAATTGTGATGTTGGCTCACAAATGCCCTTCATGGCTGCTCAGCAGTGCCAGCCTCCCACCAGGCCCTGCTGAGCTGGGGCTGTGTAAGTGCAGAGGGGCCACCCCTGACTCCTGAGCCTACAGGGCATCCCAGCCTCCTTACTGGGATGAGCTGGGAGGTTCAGATTGAGCTTGATTTGCACAAAGAGCAAAGGAACCTGCACATGGTCCTTGCTCACAGAGCCACAGACAAGAAAACAGTACAAAATAAAACTATTTTTTAGGGGAAGCAAATACAAGCACAAGCCTGATCATGCCTGGTTTTGAATCCAGAAACATCCAGGTCCTACTCCAGACCCCAGTTTAGGACAGATGGGTGTCTAACAACTGACACTGTCTGCAGGTGAGAAGGGTTTGGTGGTACAAATATTGCAGGTGAGCTCCTGCTCGTGCTCAGAAGAGCTGATGGGGATGTGCCAGAGCAGCTGCAGCTGGGACTCTGCTGCTGCTCCCAGCCTGGCTCAGCCCCAGCTCTCTCCAAAATGTCACTGCACCTGTTCCTTCAGGCACTACAAGGTGACATAAAGCACAGCCAGGCTGTCATGACATTTGAGCTGCTCAGTGTTCAGCTTTCCTTCAGGTGTGCTGGGGTGTGAGGCATCCCCAGCCCTCGAGGGATGGTGACATCCCTGCCTCAGGTGCCAGATTCTGTGCTGACCCCCCATGCTGCCTCTGCTCAAACCTGGTTTGCTGGAACGAGGGCACACAGACAGAAAAAACCACCCTCCTTGCTGTGCAGGGTCAGCTCCTGGAATTAATTGTCAACAAGATAAAATTCAGCAGGATTCAAGAGAGGATTAGACAGTCCTGTGATCAGGAACATTTGTGCAATGCTAACTGGGTCAAAGAAATAGAAGAGAAATTAAGTGTTGTGCTTCCCTGAAGAGCTGAGCTGGTACCAGCTGGGTTTAGAACAGATTCCTCCCCACCTCCCTTTCCCAGTCTTTTTATAGCAACAAGCAAATAGCAAGATCTATTGCAAAGTGTCTTCTCTTCCCTGGAATAATAAAGCACTGCCTGCTCTAGGAAGTTCTCGAGACCAAAGTGACAACTGATCCTTGCAACAGCACTCAGCAAAACCCTCCCCTTGTCATTTTAGAGGCAGAAAATGAAAGTTTCCTTTCTCTGCTGCCTCTGAGATTCAGATCAACAATTTCTCAAAAAGGGAATGAACCACACAATAAACTGCCTGCAGATGAGCTGCTTGTGTCTCCACCCTGAAACTCTTTTCTAAGCGTAATTAACCAAATTAATTATGTAACTGTACAATAGTGTTAACCAGGAAAACATGTGGGGTAAAGAGCTGGATCCAGAAGCCAACAGTGGTATTATAGGGAAGTGTCATGGGGATAATGGGAGTGATAGTTTCCACCACCAAAGAGAGCCAAACAGATTAGGTTTTGTAACAAGGAAAAGAGGAGCAAAATCCTCAGGATTTTGGAATGGAGTTCACTCTCCAGGTCGGCAGATGCTGCACCAGGTGCTCCAAGGTGGGATTTTCCATGGAGGTAGAAGGTGGAGGCTGGGGTGCCCAGTATAACCTTTTCTTAGGCTCTGTTTTTTCAGTAGAAAGATGCTGACAAACATCCATAATCCCTGCACATTTTTCTGACACATAGAAGTGCTCCTGGCACAACTGGCCAGCAGGCACAAGGCACTGCATGTGACAGCAAGGGCAGTGCAGCTGCTCTGAGCACATCAGTGCACTTCATTAAACTGCACTGTCTTCAACAACAGGATTCTGAGAGAAAAGTCTCTCTGAGGCTAATGCTGGCAACAGAAAACTTTACCTGGTGATCTCAGACAGGCAGCAGGAAATCTTTGGATTCTGTGCCCAAAGATGAAGCTTCCTTCCTGCAGTCCATTGCAAGGGATACAAGCTAGAAAGAAAAAAACATTTAAACATCACCCCCTTAGGCTTGGCAAAATTTGTAATGCCCATTGTATTCAAAATTTTCATAGTATCATAGAATGGTTTGGACCCTAAAGATCATCTTGTTCCAGCCCCCTGCCATGGGCAGGGACATCTTCCACTAGAGAAGGTTTCTCCAAGCCCCATCCAGCCTGACCTTGAATATTTCCAGAGATGGAGCAGCCACAGCTTCTCTGGGAATCTTTGCCAGGGCCTCACAGGGAAGAACTTCCTAATACCCAATATAACCCTGCCCTCTGTCACTTTGAAGCCACTCATTTTTGTATTTGCTGCCCAAAATTGACTAAAAAACAAACCCCTCCCCACAAACAAAGAAACCACCTCACCACCACATTTTGTTGTATCTAATTCTAATTCTAGCAATTTAATTTCAAAAGGAAATTCAAGATGTTTTTATTATATTTCCCTTTTCCCTGTTCTTCCAGAAATAGCAAAGGCTAATATGGCCAGTCTCACTTTGTCAGGCTCTCAGACTGTGGGGGCTGTGAGGCCCCAGCTATCAAACCAAACATTGTAATTAGCCTTTACTAGAATTCTTTCCTTTCTCATCAACAGTATCAAGAACCACATTTATACAGTAGTTTGTCACACATAATTGTTTTTGGGTTTTTTTAAGAGAAGTGTTTTTGCACATCCCGACCCACACGAGCTCCCAAGGTCTCTCAGCTCCATTGTTCTTCAACAGACAGGACAGACTTACATATCTTTATGGGTCAGAACCTTTGCAGATGTATTTAAGAAGTCCTTGCTCTCAGAACCTCGTACAGAGTGTTCCAGGCCAGCAGTACTTTTAAAATCACTGTGAAAACAAAGCACTGCACTGCATGCATTCCTTGTCCTGGGGACAGGAGGGAACCAACCCACCTGACAGGCTGAAGGCACACTGCTCATCCTGCTGTGGAGAGGAGCTCCAGCAGGACAAGGCCATGGCTCTGTGCCCTCCTCAGACCCTCTGATCTGCCTCAGTGCAGGGCAGTTTCACCCTTGCTGGAGTCCCTCAGCTCATGGGATGAGATTCTCACCTGCAGGACAAGAGGCAGCAGGACCAACCCCAGAGTCCAAGCTGGGGACTGCAGGTGTGACCTTCACCACCCAGACACCCAGGAGCTTCAGTTAGTTGCTGGCTTTTGGAATTATTGCTGCTTTTTGTAGAATGGGAATCATTCCTACTTAGGGGAAGAAGATTCATGGGATTGCCCAAACATATAAGAAAAAATAATTATATAGAAATAGATTTTTCAGAGCAAGCCACAGAAATAAAAGAGGAACATGTGTTGCAGTGCCAGGTGGTTCTTTCTCCTTATTCATTCCACCAGTTCCTACAGGACATGAGTAATACATGGACAAATGTAAAGGAGAGGCTGGCTGACTCCTGAGTCTGATGTAACAAGGTGAAACTGCAGTTTTCACACTATCAAATTGAAAGCCTAATTAAATTGTACAGCCATGCTAGAGACTTGGCACTAGACCCAGTAAAAATGCAAACTCAGTTCAGTGGGATGTGAATCCTGTGTTGGGTGCCACAGGCCAGACACTGCCCTGGTGCCTGCAGGGCTCTGGGGAGTCAGGACAGGTCTCAGGGAAGACAGGCTGTTCCACATGCACACGTGGGAATTTCATTTTTCTGTGCTCCTGATTGTGTTTTCCCAGTGAATGGGTCAATGGAAAATTTCCTGTTGGCTGTTTGGGCCAAGACCCACATTTCTACCTTATGTTCATCTCCCTCCTCCCTCACTGGTCTGTGGATAAATGATTCCACTAGAGGGAGAAAATATTACACAGGGTAATCCCAATCCTTCCTGTGGTCTATCACCTCAATTTACACCAGAAATACTCCTAGTTTACTACCTACAAGCATCAGCAAGCATAGCTCCCACTTACACAGGGGTACAGCCTCTCAGAGAACAGCTAAGGCACTAAAAACCTTCAGCTGCCTCACACACCAACTAAAAACACTGCAAAGGACATGAAAATACATAAATTCGTGGAGTCAGAAACTGAGAATCAAAGAGCAGCTGAAAGAAAAGCCTGTTTGATTTGATCTTGTCTCCCTGGGCAGTGCATGTAGAGTTTCACTGTTATTATTCACTGGAAAACTGGCCAGCCATTACCCAGCCCTGCCAAGCCCACCTTGTCCCCAGGTGCCACAGTTAAACATCTTTTAAATCCCTCCAGGCATGGCCACTCCATCACTTCTCTGGGAAGCCTGTTCCAATACTTAACAGCCCTTTCCATGAAGAGATTTTCTAGGGAAATCTAACATCCAATCTCAACTTTTGCTGACAGACCATTCCCCTTGTCCTGCTGCTGGTTGCCTGGGAGAAGAGACCAACCCCACGGGGCTACAGAGTGGGATGAGGTTCCCCCTGAAGCTCAGTTTTCAGGCAAATATTCCCTATCTCCACCGGTTTCCTTTGCACAGTAACCTGTAATTAATTTTTCTGAGCCTGCAGCAGCTGTTCCATGGCTGGCAGCACGTGCACCCCAGGACACAGGAGAGTGCACAAGCGTGGCAAGGACTTGGTCCCCAGCATCCCCCACCACGCTGGCCATGAAACACTCTCACAAACCACTGGAGCCTGGCACGTTCCCAGAGACAGGAAAAATGCAGAGAAAACTTAAACTATACTAAAAAAAAAAAAAAAAGGCGTAGCCTCATCAAGTGACCTGTGTGTTGCTTAAATCTGTGGTTACTAAAACCCAGAAGGATGGTATATATATTTTTATTTTCTGTAGTGTGTGCTTTTTTTACAGTAAATATCTAGCATTTTAAAATATTTTCTGTAGTGTCTGCTTTTTTACAATAAATATCTAGCATTTTTAAATAAATCAGTGCTGTCCACTGATACACTAGGAAGATTTAACCAAGATGTACCCTCTTATATTTTGAAAACGCATAAACTGTGAGAACAGTAGGCTTATTTTGGAATTAAAAAATATCCAAGTGTACCAAAGATTTCTATAAATAGCTTAATTAGATTTACTGCTTTCCATACAGAGTAAGGGAACATTTAGAGACTAAACCATTACTGCCTTTGGGTTAGGAAAGGAGGATGAAAAGCAAGAAAAGAACCAGAACACTCACCTTTAGGGAAGTATGGCTTCTCCCAAGAGGTCACTTATGTACCTGGCTGAGTCTTGTCCTTTCCACTTACCTTTTTCTCTTTGGGCTTAGCTCCACAGGTTTTAAGGTTCCTCTGCTTCGCCAGTGCCAATAGAAAAGACAAGCCATACTGTCAACTGCTTTGATATGGGAGAGTCTCACCCTAGAAGGCCCAAATCCAACTTTTTTTCTATCACTGAACAGCCAGTGGATAATGGGGTATCAAGGACCAACAACCAGAGTCTGACCAGAGAGGTTGTGTATTCAATGATATTAAAATAGCTCCAGTTATTTTCCTTCAAGTTAAGCAAGGACATGATTTCTTTGACCTGGCTGAGGATGACAGGACACAGGCTCAGCTCAGCCCTTTGCCTTTGAGGGAGAGGTGCTGTTTTCTCCCCACATTCTCTGACAAGGACACTGGCCTCTCCCTTAGTTTTGGCAGTTTCCCTACAAACAGCTCTCCCCATACTTACATGTCAGGTTTACAGAAACTATTTAGGAGCTTGTAAACTCCAGTCTGGAACCACGTAACCACTGCACTAATCTGAAAATTTAACCTTAAGCAGATTAATGCAACAAGGGAAGGCCCTACTGAATAATTTTGTCACTGAGGACCAAGTGGGTCCCTTTCATTCCCATCATGACAGCTGGATTTATAAACCAGTATTAATTGGCATGAATGTTACCAAACCAGCTGCTACCACTAGAAAAGGTTCATCCCTGGGCCTGAATTCCCAGAAATATTCTTCAGAATAATTCTACAAGCCACACTTTGTGCATGCACTGAAGTAGGTTCAGGCTGTGCAGCTCAAGTCTGTGTTTCCCGCACCATCTAGTGGCAATCCTGCAAACGTGTTGGGAATTAACATCTCACCCAAGACACAAAACCAAACAGAAACCATAGCTAGGCCTGCAAGGGACCCATCACACTGCTGGGGACTTACAGCTGCTTCAAGAGAGCACATTTTAAACCTACAAACAAGCTGAACATCGTGGGGCCTGTGGTGTGTGTTGGAACCCAGAACTAGATCATTTATTTCATGGCAAAGCAGCAGCAACTCACAGAACATGGGCTCTGAGGAGGGCAGGGGTGCCAGGAGAGGTACTGGGTGCTGCAGTGCTCTGCACACACAAGTGTGCTCAGGTGTCTGATGTTTCCTGCTGCCAGTGATGGGAACATTTGGTGAAATGTGGTGAGGCTGCACTGTTACAGACACTGAGACAATGTCACCCACAGAGAAAGAAGAGGGTATGAAAATACACCAGGGACAAGAGTTTGCTGAATCTCATTGCTGAAAAAGAAGTTGAAAAAGTCTTCACTTTGTTTCCCTCCCATAGTAAATTGAGTATTTGAATCCCTTCCTACTGTCAGACCCCAAGTCTACTTTGTGCTTCTGGAGCAGTAAGAGGAAGGAAGGAGCAGGGTCTACAGGAGCGAGACAAAACCTGCACTGCACAGCTGACCTTACACATTGACCTGGAAGGTCAGAGGATGCCAGCTATGAAGACAAGGAGTTGAGCTCTGAGTAGGTTTGGACAGGGTTCTCCACAGGCTCTGGAGGCACTTCTGATCAGGCCTTCACTTTGCAATCCAAACCCAAGTGACCAGAGCAGATTTCTGGTGTGCAGATCTCAAAAGCAGCAGGAAGCACAGCAAGGTCCTTCTGGGATTAACCGGTTCCTTATGCTTCCATTATACCCTTCACACACTTCACTCACTTTGGCTGGAACTCCTGAGGAAAACCTTTATGAATCAGGTTAAAATATGAATTAGACTTCAAGAAGGTTTGAAACAGATACTGGATTTATTGGTCAGCTATGAGTAGGAAAATACATTGGTAAAGAAAAAGAAGACCCTGTATATAAATATAATACTAACTAGTTAAAATTTGACCAAGAAGAAAGTTCCACTGAAGAGAACAGTAAAAGCCCTTGTTTACCATCAGACCATATTCAGTTTCCCATTTATCTTATTGAAGAGCTGCCTATAGACAAATGCAACATTCTTTGAGCTTAGTGCAGATAATGTGCTGGTTTTTGTTACATGAATGGTAAACAAGAGTTAGTCCAGTGCATTACACATTATACAGAAGTACTGTGAATAAAGACTAAGATATTCTATTTTAGACACTACTTAAACATACCAAGACACTTAAGTGTTACAAATTTATGCAACCAAAAGAAAAGAATAGCAGTTAACATACTAAAAAATACTGTGTCCGGCTGGATGAGAAAGGCTTTGCTACTGAAGCGGTTAACTGAACTTTTCAAAGTTTTACAGTGTAATTAGTTTTCTTTTTCCCCCTCCCCCACAATGGCGTTGCAATTATTTTGTCTTTCATACAGGTTTTGCATGGTTGAAAAAGCAAAGCATAAGCTATTTTCTAAGCCTGCCATAAAAAAAAAAAAACACCCTTGAGAGATTTGCTGAAGTTACATCAGAGATGCATACAATGTTCCTAAAATCAGTTCAGTCCAATGCTAGCCAAATTTACCCTTAATTTAAAGCTGCTAAAAGGACAAAATAATTACAACACACAGCAATTTATATGCTCTTTCCCCCCCTACTTGTGTTATGTTAAAGCAGTAACTTGTGGTATTAGTCTTGTACTCTAAACAATTGTTTTATTTAAGGGTGTAGTTCAATTTACACTTTGACACCCAGAACTCTTGGTAAATGTAAATAAAACTAGACAAGATATGGCAGAGTGTATTTTAAGTGGAAAAAAGCCTGGTCTTACCTAAATAAATTCTTTCAACCCCAAGGATGTTCTGTGACTTTTGCTGTATGTGCTTTTACAACAAGAACACTGAAGGTACATTATGGCAACACCCAAAACTACCTTGAATAAAAATATTGCAAATAACCATTTCATGTTAAAAACTATGAAGCAAACATCTTGATTTTGTGAAGACACGGTTTATTGCCTTATTCTATGTTATAGCTGGAAATTGAGACTTTTGAGTTAGATTTGTTTGACACAAGAATGTATTTTCTTTGAGAGATTGTTTGACAAAGTTTATCTCAGCTCTGTTTTGGTGCCATCTGGTCTTTCCCTATTTTCAAAACATTTCTCCTTCCTTCCTTTAGCCCCCGAGTCACAGCTGCTGTCCAGTTAAAACCCAGTGAAGTCAAAGGAGTGTCTTCAATGGATTCAGAGGGTTTTCAATCAGGACCTGATGGACTACTATAAAAGCTGGAGGAAATGGTTATTCAAATGGACCCTTAGACCATAAGGTGACTAAGCAGGAACAGTTGTGTCTCCAAAAGCACAAGGGGCCATATTTTCACATGCTGTCATAAATTCAAATATTTTTTTAAGACTAAGCAATAGAGGAGAACACATACTGGATAAAGCTCAAACCTTTAGAATCTAACAAGTGCACTCAAGCTCCAGCATCTATTAAAGTAAATTATCCCCCTCTAAAAAAATACAAAATGAGTAAGTGCTTCCCTTCCCCTTCTGTAAAGCTTTCTGGACTCCTTACACAATCCAGATATCAGAAAAGAAAAATAGTTTGCTTAGTCTGACAAGCTAAATTGGCTCATCATTACTGGAAATTGTCATGATGTACATTACCAAGACATCATTAAGGAAACATGAGTAAAACACCTTTTATTCACACTTTACAAAAAAACCCCAAAAAACAAACAGAAAAAAAATAACACTACGCATTAAATCTACTACAGCAATACTACCAGCATTTCAATGTACTGATTATAAACTGGACATGTTTGGTGTTTTTACAACTAAAACCAAAACAAGATAACCCCAAGAGATCAGGTCCCAGACAAGGATTCAAGATCAAAATTTCTTGTATTGAAATTTTAAAATGTACATTTTACACATCCAAACTGTTTGCAATTTTTACTTTGAGCTTAAAACAGAACAGTTTGAGCACACTTGTGTGCCAACTACTTCTCAATAAAATTTTGAATCATTATTACCAATCAATTCTCTTATATATAAAAAAAATTCACAATATTTAGAAAGTTTTCTCTTTATGCTCAGTGTCCTTTTGCTTCCCTGCCCGCAGCTGAAACAAAAGCTGTTTAAGACCAAGCTCTATATCCATTATTAATTTTTTTTTTTTTACATTTATTATTGAAGTTGTATTACTCTAAGGAGATGATGAATTCTCCCTTTTAGGATACAAATAAACAAGTTAAATTTGTAAGCTGTTATATACTTGGCTTCATGACACAAATGGCACTGAGGGTACACTATAACTTCGGTCTTGCTTGACACTTTAAAATAAGACTTGGTCACTTTAAAATATGATCTGAAGAATTGTCTTTGGGACCTGTATTGAAAATGCATTTATTTTACACTGCTTCATTAATAGAAAATGTAGGGCTAGGTTTTTATCTTCAAGGAATTATACTTTCAGAAACTGAGGAACACACAAACGAAAGAGAATCCACATGATAGTAACTCTTAGTGGGAAAAACGGCACTGTGCAATGACACTGAAGGAAGCAGTGCATGGGCGTCAGAAGCTAGAAACTGTGTACCCATAACCTGAACATGTTCCAAAGTGTGATATTCAATGCTTCACAAAGGAAAAAAGATGCCACAGCTTATACAAAAGTATCTTCATAAAATTTTCACAAGTGTTAACATTATTTAAAAAAATAAAAGAGGATGCACAGGATCTCTCTGCATGCACAGGCAGTGCTAGTTGAGAACAAATTTAAGCAGGCACAGTGGAGATAGGACAAATATTTAAAACAGAAATGAAGAAGCTGTACACAAGTATCCTAGATTTTACTTCAAAGTTAGAGATGAAAAAAATGTCTGACTGTGTACACATCAGCAATAACTTCCAATCCATACAGGTCTACTTATATTCACTGCTCAGCTTATCTGTTCTGTGAGAACTCTATGCCTCTTTCTTTTTTTTTTTTTAATCAGAAATAGAATGTATTTCATTATCTCTGTAAGTTATTAATATTTTATAGGTTTGGATTTTGAAAGCAACGTTCTCAATTGAACATAAAAAGTAGTATAAAAGGGCTAACGAAACCCTAACAGTGCAAATCATTAGCAGAGAAAACCTGTGACAACCTCTTTTACACGCTGGCCTTTATAACACATGAAAACAGATAAAAATTTAGCCTTAGTTTACAATACAATCATTTTCCAAATCTGATTTTTCTTTTTTTTTTTTAAAGTACAAAATCTCATAAATCAGGTTTTCTGTTGTTCATATACAATCAATAAAGGCTAAATTCAAATTCTATATTTTACAAACAAGTCTGAAAAAGGAGGGAGTGAAGTACGGAGAATGTTCTGTGGATGTTCCTACTGGCCTCAAAAAAGTAGTGCTACAGATAACTGTGCAAAGAGAATACACTGTATAACAATTCCCTATTTCAAGGCATGAAAATGTCACGTTGGAGAAAAGAAACAGGAAGGTTAATTGCAATGTATTAAAGAAAGGTGCAAATGCACCAATCGCTGTGGAACAGTATACAAAGTATATTGGGCTCAGAATTGTGTCTGTTGATAGCACCTGGCTTTTACTATGTCTTTAGCAAATAATTAGATTTAAGATTAAGATTATTAAGAAAAAAAATCCCTGTTGGCCATACCTCACTCCTCTATATTCAGATTTTACAATTGTACAAGTTAGATTGAGGTTGCCCTCTAAAATGTATTTGACTACCTCCTGCCAGGGAGATGGATTCCATTTACAGGAGGCAGGAAAGGCAGCAAAAGCTCCAGTTGTGCAAAAAGTGAGAAGTGGTCAGAAGGGATGAGTGGATGTGGACAACCACTTATATTGTTCTCTATTAACCAATGATGATCCAAAGGTCCAAGAATGCCAAGTATGTTTAGCTGAGGTTTAGAGTAGAAGATGTAATCAATAATACCCTAAAACAAGAGGGGAAAAAAAAAAAGGATTTTTGTTAGTATTTATTCTTGTCTCAAGTTATTATTCTAAACAAGAGGTGACCTCAGTGTTACAAGTAATGAAATATCCCATTCCTTCTCTATAGCACATCACAATTTAGGAGATTTCTTCCTCCCATATGCAGTGGGATGCTCAATATAGATTAGGAAAACAAAAGAAAAAGCCACCCTTTATCACTTCTGCTATGCTTTTGTGGGTTTCAATTTCCAACCTCCTAGAGAGCTTCAAATCACATTTCACTGATTTTTAAGAGGAAAAAAAACAAAACAATCTCTGTTTTCCCAACGGAGAACTTAAGACTTTTCCAGAAGCAACATGGATTATTTCCTTGCACTTGACAGCTTAAGTGCCCCTGTCATTTAGCTTGGAGTATCAAAACACAAACTCCTACTGTTTACAGGGAGGATTAAGAGCACCCCAACTCTTGCAAAGCTGTTGCAAGTTATTAAAAAGAATAGAATGGTTTCTAGGAGACTGAAGTGTTGGGCATTTTAGTTTACTATGTTTTAAGTGTAAACTTGGTGAACTTAGCTACACAGCTTAACTTATATAACAACTTCACAGAGCAAATCACATTAGTCACACTTGAAAATGGAAAACCTTTCCAAAATATAAGCAAGCCCTTACCTTGAAGTCAAATGTGTAATTTGTGTAAGGCATTAGACCATTCTCATAGGCACTCTTCAACTTGAAACCATGTGTAATTCTTCCATTTGTTGTCCCATTTTTTCCATTACAGCTGAAGTTAGTAAGACTTTCGTTGTATCTCAGTTCTTTAAAATCTTTGTGGTTTGTTTCCACTCCACCAGTGCTCAAGTACTCAACAACACCTGTGAGGAGACACATTACAAACAAGAAGGTATTAACAAACATTCAGCACATAAATGTATGTAGGTACTCAAAGTCAGACATGCAACTTTAGGCTTTATGTAATCAAAACCTTAACAATACACAGTACAATCAACAGTAGTTCTTTTAAAATACTGCAGGGCAACCTGTATCAAGAGCAAATGTCACCTAGAACAAAGAGACCCACTCTGATTAGAAAAAAAAGAGAAGATTAATAAGATAGGGAAGGGGAAGATGCAAAAAAATCAGAAGTAAAATTCTATCAATGCTAGTTATTGGCTGCCTCTTCTTGCTTTTATGCTCAGGTCCTGCTGTTTAATGTTCTTCAGCTAAAGTGTTGCAAAAAAACCAACTTCTGAAACACTACTTCAAAAGAAGGTAACTTTAAAGAGGCTGCAAAGCCAAACTGATTAGATTTGTGTCACATAAAAAGATGGTTGTGCCTCACTTTCAGAATAGCTGTGTTAAAGTTCTGGAAGGTAAAAGAAGCAGTTAAGTTGCTCTGAAGACACAATGAGACACGTGAACTGGTCATTGCAATGAGCACTAGTGATACTGGCCTTCCTTGGATCAAAAAGAATCCCATTTCCATTACTGCTGAGCTCCTTAAAACCCTAAGAGATGTTAAGAGTTGCCAAGATGAAGCCAGAAGGAAGGGGACCAGGAATGGAGATGAAGGATGGCTCTTGAGTACAGCACTTCAGCTGGGTACCTGAGCGAGCAAGGTGGCAGTCACTGAATGTGTTCTTTCCTTGCACTTTATAAAGCTGCCACCAAGTCATGAAACAAAGTCCCATGCTAATAAAGAGCTCTGGAAAGTCCCCTTCTGAAGGGGATGTATTGAATTTTAGAAGTGCTAAAACATGACAGAAAATGATTGTATGGTAGCAAATTTAAAGGTGAAATATCTTTTCACACTAAAATTAGGAAAACCAAATTAACAGCAACACACTTATGTTTCCAGTTATTTTTGGAAGATATTTTAAAATACAGGAACAAACAGGGAACAAAATCACAGTGGAAATGCTTCAGAAAGCCCAGACACAGCTCCAGTACAGAACAAGCAATAAGGTCACTCACAAATGAAACAGTTCTCTCTCCTCCTTCACTCCTACCTTCTCTCTCCTCAGCACCTATAGAGCTTCTATTATCAAACAATGCATTCTCCAAACAGAAAAACTTACAATTGTTACACACTTGAAATAGTCTAAAGAATAGGAAATGGAACTCTTACCAGAGTCTGGTAGAGAATTGAGATCTGCACACAGTACAAGTGGAATGGTTCCAAGCTCTCCCGAAACACCAGGTTTGAGACTACGAGAAGCTTTATCAATAATGTTCTTTACCTCGGACAGGAACATCATAGTCTGAACCAGCTTCACATCAGAATAATCTGGGTCCCAATGCATATGTGCATTAGCTACAAGAACTAGCTGCTTTTCCATCCCAAGATGTGGCTTTCCAGCTAAAATTTAAAATCAGTTATTTATTTGAAATCAGTCAGCGACAAAAAACAGTATTACAAAAATTTAAACAAAGTGTTTAAGGGGACAAAAAAATACAATACCAGTATGACTTCAAGAGGGTTAAAATCATTGGAATGAAGAGGGTCAGATAACTCCTCTTACATTTAACAAGTGTTTTAGTTGATAGAAAGCATTAGGAATGATATTTCACATTCAAGACCATTAACAGACTATCTTGCTACATGTAATGCTTTTGTATTCATGGAAAATTAACATAAGTAATGGATAATCCTAATTACAGGCAAATAATGTTTTTCTAAAAAATTACAGCAGCTTTCCTCAGGCTATAATAGCAAACAGGCTGTGTTCATATCTTATTAGGCAGCAAGCTCTGAATTCTAAGTTTTCAACATTCTAAGTTACCTCTCTTGCTGGAAGTGTTTCTTAAAAGGCTTATTTGCTACAATTTGAATTAATAAAATATCATTTTGATAAATATAACACAGGTTGAGTAGGCTCCCACTGTGATACTTATAAAGCCAATTTACATTTCCTAAATTAAGAATGGCAGGGCAGAACAAACAGTTTGTTTAGGCATGACAGCAAAGAAAATAAGTTAAAATTATGGAGATACACGATCCAGAAACACACAACTAACACCACCTGATTCTTTGATACTTGTACATAGTTTTAAGAAAAAAAACCCAAAACCAAACAACAAAATCACTCAAATTTTTATATCTTTTTTCCTTAAAAATACAAGTGGGGGAAAAAAAACAAACCCTCATCATTTAAGCAATATGACTTTTCCCCAAAATTCTCTTTGGAAATAAATTTGTCTGAACATACAATCTACCAAGCCAAATTCAGCTACAGAACCTAGTTTCTCTTGTTTATTGTAAAAGAGTCTATTTTTTTTCATTTACAAAATACCATCTATTTAAAAAATACATGAAATGGGACTTACATGACATTTCTATCAATTCCTTTCGCAGTTCTAACAGAACAGCGACTCCAATGTTATCTTTTGTCATAACCCTGTTCAGCATAGCCTCTGAACCTTCTGAGTTTGCCATTGCTAGTTGATTGAACTCAACAGTATGCTTTTGGACCAAAGTAAATCTGAAAGAAAAACATCAAATGGAATTGTTTTCAGCAGCCAGATACAGCTGGAAATGTTATCAGTAATTCTCCTTTTAATTGAAGCTCAAACACATTTATGATGTCAAAATCTCAGCCAGTCACATAATTTCATAAAATCCTAAATTGAAATCAAGTGATATAGTTTTCATAGCAACTTTCATGTAGTCTATAGTACCTTAGTTACAATTAAAATATTTTGTTTATCTAGAGAGGTATTTTAGAAAAGTCATGCTTGTTTCTAACTCTGCATCTGTTCCTAGTTCCAATATGCAGATTTAACAGAGAGGGAGTAAATAATTTTCAAAGCCACTAGGTTGCAAACCGGGCACCTACATTTACTTATGGATACACAGGAATGCAAGCAGGAAGGGACATTATTACTATCACATCCAAAGTTGTACCATGCAATATGACACAACCAGTAAGTGCTGCAGCTCTTAAATGATCAGGGCTTTTTTACAGAAGTGTGCAGTGATCCCTTGTTGTTTGCTTTACCAAAGGCTACTGTATCAAAAAGTCAACGTCACCTGAGGCCTTATTTCTGCAATTTGGGGGATTCTGAATTCCTTTACTCAAAAAAACAAAAGGCAAGAAAATCTGCTTCATTTTTCATTACTTCCTTAATTTTCAATTATTAGACTCAACAAGTGAAAGATAATTCAGTGAACTCCCAACCAGCAGTGCTCAAACAGAATGAAATCTCATTCAACTCAATATTTCAAGGTTAAATTTTTTTTCTGTTAATTCCACACATGAATTGTGTGAATGATCTCTGTCATATAAACCAGTCTTTCTAGGGGTAGGAATGCTCTTTATCAAAACCCTACAAAAGGACAGTTAAAGCCCAGCTGTATGAACTGTAAGACCCACCTGAGAAATTATGTAAAAGACAGCAAGAGACAACAGAAGGCTTAGCAAACCACATCACTTACTTTTCTGTTTTGAAAAATATTGCACAACCATCAACATGTTTTCTTTCCTGTTCTGACATTGTCCTAGCTCTAGATTTTGGACTGAAGAATCCATTGTAGCCACGTTCTTTCAATTCTACCAGGAAAAAACTGTAGTACTGCTCCGTTTCAACCTCCTGTAAAGTTAAGGCAGCACAGCATGAATGTACTATTAGCAAAATATAGAAGGCAAATATTATTTAGACTCTTCAGAAGTGTAAATCACTTTCAAATTAGATTTAAGAGGAAAAAAAATCTAAGAATTAAGTACATCAGAGAATGCAAATTCAAGAGCAATATCCCTATTTTAAGAAAATATAAATGAATTTCTGCAGTCCCTGGAGTTATGATTATCTCAAGCCTCTTATTTGAAAATGTGTCAATTACAGCCCCACATACACACACAGGCACAAAGACACCCCCACCAACATTGCTTTGATCAGAGGCTGCTGGTTCCCATTCCAACTGCGGGGGCTGAGAGCCTTCTTTTGATGTCAAGCAACAAATAATGTTCTAAACATCACTTCTTTTTCTTTTGTTTGCAGAAGGTTTTGAAAACAGACCATTTACTAAAAATACACTTAACGTGAAGAAACCAGCACATGGGAATAGAAAAGGAAAAGAAAGAATGGTGTATTTTTTTTACCTGCAGACTTATGATGTCAGCATTGCAGCTCAGTATTTCCTGCATAATGGCTTTTTTTCTGTATTCCCAGTTCAAGGCCCAGGATGGACAATAGCCATACAGCTGCCGGGTGGCATATTTGTCACAGAGGACGTTGTAACACATGACAGAGAACAAGGCTGCAGAACAATAATTTTACTTACACATTGATAGATTTTAAGAAAAAAATACAATTATGTTCTTGACTTTTGTCTTGTGCAAATTTATCAATTCACGCTTCATTTGTTTCAACCAAAACACAGCATGTGTATTGGTGCTAAAAAAAATTGTTAGTTCTTCTAGGGAGACAAATTACATGTTTGGACTTATGGCAGCTGTCTTCTAGCATTTAATTAGGAAACAAACACCCCCCCTTTATATGGTTAACACAGTGAAGAGCAGAAAAATGTGTTTTGTGCTAAGTGGTGCTGTACTGTGAAAAACCCAAAACAAAGTAAGTGTATTTGAACACTTGTATTTGCCAGCTACACAAAGGTCTGCAAGCCTACAAATAGATTCTTTAAAATCTACCTCAATTATTGCCACCACTGACTGTAACAGATCCATAGGCAGGGTGAGGATCCTTTCACACAAAGAAAAAGTGTAGGCAAATTAACCCCTCAAATATTTCCACCTCAAAAAGCCATTCAGGCATAGGACAAGAAATATCTCCTCTCTGTATTAATTTGAAACAGAAGCAATAATGAGACAGGCTGGGGCAACTTGACAGGTAATCCAGCAGCATGGATTTGGGGGCTTGTTTTGTTGGGTTTTATAGGTTTGTTTGTTTTTAAAAAGCACTTAAAGAATTTGTAGTACAACAATGAGATAGTTGGAAGCTCCTCTCAAATGTAAAAGAAAGAAACAAAATCACTGTTTGAAGATATAGAAAATTGAAGAAAAGAATCTTGGTCTGGCTAGGGTCAAATTCTAGCATTTTGAAAACAAATAAATAGGAGACAGCAAAACAGAAACTGCATTAACATTGTGATCTTTGAAGCAATCACCTTAATAATGGGGAGAATTATCAGTCCTGAAAGACGTGACACTGAAATAATTGAGAAATACACTAAGATTTGTGGTGGGCAGGTAAATAGAAAAGACTGTATTTTAAATAATTTATGCCGGAAAAAAAAACAGCAAAGAATTAAACATGACCTGAATCTCACCAGCAAGAAAAATGTTGAATCAAGGATGACACCCTGGTAACTTAAAACAATTGTACAGTTTTTGGAAATCATGCTCAAATGCTTCTATTTTTTATTCTTCAACAAATGTTAAATTAAGCCTGTTATAATTCCACCATTTAACTAATTGTGGACAACAGTTTCAATTCCTGCGAGGGGGACATTAATTAAAAATAAATTACTTTAGAGTGAAAGATTGGTAAATCTGGAACAGGTGTTCCAACTGGGATAGAATGACTTCAGCTGGCTGGTCAGCACTGCACAGATGATTGGTTAATTTAAGCATTAACTTCTTTTCCAGTAAAGATCAACAGCTTTTATTAAAAGGAAAACAGAAGAACTGAGAAATCCTTGAAGTGTTACAGTACCTGTTGGTCTTGTACGGTCTGGTTCTTGCAACATGATCCAGGATCTTGGAGGTGGCTGTTCTGTCGAAACTATGGGAACATTTTAAAATAGAGATACAACAAGTGATAATCACATTTATTTAACACAGCAGAAAGAAATGTTTGAAGAATGATCACTTACTTCTTTTTGCAGTACCTGCCAAATTATCAAGCAAATAGTTCAGTAGCCGTCGTGTCCCATCTGGTTCCTGATACAGGTTCAGAATATCCTGTGTAAGTGGGTTTCCTACAAACCAATTCACAGGAATATTGAATAAAATATACAGAACTACTGCAGACATGCATATCAGTGTTGAAAGCTGACATCTTGGAGACAAGATCTACCATGAACTACTTGGGGATTTCAGATCTCAGGTCTTCAGTCTCACAAAACTCTGTATGTGTGGACAGCCCTAGTGAAGTTTAGCAACATTCCCTGCTGATTCTGCTGTGGGACTGAGCATCCCAAAGGTGGTGCTTGGACTAAGAGCAGTGAAGAACTTGTGGTACAACAGGCAGAGCTGATGAGCACAAACACAGGAGCCACCTCTGCTCAGTGTGAAACATCCCCCAGCAGTTGATCTGACAGTCAGACCTCAGCAGAGACTCTGCCATCTGCCAAACATAAGCAGATTGAAGAAGTTGTCATGGACAACACACACTGCACGTGCCCAGTTTTAAGGGGGAGATAAAGAGACTTTTGAGACTTAGCAGTGTTTAGAGGAATTATATCTCTCAGTGCTTCTGATTTTGTGACTCAAAATTCTCCAAGGCCAGCAATTTCATAGCTAGAATCATAAAGTTCAGGGGGAAAAAAAAAAAAAAAAAAGGAAAATACTTAAATTGCTGCTTGCATGAACAGCACAGAACCCTGCAGCTGTACAAAGGATGTTCCCTTTCTGGCTGGAGATGTACCACAGTTAACCACAGACTATTTCTTAGTTAAAGCAGAATTTCATTCAACCCCCATGCAAGAAACAGAAAGCTTCTGCACAGTCTGCAAAACGAAAAGGAAACCTCTTTCTATGGGCACTGCTCTGCCAAACCCGTTATTTTTCTAAATAATCCCTAAGTAACAGTATTTATAAATGTGGAGTGAGCAGTTTCATCTGGATTGCTAATCAGTAACATTTTCTGAACCAGCAGACTACAGCCATTACAGCTCAGCAGCAGTATCACTAAGCAAGCACAGACACCAAGAAAAAAACAGCAGTACCTTTCAGACCCAAAGTCTGTAACTGGAACAGTTTTCCCAGCTCAAAAGGTAAAACTCGTAACAGGTTGTTATTTAAATGTAGTTCCCTGTAGACAGAGCAAGAATCATATGGGTCTGAAAACAGAGCAATGTTTATCTGCAGCAGTACAAGAACTGAACTAGAAGAGAACCAATATAGTAGCAAACAACAATATTGAAAAATTCAGAGACTAAACAGCAATTGTTAGGGAAATCCTGCTGTACTCAGACACACACACACACCAGACAAAACACATTATGTTGAACTACAGAGGAAAGGATCTGTTTGAGAGTTTTATCTTAAACAGTCAGACATTTTGTGAACATTAGCAATAATTAAACACTTTAGTATCTACAAGTGATGATGCAGTAACAGCTCAGAGAAACCAGACCATGAAATGGGTCAGCTGTGATTAAGAAATAAAGGGAAATTATATCCTTGAAACCAAATTAAAAAATCCAGGATCTCAGCAGTATGATTACAGCTACGGCATTACCATGCAGTAGTCATTTACAGAGGTAATTTTCTGTTGGTTTGGGTTCATAATTTCAGTGGTAAGACAAAATATGTGCTCTGAAACTCACAAAAGCAATATACAGACAGGAACAGAATTCATGTCCTGAATTCTGATATCCTAACAAATTAGGCAGAAAAAATACACTTTTCACTTTCCTAAACGGATTCCCACTAATCAGTGAAGACTTTCATAGAATTTCATAGGATCAATCAATATAAAGTTGCTGCTCAAAAGTGTTTAGAACTTGGTACCTAGAGACTTGACAAGTATTTCTGGGCAACAAAAAGAAAAGGAAACCTGGAGGACAAGAGTTAATGTAACTCTTGTTGATTTCTACAGAACAGCATTTGAGGGTTTCAGTGTCTTTCTTGTCATAAGCAGCCCAGAAGTGACCCAGGGATTTGATTGTAGTGTCAGCACAGGGGGCAGTCACTGCCCTGGTCTTGCTGATCCAGGCCAGGTGCCATCAGCTTTCTCAGCCACCTGGGCACCCCTGGCTCACGTTCAGCTGCTGCTGACCACCCCCACCAGGCAGCTTCCCAGACACTGCTCCCCCAAACTGGAGCACTGCTGGGCTGTGACCCAAGTGCAGGGCCCAGCACCTCCCCTGACTGAACCTCAGAGCACTGGCCCCAGCCCATGGGTCCAGCCTGTCCAGATCCCTCTGCAGAGCCTGCCTGCCCTCCAGATCAACCCTCCCACCCAGCTCTGTGTCATCTGCAAATGTACTGGGGGTGCACCCAAGCTCTTTCAAGCATATCAAGAGCATCTGTTTTACAGCTGAGCTTTCCAAGATAACATGTTACACTGTTTATTTTTCTCTCCTTTTTCTGCAAAGATCAGAAATCCTACTGCTCTGACATCTCTTTTTTCAACTACTTGCAGTAAAAAGGGAGATGAAAGGAGTCTTGGGAGAGCTCTACAGTACAGACCAAACCCAGAGCTCCAGATGTGGGAGCTGGGAGAGCTGTTATCAGTTCTCAGTGTTGAAAGCACAAATGATCTCTGTGGCTTGGGATATCAGCAATGCCCACGGTTGAATTACCGTTAGTTTGAACAACTTCCCAGAATCCAGGGGAAGACTGCAGCAACACCAGCCTGGAACACAAAACCCTGGCCCAGCTGGGACCTGCAATGTGTTCTCACATAGGATGAGCTTATGAGCTTTTCTTCACTTACACTACAGTAAAAAAAAAAAAACAAACATGGAGCAGCTGCAATTAACTGAGGAGCACAGTGGCTTTGCACATTAGAGAACTGGGCTCAAGTGCTATGTTTGGGTCATAAATAGAAAGCTTCTACGATCCTAGACCTTAGCTACATATTTCACATTTACAAGATTTACCCTTCTCTGCTCAGAAGAAACTTAGGACATTCAAGAGCTGAAACTTCATAGACTCAGCCAGAATAAATCAGGAGAAGTGTTGGGAAGAAGGCATAACGACTTGACATTACTGATGACTCTGCACTGCTAAGCTATCTCCATGTCACAAGTGTTACATTTACAAAAATGTTTTAAAAAGAAAAAGACTGAAAGGAGCTAATTAAGTAGAAGGATGAATTTGAGACTATTCCAGTAAATTTAGGGTTGCTACCTCACAATATCCAAGGAGTTGAATAAACAAGGGAAGAAACCTGTTAGTAATAACTGCTTTTAATTGAAATAGTAAGGCAAAGAACTAGAGCTTAGAACAGACTCCTCTCCAGTTGAAAGCAACTATACAACATGCTACAAAACAGAGCTGCCAATTATACTTCAAAAAGCAAGGTCTCTTTGCTCAGCCTCCAAGGTTGAGGCTTGAACTGCTCTGGAATTTGAGCTTTTAGCACCAATTTAATCAGCTAGTTTAATCCTCTCCAACAGAGCAGACTTTTCTAAAGGGGAGGAAAATGCAATGACAGATATTTCTGTGTGCAAACTTGCTTTGCTTCCAATTTCATGAAAGCTGTGCTGGCAGTCCATTGCTCTAGCATTGCCTTTACTTCTAATAACAGTCTTGTTACTTTCAGACTGTATTTTCTGGATTTGAGAAAGCTGTTCAGAACTATCTTCAAAATTAATAGCAATGAAGGCAATTACTGGCAACTGTCTAATAAACCCAAGATAAGGCTCTTCCTTTTGGTCAAGGGCAAAAGACTGTTGCCTGTAAATATTTACTCTTACATAAATAATTTATATATTTATGTAACACTGTTTTTACAAAGTAAAATGCTGCAGCCTTAAGTATAATCTAAATAGGCACCATTATTCATATTTCACTTCCAGGCTAACTTTGTACATCTTGACATTGCAAAACTGAAGGGAAAAAAAAACAACTTGAAAAGCTGTGATTACAACATTTTCTTCTCCTCCTCAGTTTGCACAGGAATGCAGTTACATCACAGTAAAGGTGGGGAGGAGATGATACTGACATACTAGAGGACACTAGATGTTGCAATTGTTATACAATAAACAGAACAAGAACTACTGTTAAGTATAATTACTAAATATGAATAATGAGGAAAACGTTGTAGTTAACACAATTATAAATGTTTAATCTGATCTTTTTTCTACCTTACTATGAGTTAAAAGCAATTTTTTTTGGTGCTTCACTTACTCTTTCAGACAAACACCACATAAAACATTTGTAAAAGAATCTGGAAAGAGATGCCTGAGAGGAAACCTGACTTGGAAAAATATAAATGGGTGATTGCCATGAAACCAAGCACTTGTGAGGCTCATTCTGTGCTGCCACACACCAGAACAGCAGATCACACAAAAGCCAGCACTGCCAGAGCTGCACAGCCCACAGCAAGTATTCAGAGAGGCAGACAGGAAGGGAGGAAAGGGGAATTGACTTATGCTGAAGTGTGAACTGTTGCTACAAAGGCAATAAAAGAACAATTTTAACTCCTGTTAGGATTTACATACCTGAGTGACACCATGTTTCCGAGCTCTGCTGGTAAACTGCGGATTTTATTAGAGGACAAGTCCAGATATACCAGATTGTGAAGCTTGGCAATGTCTGAAGGAATACGGGATAAGGAATTGTCACTGAGATGCAAAGCTGTCAAATGGGTCAGTGTCCACAATGATGAACTTAAGCTTCTCACTTTCCCTGTGGAAGAAAGGTACAAGAGAGAATATTTAAAATGCATAGATTTAGCAATAGCACATTTTTCAGGTATGTATGGGGCAAGGGAATTTGAGGGGGAGTTTTGCTAGTGGGTTTTATTATTATTTTATTCAATATAAATTCCATTAATCACCAATTCTATAAATGAAAAATTAGTCATTGTGTTAGAAAATGCAAGATATTGCCAAGGATGCTTGAGGTTGTTTTTCCCAATCCATACTTAAGGCTTAAACATCTGTCTTTATCTACTTCCATACAAGACAAAACATATTAACTAGCTGACCATGAATTTATCATTAACAGAAGTGTAAGAAACAGATTTTTTTCAATTATAGTTTATGTCTGAGATGAAAGACGATGCTTTGTTTCATCCCTTATTTCCCCATATCTTTCAAACCAAAAATCTTTACTCTGTGGCATTAATCCAGCCAAGAACAGATAGAAACACTATATTTAGGGTGACTAAGATGCTTAGTTGAGAACATGGATTTCCATCTGGCATTCAACTAAAAGCTGTATCAACTATTGCCAGATATTTTAAAAAAGGTATGATTTTTTGTATAAACTGAAGTGTGGAAACATGGATTTGTGTGACAGAATCAAGATTTTTACACTGCCACATGCAAGGAATGTGAGATATCATCAGAAGGTCTCAAAATATTTCTTGTCTCCAAGATTTTTTTCCTCCAGGGGTAAATCCTTTTTCATTTACATAAATCATCTCACTGTACCAAAAGCCTTAGCAGTACCAACACCAGTTTCTCCAAGGCAAAAAGTTAGCTGGAACAACTTTAAAATGCCCACTGTTACTTATCAAGGTTAACAACAGTCTGGTTAATATTATACCAACACACACACACTTTGTAATTCCTTTCCTTAAATTATTTTTTCCAAAATAAGAATTCATATTTAGTGCCCAGGAAGGTTACACTGAGACATGTGCATCTGGGACTCAGTCCCTGTCAGCAAAATGTTTAATAGTGGTATAATTTCCAGTGAGCTATAAAAAAAACAAAGAGCATAAAAAAGCCTGTCATGAAAACACATTTGTGGGTTTCTGTATTATGTGACCAAGTACTTTGCAAGGAAAGGACAGTGTGAACATTAATGAAAGAAAAAACACTGCACATTTTATTCTGCAAGGCAAATGCATACAGTTCTTAAGGGATTGATGCTCCTCTAATGCTCATTAAGAAATCTTTTGAAAGCTTTTAAACACAAATGGATAGTTCTTTGCATTTTAAAAGTGAATTAGCACCTCTTCCCCACCCCCAATGCAAACAGGTGACTGTGATCATAGAAAGCCTTGCAGCTGAAAGGATTTCCAATCAACATCCCTGATCCAGGCTCTCCACTGCAGCACCTCCCTTGGCGGGAATCAGTCTGCAGTGAGATTACCAGGCATGAAAGGAAAGAGCCATCACTTAATGCACTTCCTATGCAGAGCAGCAGATGTCCAAGAGGATTCCAAGCCTAATGCTGATGTATAATGCTGATTCCTGAAGCAGCATTTAACTGGGTTTCTGCATCTGTAACCTTCAGTAAAGAATGCTATTCACATGGGGAGGCACGTGGTACAGGAAGCAAGGCATAGATTCAGTGAACTGGATGGAAAGATTCTTCACAATTGGAAGAACTTTGTTTATTCCTCTTCCATAAATTTCTCTACTGAAGAGTAATTTTTAAATCCCACATGGCAATTTCTGCAGTTGCTTAAAGCACCTCTGTATCTACAGAAAATTATAGCCGAAGTTTAAAATGTCACATTTTTTAATTCTTAAAATATTTGCTTGAATTTCCTTGTAAACACTTTTTGTAGCAAACTCAGGATTTACTCTACAAACCAAGAGACTGGCTGACCAGTTGACACACATGTTTATGAATTCTGACCAAGATTCAAGAGTCCAACCGTACCTCAAAGCTTGCACAGATTGTGGAGGTTTTGGCATTTGTTTTTAGTCTTAAGAACAAAGCAAAATTTACAACTGCTTTTAAACAGAAAATTTTTGCTTCATGGACATGAACCTTATGGACAATACCTTGTTGTTATATTACCTACAGTAAGAACATACCACTACAAATCAACCCCAACTTCACCTTCTTCTCTTTGAGAAATCAAATCTTAAATTCCTGGTCTCAGTCACTTCATCATCTCAAAACACAAAGAGTTCACATCCATATCCTCACTTTGAAGACTTTCCTACACATGGGGATTTCCCACTTGCCCCACCTTAGCCCTCCCACAGCTCCCTGTGTTATCCCAGCCCAAGCTCTTCCCTCCACACACCCCAGCTGGCAGCTGCCATCCCTGTGCTCTGCTGCCTCTCTTCAGGGTAGGTAACTCCACCCCAGACTTGTCCAAGCCCACACTACTTTCTTAACTCAGGACCATGCCTCAGTTCCTTACCACTTATTTCCAACTCTGCCCAGTGTGATTTCTTTCCATTGGCTGCTTCCTCTGAGGACATAATTGTGTACATCCTCCGTGGATCAGGTGGATCGTACTTTTCCTTGGGCATTCCTGTTGAAAGCAAAAGGCAAGTGATTAACTAAGATATTATATACTGAGATCTTTAGAAGGTAATTCCCATTTTAGTTAAATTTCATGCTAGGCTTTTGTACCAAATACTTCTCAAAGCTACAGATAATGTGCCAATTTACAAATGTTGCTGAATAGGAAACACTGCTATAAAATAGAAAAACGGAGATTTCTAACACTCCTAGAATGGCAGACAACAGCCTAGCCCCCCTCAAAATTTACCAGAATCTGCAAAGCAGTTTAGAAATTGTGTCCCACCACCTTCCATGGCTATGTTGTGTGTCCCTCAAAACCAACACATCCCACTGCAGGCTCTTGTTTCTTCAACAATGAAACTTCAAAAATAGATCACCATGTCCACTGAGATCTCATACCCCTAGAAAACATATTTGCTAATAAATCTGATTACCCATCAGTTCCAGGACCACTGCAATTCTCAGCTTTTCACACAAATCAGCATCAAGAAAAGAATTAAGGTTTCAAAAAGATTCTCAATTCTTTAAACCTGAAAAGTGATAGTTTTAATCCAACCTTCACCCTACTTTCTCCAATCTGAAAATACTGTACCCAAGGTAAACAGTTCTATCACTTTCTTCAGACAGGTATTTAATACCAAAATTTAACTTCATTCTTCTCATTCTTTTTCACATAATTCCTGTTAACTTTATAAGAATAATTTCTCTAGGTTCTTTTTACCATCCTCAATCATGCACCATGACAGAGAAGCAAACATTCCTCTCCAACAAACAACAAGCTATAAATCTTTTTATATGAAATAGACAAATTAAACAATGCTGGCTCAAGTAACACTTAAAAACACATTAGAAGAGATATTATGCAATTATTCATCAAAATACATTACAGCAATATTATAATACTACCCAAATGCACTCAATAAGCAAGCAGCTATACGGGTCAAACTTCTAAGGACATCTTCCTACCAAGTCTTTTAAGGTTTTCTCATATTTTCATTTCCTGTGATGAACTGAAAAATGTTGTCATCATATTAAAAAAAATCAAAGAATAACTCCTAGTAAATAAGACTACTAACCAGACTCACAATCTGTTTACTGATTTTACTGAAAAGTGTTTACTCTGCATGTTAAACAACACAACAAAAATCCACCAAAAAACTTTCTAATAATTATGCATCTTAATTAAAATAAAGCTTTTAGGCATCTCATGCTTACTTTAATATAACAGCTCTTTTACTAAGTCACACTCCTCCTTCCCTTTCCCACTCCCACTACTGGTCAAAACCAGATTTCTGCAGTGAAAAGAAATTCCCCTTTAAGAAGTGAATTGTGGGTAAAAGGATCAGATTATAAATAGCAGCTGGGTGAGGCTCCTTCCAGAGTGAAGGCATTTGAGTACCCAGGGTGTGGGAATTGCCAAGTGTAACACTTTCTTCATCAAACTTCACTAATTAAATGAGAAGAGAGTGGATTACAATCTCCAGAAAGGTAAAAGCTTAACTTCTTCCTGCAGTAAATATGCAACTGGTGCAAAAATATATATCAGAGTAATGTACAGAGCATCTCTTCTGAAATTTCTACGTGTAATTATATATAATTCACAAAGACCAAGCAGGAATGCTCCAGCTTGTCAGGAAACATTTACCTTCGTCAGACATTTACTGCTTTCTCTTCCTGCTGCTCCCTGAATTAATAAATATGTTCCAATTTTTCGAGAAGCAGGTAGAGCAAAGACAGAAATCTCATTCAGTACAGAAACACCAACGCTCCCCAGAGCACACTCAATCACATGCACTAATTAACAGCTTTGCTGGTACCAGCAGTGTATCACTGCTCACTGCTAGAAGAGGATGACATACTTTTCCAGTGGGTTTTGTTAACGTACACTAAAACAATTAGAGATTTAAGAATTTGGGGGTTTAACACTGGATCCTGGTGATCCTGCACTCCCAGTCACTCCATCTCAATACAGTCACCCTCCTCCTCAATAAAGTTGCTGCTCTTGATGGTTTTCCCTCTCTCACTGCTGCATTTCTCAGAGGATGAGGCTCTGCTGTTTACGATTACCAGGTGCCAAAAAAGCAGCAAATGCTTGAGAGCCCCCTGGTTGAAGGAGCTACTGCTGCCCAAGAGCATCACTGCCACCAGCACACCCAGGATACTGTCACGCCAGGCATGAGCACATCTTCATCTATCACCCAGAACTCAAAATTTCTCAGGAACTGACAGGAAGGCTAAATTTGGGTAGTATCTCACAGTAAGCACAGGATAAAATACAAGCACAACACCTTCAATTGCATTTCAAAACTTCACAGCATGGTGTAGTTCAAGAAAAACAGTCTCTTTTACTGTCTCCTTTCTCCACCTCCCCAAATCCAAATTTAGCACCTGCTAAGCTGCTACAGTAAAACATAAAAGCTGAGGTAAACATCAGATTAAGTGATAGAGTTTTGTCAGACTAAAGTAATTTTAGTAAGACCCATAAAATAGTGTTGAACATCATTACAACCATTGATAACTGCAGCTCTTAACAATCATCATGGTAATTTTCAAAACTGCTTATACCACCTGTAATTTTCACTTACACCAATACAGATGGTGAAACACCATTAATGTTAGGTTCTTACTGCACACAGTAAATCAGTTTGTAAAGGAGAAAATCTTTATAAAAAAAGATATGACATGGATTCCTGGAAAATGCTCCAGACTACATAAATTTAATGAAAAGGACATATCAGTATGTTTGAATGCAAATGGAATTGTTTACTATCTTGTACCAGGTTATTAAAATTGTCATTTTAAAAGCTGTAAAAACAGAAGAGCTTGAGAGCTGTACTGAGTGTGGCTGCCCACTCCCACCGTGGGTCACTCAGTCCCCACAGAGAATTAACACAGAATTAACACCCCTTACCCCAAGACACTGAGCCAAGCAAGGCCCAGGAGGTAACAGTGCACAGGTCTGACACAGGAATCACTGCCCTAAGCCCTTGTTTGCACAGAGGATGCTGAGACTGGCATTGAGACAGGGCGAGGGGCAGCAGGGACCCACAGCCCCTTCAGGGAAGGGCGACAGGGACCAGGAAGAGAAGGAAAAACCTGAAGATTGTTATGTCAAGGGAGGGCAACCTGCTGAAGACTGGCTACTGCAGCAGGTGGGTGATGGAGCTCTGGCCCAGGCTTCCCTCAGAACAGACCACTGCAGACAAAGCCAAATGTCCCCAGGTGGAGCTGCACCTGCCCCCTTTGCTGCCTGTCCCTCCAGATGACAGCCACGACTGCAGCCAGGCCAGGCTGGGCACTGGGGCTGTCCTGGACAAGGACAGTGCCATCACCAGCACCACGGGCTCCTGGGGTGCCATGCCAGCAGGAGCCGGTGGCCTAGAAAGGACTTCCTGGAGGCCAAGCTGGTTTAGATACTCTGCTTGCTGTAGAACAAAGGGAGCTCAGCTCATTGCCTGACAAGACGTTTGGAACGATAAGTGTCCTTGGCTATGGACGTGTGCAGAGTGGAAGCTGGACTATGAGGTAGTTAATGCTCCAGGTGACTGGGGAAACTAGCAATAAATAATGTCTTCAAAATGGACAAATGAGTCTGCTCTGAGTGACAGAGCAGGAAAGATGATGACTTTTTTTTCTGTTCTACCCTTCTGCCATTTTTATGAAATTGGAAGACAGAGAGGAGGAAGATTTAAACAAAATAAGTAGGTGAGCAGATACTTTGAGATTAAGGTTTTGGGGTTTTTTTAAGCACTCCAATACCACAGCAATTCTTCATTTCCTGAAATGCTTTCTACAATACCATGATAAATTACCTCGATTTCAAAACTAAATGTACTGGGTAACTCCTGTAGGCCAAGTTATCCAGTACAATCTTTTATACTATTACTATGGATGTAGATGTCAAGTTTGCCCCTCAAACATATCTTTAAATTACGAAAATTTGAATTCTGAAACTCTGTAGAAAATTGTGAACAAGAAACAGCAACACAGTGTTCAGACATAATTTCAACTAATCTAATCAACTATTCTGAAATAACTATTTCCATACTTACTATGAACTATCTATAAAACCCATTTACAAATCTGGGAGTACCTTTAGAATTCAATTCAATCACAATGCTGAAGCATTACAACTCTGCTTTTGAAACTTCCTAACACATGTCAGCGACTTCCCCTCCTTCCCCTTGACTTGCTTTTACTTGTCAGTGACACACTAATGCAGATCTGGAGATAACCAGGGGGGGAAAGTAAACAAAGCAGCACCACACCTGATCAAGTGCAAAATTATTCAAACTTTTTGCTACTTTAATTAAAAACAGAGAATAAATGATGCAAATCTAGACCTAATAAAGTAAGAAGTAACAAGACAATTGGACAATATTTTCCATTTCTTGATTCAGTGCAGTCTTACTTGCCAAACAAATTACTTCTCAACTGCTGAAAAGTAGCAGGATAGAAAGCAATCTATTAAGTTGCTCAAAGATTTCATAAGAAAACAATAGCATATATGAGAGACTTTTTTTCCCCTTTCTCTCTCCAAACCCTCAGCTGGAAGCTCAACCCAGACCATTCTTTTGTAACCTTGTGCCTTTAACCCTGAAGCTCTTTTCCATGCAATCCAAAGTTTCACTTAAAAATGGGTTCCAGTGACCTTCCCCACAAATATAAATGTCTCTTAAATTGACTGGTCTGTTTTGAATTCAAAGTTAATTTAGGATCTTCCACACCCTCTACCACTTGCACTGTGGTTTTACAATGCATGAAGCAGAACTAAGCTGGTCCTGGTGGAGTTCCTCCTCCCCAGGACCCTGTATTTCCACTCTTGCATCAGCACCGACTTTTGTCTGATAACAAAGGAGCTGGTGAAGAGAATTAAACTGGCTAAGGGGAAAGAGGAAAAAAAATATATATTTGAGGGAGACTAGACTCCTGTGTTTATTCCTGTATAGCAGGAATGTGTGTGTGGATTTGCAGCTGTTGAAATCAGGACACCACCATAATGGCACTTCTGGCCACACTGACACAAAATCTCTTCTTCCATAGCAGGAAGCAAACCCTCAGCCAGTTAAACAGTAACACTGAACAAAGTCTGAAATCCTAACTGAAGGCAAAGTACATTGCATTTTAGATAACTTAAGGCTGTAGCAGGTCTAGCAATGTATAGGCCAATCAGATGTGTTCATCTGCATTGAAAGGGTTAATTTCTACTGTTGAGCGTTATTAGAATTAACAGGAATTTCTGCTTTCAACTGCAAACAGTGACCCTCTTCAAAGGGAACAGAAGTGCCTCTAAAAGATAACTACTGTACTTTGGAAGAAAATCTTTCATAGTGCTGTATTTCAGTTTTACTACAAAACTGCAGATTTGCCCTTTCCTACTCAAAGACTCACTACCCCTTGTTTAAAAAGTGCTTTTCCAATGTGAATCAAGCTTGCTGCTTTCCCTGTCCTGTCACTGGTGGTGCCTCACTCAGCAAGTCACGAATTTCCATGGGAACTTAATTACATTTCAGCTCGAAGCACAGGCAAATAAGCAACAACACTGTCCCTGGCCAGGATGACAAGGTGCAACATCTGGCACGTCCTCCCAGAAAAGCCACAGCAGCTTGAACAGGGTTTGTGATAAAGGTCAGTCCCTGCAGAATTTACACACTCGACTTGATGAGCTGAGTCAATGACTGAATTTATCTCAGCCTGTTCCATGCCTGGGCAACAAACTCGACAGTGATGTCAATACTGAAAACTGATGGAAAAATATTCATGGGCAAGATACCATGATGAGGAAAGGAAAAACACCCAATGCATCCCAGCTAAACCCCAAGTGCCCTGTGAAGTACGTTTAATGTATTTCAGCTAAATTCTTATTTTAAATTATTTGACATCACCCCACCTACCTAAGACATAAAACTAAAGAATTGGATGTTCTTTCTGTACCTGATACTGTTCCTACAACGCCTTCTAAATTTCATGTTATCTTATTTGTATAAATGTCTTAATCAAAACATACTAAGTTGAAACTTTTTTTAAAAAAAAAATCTTAATACATGCCTGTGGCTTTGTATTTCCCAAATACCAGCAAGTACACACCACAATATGGAAGAATACTTGCATTCTGCTAAGAATCACAACTTGCTACATAATGCATACTTTGTTGCAATATAGTATACAATATATATTTATGTTACACATAGTTAATACATGTATTTTATACAAAATGTATTTTTCTACAATGTATTGTAACATACAATATATCTGCAAAATATATTTTGCTACAATACACAAGCAGAGAAACCAAAGTTCAGAAAAACAGGTGTGAGACATCACTCAAGAGAAAAAAAAATCCAAAATAATTAAATCTGCCTCAGAATTGAGAAATCCATACTACAGTACATTAGAACTAAAATCACAAATATTCTGAAGCTGAATAAACAGAAATTGGAGGACTTGCATATCTGTTGAAATAAAACCTTACATTTAACTTTGTAAGCAAGAACCAGATCCCTCTATTGAAATATATACAAAGAAAACACCAGTGTTGCAAGAAACCACATATTTATTTTTCCTTACTAGTATGCTACTTCAAGGCAAATATCAAGTCTGTTGTGTAAACACCTATTATTTGTGGACTAGTACAAACACTCTTGGCATTTTATTTGAAAAAAGCTGTTCAAGTAATTTTTTTTTTTTACAGTAAGTATTTAGTATTGAAAAAATAAGGCTAGGAAAAATATGACTGGGAAATCAGCTAAAGGCCAACACCTGAATTTTTCAGAACACATGGTGTAAGTTAAAAGTTTCTTTTTGCCTCGTGTGGGGAGGGATGGCCTGTACCAGCTGTGGGCACAGGCAGAACTGCAGCAGCACAAGGACAACTCCTGAAACACTCCCCCCTCCCAAGACACTCAACTATAACATGTGGGAAGGTGTCAAGATCCCTTTAACCCAATTTATAGCTTAATGTTAGAATAATCTAAATTAAAATTATTTAAAAAAAGCTGTTGAGTCAACACCAAGTCAATTGATTCATTCCAAGTACTTTTTCACTCCCTAAGATCACATTTTAGTGGCTGTTAGCATATTAAGATTTAATGGCTTCATCAGGGATGTAATGCTTCTCCATCCTATTTTGAGGACTTCTAAAACTGTAATTTTACACGACTGCCAGCAGAAACCCACAAGTTACTCTTCCTCTTTTTCAGACTTAAGATAATGCTGTGGGATGTGAACATGCATGTGAACATGTAATAATAAATACAAGATACTGATTAAGTCAATATCCATGAATTCATATAAGTGTATCTGGAATATTACTAATCAGATGAGTTATTTGAATTTGCATATGTAAGTTCTACTAAAGAAAACTCAGAAGCTGACAAATGCTTTAATATTCTTTTAAAAATCTATAAAGCTGTTAAAGTTCAGCAAACCCCTTAATCTAGCCAAAGCTGACTAAAATGAAACATAACCCTCCTGGTTCAGATAAACTGGGCCATAAATGTCAAAGGATTTACTTGCTGTCTTCAAATCAGGAAGACTCCATTAGACTAGAGAGCACTGACTAGAACAGGCTTTAAATTTTGTGAAGTTCAAAACTCAGTCATTTCATATTTTTAAGAAGAGCATATTAAATTTTGACCTGCAGGTATTTCAAATTTAATTAAGGTTTCTTTGTCCTTCATAACGACTTGTTTATGGAAATGCAAACTGGCTGGTTCCGGCTGGCAGTGGCAGGCATAGGGAGGACGTCATTTTCCCAACTTCTACTTTTTCTACCCAACAATTTCCTATTACAATTTCCCACAGATAAGCAACGTGCAGCCCCATGTTTTAATGGTGTACGTGTAATCCCCTAAACCTTGCACAGTGTGAAAAACTTGTTTACCATCATTTCACTAATACAAGGAAGCAATTGCCACTTCCATGTTCAGCTGCTACAAAAACTAGTTTAGGTTCAGAAGAGAAGTCTAAAATGGTCAGAGGAAAAAAGGCACAATTGAGGACTTTTGACTCCTCCATCTTCTAGACAGACCTCCAAGACAGACCTGTTCTATCAGACTCATGATAAAAAACCCTCAAATTCCCAACCCTTACCCTGCACAACATATAATTAGAAATACGATGTCCAAATGTTCTCAGTGTTGCATACATGGTCCAGATGATTAGAATGGTTCTTAATGATCAGAAATTGTATCTAATTATGACTGTAGTAAAGGGCTGCTGTATACAAAACAAACACTAACACAAAACCAAATTGCAAAGCAAAGCCTGACCTTAACTGGTACCCCTGGAACCACATTGGCTAGTTAATGAGTACAACACAGCACTCAGCTTTTTGCACATTCTGTTAGTGTTTTCTGAAAAACCAATATATTAAAGAGATGTCAGGTTCACTAATTACTTTAAGAATTTAAATAAATTGCATTGCATTACAGAACTGTGTTCTGTACAAGTCAGATGGAACCTAAAAGACCAGCTTTAAAAAGGAAGAGCTGTGTTGTAAAACATTTAGCTTCAGGTTTTATAAATGTAGGCAGAAAGACCAAGGCTTAAAAGCTTCACCTACAAATGTCTCTAAAAAGCTGAGAACAGCCTTACACTCCAAAACATTAATACAATAGCAACTCCCACTCCACTGGTTGTATCCAATCATATTTGACACTTTAGTTATGATTCTTAACAATACATGGAACACTGATTCTTGTTTAGGGGGGCCCATGCAAAATTTCTCCTCTTGGTTCAACTCAGTAAGCTATTCTAAATACTGGCACACGTACCAACATGTTCCTTACCACATTTTCCTTTATGTGTCTGCAGAACGCTTACCACTGCTGTGGTAAACATTTCTGTTGTTCCATGGGGGAAAACCAGAAGTCACCACACAAAACACTGTTTCTTAGTCTTACAACACAACTAAAGAGTAAGAGAACTCAGCTACTTTAAATGAAGTTTGGACATGAGCTCATTTTCAGCATTCCTGCTATAGAACTGAACTAGAGCTTGACAAGAGATGTCAGTATCTAAATCCAAAAATCTCTGCCTTCCTAGAACACAATTTCAAGATACCTAAATGCTTGTTAGTGTTTCTAAACTAAAGGTCAGGATGTTACAGAAGTCATTGCACAGTTGATGCTCTACCCATTTAGCCACATCCTGACAGCAAGAAAATTATTCACAGATTGGTTTTACTTCAAATTTAACCAACAAGCCTAAAAATGTTTTTCCACAACCACACTCTTGTGCAAAAAGCCAACTCAAGACTTCTTTCCTGTCCCCATGTTCCACTGCATCACCTCTCTCAGTTGTGTTGATGCAGCTGTTTGTGAAACAATACCAAAACCCAAGAATGATATTCAGCTAAGAAAGTGGGGCTTTGAGGTTGTGGGGGTTGGGGTTTTTTTAATAATGAAGTATCACTGCTCAGCCACATCACTGGCTGGTTTTGAGCATAACTCTGGCAATGCTTGTACTGACATGGATGATGAGCAACCAAAGCAGCAGCTTTCCAAATTCTACCACTAGAGAGAAGTCCTGACCTACTAAATCAGAAGAAACCATGAGGTGATCAAGTCCACTGCTCCCTATACAGAAAGCACCTATGCCATGATTTGCCATTGCAAATCTCCAGAGGTGGATCTTTCATGCTCCTCATCAAAACAGAATTCCTTACTAGTTTTAATTATTCTTCATCCTTATTAGTTGTTCCTAAAAGCTCCCACTGCTGAAAGCACTCTTCAGATGAATTGTGATCAATGCTGCACTGAAATTCCTCTTTATCCACAGGACCTTTGCTTTGTCAAACAAAGCTCCTCTGTTGGGTGAACAACTGTTAAAACTTCTTTAAAACAGTATTTAAAAGTATTAATGGTCAGAGAGTGGCATAAAATTCCCCAACACTTTTTCTATTCAGCCATTACGATGCCATTTCCTTGCTCTGACAGGTGATACACATCAAATGGCGCACGGCCAGCCCCGGTGGTGTTTTAGTTTAGTTTCAAGCCTTCTGTCTTTGTAGGTGTTGGCTAAACGTGGCCTTTGTTGCAAAAATCACATGAAAGATCTGTCTCTGAAGCAAGTTTTTTTCTGATCCCTGACTTTGCAAACTGATTTATGCAGAGAGATACTTTTGTGGAGAGGCAATTAAGTCAGATCGATGTGCAGGATCCACATCTCACCCATCAATACACTCCAAAATAGCTCAAGCAATAAAGCTGCATATTACTTGTAACATGCAGGATATGACATTATTGTATATTCCTGGTGTCCTAACCATGGCAAGATGCTGCACCTTCATGACACAATCCATCACCCAAACTGCTTCAGCATGTTCTGGAAAACCCCAGTCTTCCAACTGAAACTGCTGCCTTGCTAAAGAAAGGGAGAAGCTCAAAAGATGCTTTGGAGATACTGGTATTGTAAAATGGAACAAAAACTTTAGGAAGGTCTTCAGGTAGGGAGCCCCTTCACTTGCAGAATAAAGGCTGCATACCAGGAACATGAACTAAGATGCACAAGAGAGCCATCCAAATATCCAGGCTGTGATCACAATGTCGAGTTGGCAGCCTCCATAGAACAACTAACAGCATTCCCAGTCTAAAAAAACCTGAAGTCAAATCAATCTCTTCCTGCAGATTTCCATTGTAGCATAAACTGGAATCCTAACAGCAAGTATTTTAGTGCTAAAATAAACTGTATATATTTACTGCTCCTAGTCTCTCCTTGATTTATACACTAGGAAAAAGGCCTCCAAGGCATTAACAAAAGGATTCATGTTGCAGTCTTACAAAAGGAAAAACTGAGTTGTTGCCAATCTTTTTTTTTTAAACAAGCACCATCTTGGAAGTGCAATTAGCAGCTAAAAGTACATGTTAAGCATTTAAACAGCTTTTTCTTTGGGACCTGCCTAAGCATTTGTAAACTCTCAAAGATGTCAGCTGCAGAAATTGCTCCATGTAGAAACTGAGAGTGCAGGTCCCCAAGCTGATGCCAAAACTCCCTTGTTGAGTGGACTTGTACAGCCCAATTTCAATGTAAGAACATAAATTATGTCACTTAACACAATGCTAATAATCTTGCAGGCTATTGTACAACAATCACACTTCCAAGTGTGAAGCACCAACACTTTAGAAGGAACAAAACAGATGAAACCCTGCAGTGACTCAGCTTGAGCAATTTATGCATAAAGCTTTCAAAGTTACACCATGGAGAAGGCTAAATATAGACTGGAATCAGTAATGTCAGTGTTTTGACATGGGAAGTAGTGTAAAACCTCAATATATGGATTGAAAACCCCAGATACTTTGTATGCAACTGGGCATGGCTCAACCTCTGCCTCATGCAACTAGAACTAAAATCTGGTGGTTGGGTCTGTGGGGAATATTCTTGTGGTATTTTAAGGTGACTGGCAGATTTTAAAGCCCAACGTACACAAGTGTAATCTTTCAATACTACACATACTTCCTGAAAATAGAGGTAAGTGTCAATTCTTGTACATCCCTTCAACTGTGAAGACTGAAAGGCATCCTCATTCCTAAAGATTTCTGTGTAGCATCTTTGCCTGATGTGGCCCCATTTGAGACTAGGATATAAAGCTCAGACTGCACATACAAAAGTGTACAGCCAAAAGGACGTGACAAAACCAGATAATAATAATTTAAAATTCACCAGTCTGTTAGCAAACAGAACCAGGGCCTCACCAACAGGGACTGCACAAGTGGATGGAAGAATTCTGGTTCACCACATGGACTCCTGGCACAGTGGTGAGCCAAACAGCATGGCACAGTTTGCTACGTGCACTGATATTTAAGTTTTTTGGCAACAGATTAACAGAACCATTTTTTAATACAGCCACGTTTTCAAATATGGATTCTTTTGTTCATATGTTGGAAAAGAATTTTTAGTTTGCTCAGTCTTGGAACCATTTTGAAGACAGTGGTTTCCATCACAAGCACTACACTTGGTTAAAAGAATGTCTTCCTAATATCTAGTATAGCCTTGAAAAGGTACCATGCTCATTTAATATGTGACCCTTCATAACATGTTTTCAGGTCTTCACGTATAAAATGTCAAATGTATTTACCTGCCCCTGCAGTATTACAGTTTCATCTATCTTTCTATTTTAATTCTTCCTCTAAAATTCAAGCACAGTAAACAGCCTGAACATGAAACTGTATTCAGAGTTCAACTTCAGAATGCAAACAGAAAAGAGATTCTTGGCAGGATCCTTTTTAAACATGGGCTGATCCAAGCGATTCAGGTGAAAAGTGAACAAAGAGTTAATCCAAATGCGAAGGGCTCCATTTCAGTAATAGCATGAATAAACCCCCACAGAAGGCTTCATTGCTAGCAGCAAACTCCACAGAGTCCAGATGAACCAGCAGGAAGAACAGAGGGCGGATAATCCTGTAAAATTACCCCAGTGGAAATGTTGATAAATTCCCAATTATGAGACCTGCTCTAGAATGAAAAGAAATGTGAGATACAATACAATTACCAGTCAACACTTGCACATCTTTGTATTTAAGCCAGACAAATACCACAGGTATTTCTTAATCCCTTGGATTTTGAATTAGTTACCCACTGTGCCGAAATCTAGATTATGAAAATAAGCCCCAGAAATCAAATGAAAAAACAGACAATCTGCAACTCCAGTTACAAAGAAAATACCCATCCGTGAAGTCCTATTTTCAGTGATACAATCTTCTATGCGTTTGTGGAAATACAGATGGCTGTATTGAAAAACAAATAAACAAAAAAAAAAAAACAGAACAAAAAAAGCCAACAAAACCTTTAGCATACCGAATTTGTTTTGAATATGGTTCTTACGTTACACAAAGCAAAGCAGTACAGAATCAGGTTGGAGAAGACCTCTAAGATCATCGAGTCCAACCTAGGACTACAACCTAGTGGGTTTCATATGAATTTTTAATGTTTGTGGAAACATTTCTGATAAAATACGTGTTCACCATAGATACCAAGACACAGACAGGTGCATTAGATATCTCCTTTTCTAAAGCCTTGTCTGATCCCAGGCTTATCGCTCTCCATAAAATTCTGGAGGAGGAAAAGCTGTCCTGTGAGCCCCAAGACGGCCCGGGGGGTGCGGGAGCTGCCCACCGCCCGCTCCCCCGCACGATGCGGCTCGCCAGGCAGCCCAGGCGCTCATCTCCGTGCCCCAGCCGAGGCAGTGACCCCGTTCGGGCCCCGCCCGGTTTCGGAACGACGGCCGGGCCGCCGCGATCGCGATCGTCCCCCGCCCCGATCCCCTCTGTTTATCCCTGCATGCGCCTGTCCCGCGGCCCCGCGCGCCCGCCCCCCGCGCCTCCCCATTGGCCGCCGCCGCTGCCACTCACGGCCCCCGCGGCCCCGCATTGGCCGCCTCCGCTGCCACTCAGGGCGCCCGCCCGCCCCGCCGCTCCCTCCGCCGGAACGAGCGAGCGGCGCTCCGGCCCCGGCGCCAGCGCGGCCGCGGCTCCCGCTGCCGGCGGGGCGGGGAGGGACGGAGGGCGGGCGGCTGCCGCGGCTCCTTCCGGAGCAGGCGAAGCGCTCCGCTGACAGGCAGCGCTGCCGCCCCTCGCTGCGCGCCCAGCCAGGCGGATCGGCCTCCGGGGAGGCAGCGGCGCGGGGCGCCGTGCGTGGAGGGTGGACGGGCAGTTCCCCCGATTGATGTCATTTCCCTCGGCCTTTTGTTGAATTATTTTAAACTCAATTGCACGGTGAGGGGAAAAAAAAAAAACCCCAAAAAAACAACAAAAACAACAGAACCTACCAGCACCAATAATAATAACAACAACAACAAAAACAAACAACAAAAAAACCAACTTCAGGCTCCCAGATGCCATTATACTAATTTCTCTTAATTGCCTCTCCGATGCAAACACAGCCGGGCTCCTGCGCGGCGCCGCCCGGCCCGGCTCGCTCCCGGCCTCCTCCCCTGCCTCCCGCTCGCCGGTGGGCGCTCGCGGGGCCCGGCCCGGGGGTGCGGAGCCCCCTCCCCGCCGCCCCCGCTTCCAAAGCCGCCGTTCCCCGCCGCCTCCCCGGCCGCGGAGCCTCCTCCGGGCGTCCTCGCAGCAGCGACTGCCCAGGCCCAGCACACTCCCCCCCCCCACCACGGACCCCCCCATGTCCAGAGCGGCCTCGGGCCCCCCTGACACCCCCGAACGACGCGGCGCGGGGGCTTCTCCCCGCCGAGCCCGGGGGTCCCCCCTGGCCGCGCTACCGCCGGTCCCCCCTCAGCGCGCTCCTCCCGCAGCGCTGCCCCCCCCCCCCCACCCCCGGGCAGAGCCCCCCGCTCCGGGCCGGGCGCCGGGGCCGCCCCTACCTGTGGCTGCAGCATCCCCGTCCCCCCGCCGCCCTCGCTCCGCCGCCTGCCTGGCTCTTTGTTTCCTGCCGCGGGCCGGACGGGAGAGCGGCTCCCCCCCGCCTCCTCCTCACACTCATTGAAAGCAAACAAGCATCATGGCGGCGCTGGCGGCGGCGGCGGCTGCGGGCGGGCCGGCCCCCCTCCTCCGCCTCCGCCTCCTCCTCCTCCTTCCTCTCCTCCTCCTCTCCGCTCCGCTCTCCGCCCCACCTGCCCAGGCCGCCCGCACTGCGCGCACGCTCCGCGGCCGCGGAGGGAGGCCGGGGAGGGGGCGGCAGGCCCGGGGGGGTGCGGAGGGAGGAGTTTGGAGCGCGTTTGGGGGTACGGCCGCGGGAGCGCGGCGGGGAAAAGTGGGTGAAAGTAACGAGTGGCTGCGGAGCGGGGCTCGGAGCCCGTGCCAGGGGTGTATGGCAGGGAAGGGGCTCCCAGCAGGAGCCCAAGGGAGGCGAATGAGAATAGTCGCTTGTTTGGAAGAGAACTTTTAAATTCTTCTGCAAAAGCCCAAGTGGGGAACTCAGCCTTGAAGTGGGTGAGCTCAGACACGGTGCGGGTGATAGGCCAAACGCTTTTCAGGAAAGACAACATGTCGTCTATGTTTGTGTCTTTAATGGGAAACCAGTGCCTCGGATCCTTCGCTGCGACACACTCAGGCACAGTGTTTACTGTGACATGTCCCCCAGAATCGCCAGCAGCACCTTTCTGAAACTCACGTTGTGGCTCATGTAATTTTCTCCATGGATTGATTATTGGATGCAAACCAAGATATTTAGGAAAATAAAGTACGTTCTCATTAAGTGTTATTATTACTGTCCCTGCACAACAAGACTTTATGATGAGAGATGCCAAGTGAAACGGTGGTGGGGAAGTGCCATCCGTGGTGTAATACCAGCAAAACACCTAAATAATTACCTCTAAATTAAGGATTTCATCAGTTTTCCAGGGAGTTAAAATGCTGAAGCATTGATGATGCTGCAGCAAATGAGCACTTGACACACACCACTTCATCCAAAGGAATAGTGAAGTCAAAGACATTGTCCCAGGTACCAGAACTGTCCCAGAACCCTGTTTATGATCTGGGAAAGCTGAATAGGAATTGAGGCCTCCATTTAGGTGTAATGGATATGTAGCTGGAAATAAATAGCACTCACGCTGTTGTGCAGCGAGGCATTCTCTTTTAACTCAGTGTGAAAGAGGATGGTACCAGGTCCAGCTTCTGAGGAGCACCACCCCCATCCGTGGAGGCCAGTGCTGTGGAAAACATGACCCTGGCGTGCTGCTGACCAAACCCGCTCACAGAACGTCCTCCACGGGAAGGTTGACACTTGGCTGGAAATAATCCTGCTATACTTCGGATTTCTGTTCAGCCTTATCATATCGTATATCTGAAATGCTCTCGGATGATAAACTATCTGCTCTCCACATGGTGCAGCCCTGTGCTGAGATATCCGAGCCTGCTCCATTACGGATGCGCACGGGCTCCAGCAGAATGCCGTATCTGCTTCCCCGTGTTGGCTGGCTCTGGAGAGCTGACAGTCGCTCAGAACTGACTCGAGTAGCTCTACATGTCATTCTCCTGCACTGCATGTCTTTTCTTTCTGATAAGCAGCTGTCCTGCACATTCTTCAGTTAATACTTTCTGGGTCAGATATGGCCTCAATAGACTATATCATTTTGCCCAGAGCTAATTCTCCAAAAGCAGTAGGAAAGTCTTTGAATACGTTGCAGGATTTTCCAGGAATTGCTGCTCAGCAAAGAAAATTCAGTTGATCATAAGTCTCTCGAAAAATGCTTGCAGGGAACCTTCATTCCTCAGGGATGGATGCTGGCATAATAGTACATTAAACATGGAAAGGTCTACTGCAAAGGCCTGCAACACTGCAAATGGAGAACCAATGGCAGAAAATACTGTAATTCTCAAATAACTGAAATAAGCAAATGAAAACATTAGAGAAAATAATTTAAAAGCAATTAAAAATAATCCTGTATAGATTAACAGGAGATCACTGCAATGCGGCAGATTTCAAGTTAGTGAACTTTATTATGATTTTACAGGTTATTTATGAAAAACGGCAATATTTGGAGAGCCTAAAGTTACAGCCATTTATGTCAACAATTTTTTTAAACCGCCAGCTTGTGTGGTTTGAAAGAGCAGAATGAAGTAAAAACAGGTATGTGGGGGTTTTTTTTAGAAACTGTTATGTTCCACTGAATTTCCTGTGCAGCAGTGCTATTGCTCATCTGTGCGTCTGATTAACTTTTGCTCTCTGAAAGTGTTATCAGACCTGTAACCAGGCAAACAGCAGAGCAGATGGCCAGTGCCAGTATCGGTGTTTCTGGTCTGGGTGCTTAATGAGATCTGAGAGTGTAACATGAGCCTCTTTCATTTTGTCTGTCTCACATGGCAGATATACTTGGTGCAAGTGCTCTGGTTGCTCAAGGTCACAGATTCATCAATCAAGAGAGAGCCCTTCCCATTAATCTCTTACCTGCCCATGACAGTTCCATACATCTCGGAGCTGCCAAGTCACACTGAGTGCTGTTGTCCTGAGTTTGGGACAGTAGTGCTGCAAAAGACAACCAGGTTAAGCAGAAATTGGCCACCATTTAAAACACAGCATTAGATGTACTGTACTCTGAGTGTAAGATTTCATGCACTAACTCTAAACCAAAAATGCCTTTTTGTGCTGTGGAATAAGCCTTCAACTGGGCCAAATCTCCTGTACCACACAATTGCATGTCCCACACTATGAATGTCCTACATTTCTCTCCTTACACTTGGAGATAGAAATATTTGTTGTCAGTGGTTTAAAAAAAATCTCTGTACCCCCACCATCTCCTCCACATCCAAGTGGAGCTGGGAGTGTGCTGGGATGCCTCAGGAAGGCCACTGGGTCCATGTGGCCAACACTTACAGCTGGTTTGAGGTCCTGGTGCCTCTGTGCACTGACAGAGGGATGTGAAACTTGTGGTAGAGAGTTGTCTTTGTGGCAGAGCAATGGTATTTTTTTGCTTTATTTAAATTGCTAAATTTGGTGAAGATGTGCTCTTGAAGTATCTATACACAGTTGCACAGCAGAGTTTTGTTTGACTTCTAAGTTCTTTGTAGTAAAGGATGTCCTTCATCCTGCATGGCTCATGCATCACCCCAACCTGAGGGAGAGCAGGCACAGAGGGGCTGTGGCTTGTGGGATCTCTTGTGCCTGGGGTTACACAAGAGGTGACCAAGGAAATGTTCAGTCCTACCCACTCCCTCACTTTGTGTGCCCAGGAAATGTGACAAAAGCAACATAACTGCAGGCAGGAAAGGAATCGAAGAGGAGAGCACAGTTATGGTAAAACAGGAGAGATAATGAGAAGTAAAGAAGGAGGAAGTGGGAGATGGAGAAGGATCCCAAATAGGAGGGCAGAGCCTAATTATGGTCTGCATTTTCAGTCTGTGTGGGTATAAATACAGGGATCTGAACTGCAGGATGGCTTCCATGGCTGAGATCAGTGGGATAGCTGCTCTGAACATGGCATATACCTAAAATGACAGGTAGTCTGAAAAATGAGGACTTGGAACACTCATATTGTGCTTCTGAAATCATTGCATTTTTAATGATTTCAGCCTTAAGTTTTATGGCCTGTTCTCCATCTACCGAGTGAATGTAAGAGCATCTTCTTTCACAGCTGGATAGTAAAGATAAATCTTTGATGTTTATTGAGCATTAAAACTACAGTGAAAGCTCCATACAAAAAGCATTGAGGCAATTAATATTCCTGCTTTTCTCTGCATGGAATGGAGTTCAGTGGTTTCCAGAAGACCTGTATGTAAAAAGGTAATTGAAATCTCCCCTTATGCATATCCACAACAGAGATGAATTCAGGAATTTTAATCCTGGGATGGCACAATTTGTAGGTAAAGGCTTTGCAGCCTTAGAATTACTTTAATATGCATTGTTAGACAAAAGTGGAATAAGTACTTTGAAAGAAACAGAATATGATCAAAAGCTTTCTTTCTAGAAATATCTGCATTTTAGTAGAAAGACTTTCACAGTGAGAGAAGAGTTTCAAACTCCTTTTTGCCGGTTATGGATACCACCTTATAACTCTGCCACCACCTAAGATGCTTGTGTACTATGTTTAGGACTCTTACAATTATTTAGATATCTTATAAACTGTCAGGGTTGCAGCAGTTTAAAATGTGCATTGAATCTTGTTCTCTATCTCAAGCATGCAGGTCTCTGGAGCATTGAGGCATTAATATTTCCTAGTGTGTACATTTGTGCTATACTGTAGCAGTGAAGTAACAGATCTAAGAATGCCATAATTCTTACTTGTCCTAATCAAATATTAAAATCTGAAGGCTGTTAAGAAGCTGGATTTATGAACTATAATGTTGTTTACCTCATTGTCATTTTTTAGACACAGGCAGATTCTTGCATGTTTTTATTCCTAGAATCACCTCTCCAAGACTTGGTCACCTTTCTCCAAGAATATATCCATCTTTTCATATAAGAACTAAGTTAATACTATGAAAGAAAATGTTAATGGTATGACCTGCCTGCATTATTTACATGGGCAGAGCTCCTGGTTGCATTCAAAGCTCTGCAAAAAGAGCACAAGGCTTTGCCTTTCACGGCAAAGGCTTTTATGTATGTGAGTGAATAGAGCAAATTGCTATGAAATACCTGAATGCCCAGTTATGGAGTCACAACTGAGAGGTTAAATGGCAAATAATGGCGTTATTGATGTAAGATGGAAGGATTCTCTATAATGGAAGGAAAGCCAGTGTTCAAACTACCCATCCAGATCTTTGGTGTTTTCTACTATATCCTCTTCCCTTTGTACCCATTTTGGCGGCATTTTCCTCTTCCTCTGTCAGCATCTTATTTTTCATCTTTATTCATCGTCGCTTTCTATGCTTTTCTCTAGCAGCAGAAACATATTTACTTGCAAGCTGATCCCATCTGTGCTCCCGCGTTGTAAAGCTTCCCCCTGCCGTGGCGCTGCGTGTCTGATGGAGTTCATGCGACGGGTGGGAAGCTCCAGCTTTCCGGAGTGCCAGGATTTCACACCGTGGATCAGGCAGGCAGGGCACTGCCCACTGGGCATGGGGGTTTTTATAGAAACGAGGGTGGGCAGTTTTGCTTGTGTAAGAAAATGCAATAATACTGTAATCATTTGTCGCCGGACCGTTCGCTGAAATGGAAGAGTGCTGAACTTTTAATTTAATTGGGTCTCTCGTGCTTGCACTTCTTCCTGCTCATGAACCAGAATATATGAGGACTATAACTCAAATATACACTAAGCTGTCCCTGCTGCAGTCTCATCCCTTGCAAATTAAGTAGGATCAGGAATCAAAAGAGATAACTAAGGAGACCTATGTCCTGGAGGAAATTACCGTGAATTACAAAATGATGGTTTCTCTCTTAATAAAAAATGAACTAATGCTCCAATGTGACACTATGGAACTCTTCAGTTTATAAAGGTACTGTCTTTCAGGAAATATATATGTTAATCCAGCTGTCATGCATAAATTCTCATTTGGGGCCTGATCTAATTCCCATTGAAGCAGAGATGGACTCAATCTACTTAAATTTCTCCATACAGTTTCACGGCTTTCCACTATCTTCATCTGTTGTATCACATTACTGTGTGTGGGTAGAGTTGCCACATTCCACCCATGACACAACTGTTTCAGTGGCAAGTGAAGTGATACGTGCATATGGTACACACAGGCTTTACACAAACCGTATGCTTTCAGACAGCTATCTGTGTAACTGGGGACGCTGGAGAGGCTTCCTGAAGAAAAAGTCCATTTACTACATTATTAGGAAATGTAGCAAACTTTGTTTATTACCCCCATGATCTTACTTTTGATATTTGACAGACAGAACGAGTGGTTTATTGTTTACCTTTAGTAAATTAACAAGTCGGATTAATTACTTTGAATAACAATAAAATGGTTGCACAAGGATTTTGGAATCAATTTCTTAATATTATTGTTTACTGTGTCAAATCTTAGGCCCAAATTTTGCTTATTTAACAATGAGCAACTTCATAAAATTTCCAATTAAATTATACATAGTCTTCTTTATGCAATGTGTTTTGCATTTCCAAGATGTTGAATGTCCTCATTACTGAATGTTTTGTATAGGAGATTATTGTTATTTATCTGAAGAATTTTGGCTAAGGGCGGTCTCTGGTTGGGAAAAGACCCTCCAGAGAATTTATAAAGTACACTTTAATCTTGAGGCTATTATAGGCCTACTATTCTTGGGGTTTTTTTCATTGGTGGTTGCAAAAAAAATTACAAAATGACCGAATAAATTTAGCTGGTAGCTAAGTGTGGCTATTTCTACATTATCTGAATTGACAAAATACTTTCTTTAGGACATCAGGTATGCAGAAAGAGGGGACAACATAGCACTGGGTCAAACATCAGCACAGCCAAAATAATTAAATATGAAAACTTTTCAGCCTCTCTTGGAGCTACACTTTAGGTTGCTCCCTGCCTGGAGGGCCAGATCGTTGCTTTGGACACACTGGAGTAGGTTCACCCAAAGCAGTGTGGGCACATCCATCTGTGAGCTGCTCACCACAGGGTGCCCCTGCACTCAGAGGAGCCTGCAGCACCTGGGGGCTCTGGCTGTCTTTTGAAGGCTTTGAAGGCAGGCATTGGGGCTGAGGTGATGAAACTGGAAGAGTTTTGTTTCCAAGCACTGGGAGACCTCACTGAGCTGAGGGAACAACACAGGGTGGGAGGTGGCTCAGTGTCTGCAGCCATGTTGGCTAAAAGGCTGCACCATGGAACAGCTTATGCTCAAAAAAGGTGAAAATCACTGCCTGCTTCCCAGGTGATCACTTCAGGTGACAGGAAGAAAATTTGTCCAACGTTTACAGCTGATGATGGGTGTGGTACATTAAGGGCTTTTCCATGCCTTCCAAAATATTAGGCACTTTGAATAAATGCCCCCAGGAGGGACAAAATGCCACGTTGCACAAGCCACTGATCTGACCTGCTGTTGTTTCCTCTGTGTCCAGAACTGTTGGTCTGCAAGATTAAATAAAAGGACAAAAATTTGTCAGACAAAAAACCCCAAAATGTTTGAGCCTAATGCAGCAGGCTCAGGCTAAATCACGTTTCCCAAAGTGTGGCTTTCAATATCAAGCCTACTCCTGAGGAACTGGCAAATGCTCAACGAGCACAACATGGAGACAACTGGCAGCCTGAGTCATTTTCACATGTGATTGTTGAATGTGACAGATTGAGAATAGCAAGGAGTACGAGTTCATGCTATGAGAGTGAAGTAACCCAGCATCCGCTCGCTGGCTCGAGCCTACGGAGAGATGTGGAGTGCTGTGGCAGAGAAATGCCATTGAGGCTTTGGAAAAATTGCTTTAACACACGTTGTTTTCTTCCTTTGCTCATTTTTATTTCACCAAAGAATGTTTCTTTCTCATCTTCATGGCAGATGGAAAGTAAGAGAAAAACCCTTGTCATATTTGTAAAGCCTGGATTAACTCATTTGCCTTTTTTCCTTTCTTTCTGATTAATTTTTGCCTTTCTACTTTTACTGATGCTGTATTGCCCTTTTTATCCCATTGCTCCAGCACGTTGGCTGTGCAGAAATGGTTTCAGATAAAACTGGGGTACACTTGCTTGTGGAAATGATCCCTTCCAAACCGACCTGGTGAGGGTTGCTTCCTTTCAGTGCAAACTCTGCAAGTTTCATTGGTAACGCCAGGGGAGTTACCAATGAAATAGCTGCTGCAATCCAGCCTTCTGTTATAGTTGATCGGAGTATTCTATCTGAGTCATTATTAATTAAATTTAGCCATACTTTATTTTGACACATGTTCGTGGAAAAGGAAACTTCTTCCAATTTCTTTTTCAGAATTGTTTGACGGGTGGTCTCTGCCAGCACAGCTGAGTGCTTTGGCTGTTCAGGACATGTCTGTAATGTGTTCTGCACTGAGCTGCTGTTTGGACTCTGCTGCTCAGCTGCGTAACATTGTATGTGAAGGATTCCTTTGTTTAATCTTTGTAAAACAATGTGCTTGGTTAATTAGCTGTAGAGGTGTTTTGAGGGTTTTGATGGGAGGCACCATGGACCAGTGACATGTTGCAAAAATAATTTGAGATGGGTAATGTTAATGGCCAGGGCCCTGGCAAAAAGAGAAGCCTCTGCACAGCTTGAGAAGGATAAAGGAAGATTTTTGATGTGTCCATAATTTTTTCTTCTTTTTTCTTTTCTTTTTTTTTTTTTTTTCCCCTGTAAGATCTTGTTACCATAGGTTCAGGACATATGTGGCTCTTTTTACAACAATTAGAACCAAACCCTTTTACTCCCTTAATTCTTTCTTCGTCAAGACTTGGAGAAGATGATGATTCCTGGGAGCCCTTTTGGCTACAGTGAATAGTGAGTACCTGGACTGACTCCACTGGTCTCCGTTTTGTTCTACAAATGATTATAGGTAATACATTAACACAGAGAGCTGCCTAATGCACCGGGCACGCTCTGTTTGCTCACCACAGCAACAGAAAAGGATTAAATGCATTCTTTGTGTTCGTGAGCTCTGGGCCGTTATTCTTGCCAGCCCGAGGTGATTTATTGCTTCAGATCTGAGTTGCCAGTCCCTGGTGGGGATGTGTGGAAGTGAAGTGACCTGTGCAGAAATTGGTCTATTTAAACCCATATTTATTCGGTGAATCGTTGGCCTTAATGGCTGTTTGTGACAGCAGCTGCCTGTCAGGGATGTGCCCGTGGGTGGTGAGGGGCCCCAGGAGAGCACCCAGGACGTGGATGGATGTCTGGAGCTGCCAATGCTGTTCTCTCCATCTTGGCACCTCCATATCTGTCCATGGATCTGACACCACAAGAAACTGCACCAGCCTGAGCACTTTTCTGACATTCCCTTTAACCTCATTTCCTAATGAGGTTTCTCTCCTTGATGCTGCTGTTTGTTCAGGAGAATTCAATAAAATGCCTTCTCTCCGGGGTGGCTGGTGCCCCTGAGCTCCCCAAGACTGGCCCTGCATGGACTGAAGCTGCTCTCAGTGTCCTGGGGCCAGAGTGGGACTTGGGGCTGTGGGTGCCAGGCCCTGCTGGGGACACTGCTCTTCCAAATAATGGACAGCAGGTGGTAGCACATGTTCATTTCATCACTTTTGGGGTTTTTTTAAGAATTAGGCTTTGCAAAGCTTCATCTGATTTTCTAGAAAGGGAAAGGGTGGGAATGCTGCTTCTGAAGAGGATGAGCACCTGGCTTGCTTCCAAGTTTTTCAGTTTTTCCACGAAATCTCAAGTCGCTGCCATTTCTACAGACACTTTCCTTCCATGAGTTCCTTTGCTGTGTAACCGAGAGAGCTTGTCTTGGCTTGACTGAATCCTGCCTGGATCCCTTCCCTGTGGAAGTGCACAGGTAATGCTGAGCCAGCAGAGCACTGGGGCTGGGAGCAGCAGCGAGCTCAGGCAGACTCTGTGGACCTGAACTAAAGCTGAATTAAACTGGTTGCATCAGCCACCAGGGCTGCTGAAGGGAAACACTCTTCCAGCCCAAAATCCTCCTGAGAGGTGTGAAGGTAGCCAGGGCAGCGTGTCAGACAGGCAGGGCTGAGTCCACCCTCCAGCTGGCAGACAAAATATACAGATCCCTCTCCCCTGCAAGCTGAGTGGCAACAGGAGCAATGGAAGCAATTTTAGACAAATATTCCTGTAGGGTTTGTGATAAGACAATATTTTTTGTTGGCCTGGTGAGAGCATCTGCACAGGCTAAAGCGCAGACGTGGTTTTGAAATATCCAGCCCAGTTAATCCATGTGTCAATAACACATTAATCCTGAGATTTATTTAATACAGACACTTTGTTTACTGCTGGCTTTGGAAATATTTCAACTCCAATAAAAGTGAAAACTTGTTTGTTTTTTAATAACTGGGCTTATGTAATTAACTGACATGTTATGACAGTCTACTACGGCCTAAAAAGCAGAGCTTCAATCACATGTCTTAAATGAAATTAAGACAATCTAACCTCAGGTTTCTTGTTTGACTGGGTTTATAATTGCTTTCAGACTGCCCTCACAAACGCCCACGTGTGGACAACAACACCTGCAGTTTGGCCACTGGGATAACCACTGAGTTGTTTCCTTGTCAGCCCAGCTGGGAGTGCCAGGAGGCTGAACCCTCTTATGTGGCCCATGTTTGCAGGTGTAGCTGCCTTTGTAAAAATATTACGTGCCTAATCTCTTATATCTGTATATATCCATTTATAGCAGGGAGAGCAGGAAATTTCCTGGGAAATTTCCTAGGAAATGCTTTAGGAAATGGATACTGTCACAGGAATATATGATTCAACTTGGCTCCAATTGTTTGGACTGTTTAAATTTTCTCAGGATTGAACTATAAGCCTATTGTAATTAAATTGTGTTTGAGCTTTTACGTCTTGATTTTGACGAACCAGAACTTTTCTTCTGCAGCAGCGTGGTGGGATTCTGTTCCAAACTTAAATTTAGAAAAAGTAACAATTTTCCAAGGAACTGATCAGAATCTGAAATCTTCCAGAACTTCTGAGCAGTTTAAATTGGTTCTCAATACACTCTAGTCACTGTGTCATCTGTTTTTCAGTGCCAACCTGTCTCAGGCAGGTGCTTATTACCTTATGTGGCAATATAACCTTTTGTTTCATTAAACTTTTACCAGTAAAACCTCATTCATTTTCATCTGGATAATCTAGAAGATGAATTACCTCTGCAGTCCTCCTGCTTTCCAGAGTTGTAGTCGAGCCAAACCCCAGCTTTTCCAGAAAAGTGAATATTAATTTTGTGTCCCAGTAGCTGGTAAATCACATGGTAACTGTTAATAGCAAAAATGGCTCCTCAATGACATTGCATTTTTTGTAAAGTTATTTTTTGTAAAGCTTGCATTAAAAAAAAATACTCTAGTAAACCATCCTATGAAAGACACATCTGAAGTAGAGAATAAAGGGGTTTGCTAGCAATGACTTATTTGTTCTTAAGTGAACGTAGAAGTAGTAACTGATATGAAATTTCTGGTGAAACTTAGCCAACATCTGACGTGTAATTGCAACATGCTACTTCAGAAGGGTGGTGCTTGCAGAAATATCAGAGTGTGTAAGTAAAATTCCCTTCAGGATGGGATGATAGGACAGCTCTGGGAACGTGTCCTGAAGTAGACTGGGTGTCCTGCCAGTAGCCCTCACTGTGGTGACGTGGGAGGAACCACCCATTGCAGGAGTGCAGATGGCTCACGTTATTAGAGATGTCCCCAGCGGGCTGGTCAGTTCTTTATTATTTAATTTCAGGACAGCAGGGAACATGCTATTAATTGGAGAAGGGACGTGGATGTGCAGGGTCCTGCCCAGCTTTGTAAACAGAACCTAAAACCTCAATCTCCCTTCCGTCTGCTCATAGCTGGGGTGATGGTATCAGGGGCTGGACCAGGGTCCAGGACAAAGTCCTTCCTGTGTGTGATGTCCTTGGGCCTCCCAGCAAAAGAACCCAAGTTGTGAATAAACACTAGCATGGAGGTGGAACTGGGACAATCTGGTTTTGCTTAGTGATGTGAATGATTTTAGCTTTGTTTCTCAGTCCTGGCTTTAAAGAAAATAAATAGATTTTTCTCAGAGACAAGTCACAGGCCTTCATTCAGGAACAGAAGCACTTCAGTCTGAAAGGCCAAGTGATACAGGTTTTTCTGTGATTTGGGAAGCCCTGCCATTCGACCCTCTTGGTGGTGGTTCACGTGGGGTAATGTTTAAATGTGTCCCTTGACTGCCATTGGGTGCTGTTTTCCAGCCCAAGTGACAACATATGCATGCCTAGAGAATAAAGTGATGCTCCACTTAATTTTGGCTCAGAACAGAGTTCTTCTGTTGTTACTGATGGGTGAGCAGGTTAAAGGCTGTGTCCTTCCCTAGCTTAGCAGAGGTGTACATCAGCTCTGGCCCTGGGGGGATGTCAGAGGTTCAATTCTCTGGCTCCTGGCCAGGACAGACAGGAACTCCCTCAGTGTCCTGCTATTAGATATAGATGGGGCTAAGGAGAGCATTAGTAATCAGAGCCACTCCACCCTGTTTGGTGGAGACACAGGACCCTAATGGCAGATTCCCATGGAAAACGCTGGTAAAGCTGATAAGAATCCACAACTGACCTTTGATGTCTGCAGCTTTCACATGTAAAATGTTTAACTTAAGGAAATGGTGAATCTGAGGTGTTCCCAAGTGGGTCTGAACAAGGCAAGCTGAAAATGTATTTAGAGCTTTTACTATAGATGTGTGGGTTTAGTAAGGTCCAGCCAGAGGGAGAGGTTTTCCTTTCCATGAGAGGATGCTGTGGCAAATTTCCCTACAGAGCCCAGATCCTGCGAGTCTTGTTTGATAGAAAAAAAAAAGAGCTTCTCAGCTGGAGCTTTGCCTGAGGAGATTCAGAACATACCTGTGTTTTTCTCAGCTTACACAGTTTTCATTTAAGTATTTCTGGTGCTGAGGTGGTGCTTGTGGAGGTCAGGATTGTTCAGGGTGTTTTATTATGTGCATTTTCCTAGTGTACATGCTGTAGGCTTGTACAGCCCTAAGGAACACACTGGCCCTGTCACAAACTGTATCTCTCCAGCACAGCACTGAATGAAGAAAATCATAACACAGTGCAGCAGGTGAAGTCACCTTCTGGCTCATCCCCGTGGGAGAGCTGGAAGAGGAGGAGCAGCCCAGGCTGCAGACGTCAGAGGGGAGTGGAGGTGCTCAGCGTGCAGGAATGCAGAGGGGACATCTGCTCCAGACCCCAGCAGTGACAAAGCCAGTGCAGAAATACCCCTTGTTTCTTGGATGGAATTCTGTCAGTTATCACTGAAAAGCAGGCTGCAGCCTCAGTCCTGCCTTCTCCAAGGGTGACATGTGTAGGTGGAGATCAAAGGACCTGGTTGGTACTTTCTGGGTATGGGCTCATCGTGGCCCTACAGAGCATTTCAGTGCTTATGCAATGAATGTGGATAATTTTGTTGTTCTTACTGAGGCTGGTGGTGTATGTAAATTCGGTGTTGGAGTGCTTTGCATGGTTATAAAGCCTCTAGGAGAGAAAAAAGTGATTTCATGGAAACATTCAAGCACTTCTAAAAAAGAAAATTTTCCTTCATGCTGGACTGACTGAATTCAAATGAGGCTTCTCAGACCACCTCTTCAGCTCAGATGAAAAAGCCAACCCACATAATTCAGGGTGAAAAAATACTTCTAAAGAAAACTACCTCTGTTAGCATCACTTCCAGTAACTTTGTTAGTGACACAGAGTTACTTGGTGCGTCACAGGGTGTGTTGGGTGTATTACACTATGTTATATGGTGTAAAATCCTCCTCATTTGGCAAGAGAGCTCTTGGGCAGTATTTTGAAGGGCCTGTAGTTATCCATAAAAGACCTTTGTTTTTGAACTGCTGCACTGCTATGCACAGGAAAAGTCATGTTCCATATAACCATGCTGTAAAAAACCCCTGATATTTCTGGGTTTAGCCCAAACTGGTTACCACTGTAGGCAGGTGTAAAAGACTTGCTTTTTGTTTGTTAGTTGTTTGTCATATTTTTAAATGTACTAAATTATTAAAAAAATGTTGCATAAATATGTCCTAATAATCAGATTTTTAATACAAGTTCTGCCTGCTTTGCAGTGTCTGATCTACACTGTGCCTCACAGAGGTGACTGAAGTGATGCAGATGTTTTCCTTCCTATATCACAAGAAACAGCTGAACACACAAATTCCAGATTTCTCAGAACTGATCATTGCCTCATACATAGCTTAGTAATATATAAAAAGTAGGTTTCAAAACATTACAGGGGACTGAGCAGTTGCAATTTTTGCCTGCTTTATAACCCAACCCACAGAATTCTCAGGAGTTTTCTGTATCCACTCAGGTGCTCTGCTCAAGCCATCACCTGTAACACAAAGATATTTGAGCTTCAGTGGGTGTAACTGGCTCCAGAAAACAGGAGGAGGGTTGGGTGCTTCCTGGAGAGGCAGAGGCCTGGTTTGAAGAAATACCAGCCCTGAATGCCAGCTCAAAGTCATCACTGGTCTCCCTTTGCTCATTTAGGTCTGTTCCTTCCCTCTGATCAATAGCTGGCCTTACAGCATCTGGCTGTGGTACAGATGATCCATGTGCACTTTACAATATTAGAAAGGGGGCTGTGATGTGCTGCTTCTCTTTGGTACCCTTCCCAGAGGGACTAATCACAGCTCCAAGGGACAACGACTCACTTCCAAGCATTTCAAAGGAAGTATCCTGGGTGCTCATCTCTGGAAAACAGCCAAGAAGCTGAACTGGAGAACAGCCCATTTAAAAAGAAATGGTATAAAATATTTGCAGTTGGCTTTCGACAAACCAGGCTGCCTTTGCCTTTGGTGAAGGGCCCCAGGACAGTTGCCCAGTGGGGTGTTTTAGGAGGGTCTGGGGGTACTGGGGGTCCCAATTCCAAAACAGCAGCAGCAGGAGCAAGGCTGGTGTGCCCCATGGCTTGGCTGTGCCTGCAGTGAGGCACTGCAGGGCTTCCCCACACAGGACATTATGTCCATAGAAAGTCCAGCTCAGCTGGGCCAGCCACAAAGCAGAGGTGACACAGATCACTGGATTTTCCACAATGGTTCAGTTGCTTGTAAGAAATGAGAAGCAAAATCAACTCTGTTATCACAGCTGCCTTTGCAGGGAAAGGGGTGGATTTTATGACCCAATTATGAGCATATTATTACTTAATAGCAATTTCTAAGTTCTTAATTTGAAGGTAAGATGATTTGGGGATAAGTACCTATTTGCAACCAACAGTGTTTTCTTTGGTTTTTAGTAAACCTTTAGAAGTGTTTTGATTCAGGCACATGTGAACCTATATGCCAGGGTTTTTGTAAATGAGCACCTCTCTCTTCTGTCACCATCCCCTTGTACCTGCTCCTGCCCTGCATTGTCCTTTTCCAAAAGTGATATGGCTTTTTCTCCTTGACGTGGCAGCTCCTTGCTCTGCCTCTCTCCTGGCTTTAGTGGCTTGATCCCCTGCCCTACTCCAAAGACCAGGACTCCTCACCCTCAGATCTCCCTCTGAATTTTATTTTTGCTGCAGTGTCACCTAACTGACTAGCCATGACTCATACAGCAAAAAGTCAAAAGAAGAAGAGTTAGTGTTAATTTGGAAAAAAAAAAAACAAACCCTCCATGAATGTTACATGTTTTAAAAACATTAATATTTTTTGTGCTCTGCATCCTCCTGGCTCTCATGATGTATAAATTTGCAGCTCTCCAGAAGGACACACTCCTCAGCACAGCAGGATCCTGATTTGATCCTAATTGTGACTGCTGGGCCTGAATAGGCTGTTAGTCAGCAAACTGCCCCCTGCACACAGCAGGTGTTGGGGAGCCTGGGATGTGTGACCAGATTATGTGGCAGCTGTCCCCTCCCTGCCCCGTGCCCTGCCAGACCCTGAATACCTGCCAAGGGAGGGCAGGGGCACACGGGCACCAAGCCCACGTGGGTACAAGACTTTGAGAGCTAAGAAGACCAAGTTTTGATGAGCTAAACTCAGAACTAAGCCAAGCAAAGTTCTTTTAACTTAGTGACCACCTAAAATTTTTCAAGTATAAACATAGCCCCTTATACAATTTTTTAATCTGTGAAAGATTGCAAAAGGATACACAAATATTTACAACTGTGTATTCCAGACCACTTAACAGCCTATATAACCTTAAACATTTGTGAGCCTCTGATTGAACTCCACAAGAAAATATTCCATTGCAGGTTGGAAGCCCTCTGAAACCTTGCTGCTCTCTCTCCCAGGAGAGCAGACAAGTTATCTCACAGACTTACACAATTCTTGTTTTGCATCACTGCTGAGGGCCCTAATGAGCTCAGCTGGCTCTGCCCCTGGCTGGGGCTGCCACAGCTAAGGCTGTGCAAACCTGTGGTTTCCCCAGTGGAAACTGCAGCCAGATAAGTCATCTTCATTTCCTATCAGGAGTTCCTGCAATGTGTAGTTTTATTTTGATAATAAATAATTTATTTTTGAGCCAGTCATTTCAGATTTTGAGGGCTGCTTTCCTAATGCTGCAAAGGTGTAAGAGAGTGGAATTCCCTCTCACTCAGCAATGTGTACAATCCTGCAGAAAAAAAACCCTGACATAGGAAGCTATTTATTAAAATGTTTTTTAAATGGATAATCATGCCTGCTTGTATTCCTCTTGCTTATTAAACAAGTCACTCATTTATAGGATGATCCCTTTTGTGTCCCACAGCAGAACGAACAAAACTCAACCTCACCTCCTCCAGAGCCACCAGCAAGAGCATCTGCTCTCTATCAGGGTGGTTGGATTTAAAGAAATGACAAAGTATGGGATTTTTCTCTAGCCTTTGAGCAACCTTTCTTTTTTAATGTTTATATTTGTATCTGCAGGTGGTATCTGATCCATAAGACATGTTAATTGAAAGCCTACTTTAATCATTAAAAAAATGTGGGAAATAGCTGGAGGGTGAAATATCAGGCTGGGATTATGAGACTAAAGCTGCATTTTACAAAGGAAAACCTTGTGCCTGGCAATTGTCCTTGTAATGTTGGAAGAGCCGGAGGCGCTGAATTAATTCCCAATACAGCTGAGTTCTAATTATCCAAATAGATCAGGAGACCCAGGAGCAGCACATCCCCCACAAAGCTCCCAGAGCCACTCCAAAGCAGTGCTGGTGCTCCCTGAGATGCTGGGGGGGTTCAGCCACTTCAGTCAGCACCATCCCTCACCTCAGTGACATACTGAGGGATGCTGGGGCTTGTAGGTTTTAAATAAAGATGGGACATCCCCTTATTTAGGTGATGCAAATAGGACATAACTCACTCTGAGGTAATGGAAAGTGGGGTTTGAAAGGAAACCAGAGAAATGAGGTTCATGTAGGGGAGCTTGCACTGTCTAGACAATTTTCCTTGTCTGTTCCCAGAAGGAGAAATCAATAGTTCATGATCACATCGAGCTGAAGGTTATCACACTCATTTATTTTAAATTGACAGAATAGGGTGTGGTATTTTGGGCCTTGGGTGGAACGTGGATTTTTGGGTGTTTTCCTGATTTATGATTGGAAATACTTAAAAAGCAATTTCTGTTTTGCAGAAGAATAGCTATGTCATCTTCCTGTGAATAACACAGGGTGTTCACATCTCCATGGTAATTGGATGTGATAAAATAAACAGATGTTCTGAGGTTCTATGAGAAAAGTCCTGTAAAGGTCTGAGTTTCAGTGCTCCTAATGCACATATATCCCTTTGCCTTCACATTTCTCATAAATAACAAGGTCATGCCACAAATCATGGGAGAAGAAAATACAAATCTGAAGAGAATTATGTCTGGAAAAAAATTTCATTAACTTTGTTTAAAAAATATTGGAGAAGATTTTAGGAATAGGGCACTTGACTCAACATGCCTACCCTTTAGTTCCCTCTGCCCTAATCCTGTCTTCAGCTTTCATTTCATATCCTAATTCCTTTCCTCCTTCAGAAATGAGTAGAGGTATCTCCTAAATTCCTCAGGCTCAATCTCCTGCTCTCCAGAGGCTGCAGCCCCTCAAGGGGAATGCCCTGATGAGCACCCTCCTGCCCAGCCCAAGCCTGCTCCTCTCACCCTCATGTTTCCATGGGCACACGCACACACACACACCCACCACACAATTTCAGGAAGCCCTCAGAGACCACAGCAGTCAGATGAATTTGAGCCTTTATTTGAACAAGTGTCAGAAGCTGTTGACCTTCCTGCTGCAGATACAGAGCCCTTTTTCCAGAGGCAGCTCCTGGGGGGCCAGGGCAGCTTGGGGGGTTTTTGGGTGTGGGGAGGTGCTGCTGAGGTTTTGGGCTGTGCTTGCCATGCCTGAGTGGTGATGGAGAGGAGGGGAGTGCTGCTGTCCAAGTCAATATATTCTTGTTGATATTTCACTGATGCCTGAAAGCCCAGTATGAGAGTGGAGCTGCCTCATGCTCCGTGCTGCCTTTGGCCTCTCACACACATGCTGCTTTCCCTAAAGGCTTCATGCCCTAAATGGATGAAGCAAAGAGTGGGAGGGGAGCGTGGGGTGGTGGGGAGAGCTCTCCCACCCTGCCTGGCCGGTCTCTGGCTGTGCTGGAACAGCACCAAACCCTCCTGACTCCCAGCCCAGCATCTCATCCACAGCTTTTCTTATCAATTTTTTTGCATTCTTCAATGCATTTGATGGACTGCAGTTGCTGGAGCACCACAGATCTGCTGAGAGGCTCTCTGAAGTGCTGGAAGATTAAAGTGTAAATAGAATATTTTTGGGGAGCTAGCCATATTCCACTGATAAGCCCGAGGGAAGAATAGTTCAGAACAACCCAGCCAAAGTCACTGCTGGCACATGGGGTGTCCAGTAGTTTTGAGAGCTTTCAGATTTTCTCTCACTTTGTATAAATTGTAGAGAAGACAGAGTTTTGTCCTTGAAGAATAATACAAAGAGGTACTGAAAGTATATTCACCACACTTTCTATCTTTAAGGCACCCTTTAATTTCAAATGCATTGTTCCAAGTTGTTTTTGCTGGAATAATTATAAGGTGTTGCAGTTTATCATCCTCTTGGATGACAGCCATACCTGGAAAAAAGCACTGAATAAAAGCCACGTTAGCAGTTAGCCCTGGGCTGGTTCCCACTGTGAGCCAAACCCTCTCTCTGGAGCTCAGCTGTTTGCAGTTGGCAGTCCATTTATTTAAAAGCTGTTAAAATACTAAATATTTTTTTCCCTAGGAATTCAATGAAATTGTGTGCAATTAATTTCTGCACTTCCAGCAAGCAGTTAAATTTTTTTTGTTCCCCATTAGCTAATAAAGCTCTTGAGGTGGAAAGCTGCTTTCCTGCCACAATGAAGCAATATTAATATTTGGCTCTGAAAAAGTCAGTTTTCGTCTGGGGGGATCACAAAGCATTTTGCAAAGGTGGATGACTGTATGGATTGGTATGTACACACAAATATATATATATATATATATTTATATATATATTTATATATATGCCATCTGTCATGGGCTTTTCTGTCACACTCTGTTGTCTCTAACTGCAGCTGCAGCTGGTTCCGGCTGGGGTGAAAGCTGACCCTCACCAAGGAAATGTGGTAACTTCCAGACCTCCAAATTATTTAGGGGTGGTTTAAAAACGTTTGAAAACATCCATTCAGTCTCATTCCCTGCCTACTTCCATAGCAGACAAAAAGACTGGGAAATTTTGATTCTGCTTTTTACTAAAAAAACAAAAACAAGCAAGCAGACACCTCCCCTGAAGTCAAGCTGACTGGAAGATTTATAAGGGTGAGTTGGGGGGAGCTAATTTTCTTGGAAAGTTTCAATTTCATTTCTAAGAAATAAGGAAATAAATATTGAAGCTTCCATTTATTTTTTATTATTATTATTAAATATAATGCTGTTTTCTAGCCAACACTAAGTCTAAAAAGCCTAAACAATAACTAACATGATCCAGTCTTGGGAGCCAAGGTAAATCCTTTCTGGCTTGGGTCAGAGACCAGTGAGCTCTGGGCAGGCACAGGAGCACGGAGAAAGGTCAGGGCAGGATTTCTGGAGAGATGTTTTTCTCTCCAGGAAATCTTGATGGGAAGCCCATCATCCCTGGACCTCTTCCCTTTATCCAACCAATAACTCAGGCTCTCAGTCCCCAGCCAAGTGTCTGTCCCTTTGACAAGTCCTGTGACCCCATCTCAGTGCCAAGGGACTGGTTCTCCTGTGGCTGTTAACAGCTAAACCTCTGCACACCAGCTTGGGAATGGTATCCTCTCCTGCATTTATCCTCACTGGCCTCTCCTCTCCTCTCCTCTCCTCTCCTCTCCTCTCCTCTCCTCTCCTCTCCTCTCCTCTCCTCTCCTCTCCTCTCCTCTCCTCTCCTCTCCTCTCCTCTCCTCTCCTCTCCTCTCCTCTCCTCTCCTCTCCTCTCCTCTCCTCTCCTCTCCTCTCCTCTCCTCTCCTCTCCTCTCCTCTCCTCTCCTCTCCTCTCCTCTCCTCTCCTGTCGAAGCTCTGAGATGCTCCTTCTGCTGCAGTCAGGAGAAAGGTGACCACACACACTGCAAACCAGGCTCCTTCCCGAGGAGGAGGAATTGCCAGGGGAGCAGGCAGTGAGCAAACTCAGCCCGGAGCCAGGGAGCACCAGCCTCATGTGCTGCGGGGCGTTTTGGGGGGAAAGTCGTGTGATTCTGCCCAATGTCAAATGACAAATCGTGGCACTCTGATGCAAAATTGTTTCCAGTTGCTTTCCAGCTAGAGAAATTAATCCAACCCCAAGCCACCCATGCAGGAGCAGATGAAGTTGCACAATGGAGCGTTTAATGCCGGGTGATTTTTGAAGTGAGAAGATAAGGGGATATATCACATTTAATTAGGAAAGCAACAGAGTCAGTTCCGAGATTTAGACTGTGAGCAGCAGCAAGTTTGGAAATAAAACAGATCTCTTTCAAAATATACTGTAAGCTCCTTTGCCAAACATCTATTCTTATTCACCTTTTGGTGAACACTGGCCTTTTTAATTAAAAAGGGAGCAAATTCCATTATTATGAAGTGTTGACTGTCAGTAGGAGAAGAAACATCTGTCCTGTGTTGAGTAAATTTTCAGGATTTTTTTCCCCCAAAATGCTCCTTTTTATAGGATTTAGCTTTATTAATACTATAAATGCAATAGATTGTATCAATTCAAACATCCATAAAAACGAGCAGTACACCTGACTTTTAATAACCATGGGTGTAAGCCGTGGAAGAAAAATCTTTATGAAACGCAGTGAAATTTTTATGAAATTAAGTGCAGTCCCTGGAAGCTTTGCCATTAGCTTTGCTGGAGTCAGCTTTTCCCTTCTGTTCACTTCCAACTTTCATTTCTTTCTCCAAGCATGGGGATAATACCTGTCCCTTGCTGCCTCCTGGACCTAGGCCAGGCTGGCCAGGCCATCCCTTCCTTTCCACCCACAGGTTTGTCAGCTTCACCAAACCTGCAGCACCACCCTCATTCCTCCCTGCTGCTTTGCTGAAGGCAAGTGGAACCCAAAGCTGTCCCCAGGCCACCTGCCTGGGATGCAGCAGGTCTGGATAAAAGCAGGCAGGTCTCAGGTCTGAGGGCACACCTGCACCTGCAGAGATCAGCATTGGCACTCTGGTGTCTAAGCTCCATAAATCAGGAATTTGGCAGTAACACAGCCACTGATTTCCTGAGGTGGGCAGGAGGATTTCAAGCTCTACATGGTGTAGGATGTGTTCCTCCATCCTTAGGCAAAATTATGGTCCCCACCTCTCCTCCCTCCTTCCATTCCTCCATCCCTCCCACTTTTTCCCCTGCAGCCAACTGGTTCCAATACAAGAGCTGACTCACCCTGAGCTGCTTGGATGCTGCACAGTAAAACCTTGATGGATGTTAACTATTCTTGGATTTATGCATAGCTTCCAGCAATGCTGGCTTTATCAAACCACTAAAATGAATATAAACTTAAAATAATTTTTTAAAAAAATTAGTTTGTTTCCCTTTTTAGGACTCAACAATCAACACATTCCAGGGTATGTCCTAAAATGAAGAAAAATAAATGTTCCACAACGAAGAGAACAGAGGTTATAAATGTTGATCAGGTTGGAAAATGAGTGGTTCTTGGTGTTTGATACCCATTCTTCAGTGCTGGGTACAGCAAGAGAAAGTGGCCCAAATGGCTCTTACCTCAGTAAAGAGAAATCTAGGAGAGCTTTCAGACTTTCTGGATAACAGCACATGTTGCTACACGTGCGAAAAATGCCTGGCTTGGAGATTTTATTTAGCTTGGTTTGTTTTCTAGTTTCCATTCAGACCTTGGAAGTGGCCTGTTTTTCACACCTGAGGCTCACAGAAGGTCTGTGGATCAGTGCTAGACCTCAGGGAAGGGGCAGGAGATGGCTGGCAGGAGAAGTGATGCCTCCTGAGTCCAAAGGGTAATTATTTATGTAACCAGAACCTCACTGGCTGGAGCAGTGGCTGGAACAGCAGGCCAGAGCACTGAGAGCTGTCTCATGCTGAGAGAATGGTGCTTCCTCAACAAGTGTTGCACTGGTGGAATTTCTAAAGCAAATGCAGCCACTGCTCTGCCTCTTGTCCCAGGGCCCTGACCCAGAGGCACTGCAGCCAAGAGGAGTCTTTCCATCAACTGCAACACACTTGGAATGGAACCTGAGCTTCAGACACACTAGATCCTGTGCACAGAAAAATAATTAGAAAAATTCAGTTGGCTGCAGTTGTTACCAGCTTGCATGTTTGTGGATTTGTCTGGCTGGACACATGATTAGAAGAAAGAATTAGGGCTGCACACAGATCCCCCTAGAGAATTAACTTCCTTTATTCCTATCTGACCAGACCACCAAAGCCAGCAAACATCTTGACACCAGACCCTTTGCTAAGATGTTTGAGAATCTGCAATGGAAATGAGACTCGAAGGGCCAGATTCCATTGCTGAACTGGTGAGGGACTGGGCCAAGTGTCAGGGGAAAAATCTATTTGAAGAACTCTAGGTAAATTTGTCCACAAAAGTCTTCTAGCTGGAGATATGCTCAGCCAAGCTGGGGCTTGGGAGGCTGGGATCCTCACTCCAGCTTGGCCATAAGCCCACTGGGTGATCTGGGCAAGTACCTTTGTTCTGTGGCTCATTGGGGGCACTTGAATTATTGCACAGTTAGATATTCCTGGCAGTCCTGATGCTTCACAGCTATTGGATTTTTTTTCCCCCTTCACACTTCTGGGCACGCTACAGAGAAATCTTGCATAACAGAGGCTCTGGAGGCACAAATCAGAAGTAAATCCTGGTGCTGGGGTGTTTCCAAGCCTTTCTACAAACCTGATACTTTGCTGACAGATCTTTTTCTCATGATCAGTTTTACATTCACTTAACCTGTTTTTGTCCACCTACTGGGAGAAAGGGCTTCTTGCTGAAGAAAAAAAATAAAAAAGAGGTTTAAAGTGTGATGAAATAATGAGGGTTCTGGGGAAGCAGCCCTGAGTCAGAGGGCTGTGGGGGTGTGTTACTCACTGTGAGCACAGCCTGACTTCTGCCCGTGCCCTTCCTTGCTTAGGGTCAAGCTGGACCTGAGCCAGCATACCTGCACTGCAGTGAGTGGAGGCTCACCTCCTCGTGCTAGACTTGGGTTTGCCCCAGTGTTTACTTGGCTGGTAAAGATCCAGTTGCCTTTATTTCTTCACTTGGGCTTTGACAAATCACAGTCAGGAGAAATACTAATCTGAAATATGTGTACTGAACCTTTGATCACCTTGAGCCAATGAAAAGCTGTGATTAATTTTAATCCTTTAAATGCTCAAATGCAAATCCAGAAACCTGAATTAATATATTTTGCTGGCATCAGTATAGGATTGTGAAACAGGAAATTAACAGCACAATAACTTAAACAAAAGCTTATGAAGAAATAATAGCAGTGGTATGGGTAATGAGTCAGAGCAAAGGCTGGGCTGTTCAGGGAAACCTCTAAGAGTAGGGTACCAGTTTGGTGGGATTTGGGGACCTATTGCCCCTTACGTTTCTGGAAAATTCCAGCCTAAAGCTGTTGCCAACATTTTATTGCAAGTTTATATCTTCATAGCAAAAGTTCTCAATAAAATTAACTTTCCTCTGACCTTGCACTGAGTCCCAGCAAGGGCCTTTGCCTGTGGGTATTCCTGGAGTCTCCTGTCTGCAGCAAGGACTGATTTGTGTTGCACGGGACAAATAGAGATGCTCTCCATCATCACACCAAGAGATGCTGCAGTTTAAGTGCTTCTTGTTACTGATACTGGGCAGCAGCCTCACAAAATGCAAGATGTAAAATCTATCTGGTGGTTTTGAGCCTGTAAACTTGGGTTATGCATCCATCTCCAGTTTATCTCTAGTGTCATTCACCATATTCAAAAGTGACATAAATATTCTTTATACATGATGGTTACCCTACTAAATTACTTACAAAGATTTAATAGGTGATAAATGTTTCCATGAGGAACAGGTGTCACGAGTGAGAACAGTCATATGAGCAATAAATAACAAGTCATAAAAGACTAACTCAGTAACAACAGATTAATCATCATTAGCCCTCTCTGGAATATTTATAATTGGAATCAGTTCATTAATTTTCTGCCTACAAGCACCAACAGGTTAACCAGCCACTTGTATTACTGAGTTACACCTCTGGATTCCTGATCCTGATGCTGTTGGCAATCCCATGGGACTGGAAATGACAAACTCAGTGAACTGGTGCTCCTGGTGGCTGCCACAGGAAGGGGACGTCATCCCACCAACACATTCCCAAAAATATTCAAATTATTGACTAGCCTGTGTGCTAGTCAGGTCTGGGGGATGAGTTTGGGAGTCTGCAATGTCTGTTTCTCATGCTGCCAGCCTCTGCTGTCTGTAGGAGTCTGGGATTATGTCTGAGCCTGTGGAGCTGAGGAATTGTGTGTGTGTGTGTGTGTGTGTGTGTGTGTGTGTGTGTGTGTGTGTGTGAGAGAGCCACTGCCGGAAATTCAGCATCTGGAATCCATTGTGCCACAGTCATCCTGAGCTGAGCTGGAAGCCAGAAGAATTTCAGACTGCATGGGTGCATTTTTTTCCTCTGTGCTTGTGGGATTTTTAAAGCGCAGCGAAAAACTCAAAAGAAATCCGAATCCAGCATCTCTAATCCTCACAAGCTGACTTCACATTCTTTGGTTTTAAGGTCAAATTGTGACCCTTACACAGGAGCCAGAGAAATATCCTTCCTCCTGCCCTTCAGCAGCACCCACTGCTCCCAGGCACAGCGTGCCCACGAGAGCCAGTCCTGGAGAGGGCTGGCCACAGCTCCACACTGCCTGGGAAGGATGTGCAGCTTCATTCCATCCTTTTACACCACTCACAGGGAGGGTAACAGACCACAGAGGAGGTCGCAAATGACCCCTCTAGAACCCCATGTCTAACTCTGTGCTAGGCATCATCCCTGTGCTGTCTCCCTGTTCCTCAGGGGAATGAACCCCAGGCAGAAGGATGGAGAGCAGAGGGAGGAGGGTGGTGGAGAGGTGTGGGCTGCATTGTGCTGATCCTCATGAAGGGCTCAGGGACCCTCAGTTTATTCCAGAGACCATACCAGCCTTCCTGTGTCCCCAGAATGCCTGCAGCACAAGAGGTTTTTTACCACTTTGGCATTGCTGAGCTCAGTCTTGATTTATTTTAGAGAGAAGTTTCTCTCTGAGGTTTTCAGAGGCTGGAACTTGACACCTCCATGCTGCAGGAGGCAGGAGCCAGAGCCTGGATTCCGTGGCAATGCCCAGAGGCCAGAGTGTACAACAGGACAGTGGGAGAGGAGCTGGAGCATCACCCAATACTGCTCAGTCTGTGATACCTGCAGGGCTAAAGAACAGCTGCCACCTCTGTGGCACATCCTGCAGGGGTTTGCAGTGCCATAAACCTGGGAATAAATAATTCATAAAGCCCTCTTCTGGGGAGTGCCACAATTTGTGGTGCAGGTAGTTGGATTCTTTGCCTGTTCCAGAACCCCACTGCTCAGATGGTGCCTGATTCTGAGCCTGGACTGGTCTGTTGTCACTTAACCTCATCTGTTCCCCTGCAAAAATGGCTCTTAAATAGCTCTTCTCTCTCACAGGCATTATCTTTCCAAGTATTTATAGAAAGCAATCAATGTCCATTCTCACTTGTGTAGAGTGAGGATGTCACTTCTCAAAATCTGTCTTTGAGGAACTCCCTAAGTGATGTGGGCAGTCAATAGTTCCTTTTTCTGCTGCTGGCTTGGTGTTTCCCTTTTCCATCAATAATCAATATTTTCTCTTTAGCTGGGGAAATTATTTTATCAACAGTACCTTATTAATGCCCCTTTCCCCCAGTTTCTTTGATTTTCCTGGTGTTACCTAACCAAAGCCTTTACTGAAATCTTGGTGAGATCTACCACATTCCTGTTCTTTAGGAAATGAGATATCAAGGAAAGACACTGGGAATGTAACTGGTATTACTTTTGATAACTTGCAATAGAGGTTTATCCTGTTTTTCTGCATCTGAATGTGAAATGAGACTTCAGGCATATTCAGGTGCTATAATGGTTATTCCATGTAAGGAATGGAGTGATTAAAGATAGAAATTTGAAGGAGATGGACGTGGGCATCTTTCAGAAGATAGATAAAGCATCAGAAAAAGAGTTTTGAAGCAAAATGAAAATGCTTTGGTTGTTAAATTTAAGAAAATCCTCCATTCTGTTGGGTTGTAAGAAAAAAAATAAATCTGTGTTTCTTCTTTTTGGATTTTCTTTTGATGTATGACACATGTCAAGACATGTGAGTCTTGACAGGGTGCATGAAACTGTAGATCAGATAAAGGAGACCCTCCCCTAAAATCCATTATTTCTTCCTTTCTCACTTTCTGGTCACATTTCCTTCCCCTCTCTAGTGAACTGCCAAGCTGAGGGGTTTGGTGCCAGCTGGTGGAGAGCAAGGAGGACTGCTGCAATGGAAAACATGAATGCTCTCACTTCAGAGCAGCAAAATAAGCAGCAGGAGCCTCTGCCCATGTCTGATGAGCCTCTGGGGGTGGAAGGGATGTGATCTGCCCATCACTGGTCGGAGCTGCCTTGTGCCAAAGAGACGGGACAGATTCAGATTCAAAACCCAGGAACAGTGCTGGGTTCAGTGTGGGACTCGGAGAGCTCAGCCCATTTTGCCAGCCTGCTCTAAGTGACATGGGAATGTCTTTTGTGTCTCTTGCATTCTGCTCTCTGTGCTGGCCACCCTCTAAGGCAAATCACAGCCCCACACAGCCCAAGCAGCCCTTTCTCTGCAGCTACAAACCAAGGCTGGCTCCTGTGTCCTCTTGTGAACGTTTTAAGTGTCATAGAAACCAAATAGTATCCTGTTACAATCCTGTACTTTATTGCCTTAAAACCCCACAGTTGTAGGAGTAAAAGTCCCCGCTGACCCTCAATACCCCAAAATGACTTAGTGGCTCAAATATTCCTGAGCTATCAGCTCCCTTGATCCTGCCACAGAATTTATGCCAAACTCCAGCCAGCAAGTGATCACCGAGGGAGGCTTGAACTGAGAAAACAAATAAACCCTGGTGCATTCTGAAGCAATGCAGATTTTCACTGTGTATGAGCCTTGACAACATACATTATGTCTGCATTCAGCAACAAATCTGTTATCTCCTGGCCTCAAAAATATGCCACAGATGCAAGTTACAGAAAAACAGCTGCTATGAAAAGGGGATGTGTAAGAAGTTACCACCAAAAAAATCCACAAACCTAAACAAATGTGAACTACTATAATGTCTCACTGCTCACCATAACAGAGAAAGCGAGTCTGGTTTAGAGGGGAAATGATGCAAAGCACTGCTCTCCAAATCAGAAACATCCCAGCAAGACCTCCCATAGCAACAAAGGATTAAAAATAACAGATTAAAAACAGGACAGGGCAGCCAGCATTACCTGGGCTGCATATTCAATTTAGAATCCCTCACTTTCCAAGCTGAAAAGGTTCACTGTTGTGCTGAAGACATTTACTGATTAAATGACCTCCACCCAGGCACTGTCAGGAGTGACACTGCAGTTGTGGGGCTCCAGCATCACTGCTGTGATTGTCATGGGCTGATTACATCACACTTAATGAGGTCCCCAAGACTGAGCCTGCAGTGCACAACCCCAATTACTAAAAACCCCCAATTCTAATCAGCCATGTAGTTATGGTTCAGGAGAAGGAGCTAGATCTGAATCAAAGCTGTGGATTTTGATTTGGCCCCTAGGAATATTGCCTGTGGCAGGGCTGGGCAGGGGTGATTGGGTTATGTGAACTGCCATGTGAATATGGGGCTAGAAATGAAGGGAGCCCTCGAGCTCACAGAAATTGGCCATTTCTGAATTACAGGCTCGCTCTTTGAGCAGCTTCAATGGACGTGGTCAACTCTTGACCATGAATTGTTGATGGAAAAAACTGCAGTGAATGAGCTTTTTGACTCTACCTGGAAAATAATAGATCTTCAAAGAGGGATAAGAATTGAACTGTACAAAAATTCATTAAAAATCAACACACAACAGATGGTGTATTCTGAGTCTTGGGTCTTAAAAATGTAGCCAGCTACTTGCACTCTTGGCTTTTATATTTTCTTTAACTACTTCAAACCTTGTCTCTCAACAGACATTTCTGTTACAAACTACTACAGGGACTTCCCAGCTCCATTCCCAGTGTGGCAGTAGGGTCTCAGACTATATTTGGATATTGGAATTTCAGGGTGGAAACTATTCAATAATTATTATTTTAGCCTCTGCAGTAGCATATCAGGCTCCAACATCTTGGTTTCTTCCACTTCAGAAATCAGAGAGTGTCTGCCTTCCAGCCATGTAAGGATTATGTGCCGAGGAGCTTTATGCCCAAGACTTTGTGGGCACATGAAGTTTAAAAAATGTAAAGAATAAAATTCCATTTAGCATTTTCTTCTGCCTGTCTACCACACTGTGACTCTGTAATTGGTGAGTTCTTTGCCATATGAAAAGATGAGCTTGTGAAAATTCAGAGGAAAAGCTCCCCAATTCCCTAAAGAAACAAAAATGGGAACAACATATTCTGAAAGCTCATCCTCAGCAGCCAAACTCTGATCCAACACAGATGTAGTTGAATATTGTAGACGGAGAAGATTATAATTTTATACATTGTTTCTCTTGCTTTATCATTCTCTACATTTTTATGGGTTGACAACATCTTGCTTCATGTACAAACATAATCATGTATGTGAATGAACACTGGAGAGCAAAGTCTTTTTCTGATGCCAGTAATGGGAAGTTTTCATCCTGGGGTTAGCTGTACAGTACACCAACCTGCACACTTCTGATTCCTGGGTATTTTACTATTTCCTGATAATAAAAGTGTGCAACCCCAGTTTATTGCTGTCCATTTAACAAAGGAAATCAATGTTTATTTTGTACATCTGAAAAGTACAAACTCAATTAAAGGAATGACCAATGAAATACTGACTCAGGAGCTTGTACACACATTTAATCACAGGTGTGGGAGAATCCCCCCTGGAAGACTGATTGTGCTGCCCATCAAGAATTATGTCAAAATCTATTACCTTCAACAGCAACAAGAGCTGGCCAAATCTCCAATGCCTCTCCAGGCTTATAGTTGGCACAAAAATTCCAGCATCTGCTGCAGGATCCTGACTTGTGCTGTGCACACAGAAATGCTCTGTCCAGAAGAGCCCACATCTACAAGGACCCCCTGCTGCAGAGGGCAGCTGGATCCGGGCACCCAGCAGAGCATAGCTGGGATCCCACAAAGAATTCATCCATCCCTGTGGTATGAATTTTACTGTCCTTGAGCAATGTACAAGCGTGGGCAAAGGTCACAGCTGGAAATGGCCACTCCTGCCTTGGAATGCTGAAGGGGAATGACAATTTGGTTGTGCATTTCCCATGCATAAATATGGCAAGTTACAAAACTCCCTAGTGTGAATTATTTAAAATATTACTGACAAATTTTAACCAGGCCTCACTCTAGCAGCTCTATGCCTGGTTTTTAACACATGAAAAATAGAAGGTTTTTTTTTGCTGGGACAGTCTGCATCTTCAACATTATCACTGGTAGAGCTGAAGTCACTGACAAAATTTTTCAGTTGTGTCGTTTTCAGTGTGACTTAGGCACAGCTACTTTCAGATGAAAAAGACATTAGGAAGGAAAAAAAAAGGCACACTGGGCGTTGTAACCATGAGAGTGACCTGTTCACTTCCCTACTGCAGATGACTTGCGTAATTTGACGGTCAAACCTATTGAAACTACACAACATTCTCTGTTTTTCAATTTCATGGACAGTGATGTAACTGCAAAACAAGCAATGATTAATGAAATATCATTCGTCCCACCCAAAGCAAGAAATGTCACACTGCTCCAAGCTTTGCTATTACACTGAAAATGGCTAATAAAATGTCTCTAGAAGAGTTTCAGCAGCTCTGTTTCTGTCCCAGGCCTGGCAGCTGGTCTTCTCTGCCACAGAAAATTCCATGTGCTATGCTAGGGATGCTCTAGGTACATCTGGAGAATGGCTCAAGTGGTTACAATTGGGAAAATGGTTCCTTGCTCAATATCCTCAGTTGTTATATCTGCTAGCCTTTGTGTTTTCTTTACAAACCAGCAGAACTGGGTTATCTCATGGAAGGCCACAGCTGAAAAGGAAGTATCAGAAGAGAAAATACATTAATTTGGAAATGTCTCGTTTTGTGGAGAGGTGACTGTGTCGTGTCTCATGCATCAAAGGCTTGTCATGCCTGGCTGCTGTGGGAGGGGTGCATGAACCCCACACCAGGAATTCACATGGAAACCTCAGAATTTCAGATAGACTTGTTCACTGCTCAGCTTCATCATCTCTCATCCTCATTAAAGTAAAAATATCATACAAACCAGGAGATCACTCAGTAAAACTTCCTCCACATTAACCCACACTGACGGAGTGGGAGATGAAAAAGAGAAGGCTAAAGAAAGGCACCCCAAATGCAGAGGCAGAGTTGCTGTGTGAAGTGTGCCTGCCCCAGAATCAGGCAAATCAACAGCAGATGTTTGAGATAACCTCCTGTGGCTGGAACTTGACATGTCAAAGAGCAGTTCTGCCCTACAGACCTTCACTTCTTCCCCCCTTAGGAGGGTAACAGGAGATCCTTCTGTCATCCAGTGGAATTTCTCTTCTACCACGATGCTAACTAACTCTGGTAATTCAATACACATCAGCCTCTGAAACTGATACATATCGAGGGGCTGCAAGGGTAGGAATCCCTCCAAGCTCTGATATTATTTTGGGGATTTCTTAGGACACTTCCATGGGACAAAAAATTGTGCTGAAATGTTCACAGCAGCCCTGGGGTCTGCAGCAAGTGGTCTCCTGTGGATGGGCTGCTGTTGTGCAGGAACTGGGAGTTGGGGTGAATGGGGTTCACATGGACAAGATGGATCTCTCTGCTGGTGTCCCAGCTCTTCTTGCAGGTAATAAACTGCAAAAGTGTTTTTTTTTGAGCAGGCAGTTGGGCTCTAAACCCTCACAGCAGAGCAAATGTGACATGAATGAAACTGTCAAAAAAGCTTTGCAAAAGCTCAGTCACTCAACAAGTTACTGGGATGAATACTTTTGTCATCAAAAAGTGACAATTAATTCTTTACCCAGGGAATCTCTGTCCTCTTCTCCTCCAGGCAAAAAAGTTTATGTTCTGGTATTCCTGCAGAGCTCATTGTAGGGACATCACAGAAACAAGAGAGGTGTCTTGGATTTGATTAACCCTCATATAATGAAGGCATAGGAAAAATAAAGCCCAAATAAGGGTGAAACTGAAGAGGAATTTCATCAGCACTTTCATCTTTCTAGAAAAAATCAATTTCATTTATTAATTTCACTCAGCTGCAAGGGGCAGCCCCAGGGTGGTGGGCTGGCAAGCAGGAATGTTCCCTTGGTAAGATCTCCACTGGAAGAAACCAAATCAAATCAATTCACCTGAACTTCAGCAATAACCTGGGCACACCACAGATCCAAACTGAGTCTTGAGGTGCATTCTAAACCAATCCTTAGTTTACCACATTGCTGCACTATAGACACAGGATAAGGCTTCCAACACCTTCCATCATCACATCTTTAACACCACTGCACACATAGGCGTATAAAGACCTTTATTGCGCCCCCCCAGTAATTTTAATCAATTTTTTTTCCTTCAGAGGTTGAGTTTCCTAGTTATTCTCTTCCCTGCATAATGAAAAATACTGTAGTAAGGAAGAAAATGCTCCTGCTTATAATGAAAACCACATTATGGCAGAGCCCTGGGGACTGGCTGGGGGAGGTGGAGGCAAGGGGGCTCCCTGGCTCTGCTCAAAGTATGATCCAATAAGTCATTTCCAGGGTAAACACATAAATCTGTCTATGTTGAACAGAATCCAAACAATCAGAAGTATTCCCCTTCCCTTATTCAAAACATCTCTGCTGCTACTGAGGAAATAAAAAGAAATAAAACACCCTTTGGTGGAAGTTGAAAAAGAAAACATCCAGTGTAAATGTTCAGATGGCACTGAGTAACTTTGTTCAGAGGTAAAGTTCTGGCTGCTGCTGATGTCCCCTGCCTCACTGGTGGTGTCATGCATGCCTTGATGTTGTTCAGAGGATGAGATGTTAGGATGGATGCCCCAGAGAAAAGAAAAAATGGAATGGGAAAGAAAAAAATAATCAACAGTTCTTCCCCTGCAGCAAATATGGTTTAGCTAATGTGCAAGTCTGGATTTGTACAGAAAGCAGAACCTCCAACAGCAGCCTGTTTTCATCAGTCTGCCCTGCTGGGAAGTGTAAGACTGGCTCAGTTGAATGTAAAGATCAAGGAAAAATTTCTTTTTATGAGGGTCAAAACTGCTTGTAATCTGCAGTGTCAAATTAAAACCCCAAATCTGATAGACTTTGCAGTGCAAATGAAAGCTACTGAGCTGTCATAATTCAAGCTCTCCCACCCCCAAAATCTAGCTCTGTGTGTAATGTCACTGAAGGAGTCACGATCTGCTGCAATTAGTGTCAGGTATGGCTCACCCTGCTGTAAAACAGTGTAAAAAAGTGAGGAGCTTTTCAAACCTTGTGCTATTGTCTGCTATCTTGTTTAAAGCATTGTCCTTGTTGTTATCTTAAACACCTTTTTCTGCACAGGCAGTGATGTTCTCAGAGCTGGAGTCACAAGGAAACACCAGGTGTTACAGAGGCGTTTCCATCACAGTGATTCCACGTCAGCATTTAAACATGGTGATACATGAAATCACCTCTTTAGCTATCTTCCAGGATTCATTTCTGCTGCAGAATCCTAAAACTACCCAGTTTCCTACTGAGGTGATGCAAACAATTCTAAGTTTTCTACTTTAGGTCTTCATTAGGAGCACTGGGAACAAAACACAATGTTCAGCTTTAGCTCTTTGCCAAATTGTGCTATTCAGCTATTTTCCTTGGAGACCCTGTCTTTAACCTCTGCTGTTATTTTAGCCCAGCTACACTTGGAGTTTGTTTGTTTAGACAGGTCTATAACCCTGTGAAAGGTGAGCCAGGTTCCCTGAATTATGGCTGTAGATAGCACAAAGGCAATCAAGTCATGGCCAGTAGAAGTTAGGAAGGTGCCACCAGTCAGTTCATCCTTTCTTTGTACCCAGCTGGATTGTACAGACAGTTCAGCAACACAACTACAGGTTATTTTTCAGCAAACACACACAGGAGACTGGATATCTCTGTGGGTCTTTTACAGCTCTTTGGTAGCTGCATGAGTGTGTCTGATCTACTTTCCACTCATTCTATAATTCCAAAATCCAAATCTGTCAATTTTAATTTGAATTGGTTAGCTAGAAGATGATTTGGCCTTTCTCTAGGTTGTATTTTCCCTGCCTCTTGCTCAGCTGACGCCACTCTTGATGTTCTGTTTCTCTCAGGAGGTTCTGAAACGTGGTTCTCTGACGCTGCAGCGTGAAGGGGTCATTTCTGCCTTGGGACAGCCCCTTCCCACATCAGCCCAGGGCATGTGTCACATCAGCCCAGGGCATGTGTCTCTGACACACACATGATCCCCTCACTTGACTATTTCTACACGCAGGCAGACAGCAGAGTGAGTAGTAAGGAAGGAATTAAAAGTTTTATGTCACTCCCTTCACTGGAGAGAACGTTTAGAGACATTATTGGCATAGTCATGTGGAGTGTTTCCCAGACTAGATTTCACCAAAAGACTTCAAAGCACTTTAAGGACATAACTTTAATATTTGCATGGTTTTGCAAGGAACAGATTAATTCAGCCTTGCATTTGAGCTGAACAAACTCATAGCAAGAGTAGAATAAAGCCCATTTTGTGCAGATGGATCCTCATTATCTGAACTCATATGGCTCCTGTCAGGGAAATGTTCACTGGTGGGGACCAGAAAGTGGAATATTTTCTCCTACATCAAGAAGGAAAGAGACAGAGCACCCACAGAAGGAAGAGCTGGAGAGGAACTGGGCACTTGAGGAGGGATGGGGTGGGTTTGGCTGGTAGGGGATGGATATGTCTCACATCTGGAGAGGGTTCACAGCTATTCTGGCAGAGGGAACTACTCCTTGTCTCAGATACACAGGTCAAAGGGATATATTGGGCATCTGCTTTATCATCTGATCATCTCCCATATCCGGTTGTTTATGGTAGATTTGATGTTTCAGTGGGGTTTATTTCCCAAAGGACATCCTTTCCTCCTTAACTGTGCTCTTCCCATGTGTAACTTGAAATGTGGCTACCTCAGCTGAAAGTGCTGCTGAGGTGCTTTTAAAGGCTCAGGATTTAAATTCTCAGGTTGCCTTAACACAAGGCATTATAAAACCAAGGGAACTGGTACTCAAGTATTTTTAATGATCTGGACTTTAGTGACTTTTCTACATTTATTTTGAAAAAAATCAGTGCTAGAGCATGAGATTTAAATAGGATCTGCTAAAGCCCATTTAACCCTTGAGCCATGTTCCCCTGGTCTAACTGGTGCTTTAGAGCTAAAGGAAAATACCACAAGCTTATTTCCAGGGTTCACCTTGGAGACACCCCTAAGCAGAAAGCAGACTCAATAGGTATTTCATGTCCCTCAAGGGGTACATTGTGCTTTCACAGCTCTTTGTGAAGGTCAGGAAATCAGCTGCTCAGAGCCTGTTCTGAACAGTTTGCTGACTGGCAACTCCAGCACCTGAGCTAGGGGGATTGTGCTCCAAAGGAAAGTCATGAGGAGTGGGGGGTCTCCTGTAAAATTTGGCTCCTGCTCTGCTTCCAGTGATAGTTCTTGTCTCAGTGAAAATTGCTGCTGTATTTCTATGAGATGACTGCTGGGACTCTGCTTGCAGCTGCTAACACTGGGATGCTGGGGATAGAATGCATGTGCTAAGCCATTTCTTGGAAGCTTTTTAGATAGCTACATTCAGTCTGAAGGAGGAAATTATTTCCCCTGAAGATTCCTCCCTTTTGATGCCCTCTCTCCCAGCAGTGTTCTTCTGATGCCTCACTTTGTGGAAGGAAGCAGAAAGGCTGGTTGCAAACAGTGAGGATTCTGCTTTACCACAAAAGACCTGGCAAAATGTCTGTTGGTTTAGTTTCATTTTGAGCAGGATTAAAACCCACCTTCTTTCTTTTCCTGAATGGAAAATGGAAAGCAGAGGAACCACAAATACTGGAAATAAACATTTTCATAAAAATCAGAGTCTGAACTTTGCCTTATAGTGTTATTACTCTAACAATTATGCCCAAATAAAACACAATTTACTGGCAAACAATACATCAATGTAAAAGAGAAAATGTAACTAATATTGGTTGATAGTTTATTTTATTTCTGGCTGTTCTACCAGAACCATTAAATCTTGGTTAGCTTACAATGGTTAATTTCCTTTTGGAAGAAATCTCCATCTGTGTAATATGTTTTGTTAAATCTAAGCCAAACTTAATAGAAAGAAATTGTATTTTGCATACCAGAAAAGGATACATTTCCTGCTAATTTTGCAGCCATGCCTTTTAATTTTCTGCCCAGTAAACAGTGCTCAGATCCACTAAAAGATGGACTGTGTCAGCTGTTACTGAAACCTCCTCTAAGCTGTCAGTAAATGCTATTTGTGAGAGGTGGTCCTTTAATACAAAGGGAAGAAGAACTGGATGTAGCTTACCAGGGGATACTTCTTAGTTCTTTCTGTCAAAGCTTTTACTGCATTTTGGCACTGTTTCCCTAGCAATGCCATTACAGTTCAGTAGGAACAGGTAAAGAAGAAATGGGTACTGGAATTGCTCCTGTACTTTTGTTGGCTGCAAAAAAAGCATTCAGCCTCCTCTTGGAAGTGTTTTCTCAAGTGTAGAATAGTACACCAGCAAGAATTGCAAGGTAAGAGCCTTCAAAAGCAAAATTTGTAAAGGGCGAGTCCGACCTGACTAGACGATCTGACAGAATTCTTGTATGGAAAAATGAAATACTTCATTACTTTTTGTTTTCAAATGGGATCTGTGAGGTGAGAGAAGGACTTTTGTGATTGGGACAGAGACTACAGATGTTCCATCCTCAGCATCACACACTGCCTCTGGCTTTCTTTGGGACCTTGGATAAATCCTTTATCCCATGAGAAGGAATAAGAATATTTATTTTCTCCTCAGCAGATGTTTTGCCCTTTTAAAACCAAATGCAAATGCTCACTTGTAGGTGCTGTGAATAATCTGTTTTACATACAGCTCTGCTCATTAAAAGCCACAGGCACAGATCTGAGATTGCAGCTGTAAGAGACAGCCCTGACCCAACCCCAAAGTGCATTTACTGCCCCCAGCATTATCCTTCTGTGCTCGGGAACTTCCAGCAATAAAGACTTGCTTTCTCAGGAATTCTCCTAGCAGCTGATTGCTTATCTAAGGAAAAGTGACAGATATGAGCATAAGCAGACACACAGGTACTGGATGCAAATTATCAGAGGGAAAAGATTCCCTGAGGCCAACACTTAGGCTTGGACACAGCCTGGCCCAGAGCTGATAAGAAGCAGTTAAACCCAAGAATGCACCAGTCGGAATAAGAAAGGAAGAAATAGGTTTCATCTATTTATCCTCACTTATTTTAACCAAGGGATAATCCAGAGGGTACCCCTGGGGCCAGGCTCAGGACGTGCAAAGCCACACCCAGGAGGTGCAGCAGGCACATCCCCTGTGCCAGGAGAGCTGCTCTGCTCTGAGCCAGCCTGCAGAAAAGCCTGATGGATGCAACACCCACTAATGCAGTTCATGCTTCCAAAAGCTCAGATCTCATCCTAACGCCTCAAACCATCTCTGTGGAAAATAAACTAAGGTTCCCAAAGCAGCTGTGTGTTTGGGATCTCTCCTTGAAAGGCTGGCAGTCTCCACCTGTGAATTAACTGAGCTGCTGTAGATCAGGTGAATCACTCTGTTGTGTGGCTGAAATTCTCTTATTCATGGGTGACCCGTAGCTATATTTTATTTATTTATGTAGTCACCACCAATTTTACCTGACTGATTATGCCTATGAAAGACAAGTATTTCGTTTGTTGTTTGGTTTTGTGGTCTTTTTTTTTTGTTTTGTTTTGGTTTTGGTTCTTTGTTGTTGTTGTTTTGTTTTGGGGTTGTTTTTTTGGGGTTTTTTTGTATATTTTAAATGCATCCATTTAAAGGATAAGAAAGAAGCTTAAATTTGTTAAGTATTAGCAGACACCAGGTTCAGGGCAGTGAATAAGCTGAATAACACATTAACAGAGTAGATTTAGTATTGGGGTTTGTATTTTGCTAGTCAGAAAAATAACCAAAATAATATTTATTTCTGTTCTTGGAAATTTATAGGAGCTGTGTCCCTAAGAGGAAAGATGTGCTCTATTCAGAGTTGTGCTTTTACCCAGCCTATCTGGAAAAAATATCTTCATGTAGGCTGTAACAATTGAAGCACAAGCTATTTATGCATTGATGGGTATTTCTGACTTGAAATATTTGACAGGCTCTATGTTAAATATCTGGTTTCAGTTTCTAAATGTCTATCTCAAAGCCTCTCTTTCCCCTGTGCCTTATTTAAAAAAAAAAAGGCTGTAGAAAGGAAGTGGGGAAACTCAAAAGTTAAAAACATTCTAGCAGCATATAGGAAGCTTTCCAGTGCATCAACCCTCCTTGACCTCTAATTAATGCATTGATTTTACTGTAATAATTCTATTGATCAATTAGTTTGTGTTTCTTTTAAAGTGGTAAATGGTTCTAGGACTTTTTAAGGAAGAAGTTAGCGAATGGAGCTCTCAAAGACATCAGAATCAGACTTGGCCAAAACTTTATTTACTTCACAATATTTGCCTCTGCAGCTGAGGAGGATGTGTTTAATGGGCTATTTAATGTGCTTAAACTAACAAGCAATTGCTCCAACTGTGTCTATCTGAAGAAAATTTCGTTAGAGACCACTTTCCAAAGGCAAAAAACAAACCCCTGAGCTATCAGGAGGAGCCCCAGGCTCCTGCTGTGGTTTGTGGTGGGAAGCTCTCCTGCAGGAAGGGGCTGGCTCGGGTTGCTGCCTTTGCTGTCCAGTGTCACTGGTGATGCCCAATGTGTGAGCAGGAACCCTGTGCTTCTGCAGCTGGAGCTTCTGGTGCCTGCAGGAGGGCACAGAAAGGTGGGACTGAACCTCTCAGAGTCACTGGACATCCCACAGTGCCTTCCCAAAGAGGACAGGGCTGGGTGCTGATGCTGAATCAGGTTCTTCCCACCAAATGCTGCCATGGGGCCAAGGCTGATGCTGCTGCTTTTGCAGGGGATGCTCCAGGTGCCAGCAGCACATTCAGGGAGCTCTCCCAGCTATTGTCCTTACTCTGCACACAGCCATGAGCAGGCTTGGGTGTCCCTGATGGCAGCAGAGCTGGACAAAACCATTTGTCTTGTTTGCAGTGTTAATGCAATTATTTGGTTTGAGAGACACCACAAGCTCAGTGGACCTTGTAGCTCACACAGTTACTGCCTCCTTGGAGCTGCTGGGCTGCCTGGACAACAGCAGAAACTGAGCTACTGAACACCAGTAATGTGCAGCATCCCAACTCCTGCCTCCCAGGCTGGGTGGTGGAAGCCCTGGTAGTGTGCTTTGCCATCCACTGGCTCTTTATTGTATGAATTTTCTAAAACAGTGAAAATGTAACCTGTTTGTTTAATGTGATCAGGATAATGCTGCTGATTTTTGCAAAGTTCAGGGTAAAACTTTGCATTGGACCTGGTGAGTTTCTCTGCTGTTCTTCAATAACCCTGCAAATCTGGGGGTGTAGAAACACAAGTAACTGCAATATTTTGTTACCCTTCATACAGCTGTACTTAGTTGTTGACAACATGACTTGGGAGAAAGCAGATGGTTTTGCAGTCCAGAAGTCTGGAATTCATTAGTGGAAATTTTCAGACGTGGGTTATTTTTCTGGGTTTTTTTAATATTATTTTCTGGCTGAGCTACAAAAAGTCAAAACAAACAGAGCTGAAAATTCATCGTGAGGGGTGCTAAAGAGTTTCTTTGCTCTCTTTCACCAGAGAAGTAACTGGACAGGAAAATCACTTGAAAATTACTTTTTCCTGGTTTGCTTTATTTGTGACAGCAAACCCTTTCCTGAGAAGAGGAGCTGTTAAGCTCCTCTTCCAGTTAAGAGGAGTTGCTCTGGAATTCAGGTTTATTTGTTGAACATCAGCTAAAGCCTGCATTTTGTACTAACCTCAGAAAGGAAAGGGGAGGAGACAGAGAAGGGATGTTAATTTATTCACTGCAGAATTCAAATTGTGCAGTTTTTCTCCTCCAAGGAACTTTTTCTCCTGCTCAGGAACAGAAACTGCACAGCAAATGTTAACCTGTGGCATCCTGACTCAAGACAGGAGGGGATTGGTTCGAGTTTGTTTTCCAGGCACTTTGTGAGAGCAGACTGCAGCATTTCAATTCTGCAACTGCCTGGAAGAAGATGGAGGTGGAATTTGTTTGGCAGGAGTGAAAAATTCTTTGCCTGAGTAAAAGCACAGGAGTGCTGAGCCCTCCCGAGGCAGCACCAGCCTGGCTGCTGGTCTGGCAGTGCTCCTGGCCAGGTTCTGCCTTGAGCTCTCCCTTCTCAGTCTCTCATACCTGTTTTTTCCACTTTGTAGGTTTTTCCTCCATTCCCACCACCTAGGTTTGTTGCTCATGGCTCCCCCTCTTTAGGGGGACTATGGCATTGCTTAGCTCCTGGCAGCTTCTTTCTGGAGTGTTTTCCAAGAGATCCTATGCTCCAAGGCTGCTCCAGCATCCACCCTTCCCTGCTATTCTACTTCCCATTATCCTTCAGACAGCAAATATTTCCTATCTTGTTACACTCCTCTGATGCTGAGCCCTGGGAGAGCCTGGGCTCCAGTCCAGGGCCAGCAGCTTTCTGACAAGCACGAGCAACACCGTAACAAATAATGGGGCTTTGGAGAGCCTTTCCATAAGGAAAGGGAGGTCGAGAGAGCAAGCAGCCATGGGGAACCTCTCCTGCTCAAACCTTGCAGCACATGCTGGGGATCTGCTGCAAAGGATGTTTCAACACCAGCTTCTGGAAGCTGTGCTGCTGGTGAATCACGAGGTGGTTGCACACACCTTGGTCTAGGAAATCATTTAAGCCTTAGGTAAATACAGGTTAACAAAAGTGCGTTGCCTGGGACTTCAGAAGTGTTAAGTAAACTTCTCTGGAACGGGGGGGATTGCTTGTTAAAAAAAAAAAATTAAATCTCTGTTTCTGCTTCTCATTTTTGGGCCTCTTGGATTTCCAAGCTGATTTAGGTGTTACTCTCCCATGCAGACAGGGAAGCAGATTTGGTGTGTCACGGCAGCCTCAAAGCAGAAGTGATGTCATAAGAAAGTTTTGCCCCAGTCCAGACAGGATGATGACTCCAGTTGGAGTAAGGGCTAGCTAAGCCCCTGGCAGCCCTCCTCTCACATCTAATACATAGAGAAGATGCTGCAGCTGGTTTTTTAACATCTGTGCTCCTCACACTCAGCCAGTAAACAATGTGACTAAGGCACAACGAAATTGGAATTTTTTTTCTGTAAACCGTAATGTGTAATTAGGCAGATGATAATCTCCCAATTCTTGGAAAAGGGAAAGGTTCCTATTTGGGATTTGCCTAGCATGACACAGTTCAGGAAGCAAATGACCTTCCACTCCAAGTGAATTCCACAGAATTCCCTGCAAACCTAAAGTGGCAAATTTCCGCTCCTTGGTGCCAAGGATGCTGGTTCTTGTGAAGTGACATGCTTCCTGCTGGTTTCCAACATGGAAATTCTTGTTGTAACTCCAGTGGCAGATGCAGGACAGACTGTGAAGCTGTTTTTTCTGCCTTCTCTTACGGCTGCTTTTGGTAATTGAACTCAGAAGATATGTGATATAAAATAAAATGTTTCCTTACATGAAAATTTTTCATTAATTTATGATATTTTTAGCACGTCCAAGTTAAAACTGCCTTCATTTAGGTTGCTTAGAAGTAATTTCAATTTTTCATGATAGGTGGATTCATAAATGTGCAGACCAATGTTAAATGTTGGCAGTTTAATTCAACACCTAGGTAAATTGAGGTAATTTAAAATGTACTCAAGCTGTATTGTAACAACAAATCCAAGCTTTGAGCCTGGATTGACTGGATTGAATCCAGATCTCCTTTGGGCTGCAGCAAGGCTGTGCCTGTAGCTGCACAAGCAGCAGTTCAAACACTGCTATGGTTAGGAGACTTTACAATACTTCCCTCCAAAACGTGGCCAGAAGTGCTGTAGGCTGCAAGGACAGAGGAGGCTTGTGACCACTCCAGGTCCTGCTGCAGGACCCGAGGCTGCAGAGTTGATGTCCTGCAACTCCATCATCTGAGGGGGGTGGAGGAGAGCCCAGTGCCTGCAGCTGTACAAATAAGGGATTGAGCTGCTTGGGTTTCAAGTTTGCCAGCCAGTTTTGGTCAACTGAGTTGAAAACTGACTGTCTTTGCTGTCAAAATGTACAGCACAAAAAAAAAAAAAAAAAAAAAAAGGTTTCAGACTTGAATTGAGACATTTTGACTAGGACAGAATATTTTTTAAGAGTAAATCCCTTTATTTTAAGATGTAACTCAAATACAGAAAACAGAAACATCTATTCCTCTTTAGTTTTCCAGCAAATTGCTCTTACTTACTCCCCCAACACTTCCTTAAATTTTGTCCAAGTTACCATGAGTATTTTTTCTCTTTAAATTGCAGAAACAATTAAGAAGTACGAGCTCAGTTTCAGCACACAACTCACAGAAGCACAGTTAAAAGTGGAGAATCAAAACCATCATCTTGCCTCCCACTTGCCCAGATAAAATAACAAGGCAAACTAGGTTTGCTAAAAGCAGAAAACTCAGTTTTGAAGCAAAACATCGTCCTCAATTTACCCCATCTGGTATGTCCAGACCAAAGTACCAGAGCTCAGTGACAATACCACAGGAACTTCATTTGCCAAAGGCAACTTTGCAGTGCGAGAGCATAAACACCCCCACAGGGATGCCATCCTTTCATGCATCTCATGGGATACTCTAAACACGAAGTTCTAAATCCACTTAGTAACTGGAGCTGTTGGGACTAGATAGAGTCCATCTGAGTAAGGGAAACCCAAAGAGGATTTATAATTTTACTGTAACGCAAAAGTCCTGTGTTTAATAGAGGAAAACTGTATTTAAAACCAAAAAAAGAAGGAGAAAAAAGAAAAAAAAAAGAAAATACATGGAATTTTTACTGGCAGTAAAACAGTGCAATTCATAGCTTGGTTATGAGAGCTGTTTCACAGTGTAGCTGGCAGGAGCTGTCAGGGACAGATTCACTCTGCAGCCCCAGGGGCAGTGGCAGCAGAGGAGGTGCTGTGGGAGCTGCACTCGAGGTGACACCGTGGGGGAGCTGCCATTTCACTGCACAACTTTTCCTCCATTCCAGGCTCACTTAAGGATAACATCCTGCCCACTTTCACAGGTTGTAGAGTGCTGTTTCTGTTAATTATCAACTTGTGACTTCGACTCAGTGGTCTCTTTTACGCTGTTTTGCAGCAATGCTGTGTGTGTAGTAAACAAACAGATGCTGTGCAGTTTTTTAGGTGTTTCCTAATCTCTAGTACAGAGGAACTGCACAAAAACTGAACTGGTTTTGCACATGGGTGGTGATAGAAAAGTTATCTTGGAATCCCCTGTGTGCAGTATCTGTATTTCTAGCAATGCTGATGTGCCCAAAGCTGATTTTGACAACTGGTAGATTATGGCAGCTCTAATAACCCCAAACCCTTGGAAACAGAGATGTAGATGAATCATTAATTGTCAGTGGAAGAAAATCACTGCTTCTATTTAAACAGTTAATGCCATTTTTCTTTGAATAAGCTGCCAAAAGAACAAGATCACAAGCTGTTAGAAAAACAACTTGAAGAAGCTGTAGCTGTGATTTGTGTCAGGCTCAGAAGGAGAAATATAGAAACTGTAGGCAAGAGCAGACATCATCAGAATAGCTGTGACTCTGGGACAGAAAATAACCCACCCGTGAGAAGAGTTGTGTTCAATATTGTATCAGTTGCTAAACAACACCATCACATACCTATCAAAATTGGTTTTTATTTATTGAAGCTGGGGTAGGCCTGGTTACCTGGGTTTGGATTTAAGGTACTTTACTTTCATCCCCCTCTAAAATAAATAGTAGCACTGAAACTGCAGTGTTAATACACCACTCCTAAAAAAGTTACTGTTGTAGCTTAATCTGGCTCCCCCATTTATTTGTTTTAATTAAATATGGGAGAAAAGGGGGAAGAGGTGGTGTTTAAATTCCCAGTATGTAGTCCTTTGATGCCTATCTCAACTAGAAGGAACAGATAGAGACAGATTAGGATTTGGGGATAGGGACAGATAAAACAAATAGGTTTGAATGTGGGAGGTAAAACCAGATGCATCTTGTTATATGGGCTGCTTTTAGAAACTTGGATTTGTTTTCTTTCAGCCTGGAGCTGCTGATAACTGGAGCTGCTTGGAAGTACCTCCCATTGCCAGCACCTTGTCTCCCTCCAGCTCATTCCAGCTGCTGCTGTAGCAGCTTCTTGCTGGGCAGTGGTGACAGCAACAATGTTAGGGGTGAGACAGTGGAGAAAATTGGACTGTTATTCAGCTTGGCTTTGGGGAGAGTGTAGATATGTGTTCTGCAAAACAACAGGGTTTTGTTCACGAAATCAGAAGCTTCTTGCCAGAGAACTCTTTAAAGGGCAACCCAGAGGGCAGCCAGCAGCAAAACCATTTTCTGTCTTCAGAGGTGTTGTTCTCAAGGGCCAGCATAAATCCTTGAAGCATTAAAGCTGTGAAAACAAATTGAGAGAAGAATGGAATGAAACTGCTCTTACCAAAATAGCAAGCCAGGTCCATATGCTTAGAAATAAAATTACCCAGAGCAGTGCAGGAGTTACACCTCACCCTGCCCTGCTCCCTGGTGCTGGGTGAGCCAGAGCAGCTGGGGCAGAGCAGAATTATTGCACACGGGGGGTGGCTGCTGCCAGGAGGGCTCTGCAGCAACTGGGGAAGGTGAGTGAGGCTGTCCTTCAGTGGGGGACAAAGAGGTGATGCTGCTGTGATGCTGTGGGGTGTGATGGAGCTGTTTGGGCTGTATGGAGGAGCTGCAGCAGCTTTTTGGTTCTCTGACCAGTTCCTTGCTCAAACACTTTCAGCCAAGCCATGTTTTGGGGCATCACTGGAGAGAATTCTCTTCTTGCAGTGCTTTTTCCATCTTTGGATTTTAAGCTTCTTGACTTCTCACATGGGCATGCTTTCTGCAGCTATTTTAAGTAGCTAGCTTTGCTCTCTCCAACCCCATGTACCTGAGAGAATCCTGAATTTATGAAAAATAATGAGTAGATGGACCTGGTTCCCACAAATGGGCAGGGAAGGGCAGGTATTCAGATATCTGTTTTAATCAGTCAGCATTTCTCACTTTTGACCGGAAGGACCACACAATATGGTGAGAAATCTAATCCAGTACTGAAAGCTGGCTTGCTTAAAAAATCTACAGACTTTTCCAATGATTTCTTTTTCTCTCTGACACTTGCCATCAATTTATTTGCAGCTCCTGTTATCAGGAATTTACATCAAAACCTCAGGAAACCATTTAATTCTTTTTAAAACACAATGCTTTAGATGAATTATTGCTAAACGTGCCTTCATATTTTTGAAAGTATTTAAGATCTAGTTAATTAGCTGGGTTGGTTTTACATGACACATGCTCCTCATGACATTCGGCTGAAAAGCCACTGAATTAAATCAGGATTACTTATTCCTCAGTCATAGGTATGATGTTGATTCACATTTACGTGTAACTCCTCCTACCACACATAATTTTTATAATTTCAAAGTCAACTGTTCGACAGTGACAAATGACAATTAACTCCCCCTGTTCTCAAATGAAAAGCTGTTAATTACTATTTCATACTTTTAAACTGAAAATACCAATGCCTTAGCCTTACACAGATCCTAGGTGAGCAGCTAGATGACACCTCCACTGAGAGAACCATCAAAATTGCAAACATTTTTTTTTCTCTTTTGAACCTCTCAGCAGAAGAAAGGTGTTGCTGTGTTCACTTCAAAAGCATTGCTGATTGTTTTCCAAACTCGCTGTGGAGCTGAGATGGATGCAGAGGGTGTCCTGAAGCTCAGCCTGACCTTCTTCACATGCCAGCAAGGTCAGCACTTCCTTTTTATATTTTCTGTTGGTGAAATTCAGCTTCGCTGGAGTGACTCCTGGTTAACAGCAGTCGTGGTTATCAGACTGGGAAGAAATCAGAGAGATCCAGACCAAGCTGTCAGCCCAAATATCCTTGAGAGCCTTGGTAGGGAATAACACTGTCCCATTTTGTTAAAATGAAAGTGATGGTGATGAGAATATTCACAATTTGTCCATGTTTTAAATATGTTTTATTTGGAGTAATACATAAAAATAGCAGAAGTGCAGAAGCCTAGTTGTGGGGGATGATGATCTGTAATGTACAATCACTGCTTTTAGGCTCTCAAATTCCACATTTTGAAGCAAGAAATCTCTAAATAAATAATAGATAATTATATGTAATATGCAAATATATAATATGTAATATATAGATATATATGTAATATATAAATGAAATATATAAATATATATGTAATATATAAATGTAACATATAAATATATATGTGATATATATTTATATGCAAAATAAATGTAAATCTATTATATTAAATATATAATTTATAAATATGTGATATATAAATATATAATATGAACTAAAATAATATATATAATATAAACTAAAACAATGGATTTAATCATTAATATAAGAACTTGTGCTGTGCATTCTAGTATGAATCTAGAGTCAGTCTACTAGTTCTCAGAAAATGTTGTAGCCACTCAAACAGCAGTTCAAAAAGGCAATTTAAAAGGAGTTTTATAACCCAGCCATAGTCATGGAAGTGCTGGAGTTGGAAGGGACTGCCATTTGGTCACCCTTGTCCTTCCCACCCCACACAGTCACTGAGTGGTGACTCACAGGACAGGGTCTATTCCAGTGGTGTCACCTGGGAAAGGGCCTCAAGCCACCCTCTGGGGCCTGTCCATTGCATAACTGCTCCTCCTAATTTTTCCTGGTATTTATCACACTTCTTCCCTTTTGCACTTCACATCCACTACTTTTTTCCTGTCCCTGTTTACTAATGAGAGGGATCTGGTCCTTTCACTCCCTGGGACAAGGGAACTTACTGAAACTCCTCACCAGGAAATTCAGTCCCCATGGGTGTCAAGGACCAGAACAAGGCACTCAGAGATGTATCTGGACCTCTTGAGTATGCAAATGCAGTTTGAAATAGATGTTCTTGAAGTGCTGATGGCTGCTTTTCAGGGCAGATCATAAATGCTGTGAGAACTAGTACCTGTATTAGGCTCAGAGGGAGCCTAAACATAAATCCCTCCTCTTTCCAGCCACATGCTCCATGATTTTCACTGCACCTCGCCTTTGCTTCTTGGTGCCCCAGGCAAATTCCTCATTACCTGACACTAAAACAGTGATACAGTGATCTCCATCCTGTACCCCAATGTTTCCTACTTCTATTTTTGATCACTTGTTAAAGACACAAAAAAAAGAGAAAGATGTAGCTGGGCAAAAATTCCTGAACCTTTGGGTACTCCTTCAGGTTTGTCGTCAGAGCTTAGTGGGAAGTTGCACCCCTTGACCTCCTTATTGCTCATCAGTTGCCTGTCTCTTGTGACAGGAAAATTGCAACCTTCAATTTGCAAACTGTCTGTCAAAACTGCTCTGGTTTGGTTTGGGTTTTTTAATGGTCTTGTGAAAAGAGCACTTTTCCAGAGTATGGCAGAATTTATGGATCCTTATTATGTTGAATACAGCAGGTGATACTTCAAAATATTTTGGTGTTTAGAGTTTAAGAAGTTGTGAGATGGGATCAGTTTGATCATCTCATCTGAGGGCTGTAAAATGTGTCCTTCAAGCCAAACAAACCCACTAGCAAAAAAGAATTAGTGTACTCTCTAATGCACTTCCAAAAAGTTATGAAAAAGCCAAATGGGATCAGACAGATGCCTCTGGGAAGTGTTGACTGATAAGTTATCAAGGTGATGCATTAACCACTAATTAATGCAGTTCTTCCTAGCAGTAGAATCTCATTTTGTTTAGTGTTCTCCCTGGGAATGTCACATGGAAGCATGAAATGTCTTGCATGAGTGGAATTTCAGGCTCTAACTCGTGAACTTGGCAATTAGCATTGCAGTGATGTCAAAAAAATGTTTCTTTCCTACTGTCTGCATCACTCATTAGTTAAAATGCTCCACAAGGAGCAAATAGTAAGTTTTCCTTTATTGTATATAATTTAATATAAATAGCAATGTTACTTAACACACAGAGCTGTGATTAGGAATGTCTCTCTTTGCTCAGGCTGGGCTGGGGGAAACAAGATCAGAGGTTACTTTAGAGGAGGAGCAGTTACCTAAACAGAGAAGAAAAACTGGAATGGAGTGTCAAAATGACTTGCTTGATGTCACGTGGCAGGTTGGTGACAGAGCAGGGACTGACAAGGTGACAAATCATGGGCCTGTTTGGTCTTATTCTGGGAGGCTGGGGGAAGGAATATAATACTGGTTTTTAAGGAGCACAGTGTGCATAGCTGTCCACACATTAAGTGAAAAATGCACTTAATTTATCCCTTTTTATAAACTAATTTAAAAGATAAATTAAATGCTTTTAATTTTGTGACCTGAAAATATTTTAAACCTAGTTTTTTTACTTTAAAATTGAGACAAAGTTTCTCTTTCTTAAAGTGGCACAAAAAGGGGGTTTTTTTGTAACTGAAATGTTAATGTTCCAATCTTTATCCTTCACTCAACTTCTCCTCCAAATAAAAAGTGACAAAGTTTAAGGGAATCACTACTTTAGGTAAAAAATGACCTGCAAAATAAATGCAAGAGGGAAAGAGCCTTTAAATTCTAGCTTAAATAAGAAACCTTGCACTTGAATTTCAAGAACTCTATGAGATAACTAGGATCACAAAATATATCTATAAAATATTTTGGTACTTTTTAATAAGGAAGAAGAAACTATTTAACGAAACTTTGTGTATTTTTAAAAGTCATGTTTCTTCAAATAATGGCTTCAGCTGTTCTGTGTACGCTGTCAATCCAACCTTACACAGAATTAATTCCTTTGGTTGGGAGGAGCTCTCTGAGGTGAGTTCCTTTAGAAGAAGATAAGTGAGGACCATGCATGGATCATGCAGACCTGACCCTACATCAGTCTCCCCACTGCTCCTTGTCTGCCCTCAGGAGAGCCTGGACCAGGAGGTAGAGCTGGACAAGGCTCCTGGAGCAGTTCTTTCCTGCCAAGTACCTGGAAGAGACTACAGCAGGAGTTGGAGCTGTCCCTGAGGTGAGCCTGGTGAGCACGTTCAGCTCGCAGCAGGTGCTCCTGTCCTCCTGTGCAGGCACAGTTGGCTGCTGAGTGTGGCTATCAACCCTTGGAGGACAGGGGACACCTTCCCCTGCCAGCTCCACGAGCTCCTGACAAAACGGACCTGTCCTGTTCCTTCATGGCACCGTGAGGTGGAAAATCAGAATGGGCGCACAGAAACTGCTCCTTGTGCTGCCCATGGTCACCAGCCAGGTCTCTCTGGGGTTCCTGTCGCTCCGAAAATCCCTGAGCAGGCCTGAGGTGGGCATGGGATTCATCCTGTCTTGACATGACCAGATGATGTAGCCCAGAGCTGTGCCAGAGAAGGTTGAATTCGGACTCCAGGTAGAATTTCTTCAAGGAAAGGATTGCCAAGCATTGGAACCGGCTGCCCGGGAGGTGGTGGAGTCCCCATCCCTGGAGGTGTTGAAGAAACGATTGGACGTGTCGTTTAGTGCTCTGTTTGACCAGGCGTGATGGGTGAAAGGCTGGATTGGTGATCTGGGAGGTCTTCCCGAGCTTAATGGCTCCGTGACCGCCCGTGCGCGGAGCTCGGCAGGGCCGGGCAGGGCGGGATCCGCGGGGCTCTGTCCCTGTCGGGCTCTGTCCCCTCCTTGGGCTCTGTCCCTGTCCTGGGCTCTGTCCCCTCCTTGGGCTCTGTCCCTGTCCTGGGCTCTGTCCCCTCCTTGGGCTCTGTCCCTGTCCTGGGTTCTGTCCCCTCCTTGGGCTCTGTCCCTGTCCTGGGCTCTGTCCCCTCCTTGGGCTCTGTCCCTGTCCTGGACTCTGTCCCCTCCTTGGGCTCTGTCCCTGTCCTGGGCTCTGTCCCTGCCCTGGGCTCTGTCCCTGCCGGGCTCTGTCCCTGCCCTGGGCTCTGACCCTTTTCTGGGCTCTGTCCCTTCCCTGGGCTCTGTCCCCTCCCTGGCTCTATCCCCTCCCTGGGCTCTGTCCTCGTCAGGCTCTGTCCCCTCCCTGGGCTCTGCCTTCCTGGGCTCTGTCCCCTCCCTGGGCTCTGCCTTCCTGGGCTCTGTCCCCTCCTTGGGCTCTATCCCCTCCCTGGCTCTGTCCCTTCCCTGGGCTCTGCTTTCCTGGGCTCTGTCCCCTCCCTGGCTCTGTCCCCTCCCTGGCTCTGTCCCCTCCCTGGGCTCTGTCCCCTCCCTGGCTCTGTCCCCTCCCTGGCTCTGTCCCCTCCCTGGCTCCGTCCCCTCGCCGGGCCGTGCCCCCGCGGGGCCCCGGGCCGTGGCGGGCGGAGCAGGCCGGGCCCGGCCCCGCAGCCGGAGCATAAGAGCCGCGGGCGGGCCCAGCGTCAGCGCCTTGCCGGGAGCGGGAGCGGCCGTGCCTGCCACCATGTGCGGTGAGTGACGGAGCGAGCCTGAGCCTGAGCCCGAGCCCGGCCGGCCAGGGACAGGGGCGGCTTTGTCCCCAGCCCAGCCGTGTCGCTCGGGTCTGGCTGCATCCCTTTGGGGGTGGGAAGGACGGGGAGCGCCTGGCAGGTGGAGGTGAAGCCGCTCCGCCCGGCCCTTCTCCCGAGGAGAGGCGATCGCCGTTCCCTTCCTCCCTCCCCGAGCCCCCCGAGCCTGGCGGCGTGTCCCGGCTCCTGGGATGGAAATCGTCCCGTTGCCACCGCCCGGCTGCCCCGGGGGTGCCCGGGGTGCCTGGGTAGCCTCTGCTCCTGGTCCCGCTGCCTCTGGTGCACGGGATGCGCTGGGCTCGGTCTTTCCCAATCCCGGACTAGGGATTGATTAATCGTGACTCAACTTCCGAGCTGCAGCGATAAGGGAGAGTTTGTGGTTTTCAAACAAAGGCGGTGAAGGAGCTTAATTCTTAGCGGTTGTGAGTTTATTCACCTCATTTTTTTTCTAATAAAGATGAGATGGAAAAGATAATTCCTGTAGCGTGTACACAATTGCTTAGATATGCTTCGGATCAGATGGAAATCAAAGTGTGGGTTCGGAAGCTGCTAATGCGATTTTTTTTTGGTTATGGAGGAAAGTTTGGTGAAACTTTGCCAATCTGTCACTGACATCTCCTCTCAGGTCTGACGAAAGTAGAAAAATTTACACTTGTACTTCTTAGTCGTCATCGACAAAACCTCTTTTGTGGGATGCAGACTGAAAGTGAGTTGAGTTACTGCTCCCAAAATTGTACTTTCTGAATTAGGTATCTTTTCCTTGCCTCCTCATCCTTTTTAATTGTAACCTCAGAAGGAGCAAGGAGCTCTGGAATCCTCTTTCACTGGAACACGAGGTGATATTGTTTCAACTCCTATTGTGTGAGCTCCTACGTGACAGACCAGTATCAATGAGACAAACTCGGTGCCTTCTAAACAAAACCCTCCAGGTGAGAGACCTGGCTCAGCGCCTGAGCCACCCTGGGGTATCCACGGCAAGCCCTGAGACACGTAATGGTGATATCAAAAACTTTGCATGTCTGGGCTGTGTATTGATTGGGAAGTGAGGGAAATTAACAACCGTGTTCAAGGAGTTCGGTAGAACATCCAGTTTGGGGTGGAGCAAGTGACTCAGTTTGAAATGGCAAAGAGCAGCAGTTCATGAAGGGTAAGTGAGAACTGAGCTAGGTTTTTTCCCATCAGCATTTAGAAACCTTTTATATTACATTTGTTTTCATTAAAGATATCCCTCAGCCTGCCTTGATGATCTCTGTAGGGAGTGTAGGAGTTCTAGAGATTGCAACCAGTAGTTTTGAAATTACGTTTTTGTTGTTGTTTTTATTTTTTCGTATCTTTCCAGGTTTAAGTGCTGATAATGGACTCTATTGTGTTTTCTTTGGCTTCAGGTAGCACGTGAAGATTTATAGCCCTTGGTTTATGTTTTGAAAATACACAGGTCATAAATTCTGCTATAAACATGCTCGTAAGGAAGCAAAGTCAAGATGTTATCATTCTCACACGTAAGGCAGTATAGCCAAAGTATTCAAGCAAAAGTATTCAGGGTTTAAAAAACAGTCAAGATGCACTGAAACTGATGACCTCTTTTAAATCAAAGTTAGTTTCATCAGGATACAAAGTTGAGACTTTTTCAAAGCTAAGTTTCTGGCATCAACAATGTGCTTAGGGGTATCCTTTTATTTTTCAAAAAGTAAATAATTTCGTTCAAACTTCAAGTATAGGCTGCCCCCTTCTTGATTTTGGTGAAGTCTTGCAATTGCAAGTGTTCTTGTGGAATTTTCCCACAAAAAAAAATACTCAATTTACTTTTCCTTCTTCTGATGCTCTCTCTGCTTGTAATCCTGAAAAGGGAAGCTCTGAAGTCTTGATGTACATGTAAAGGGAGAGCCTTGCTTTCAGTGTCTGCACGTGATTGAAGCTGATTTTAGTTATGTTTTAGCAACCTTCTCTTTCTGTTTTTAGCATCTGCTTCTAAAGGTAAGCCATAGATGATTGACCTAGTTCATCCTTCTAAGCAAACCGTGATTATGGAAAGTTATAAACTAGACTTAACATTCAGATCAAGAGGACAAACAGTAAAACACTTCTTGGGTGCTTTTCCTGGATTTTATGTTTTTGAGTCTTCTTAAGGAAGCAAGATCTGGAAATGGCATCTAATACCTTGGGGAGGCCATCATAAAGGAGCTTGTGTGCATCACAAAACTCTTATCATAAGATGATTCAACTGAGATTCAGTCATACTGGTGTGCTTCCAGAAAGAAGTAAGATACAAGGAGTCTTTATCACAAGTTGTTTCTACATGAGTTGAGTAATGTGCTTTAAATCTGGCCAAAATGATGACTGAGGAGGAAAAAATACGTGAGTGGATAAATTGTGAAACAGACATGTACTAGAGAAAGTGTTACTCTCAGTGCTTAGAGTAAGATTTATTTCCCTTAACTGGAAGAGTTTATAACATGTTCTTTGAAGTCAGGCTGTAGCTATTGTTTTCATTTTAAATGGCCTTTGGTGACTTCTGCATCTTCTAATGCACGTGTGTGGAAGTGCAGCTCCAATTCCCTGGAAAAAAGGATCTTTTTAACAAATGCAGCACACTGGTAGCATTGTAGGGATGGTCCCAGAGGAAGGCTCTTCCTGGAGCTCCGTGTAGTGAAAGATGCCACATGGAACATACAAGGATGTTGAGGCTTAAATTCATTGTGAAATCTGGCCTAGAAAGTAGAGCTGGATCTGAAATGAGGTGTGGCAATGTTTTGGAATGATGTTGAGAAATTCGTATTGAAGAAATTGAAGAATGCTGCTTTTGAGGTTCGTGGGTAGTGCCAGAGAACGGTAAATATCTGTCTGGAAAAATGATCAACAGGCTCTCAGTCTGAAGTGACTGCTTATAACCAGAGGCATTATTTTTCAAAGCATCCATGAAGAACAGTATTAAGCAGTTCAAATTCCCAAATACCTCCTTAAATGCAACTATTGTCTTAATGTCTCCGTTAAATGTTGGATGCGCTAGAAATAATTAGTCTGAGCTCCTCATAAATCTCACTTCTGAAGCAGCAAAGTATTATCCACCCTTTAATCTTTCCAAAATAAATTCGGAGGCACATGTAATACTCTCTTTGTCTCACTGTCAAATCAACAGTATTAATGTCTTATAAGCCAGAGGAGTAACCAAATTCACAGTAATATTTGTAAGGGAGATTTATTGGTGTATCATTATAACAGCGTCTTCACTATGGCCATTTACAGTTCAAAAGCCTTAATTGAAGGGGAAGAGGGTGTTAAATTTCAAACAAAGGCTTTCTCTATCTAAAACACTTGTCTGAACTGCTTATCTGTAGAGCTCTTAAAGTCTGGGGTTTTTTTCTTACTGTAGTCTCCAGTCCTGACTTGTTGCTCGGAGAAACTGTTGAAACAGTGAAATCAGTTGTTTTTGTTTTATTGGGGTACAGATTTGCAAGAGTTAATAAAGGGCCCTAATGTATCCATATAATACCAGAGTTGCAGGAAGAGCAGTAGGCAGAGAAAAGGAATGGCTGTGTTTTCCTTTGCAGGTGACTCTCTTATTACACCTTTTCTAAAGATAAAACAACATCCCCAACGCCTTTCTAATAAAAAAAAGCCTGGTGTACTTAAAAAAAAAAAATAGGGTGGGGGAACGAAGCCCCAAACTAAAAAAAAAGCCTCTTCTTGGTGGATGACTGGTCTATTCAGGAGGAGAGGGATCAGGGAGTGAGTTCAGGGCTGGAGGAGCTGGCAGGGGCTCTTGTGCCCGCCTGGCTTTGGGATTGTGCTGAGGCAGCGCAGGGGGAGCGCTCGTGTTGTGGGTGACCCCGTTTTGTACCTTCTGTTTCTTTCCTTTGTTGTCCTACCCTATTGACTTCTGCCCTTTCCTCGTGTTTGCATCTCCATTCTCTTTCTGCTGAAGTGGCTGTTGCATACGGGATTAAGCTGGAGCCTTTCAGAAATAGATGTTGTGCCTCGTACCTACCCATGGGTATTTAAGGCCATGACTTGGATTACAAAAGTCTCCTTGTGTTAGTACTGGTGAATATATTCCTTCTTTGAATGCCTGGATATGAAATAGATCACAATGTTCCCATTTTCAGCTGTGGTTTTCGTGAAAAGCAGAGTTTTTTTAACCTCTCCTAACTGTTTAACTCTTGGTGGGTAACGTGAGGAGAGTGAAACTCGCCAGTAAAGTTTATGTGTTGAAATTTGGCTTCTAAGTCCTTTATTGTACTTGAATTCTTTCCATTTCAAAATGCATTAGAAGGAATTGTCGTAAATGGGAGGTTGGGTGCCCCTAGGACTTCTCCCTGACACTACTTTGAAAGAGTTTTAAATTGAGTCTGAAGTGATGCAAATTTTTAAAATAACCTCTTTGCTTCTTTTCCCCCCTCCTTCCCCCTTTCTCTTTAAACAGGAATTTTTGCTTATCTAAACTACAGAGTGCCTCGCACTAGGAAGGAAATATATGAAACCCTGATAAAAGGATTACAGAGACTGGAATACAGAGGCTATGACTCTGCAGGTATGTTAACCAACTCAACAAATTAATTTTAGCAACCAATAGCTCATTCCTGACTTTTTTTGGGGTCCTTTCAGTGTCTGGCCTCTTGGATTTTTCTTCCTTTATTCTACAGATTAACAGATCAGAACTAATTAGATTGATTCTTGGAGTGCTACAGCTTTCCTCAGGACATAAAATTGGGTGTTTAGCTCTGTAATTAGATGGTTGAGCTTAGTACATGTAAGCAAAACAAACAGGGTGTGGAAAAAGATCTCTATAAAGGGCTGTGTAGTTTGTGCCTCAGCCATTTTTTGTGAATGTGAATCACAGTGAAGGATGGGGAAGATTAAACTTGTCTTAAATTTGAGTTGGCTCATTTCATAGGCAAAATATTCAGTCTGTTGTCAAATACAATTTGAGATGGCTCATGTATGTTTTAATCTGTGCAGTGGATACAGACTTAATGTAGTTTCATTTGAACATGCACAGGTCTAGCAGCAACAATAAAAACATTGATTTCAGTGGTGTGTGCCTGTGTGTACTTTCTCAGCCTTTTCCTTATTCTAGTTATTTCATGCTTTAAATAACACTTATGATTGTGTCCTATGTAGGAGTGGCAATTGATGGAAATAATAACGAAGATAAAGAAAGATTCATCAAACTGGTTAAGAAAAGAGGAAAAGTAAAGGCCCTGGAAGAGGAGTTGTACAGTAAGTGTTAAAATGACCCCTTTACTTTGGCCTCCCAGTCAGATACTATCTGCATCTCAGCAGAAAGTCAGACCATAAAATTGCAGTTATGATTTTGCATCAGCAATAACTGTATTGGGAAATCCAAGCAGCTAAATTTTTTGTGCCCCTCAAATCTGCACTTAAAAAACAAGCTGATCTTCAGATCTAGCACTGTGGAATTGTCAGTCTATTCTCCCTTCTTTTGGTTGCTCCTTTGTTCAAAACCTGGGCTCCTTTGGCTCTTTGCTCATGTGATTTCTGTGCTGCATGGCTGAAATGCTGAAACATGCACTCTGACAGAATTTATGACCATTTGAGCAGCTGGCTGTCATCACAATCTGCTTTATGCAGTGCTTCCATCTGTGAAAGCCTGAAGTAGTGTTTTAATACATTTACATTATAATTTGTAGTAATGGGGTCTGCTAGCCTGTCTGTTAGTATTGGCTAAAAATGCTCATGCCTTGGCAAACAAGGTTTTAATCACAGTATCTTGAACTTTCAGAAGTGTAATGTCAAGAAAGCAAATGGTTAAAAAAAACCCCAGAAGATAGCTTTTAGATTTTTGCCTGTAGGAATTGTCTTTGTGTTTTACTAATCGTGTGTGTGTGAGACAGAGGCGATATTAATTATTCAGTAAACTGAATTTCTCCTGTATAGAACAAGATGACCTGGATTCAAAAACAGATTTTGAAACACATTTTGGAATTGCTCATACTCGCTGGGCGACGCACGGAGCACCAAGTGCAATAAACAGTCACCCTCAGAGATCAGATAAAAGGAATGGTACGTAATCTCTGCAGCACTTGAACCACACAAATCTGAAATGATTCAATCCACAGAACACAAATGTTTTTACTATTGTTATGGTATCTATTTTTTGTAGTAGGGCTAAGATGTTGCCATTCCATTTAGCTCAGACATTTAGCTATTTTAAAATGAAATAGCCTCTTCTCAGGGTAAAGTAACACTAAAAATTAATGAGAAGTGTTCTCTGAAAATTGCAAGTTAATTGAAGTAGAACATTCTTGTTTTGAAAGGTAAGGCTGAAAATATGGATGTGTCAATATTGGCTGGTCCAGAAAAGGGAAATTTCATATCATTCTTTACTTGAGATGGCTTGGTGCTCTACTATGTGTAGTTTAGAACACTCTCAGTAATTTGGAACTGCCTTTGTTTATTTTCAGAATTAGTAGGCTTCTGCTTGCAGTTGTCCATGTTGTGATAAACTGTAGGTCTGAAAGCTATAGCAGGTGGTTTCAAGTGTACTTCTAAGCTTTTTTTTCCCTTGTAATTTAGTGTTCTGAATTAAGTATCTTAATTTTTTGTTGCTCATGAATAAATATATGTATATTTTTTTCTCTTAGAATTTGTTGTCATCCATAATGGAATAATCACAAACTATAAGGACCTGAGAAAATTTCTGGTGAGTCTGTGGCAACTCAATTCTAAAACTAGAAAATTAATGCTCTCCCAAACGACCATCAGGTCATTCATGACTTCAGTGGAACATGAATTGCAAGTTTCTTGATATCGTCTGTAAAAAAGCTGTGTGAAAGGGTCTGCCTAATAACGATACTCAGGAGCTGGTGAAGTGCAATATGTTCCTGTAATCCTAAATGCAAAGTATTTATGAGCAGAGTGGCAGTTTGTGCTGAGATTCTCTGAGAGGGCGTGTGCAGAGTGGGCTCCCTCCTGTCTCTTGGTGCTTGACAGATGCCAAACAAGTCTTACTATGTGTCTTATTCCAGCATTTCCCAAAGAGTATCTATGACATGACAAGTCCTTGTATTTTATCTGTAGTGATTTATATGCAATGTAGTGCTCCGAGCTCTGACTGCAGTTTCTGGTGGGGGGCAGCTGAGAGGCTCTTCAGTGTTTGCTGCCTGAGGATGGACACAACTTTTACTCTTCTGTATGATATTTCAGGAGAGCAAAGGATATGAATTTGAATCTGAAACAGATACAGAAACAATCCCCAAATTGATCAAGTACATGTATGACAACAGAGAGAGTGAAGACACCAGTTTTTCAGCCTTGGTAGAGAGAGTTATTCAACAGCTGGTAAGTGGGAAATTACTTTTTTTCCCCTGTACAACAGTATAAGCTATTTTTGGGGCTCCTTAGCATTCAGCCTTGTGCATTTAGATCCTCTGCAGGAGTTCTTAGAAGGTGCTGCAAATAACACTTTTAGGCTTCTAAATAACACTTAATAGACCAAGAAATGAGATTAAAATTTTGGAGACTTCAAAGGCTTTTCACTGTTAAATCTTTAAATTGCAGTTGCAGCAGGTTTTGTTTGTTGAGTTTTTTGTCTCGTTTTGTTTTTAGCAAGAAGTTAACACAGCTTTTTAATGAAGCAGTTTAATTTAAAAAAAGTAATAGGAGCCTCTGGGGGTTAAAATCTCTCATAAATGGCAGTGTGTTCCTAAAGGTTATTCTGATCGTGTTGAAACACTGCTGTGATTCAAGTTTGGCCAGTGCCTTGGCTCTCCTATTTGGAAATAGATCTAACAAGCTGGACTGGTTTCCAAACTGTGAAGTGGGAATCTACTGTTACTCACTATGTGAATGCTTAAAAACTTTGATAGATGCATTGCAAACTTGGAGAAAGCTGGCTTTGTTTCCTCCCCCAGTCTCCGGGCAGATGTTTTCCCTCCCCTTCCTGCAGTTTCTGACGCTCTTTTCACCTCCCGTCTCCTCTTTAAAGCAGCTCTGTAGGATTCCTTGCAGCAGGGCTGGAATCCACACCAAGGCAAGGCCTGTGTGGGTCAAGAGGGAGCAGCCCCAGAGCTGAGGGGAAGGGAGGCTTCACCTGACCCAGAACAGGGGCAGAGTGCTCTGAGTGGAGCCCTGGGACAGGAGGGAATGTCACCACCTCTGTCCTGCTGGCAGGGTGGGGGACCTTGGCTCCTGCTTTGGGAATCCTCCTCCAGGAGTTTGCCAGCTGTGTTAGTACTGTAGCGTTGTTTCTGGGTTTTTTTCTGGTGTTGTGGATTTTTTGTGTTTTGTTTTTGAAATACATTAATGAGAAATCGCTGCTTGAACTAGAAATAGTAACTCCAGGTTTTTAGTTGAAACTGCATGGTAATGCAATACAAGTAAAATTCTGATTGAAGGTCTTACTGAAAGTAAATGTCTAACAATCTTCATGTTGATTATGAGTAGCATCTCTGACATTTTCATAACCTTTGCATTCAAGTTTATTGTTTTTATTTATAAAGAGAGGCTAAGTGTTCACTTCCTGATCTTTTAGCTGTTGCACCATTAATGTGCATGTCAGCTTGTTCTTCTCCATGGCCAATTCCTTTAAAGGTGCAGTCTGCCCTCCAGGAAGAGACTCCTGATAGCAGCTCCTTCAGTGCCTCTTCAGAGAGGGGCCCCAGTTTAATGAGATGCAACTATTTGAGATAAGTTGTTTAGGATCTTTTTTTTTCTCCTTTGTATTCATGGTTTCCAGGAAGGTGCTTTTGCATTGGTTTTCAAGAGCATCCATTACCCAGGTGAAGCTGTTGCTACCAGGTTAGTAAAAGTCCATTTTATACATAATGCATGCTTCTTATTAGGTTAAAAAAAAGCCAGCCTCTTAAAGATACTAAAATATTGATGTTTAAAGTGCTTAATTAACCAAAATGAGTGTGTCAATAAAGAATCTCAATATATCTTGTGTTTCTAAATTTGTATTAAGAGCATGCTAACATTTTTCCTATATCAAAAAGGGGAGAGGGAAGGGATATTGTTCAGTTTTAGTTCCCATTGAGTAAAGACTGAGATAAGTATATTCATGTTGGCTGAATGACCATGATAGTAACAGGTTATACAAAGAGAGTTCTATAGCTGTCACAGCATTTATGGTGTCTTTCTGTGTAAGTTCTACTTTTATTTATGACTTGAAAAACAACTTTCAGGAAATGTAAAGATATTAAAATAGCAAGTGACATAGCAAGTGATTAAAATAGCAAATGATGGGAATAAAGACTGTTTTATATTACAGCCCAAAAGCCCATTGCTTCAGTGGTCTAAAATAAGACTACATTAAAATTTTGAAAAAGCCAGCTGTATCTTCACTCCAACTGGAGAACATCTTCTGAAATGAACTATTCTATATGTGGTTCAGGTTTGGATTTTTAGGGCTAGGGGTTTAAGAGAAGCTAATCTTGTAATCTGAGTGTGACTTGTTCTTTTATTCCTGTGATATTTTTTTTAATGAGGTCTTCAGTGACATGTAACCCATATAATTAAAAAAGTCTTAATATTCTACAGTTTCAGAGGTGCAGTAGGGATGGTTGATGTTTCTCAGTTTGAAAGGTAAAGAGTGTAACAGTACTTCAATTCTAAAGAGCACAGGAGCTTACTGTTGTCTCACTTTAGAGGCAAAGTAAGCTTTGGTCCCTGTACTAAGATGTTTTCTGATTACTGCAAAGTAAACAGCTGGTTCATATACATTTTCCTCTACCTGGATGTAGTTTACAAGTAAAGAATCACCATGGCACATGGTAATTACTTATATAATAATATCTGGTGAATCTTAAGAAGAACCAATACATATATTATAATATTATATGTTATATAACTCCTGCCATGTAATGACCTTAGGATCATGGTTGAAGGAGGCTCTTCCTGTTTAGGAAGCTAGATGGGATATTGTCTTTTCAGCTTCACCAATGTCTGGTAACATCTTTGTATGAACATTTCTCTTTATAAACTTCAGTGTTTTCCTTTCTCTAGGAGAGGAAGTCCTTTGCTCATTGGGGTTAGGAGCAAGTACAAACTCTCAACCGAACAGATTCCAGTTTTGTATAGAACATGTAAGTTCATAAATCAAAATATATTATTTTTAAGAAGTAAGACTGCTGTTACTTTATGATTAGAAATTAGGTTAATTGGGTTTTGTACCATAAAACTACCAGCTGATGCCCCAAATAGCTTTTTGGTTGGGGATATTTTTATACTACTGAATGTGTAGTTCATGTAAAAGTCCCATGCTCCAACCTATTTCTGTAACTGTGACACCCAAAACCTGTATAGTCTGTAATCTTAACTGAACAGAACTGGCTTTACATTTAGAATGTCTCATTTCTTTAATAGGCAACATTGAGAATGTGAAGAACATCTGCAACTCCCAAATGAAAAGACTGGATAGCTCAACCTGCCTTCATGCTGTTGGGGATAAGGCAGTAGAATTCTTCTTTGCTTCAGATGCAAGGTAGTAAAAGTACTTCAACTTTACTGAAAATCTTGGTTTTTTGTTTAAAAGTGAGATCTGGAAATTTAAGCTGCCTTGCTCTTGCACAATGGCTTTCTGAAAGAAGAGCTTTTAATCCAGGTAACATCAGAAAGCCCCCAGACTCAGGTGCTTGAAAAATGTTTGCAGTTCAAACGCTGCTGACAAACTTTCACCAGTGCAATATCTGCCAGTTGCTGATCTCTATGTGAAAAACATCCAGTGTAGAAAAGTAGTTTGGGTACAATGGACACTCATCAGCTGAACATTTGGAGAGACTATAGGTTAGTTGGGATTGTGATGTTTTCAATTCAGATATTGGAGGAGGAAAATAGTGGTGTTGTTCTAAGCTGGGCAGGAACCTGCACGTCAGGCACACATTTATCTTGGAAACAAGAGTGGGACCTTAGCAGGATCCATCAAGGACACTGGGAGGCATCTTCAGACCAGCAGGAATGGCTGCAGTGGTTGCTGAGCCTCCTGCTGTGGGTTGCTGTGAGAGTGCAGGAGGAGCAGCAGATGGAGCCATTGCCTTTAGGATGGCTCTGTCTGCAGTTAGGTCCAAAAGGAAGAGAGAAGCAGGGCTGGAAGCGCTCTTGTGGCATATTTAATTGCTTTGCTGTTACCAATTCTGATGTGTCAGGTTTGTCTTGTCTCTGCTTTTCTCTCTTTAGTGCAATCATTGAGCACACCAACAGAGTGATTTTCTTAGAAGATGATGACATTGCAGCTGTGACTGATGGGAAGCTCTCGATTCACCGTCTGGAGCGTTCAGCTAGTGATGATCCTTCCCGGGCCATCCAGACCCTGCAGATGGAATTGCAGCAAATCATGAAGGGTGGGTTGAAACATCTGTAAATGAGTATCATCAAAGATGGATTTTTACTACACTGTTTGTGTAGTAGATGAGGCAGCAAACTGCTAGTTTGTTGTGACAATTACATTTTATTCAAACTGTTTGTACTGGGAACTGACAATTTCAAGTTTTGAGACCGAGAGAGAATGGGCAGTCTGGGACCCTATCCATTTTAGATTTGGAAAACTCATAGATATTTCTGTTCATTTCAGTATCTAGTGAAAATGTAACTAATGTTAACATGTTGTAGTTGTTGGCAAAGTTTGACTATAAATTAGTAATTGAAGAGAAGCACAGTTTCCTTATGAAAGAATTTATTTCCCTTGTCAGTATTAGGAAATGGAACCAACCAAATAAAGTGTCCTATTCATCCTTCCTTTCTTCTTGCCTATTATGAGCTTTTTTTTAGGCTGACACAGTCAAGTTAGTCTTGAAAGTTCTCTTTGTAACTGGAATAGACTTAAAATAACAAACCTAAGCTTTGCCATATCATGTTTTTATAACCAGGTAACTTCAGTGCCTTCATGCAAAAGGAAATTTTTGAACAACCAGAATCAGTTGTCAACACAATGAGAGGCAGGGTGAATTTTGAGAGCAGCACAGGTAATGGAGAACAGTCCTTCAAACTGCACTAAATTTGAAATTTGTAAATACCCTATCTAGAAAATGAAAACCACTACTGTGTATTTATTTGTTTGCAGTTCTGCTGGGGGGGCTGAAGGATCATTTGAAAGAAATCCGAAGATGCCGAAGACTGATCATTATTGGCTGTGGGACCAGTTACCACGCTGCAGTGGCTGTATGTTCCCAGCCTTGGCTGAAATGCATTTATAACTTACTTTGCTGGAGTTTCAGACAACAGCTTTTCATCTTCTATTTCTTCTATCTCAGACTTTGTCTTTCATTGAGGGGTCTCACCCTTTTATTTAGCTTTCCTTAGTGCCACTTTCTTTATTAATGCTCCAATGCCATTAATCACCATGCTAGAAGTTAACTTTTTCCACCTTGGCTTTTAAAGCTCTGGTGAGCTGTAATTACCAGCTTTTCTAATAAGAATTCATTTAGATTTTCTCTGATTTGTAATATGTCCAAATGTTAGTGGGTGACAATATTAACAAATATTGTGTTCTGCTTGAATACAGACTCGACAAGTCCTGGAAGAATTAACTGAATTACCAGTGATGGTGGAACTTGCCAGTGACTTCCTGGATAGGAACACACCTGTATTCAGGGATGATGTGTGTTTTTTTATAAGCCAGTCAGGTGAGCTGCATTTGCTGTGAGTGATTGCTCTAAGATTGCTTTCCATTGCACTTTGTAGTTATTTAGAACACACTTGTGCAGACTTTGATGCTTTTCAGGAATCATTATTATCCTCTGCCAAGCTGAAGTGAAGGTGTGAATGTTTTCCAGGTGAAACTGCAGATACACTCATGGCCTTGAGGTATTGTAAAGAACGCCGTGCTCTGACAGTTGGCATCACAAACACAGTTGGAAGTTCAATATCCAGGGAGACTGACTGTGGTGTGCACATCAATGCAGGGCCTGAGATTGGTGTGGCAAGCACAAAGGTAATTGCTGTTCAGGGTTTGACTTTCAGTCCTGTGGAATACAACTCAAATTTTAATTGCAGCACTTCAAACTGAGATCATATTCACTCTGTGCAGAATTAGCTGCTAAATGTTTTTGTTTTGTCTGCAGGCCTATACCAGCCAATTTGTGTCTCTTGTAATGTTTGGCCTAATGATGTCTGAAGACAGAATTTCCTTGCAGAAAAGGAGACAGGAAATCATAAGTGGACTAAAATCATTGCCAGGTATATTGATATTTTGGGTTTGAGGAGGTATTTCTTTCTCATTTAAGTTTCACTCTCCCCCTCACCCTGAAAGGCAAACAATATGAGAAAAATGAACTGTTCATTTCTGCACTGTTTGCCAATTTTACAAGTGCCCTTCCAAGAAACTTGGCAGGAAGATCGGAATTTTCATGGGTTGGGTTTTCTAATTACAAGAAGGTAGTTTTGTATGAGAAATATTACTTGAGCTCCTAAATTCATGGTTTGAAATTTCTAAAACCTCTCACTTTAAATCAGGATAGATAAAATGAAACTAATTCAAGGTGATTTTAAATGGATATTTCATTACTTCCTTTAGAGATTCAAATGGGATGTATGAGCACTGCTTAAACCAACAGTTGTTTTAAATTTATTACTGTAAGTAAGGCTGGGAGAAATATCCTTATACTGCAGTCCAAATTGCTAAGTTAATGGTTGAATTGCATTAAGTGTATTTGTTCTATTAGATAATTAGAACATTCTAGTACAAATGAACTATTTTTTCCACTTTAAAAAAAAAAGGTTTTTTTCCTGTGCCTCAACAGAAATGATTAAAGAAGTCTTGTCCTTGGATGAGAAGATACACGATTTGGCTCTTGAGCTGTACAAACAGAGATCATTGCTGGTTATGGGCCGGGGGTATAATTATGCCACGTGTCTGGAAGGAGCTTTGGTAGGAACTTCTCAGTATTCTTTGATATTATTTAAAATGACATTTTGTGGCTTCTGCAACATAGTTTATTTCTAATATTTCATTACAATTTAATTCTACTGCAATAAAACTATAACTAGAAGTATTTAAACACATACATAAGGTGAACTTGGATGTGATACCACTTTCTTGTTTCTTTCACATAATAAACACAGTGTTTAATTGGTCTGTTTAAAAACAAGAAACTAACAATTTAAGTTGCTCACCCGTTTGAAAACAACATCAGAAAAACACAATGTGCTGATGTTGAGAAGAGATGCTCATGCATGAAAGCCATTAATTATGTTATGAACATCCTGATAAAATGGACACATAGCCATCACTCAGAGGAGTTTGGTGTGTTAAAGGCGGACTGCAGTAGCCAAGGTTGTGCTGGGTGCTTGGTTCCTAAAATTCCTGTTGGCTACTCCATGTGCATGGGCGAGCTCTGCTGCTGCCCACAGCCTGCTAGAAATGCCAGCAGCCACCCGTGTGTTTTCTCTAATACTTGATACTGGGTACATGTATTTAAGTGGCAGAGGTACAGCCTTGGTGTTTTGATTCTTGTGGCTGTTGCTTCTCAGCTGATTTAGTAGTAACTTGAGGCATTTCCTTTTTTTTTTTTTAATAGAAAATAAAAGAAATCACCTATATGCACTCAGAAGGTATCCTGGCTGGTGAGCTGAAACATGGACCCTTGGCCCTGATAGATAAACAAATGCCTGTTATCATGGTGATCATGAAGGATCCTTGTTTCACCAAGTGCCAGAATGCTCTGCAACAGGTCACGGCTCGGCAGGTACAGTGCTCAACTAATTAACTTCCCTTGTGTCATAGGAAAAGATTGTGCACACTGCACTGCTGCTGACTGTGCACCTGGGAAGGGATGTACTGCTGGTTATTGTTAATTAAGTTATAAATAAGATGCTACATCTGCATTGCAGGTTGTTATTACAAGTTAACATCAGCAGTGAAAACTGCTGTCATATGGCTTGCTTGTTTTGGGGTCTTTCTGTTTTGAAGGAAATGGAACAATGTTAAAACTGTACAGGGTGAAAATATTCAAATCTTACAATATAGTGAAAGTCAAGAGCCATTATGCAAGACTGGCATTGCCTTTGTTAGCTACTTGAGTGTCTTCAAACACATACAGGCATGCTGTGAACAATATTTCAAAGCAGTTCTAGGCTACCTCTTCACTTAACAATGCAACAATTTGTTTTCAGGGTCGTCCAATCATTCTGTGTTCTAAAGAAGACACTGAAAGCTCAAAATTTGCCTACAAAACCATTGAGCTGCCTCATACAGTTGACTGCCTTCAAGGAGTGTTGAGTGTCATTCCTCTTCAGTTACTTTCATTTCACCTGGCTGTTCTCAGAGGATATGATGTAAGTGTTGTCTATATTTAACACTTCTTTTAATGCAGTTTTGAACTTCCTCCTACCAGTGTAAAGTGAGAGACCCAATTATATGGCATATGAAAATAGCTAGTGAATCTCATAGTGAGTGTGGTTATAGAGGTGACGTTTCATTGCCAATTTTTCAGTTTTGTATTTTTTAATTAGTATCCTTCTAAAAAAATATAAAGCTCTTCTGCTGTTTGGTTAGTTAAGAGTGCAAATGGGACTTTTTCAGAGAACCTAATCTTGAAATGTGATATTGTACTTTAAAATAGGTCAGTGCTTTGTACACCTTGCTTTGTTGATGTGTCAGTTTGACAATGATGACTGCCTTGGAAAGGTATCCTGTGCAAAACAAATATGTATTTGTTAGGAGGGTTTTGGAAGCACAGATGAATTCAGCTGCAAGTCATTATCTGCAGATCTATAGCCTGTTGTGTGTGTTAATGTGCCTAGAATCAAGCAGAACTCATTAGGAAGTCAGAAAAAGCACACTGAATGAACTGTCAAATGCAGAATGTCTGTATTACTCTGTCATACTGAAAGCCTGTCTCTTCATTCTAGGTGGACTTTCCAAGAAATTTGGCCAAATCTGTTACTGTAGAGTAACAGCCAAGAGCAGCTGATGCCTTTGTCACCAGACCTCTGAGTTATACTTGTAGAATGTGTTGTTCTGAATTGATAGGCAAGTGTTTTTTCTAAAAAGAATGATAGTGCTAACTGGAAAGCGTCAGAAGGATTTATCTTTCAGCTTTAAAAGCTTTTGATGTGCCTTGTACCCAAGTGCTTTTGCTCACAGCAAATACTCCTCCAAGTCCTGAAATTACCAAAGAAGATAAAAATTGTTTACACATGGTATACTGAATGAACTTTTTTACTGTGCAATATATATATATATATATATATACAGCTCTCTCCAGAGTAACTGTGAACTTTTTTTAGTCTCCACTACATAACTAGTTTCAAAGATATAGTATTTATGAGTACAATTTGTATAGCTTTTTTTAAGTTATTTTTTTAGTACACTGCTTATCTGTAACATTGGTAATGCTCAGAATGTAAATACTGAGCGTGTTGATACTTCTGTACAGTTGTTAGGGATTTTCCTCCTTCAGCCTCAAACTGGAAATTTGTTGTCCCCTCTTCTTTCCCAGCTTCCCTTCCCCCGTTGCATCTGTGTTTCATATTTAAACAGTCATTTGCAAAGTTCTTCTGTGGCTGTAAATTCCCGGCTATGTTTTCAATTTCTGCTTCTTTTAACTGTTTTGAAAAGCCAGAACGACATTTGTTTTGTATGCCACCCCAGCTCTTATTTGCATAACATGTATGGTGCAACAGAATAAGGGAACTGGATGTCTTTCAAGTGATATTTTTGTTTGAAGAGGGTACAATGAAATGACAATGCAATTAAAAGATTATATAATTCTTATTTTGTGGTTTGGTTTTTTGTGTGTGTGTGTTTATGTGTTTGGGGTTTTATTTGTTTCATTTTTGTTGTTGTGGTTTTTGGTTTTTTTTTTACCTTGATGACTTCTATCTCAGGTCTGAAGAAAGTTCTATTTTACTACCGTATATATTTGCAAAAGCAAACTTTGCTAGTTTTGAACCAACTTGCAGTAGGGGAGAACCTATAAACCTGCAACAAAATAAGACAGATACACACAAGAAGTTCTCTGCTCATTTGTTTGGTTTTTATTTCCAAATGGCCAGAAAGCATAGGATTTAATTTTTCTGCATTTTATTAACTAAATACTTAACTAGTGAAGTTGATGATATTCCTCTGCAGGCTTGGTTCTAAATGGAGGTGTTTGAATGTTTACTTAGGTTAAGAGCTTGAAAGTGTTACACCAGCTTGTTATAATGGGAGCTACTTACTGGAAACCACCCTGGTACTTTTTATAACCACGTAATAGAACCAAAATCATAAAAAATACTATACTACTAATGTGACCTAAATGCCAAGAATATGTAGCTCTGTATCTAACATGTTTTGGTAAGTGATAAGAAGGCCCCTTTTACTCTTGATCTAGAATTAATATTCCCTTCATATTAAAAAGAGGAATTATGAAAGCATATTGAGGTAATCTAGTCTATATGCAACGTTAAACTGATTTATTAAAAAATTACAGGTACAATTTTCTAAAATCATCTGTGAGAACAGAAATCACAGAAATGAAAGCTCTCTTCAGTCCTAGGAGAGGTGACAAATTTAGTTTATTTTTAGAAAGCACCTGTTTTAAAAACAAGCAGTCCTCGTGTCAGGGCGGGGGGTGTGTAATGGAGAGAAGGCTTATGATTTTTGCGTGGGGTTGAAAATAGCTCGGGGAGGGAATAAATCCCTTCCCTCCTGAGCCATCCCTGAGGAAAAGCTGAGGGCGTCAGGCTCCAGGGGCTGTGGCAGAGCCGGCGGGCTGGGGCCTGCAGTGCTGCGGTGTGCCATGGTGCCAGGCTGCCACCGTGTGATGTCACCGAGTGATGTCACCGTGTGATGTCACTGTGCCACTGTGGGGCCTCCCGTCCAGGTTTTCCTCACCGAGGGCTTCTCCCGGCCGGCCGGGGCTGTGGGGAGCCGGCAGCAGGATTGGCGCCACAGCCCGTCATGACATGGTACTGCTGTGAGGTGACATCACGACTACCGTGACATGCTGACGTCAGGCAGTGACACAACTACTCCCATGACGTCATGCGATGACGTCATCACTACCATGACATGTCGACGTCACACACTGACAACACGCCGGGGGCGGGGGCCGAACTGCCCCGTCACTGCGGCCCTTCAGCGCCCTCCCTTATATAGCGGCCGGCAAGTCCCGCCCCCAGTTTCGATTGGCTGAGCTCCTCCGGCGGGGGCTGTGATTGGCCGCGGCGGCTGTCAGTCAGGGGCGGCGCCGTGCGGAGCGCCGGGAGGCCATTGTGGCTGGGGCAGCGGGAGGCGGCGGCCGGGGCCGGTCCCGCCGCGTCCGACCCAGGTGAGGGGGCGGCCGCGAGGGGCGTGCTGGGGCGGCGGGGCTGGAGCCGGGGCGGGACGGGCCCTGGGCCGGACGGACTCCCCGGCTTGTCCCGCGGCTGGGCAGAACCGGGGCGCCCCGCGGGCCGCTGCCCGGGCCCGGCCGCGCCGGAGGGACGCGGGGGAGCGGCGGGGCCGGGCCCTTCGTCCTCCGGCCGAGCCCCCCGCGCTGCCCGTGCCGCGGGGCCGCCTCTGCTCGTGCTGCCCCCGTGCCGCTCCGGTCGGCCCCGCGCTCGGCGGCGCCCAGAGCCCGTCCCGGGAGGGCGCAGGACCGAGCGCTGCGGCCGCGGCCAGCCCGGCTCTCGGGAGCCGAAGCGATTGCTTGGCAGAAGTTTTAGGAGAGATGTGAGAAGACTCTTCTTGCTCGCTTCTTACATGAACAGCGAAATTGCTCGCAGCACACGCATGTTTAAACTTTTTCTCTCTTTACACCAGCTTGCCCTGGCAGAGTTCTGAGATCCTTTCAAGTATTTGTGTCTGTATGTAATAGCTGAATGAGACTGTAACAGGTAGTGGTGGGATCTCCGTTTGGTCAGTAGCAGTGTGGGCTGCTTAAAGAAAAAGGTTTGCTTTCCAAGAGCTTCCAGTTGCAAACTACCTCTAAACTGCTGTAATCCTTCGGCCTTACTCAGCTTTGGTACACTTTGGTTCTAAAGGTTGTCAGTAGAGGAGTGAGGTGTAACTCACTGTGATTTTGTAGCTGGACTCTTTCCTTTTGATATGTACTGCTGTAAAGATTGAAAAAAACCCCTTGATACTATTGGGTGATAGTCCTTAAAAGGGCACACCTGAATTAGAAATGCTTTTGCAGAGGTGAATAAGAAAACAGGGGGAGATTTTCTGCACGGGATTCTCATATGTTTTCATGAATACATGTGTGTGTGTTTTTATATATATATCTGTATATTCACTTCTAATATTGTCAGCAGTAGAATTTTAGCTTAAGACTTAAAAAACAAGCCAAGCTTCATGTTCGTGTGTTTCATTGTCAGTATGACATTTCTGTAACCAAAACAACCCTGGGAATGTGTTCCCAGTCTGTTTCACAAGCTTTTGACTTGAAGATATCCAGAGTACAGATCTGGTTAATAATAAGTTGCCATTTTAATAAATATATTTTAGGGAAGTGGCTGTTCAATGCGGGATATATTCTGTATGGCAGTTGCTTTCAGCTTCTAAAGATTTCTTACTGGAATTCTGTATAAGCCTACTACTGACAGGTTTGGTGTGTTTGCTATTTTTCTAGTAGGAGAATGACAGGTAAGTACTAGGAAACTTATTTGACAGATATACTTCTTACTTGTACAACAGGAAATCTATTTTTATTTGGGGGCTCTTGCCCCCAGAGTGGATTGTCTGAAGTCCTGTGAACAGCTACAATCCCATGGCACCTAATTTTACATCATGTGTATGTCTGAACAAATATATGTCCTGATGCATTCAAGCAACTTGAAGCCCTGGTGAAAGTCAGGACTCCTGGAGAGCTGCTTTGCACAGAGAATTGTAAATGTATTGACATACATAAAACTTGTGTGTTCTGATAACCCATTTCTCTCTTTGGGGCCTTTCTAAAGAGCTTATGCTGATGTCCAAGTGATTTTTGAAAGGTGGCTTTGTGCAGACAATGATTCTTAAAGGGAGAGGTTTTTCAGGATCAGGATAACTTTGTTGTCCCATATTTCTTTATCCCTTTTACAGAAAACTGTTTCATTGACTCCTGAAGAGGTACAGCATTGTTCTTGCGTAGCTAACAAGTTGATATCCTGTAGCTTGATACCCAGTTTATGCAAAATCTGTACTTTTTTTGGTTTTGTCTCTAAGTCCTTGCAGAAGGAGGATCTTGACCTTTAGCTGTACCTTTCTTACAATACTGAAGATTCAGTGAAAATGCCATAGGTGCTCGGGAGCTGTTCATCAAAACACTTGGCACCTCAGAGTGCATAGCTTTGGAGTAATGAAAAGGGTGGGAAGAAGAGTGGGATGTACTGGGAAAGTCTGGAGCTGCCCTTGGGGCATCCCGTGGTCTCATGTTAGTGCTAGCTGGCTGTGGAGCTGCATCTGACTGCCTCTAATATTATTGTGTAGGAGATACTGTGTTCTTCCTTCTTTTCCCTGTGACAGAGCAGAAGGTTGGTAGCCCACATTTTCCCTTTGCTGATCCTTTTTCCTCTGCTTTTTTTCTAACGCTTCTAAGAGGGAATGTCAGATAAACTGACTGTCTAAATTGCTGCTGGAGGTGACCCAGTTGAATGTCTGCCTCTTAAAATGCAGCATAGCTTTTGAGAAACTAGAAAGTAAAAGGGACTCTAGACATTTCTTGAGAATCTCTTAACACTGTTACAGTTTGGTTTAAACCCAGTCTTTACTAGAGTTTGGAGGTTTTCCATCTATTTTACTGCAGGTTCCTTGAGTTCATCAGCTGACTTAAAACATGGAAAAGGTGCTTCTCCCTCCTGCATGCACTGAGGAAGACAGAAATCCAAATTCCAATTCTTAAAGCAACCAAAAGTTATTTGTGTGGCTTTGTGCCCTTCTGGGGTGGGTGTCTGGGTTGCCCTTGAGGCTTTTCTGTTTTGCATTGGCCCACAGATACTCGGTGGGGCCAGTGAAGAGAGACGAGCTGTTCTTTCAGTAACCAAAGCAGACAGCACAGAGCCCAGCTGCTCCCGGGGAAGGGGCTGCTTGCATTTCCTGTTTTCAGGAGCAAGTTTCAAGTGATTTCCCTTTGCAAATCACTCTGGGCTCTAATGGTGCTATCTGTCATAGTGAATGTGAAATTATGAAGGAAAAAATTTGTTAGAGAGCTCTTCGGTAATTACTGAGGTAATTTACTTGTAAGGTTTGGAAGAGGGATGGACACCCAGGAAAACTGTTGGTCTGTGCTCTGGTACTGTAGCACTTCAGAGCTAAGAGGTTGAGTCCATTACTGTGCTCTCTGATGTAGTTACTTAGCTCTTACTCATTCTTGACAGATGAATTTAACTTATTCTCTATTGTGTCAGGAAAGTCTCTTCTAAACTGTAGCACAAAAGTCTTATTCTGTAGTGCTACAAGGCCACTGATAGTGCAGGGTGTGTGGTGTGTGTAACATGGGAAGGAGAATGTTTGTTGTAGGTCTGGATCAGGGAAGGGTTGCCTGGCAGAGGTGAGAAGGCAGAGCCCTCCTTGAAATCTCCTACTGAGCAAGGCTGGAGGGAATGTTGGAGAAATTGCAGCAGCCACAGTGATTTGGGGGGTAGTTTTGTTTTAAACTTGTTTGGCTGTTTTAATTAAGTCTTTTATTAAAACCCTGTTTCCTTCTGTCCATGGACTCCATGGATGTATGTTGTCACTTTTATCTTTGTTTTCAGTGTTTGAATAACATACTTTTTGATTTTTTTTTCTGTAATACAGAGAGTAGTACAGTCCTAGCACATAGCAGTAGTTCTAAGTTACAGAGTAGCATTCAAGGAGTAGAGAGTTGTATTTGGGTGGTTTTGTTTTTAGAGTTGTTTACTTAGATGCTTTTTGTTTGAGGGATTGGAGTAAGAACACGCATTCCCTTAAAGCTGTAAAAGCTATAATTGCTGTCTGTTTGCAAGTATACTTCATTAGCAGTGGTAATGCACAAAACTGAAAGAATGTTTGTTTATGAATGAATGTTTAATGGTATGCTGTTGAAAAATTCATATGTAGTAAAATATGTATAATATTTCCCATCTTATCTGCCTAAAATTAGTGAGATATTGAACATTTGTTTTCTTTCTTTTTCTTTAAGATCTTGAAAACTTTGCCAGGTCCCTGAGAGAGAAAACTACATGACACTACACCATGACTGACAGTAAATGTGATAGTCAGTTTTACAGTGTTCAAGTTGCAGATTCAACATTCACTGTGCTGAAACGTTACCAGCAATTGAAGCCCATAGGATCCGGGGCACAGGGCATTGTTTGGTGAGTAATAAATACTTAATTTAAATATGAAAAGCTATAAATATAAAGCAAAGTTTGCATGTATTTCTGATAGAGGTACCAGAACATAAAACACTGATAATAAATTCTTTTGTTACAGGGTTATGGACTAAATAAATTCTAAACCAATTGCTTGCTATAGTTCATGTGCAATCCTATTTTTTTTTTTGTTCTGTTTTTAGGGAAAATTAATATTTGGATAACTGCATAAATTAGAATGATCAACAAACCTCTTCCTTTCTCATTAATCACTTTATTTCTGTTTCTAGTTCTCCCATTGCCCTTGTAGCTGTGATATTGCAGTGTAAGGTATGACAATGGTGAGAGATTCTGGGTTTTACTCGTTTCTTCATCATGGCCCCCTTTCTTCCCCCTCTTTTATTCCCAATCACTCCTGTCCATTTCTAGGAGCCATCAATGCAGTGCCTTGCCATTAACTGGCAGGATGAGGCAAATCAGTGTCATTGTCACTCCATGGATTAACCAGAAAGGGATGCTGTGTGAGGGGCTGGGCTGGCCGGCTCTCCCTTGGTGTGTCACCCCAGCTTTGTGTCCAGCCTCCACTGGCCCAGGACGTGGGAGTCTTTAGGCTGATCCTGAACCTTAGTCTCTTGTATGGCACCACACCTCTGGGCCAGCTAAAGGTAAACACTTTGAAATGTTTTTTAGACTGCAGCAATCCATTCTGCACAATTTAGTGCTAGCCCTTATTTTGTTGGGCAGAACTTACTTGGTAACAGCAGAAATGTTTATTGATGTGGGTTCTCATTCCATAATCAGGGGAGCAAACAGATGTACTCAGGAACTCTGTGATATTGACTTCATCACAACACATGGTGGGCTGTTTGTGCTCTGAATCCAGCCTGCAGTTTGTCTTCATCTATAAAATCTGCAGAATAAGTGTGATGACTCATGTACTGTGAACAGCTCCTTAACAGCACCTGCCCATGTCTTCTTGGCCTTTTCATAACCATAATAAGTTATATAAATAGGGAAAGAGTGCGTTTCTGTGAGAGCAGGCCTTTATTTAAAAAATTTTTAGCTACCCCTCTTGCCCTACTGAGAGGTGACAAACAGTCAAAGTGAGAACACCATTATTTCATTCTTCTTCAGTGGGTTGAGTGATGAGGGGGTCCTAGATCTTGGTCATTAGGATTTGGGAAAGATTTATTGTAGTACTGACATTTTCCAGGTGTCTGTGCTCTCAGAGCTGTGCTTGGTTGAGATGGCATGCAGGAATTCAGGGTGCTTGGAAGTGTTTCTTCTTTCACTAGAAGCAGAGCATTTTTAAGCCAAATTACTTTGGATCTCTGTTTCAGAATGAAATGCAGGTAGTGTTGGGAGGAAGAGGAAATGATTTGATTTATTGACTTGTTTTGAAATTACTTGATTTATGGAACAACAGAGTGAAACATTGCATGAATTTTCATCTTCCTGTGAAATACTTCAAGTTGAACAAGGTGCAACATCTTAGTTTCTCCTAAAATCTTTATACAAGGGAAAGATACATTTTACTTTCTAGTTTTTTGTAATGTGAGTGCTATCCTGCTGTGTTTGGCTGAAAAAATTGTCAAGACATCAGGGTAACACACAGATGCGGTGGCTTTTTTATCATCCTGTGTTTAATATAAAAAATAGGAAAAGTTTTTCTGGAGTTTTCTGTCTGGATTTAATTTATTCTATGAGGAATTTTTAATACCACTTGTGTCAATTTAGCTAGGAGAGGTCTAAATTTGTGCTTTTTTTCTCATGATGTTAATAGGAAACTCCATTGGTATTGCTCCATGTAGTTTTAATTTTGATATTAAAATGTAGGAAAATAAATAGTTTTAAAAATACATACTTAGGAAAAATGGTAAATGAGAGCTCGAGGAAGATGAAAAAGTAACTCAGGTTTTATGTAGAGGATATTTCTAGCTCACACTGATCACAGGCCAGGAGAGAAACTGGATATACCTTTTGTATTTTATGTATAAAGTACACATACTTAACTTACTGCACTTCTTTGTTCCTAAGTGTTAATACATCTGAAGTCTGCTAATCTGTTTTGGGCTGAATCAAAATAACTTTTGTCTTTACCTTCCTGACATCTTTATTTTTTTTTTTCTTTCTTGTCCTTGATTTCCTAAATTTTCTAGTAAATCTCCAAAATAAGAGGTTTAGATGGAGTTCTTCATGTGTGGTTAAACTGAGGTTGTCATATATCTGATTGTCACATCACACAGGGACACTTCCCCTAAAATTATTCCTCTATTTGCTGCTGCCCTGTGATTTACAGCTAATTCATGCAGACCCTGCTGGTTACTGATTTGATACTAATTCACAGGTACAGTCATCAACCCAGGGAAGTCCTTAAACATGAAAAGCATTAACATATAAAAATTAATTTCTATGTAGCATCTTTTGGGTGAATACTGAAGTATCAGTGCTTTCATGTTTATGTTTAGGAGGAAAATAATTTCTCCAACTGTCTGGCCAATTGATTTCCTCCCACTCTGTGTTTCCTTTTGCATGGGCATAAAGGGTTTAAATCAGAGACTTACTGTAACATTCAGTAATGACTTGTGCACTTCACAGAAGTAAGCTGAAATAAATGCTAGCAAGTCTTTAGTTAAGTGGCACATTGGTTCAAATTGGGAGGCATGTCCCAAGAAAACACATCTGGGTGAGCCCTGCTTTGTGGTGGTGTTACTTTTTTCCAGGAGGGAAAACAGTGACTTTATGCTGGGAAACTGGATATAATTTGAGTATTGTTCTCACAGGGAAGCTGTACTTTTTGTTACAGTAGTGTAGTGTGATGGCCCTTTTAGGTCTGGCGTCACATACAACTTCATGAGATAGGAAAGGAGCTCACAAAGAGCTTAAATGTGCTTGGAAAAAATGTGAATGAGAATTCTTTCCTACCCTATGAAAGTAGCATGAAATGGAAATAGGGTAATGTGGAAATCCTTATTTTAAACTGAAACTCTTTAAAGACTGGAACTCCTGAGTAGCATGTGCTAGAATTCACATATATTTTTGCCAAATAGTTTGTGTTACTAATGAAGACTATTCCCACTTTATTCTTGTTTTGTTTATATAGATGTTTTACCTTTAGATTCTTTCAGCTATTAAAGCAAGTGTATCTTTCACCTCAAACTGCAGAGGGAAGGAACAAACACAAGTGAAAACCAGGGTAAATTTAATGGTCATGGTCACTTTTAAACTCTTGTATTCCTCACTTCAGTCTGAGTTTTCCTTATTTCTCAATTCAATGCATTTTTTTTTCCACGCAGAAGCAGATGATGAATGTAATTTTCTGCTAGGCACTAAATTTTTTTTATCATTGTGAACTATCCATGTACAGGAGAATATTGATCCCTGCAGAAGGGATCATGGAGACATGGTTGTGACTCTCCTTTAGCTGAGAGAAATTTCTTCTGCAAATACTAAATTATTGTCAGTCAGCAAAAGTGCCCAAAAAATATTCCAAATATACAGATTAGGCAGCTGCAATGCATCTTGATTTTAAACAAGCCTAAAATAGTTTTAGATCTTGCAATTTTGGGTGTGAGTCTTGAGTCAGCAGTTTCAAGTCTAAAGACAAAAAGGAGAGCAGGAAGACCTCTGATGAATGTCAGTGCTTCTGTTTGACTTACTTGTATTTATTAAAGGTTGTGTAGTTTTTAAAGGATGTTTCTTTTCTGAATAAAAATTAGATGTAGTACCAACAGGCTAGCGGATATACTTTGTCTTAAATCTTGGTTTCTTCCCTTCCTCATTCTGCCTCCCTTTTGCCCCCTCCTCTCCCTCAAACAGACTTCAACTTGTTTGTCTTTGAACACTTCTAGTGCTGCATTTGATACAGTGCTTGGAATCAATGTTGCTGTGAAGAAGCTGAGTCGTCCTTTTCAGAACCAAACCCACGCCAAAAGGGCCTACAGAGAGCTCGTTCTTTTAAAGTGCGTCAATCACAAAAATGTGAGTCGGCCTTTGTGTTGCTCTCCTTACTCTGCCTTATCTAAAAAGCTCAGGATTTGCTCTCTCACTCGTTAGTAACCATAGGAATGGAAATAGTGGCGGGCTGGAAAGATTTGCTGTGGGCAGTGCAGTTCTCCACAATGTATGGCTCAGATTTTGGGTGAGCTGCTGGGGGTCTGAAGCACCAAAGGGAGGAGGTTTCTGCTGCCATCAGTGTCAGCATGAGAGACCTTGCTCTGTTGCATTTGCCCTTTGTAAGCCACGTGCAGCAAAGCCTGTTTGGCACTGGGGTGGTTTGTGGGTTTAACCATTGTAGCTTCACTGTATTTAAATCTTCTGAGCTTAGGCAAGATTTTTATTAAATACAGTGTTTAACTGCTGAGGTTTTCAAGGGTGCAGCACTGTCTACAAAATTAAAATGCTATGGACAATACTTGTAAATTTTGAACTTCTTTAAACTCTCTAAAGTGAGCCATGATGTCAACACTTCATTATTCAAATACAAGAATATCAGGTTTATGTGACTGCTGTGTGCTGGTACTAACACGAACTAGAACATTGCTGGTCACTGAAGTTGTACAGTCAAATCTCAAACTTCCTGCAGTCAATTAGCCTTTCAGGGCTGCTTTTTAAGTAAGCTTTTGGTGAGGCCCAGATGTAGCAGAATAAAAGCAAGGTGGTTATTAAAGATGGCAGTAGGGCAGTTTTAGCAGTTCTGGAAATAGTACATCATAATCTAAGTTTAATGGGATGGCGTGGGGCACCTCTGTGCACGTGGTGTTGGACAGCCTTGGTTAAAATTCCTTGCACAGCATGTGATTTAAAATAAGAGATTATTATTTGTGGGGGGAAATGGGATATATTTCAGACACTGGGGAGGGAGCTAGAAGGTGTCATGTAACTTAAAAAAAAAAAAAAAGTGGTTTTGTCCTGTCTTGGTTCCCTTGGCACACACGCTGCAGTTTGGAACTATTTCTGAATTGGCAGTTTTTCAGCATATGTGAATTAAGTGCAGCCAAGTAACATTCAAATTGTGTATATAGTAACAGTGTGCACTTTATTTTGCATGGTAACTTCTGCAGTAGTGGAGTTTTATGTGAAACCATAAAGCAGAAGTTTCTTCTAATGTTTTGCTTTTTATTTTATAGATTATTAGTTTATTAAATGTATTTACACCACAGAAGTCACTAGAAGAATTTCAGGATGTGTAAGTACTAGACTTTTTTTCATTTTCTCTGACAAATACTGACCTAAGCCCTAGAGTTGGATTTCCAGTATCCTACAGACTTCATGCTTTGAAGATCAAGAGTAGCTAAAAGCTGAAGTGGGCAGTGAAAAAGGGGTATTTACCTTTTATTCATCAGTCTGCCATACTTTGCTTGCCCATGCATCTGTTTTGTGTGCATGGTCCTTCAGCTCCATGGATCACCTCAGGATAGCAACGTGGTCTGGATAACAGGAGAGCAATTTTTTTTCTGTACCAGTCACATCAGCACAACCATATTTTGGCCTCAATTCAGAACTGAATGTATTCCTTTTTTATTCAAGCATTATCAGTTGGCCTAGAAAGGATTCATGGCCATTTGACTGGTGGGATAGCCTGGGTTCCAGGGAATGTGCTGTTGTGGTTTGTGAATAGGCTGCTTGGGTAAATGAGGGAGTGTTTGTGTCTGAAGAGGGTAAGTAGATGACAACTGAAAATTATTTTATGATTCTTAGTTTTCACTGTGGTTATCCTAATTTTTGTATTTTTTAGAGTAAAGTACACTGAAAGAGCTGTTATGTTGCAATATCTGCAAGCTCTACAGCAACTTCACTCAGTTTCTCATGATACATAAAGATAGAATTATTCTCTGTATTACTGTTTATAAAACTAGTGGAATTTTAATATTTTGTGATAGAATATTGAACACTGAGTTGTTAATAGTAGGACTTTTTGAATAGATAATTTTACTTTGTAACTGATTGTGCATGGGTTTTTTTATAATTTATTTTTTACACTTAGGTTAGCAAAGGTGATTTTTCTTAAATATCTCATATGATAAACTTAAACCTGTGAAAAATAAGACTCGAATTTTCTTAATACTTTCTTTTTTGTGCTTTAGATATTTGGTTATGGAGCTGATGGATGCAAATTTGTGCCAGGTTATTCATATGGAATTGGATCATGAAAGAATGTCTTACCTTCTTTACCAAATGCTATGTGGGATCAAGCATCTCCACTCAGCTGGTATCATCCACAGAGTAGGTAGTAGTAGATCATTAACAATACTCTTTGTGAACACAGTTTTTATGAAACAGGGAGGAAGGGAGGGGTTGTATAAATAAGCACATACCCCAGGGCAGGAAAATGCAGTTGTTAGTAAAGTTACTTTTGGGCTTGTCCTGATTGTGGAGGGGGGTGTGTGGGTATTATTCTGTATGTTAATCCTTCCTTAACTGAAGTAATTTCTTGTTAGGATTTGAAACCCAGCAACATAGTAGTAAAATCAGATTGCACACTAAAAATCCTTGATTTTGGACTGGCAAGAACAGCATGTACTAACTTCATGATGACTCCATATGTGGTAACACGGTATTACAGAGCACCAGAGGTTATCCTGGGAATGGGATACAAAGAGAATGGTAAGCTGCTGCAGTAATGCTTTCAATCTCTGTCTCAAGTATGTCTCTCTTGGAACATAACTACTGTGAAAAGAGGAGGGAGGGCTGCTTTCCTCCTGTCAAGTAGTCTAATCATGCTATTGGAAATGAAAATTATTACAGTACAATTTTTTTGTTGAAAATATGATCATTTTCTGTATGCTTTTCTTCATTTAACATTAACAGCTCCCTCTCCTCTGCTACAGTTATATTCATGTCATGTATTCACCATTATCTTTTTGCCGTGTTTTTTATTCTCAGAAAAAGTGTTTGAGACCCTGATGGTGGCTAGTATTAAAAAAGTCCAAACAAAAAAATCAATATATGAATAATGAACCCTGTAATCCATGTAATTTTATTCTGAAACATCATCTTTTTACAGTGTGTCCCCTTTTGCCTCTCTGATTATTAAAATACATTGCAGTTCCCTACCATAAACCATGTCTAATATTCTCTTAAGTCTGCTTGGTGCTCAAAGAGGTTGGGTGTTACGTTATTAAAACCAACACAGCTGTAATATATTGAACATTCAGCCAACAAAATTACTCCCAAGGAATTGTCCTTGCATTATTGGGGGTTTTACCTACTGATTTTTACTAGCACTGGACTTGTATGCTCTTTATCACAAGGGCTTGTGGATGGTTTTGAGTATCTGTAATTTTGGGTGTGTAAAACAAAGGACTTGTGGGACCTTGCTGGGCCCTTGGTAATGATAAAAACACTTTATTTAGTGCAGAAGGCAGCTTGTTGTACAGCAAGTGCTGCAACAAACTTCAGCAAAGATTGCTCTGGTTGGGGCCAAAATAAATTATCTGCAGGACTGTAGGAATACAGTGTGAGCTTTCAAATAAATAATTGTGGTATTTAAAAAAAATCTCTTTAATCTTTTGTCCTTGTTGCACCTAACATATGATAGTGGATATCTGGTCTGTTGGGTGCATTATGGCAGAAATGGTCCTCCATAAAGTCCTGTTCCCAGGAAGAGATTGTATCCTTCTTCATGGTGGTTTCACAAGTGTAAACACTGATTATGTTTTACAAAACACAAAATTCAGGAGCACTCACTTGGTGTTGATATGATTGAAAATTCATGTGAGCAGTTTGGTTTTCCACATTGTTGTGTTTTACTGTAGATGCAGATGGTTTTGTTTGTTTTCCTCACATTTGTTCATGATTCTCCATAATTTGATCATTTCACTTTTATTTTCAGTTGATATCTGGTCAGTTGGGTGCATCATGGGAGAATTGGTGAAAGGTTGTGTGATATTCCAAGGCACTGATCGTATCCTTCCCTAGTCATCCTTGAGTCCCATTCCACTTCCAACAGAAACACAATTATTTAGATCTGTATAAAAGCATAAGCAATATTTTAATAATGTTTTACTAGATCCACTGTACTCTTTGAAATTAGTGTCATTAACCAAATTGTTGAGCTTTCCATTTTATTTTCTTAGTAGCCCATATTTCATTTATAATGGTTGAATCCAATGTGTTATGAGCTCCAGCTTTTGTAGTTTAAAAAAGACAGATACCACTAGGTTTGAAAAATATAAAATAAGTTATTTTTTACTCTTGTTCTTTGTAGATAAGTGTTTTAAGCAAAAGCCTACAAAGTTACTCCTTAACTATGCATGGATTTTGCTGATTATTTGTTTGAACAGTAGACTAATTTTTTTTTCATTGCTCAATTTTTTGAGTTTTAATCTGATTTTTTTCTTGTTTATTAGGGCTTGCTGGGCAGAGGTGGCCAGCACACTGCATGAGATCTTTTTTTATTATTATTTAACATAAAAAGAAAAACTTTCTGGCGGTTCTTTTTTTTTTTTTCTCATTTTATGAAAATTTGATTTTGGACTGACTTCTTCTATAAGACAGTTGTTGTTCCATTTCTCCTTCCAATATTTTTCACCAAGATTTCATAGAACCATAATCTCAAAACAATTTGTGTTGGATGGGACCTAAAAAACCATCTCGTTCCAACCCCCCTACACCTTCCACTATCCCAGGTTGCTTCAAACTCCATCCAGCCTGGACTGTTCCAGGGATGGGGCAGCCCCAGCTTCTCTGGGCACTCTCTCTTCCTAATTGTGCTCCAAGTTTTTGAAACCAGTATAATACTTTTTGCTCATCAGCAAGGAGCAACCACCACTAAAACATCAGGTGCCTGTTCACAGATACTTGTGTATCTTATAGAGGAGGATTTCCAATTTTAATGCTAAATTTCATGACACTGATCTTCAACAGTTGATCATACATTATTTAGTAGTAAATTGATTAAATGTTAAATAAGTATATTTTTTTCTACCTTTCTTCCTTTCTATATTTATTATTTTACTTTTTGAAGCCTTCAGACCAACCTAACACAATTCTTCATGGATGTTATGTGTCTTTCACCTGCATGTTGTTAGCATGGGCTATTTTGATTTATTCATGAATAAATGAAGGAAATTTTGTTTGTGCTTGTTGAATATCCAAGTTATCATTTGTGATTCTCTCAAGGCCACTGAAGCTCTATCAGTCTATGTTTCAAGGAGTCTCCTCCCCTGATAGGGAAGTGCATAGCTGTGCTTACAGGGATTTTTGCTTCTTGTAGGAGTTTCAGTTCTCTTTAATGTGAGATACTGACAACTGTTTGTGTTGCTGAGGCTTTTCCTGGGTGATCACTGCATGGGTCAGGTCACCTTCACCTCCAGGATTATCTTGGCAGGGTGATTTATGGGCAGTGCTGCTGTGCATGGCCATGAAGCATTCTTTTTGTTGATTGTGTTTGGGGTTTCTTTTGTTTGGTTGCATTTTAAAATTTAAATTTTAAAATGTCTTAGTGTTTGGGTATTTAGAGGAGGAGCCAAGTTCAGCATATTGCCCAGTGCTTGTCCTTGACTATCTTCAGGAAAACCTGCTCTTAGATTCAGTAATTTGTATTTTCCTGGATGGTGGATGGGAATCTCTGGGATACTTGCAGCAGTGCTCTGGGTGGAATGAGATGCTCTGTGTTGCCAGGGTGATGGATGCACAGACCCTGCTTCTGACTGTGCTGGGGTGGCCTGAGTTACTGCCATGAGAAATGGAGAAAAACCAGGGAATGCAGGCACCTAAGGTGACAGTGGAAAAGTCTGGCAGCAGCCATGTGTTTTTGGTGTTCTTTCTGCCCATATGGAGAAGGAAACTGATGGCCTGACCAATGCAAAAAGCACGAGGGGTATTTGTGCTTTCTTGGGAAAAGTCATGCTTTGTTGTGATTGTGGGAAGGACTCTGTTTTCAACTTCTCTTCTTCCAGAGTCCCTAAAGGCAAATAGACTTGGCATGGATTAAATGCCTGATCCCCTCTGACCCTGAAGTCTCTAGAGTGGGGAGAGTGGCTTTGTGTGAAGGCTGCCAGGTCAGTCACAGAGCTTACTCTGCCTGCTTTATACTGAAATCCCACTTGGGTTTCTGATAAGAGGCTTATTTTAGGTCCACCCTATATTGAAAATTTTTTCAACTTTCACCATCTGTAAAGCACTTTGAAACTGAAACTTTTTTGCCTGTTTTTACCTCTAAAGTGAGATGGGCATTAAGTTTCCTGCCCTTCCCTGCAGTCTTCTGAGGCCTCAATGAAATGGACTCTAATTAGATTATCTGACTAACCAGGCTGCTGTTACTCAAAGGAAAAGCATCTTCTTGAATCTAGATTGGTGGAGCTCTCACACAAATCAGTTTCTCAGCTAGGAACAAAATTTCCTGATGTATGTTATTTTCTCTTTGTCTGTACTTTGTTTTAGCATGACAGTTAATAACAGTTCTAAATTTTGATTTTAATATAGATTTTCCATTGGAATGCATTCAATAAGGAAATAAAATTTTCAATCTTTGTATCAGAAGTCTAAAATCTTAGCATGGAGCAGTGCTTATACATATATTCATAATTGTATTCTTGACACACTAACTGAAATAGAAGCACCTCAGTGGTTTTAAATCTTAATTCAAAGGACACATATTTGTTGTTTAGTTGCATAGTCTGTCTATGAGAATGGGTAGGTTGAAGTGCTAGATAGTGAATTTTGCTATGAATTTTTTTACAAGGTCAGTAGATAGGCTCTGCTGGAATTGCACCTTCTTTTTATCAGGAAAAACTGGAAAGTGTAGATCTGAGTTGACTTAAATGTTAGGAATATTAATGCAGTGTCTCCTGAGTGTGATAAATGAGCTTTGTTTGCCCAGCTGGGCTGGTTCAGAGCAGGCTCTGCCACCTCTGTAACAAGTGTCACCGTGGCTGGGGAAAATGCCTTCACTTGGGAGGGGGAGAAGAGCCAGTCCTGAGGCCCAATTTCAATTTGTGACTTGTAAATACTATTCTTAAAAATTATTTAAATTTTGAATTATAAGAACAGAGTTATCTGTGAGTATGATGGTTGATATACTTAAACAAAAGAACCTGCTATAGAACCTTCTGGAATATGGATTTCCTGTTCAGAACTCTTCTGGATCTTTTCAACCTTGAAGTTGAAAATGAAAAATAAATCAACCCTACCCAATCACCAACCAAAAAAAGCCCCCAACCATCCAACCACACCCCTGCAAAATGCTCCAACTCAAAGTTTCATTTCCTTAGGAGACAGGTCCAAAGCTCCTTACTTTGGGTGGGATGCATTTGTGCTTTAGGGGTTTTTGTGTGTTTTTCTCTACCTTCAAAAATCTTCAGTGTTCTTGATGTTACATTGCACTTCAGAAGATTCCACAGCAGCCTTTCTTTTCTGACCTTAGAGTTGTTTTGCTATGGGTACAACTGCCAAATAAAGCTTCTTTTGGATTCTGGAAAAATATTATAATTAGAAAAAGATAGTTAAGCATAATGCCTTGTGCAGCACTTCCAGCCTGTCCTTCAGAACACACTGACACAAAAATAAGACTCAGATTTTGTAGCTTTTTGCATGGCAGCTCAGAATACTGCTGATGCTGCAGTCAAGTTCATCTTTGTGTCCTCTGTTCAAGTTCCTGTTAATTTCTCAGATTTTTAAGTGGTATTTTTTTAGAGTGCAGACTACAAATTCTTCAGCTGATTTTCCTAAAGATATGGTGCAGATATTGATCAATGGAATAAAGTTATTGAACAATTAGGAACACCATCAGCAGACTTCATGAAGAAACTGCAGCCTACAGTGAGGAATTATGTAGAAAACAGGCCAAAATATCCTGGTATTAAGTTTGAAGAGCTCTTCCCAGACTGGATATTTCCATCGGAATCTGATCGGGACAAGTTAAAAAGTAAGGCGAGTTTTTCCTCTCTGTTTTCCTATGAAGTTAATTTAAAATGTCTGCAGCACACTTAATTTAAAGCCTAATAAAAATATTTATTGCAGTAGGTATCAACATTAAAAGCTGCATGCTTTCTATTTTACATTTATGACAAGTCCTGAGATCTTAGTAGTAGTTACTAAGTGCTCTTTCTCTGTCCCAGGATTCTGTTTAATTATCTTAATTTTAATCCATTGAATAACATCTATATTTTAATGTTCTCTAAAAATAATACTTTTTATTACTGATCATCTTGTTCTAAGTGCATACAGCTCGTGTAGGTTATATTTTATCTTTAGATAATTACTGAGAAAATAAAAAAAATAACAAAAGCAACAATCCACCTTACTATATTCTATAGAACAGAAATGAAATTTTGCAGTGCATGTCCTGTGTTTCCTGTGTCAGACATTAAACTTTACAGCTCTTTTACATTTGTGTTCTTTTCACCTTTACTTTCTAGCCAGCCAAGCTAGAGATTTATTGTCAAAAATGCTTGTAGTAGATCCAGACAAGAGAATTTCTGTAGATGAAGCCTTACGTCATCCTTATATTACTGTCTGGTATGATCCAGCTGAAGCAGAAGCTGTAAGTTTGCAATTAAAATAAATTTTCTAAGATTCCAATTCAATAGCTTTAAAAATACCTCTGATTTTAGTCAAGAGCATGCTTTGAATTCATTGGCTAGCAGGAGCCACACAGGAAGCCTTCAGATGAGCATTAGGGGCAGAATCACCTGAAGGACAGCTGCTGGTGGGGAGCTGATATAATTCTGAAAGTGGTTCTTAATATTTCATTTTACTTACAGAAAGAGGTGCCTGTTTGGTGGCAGTCCTGGCCTTTTTGAAGCAGGGCCTTGCTCTAAGGCCCTGTAAAGCCTTGCAATTAATTTAATTTTGGTTGATGCTTTTAAACAGCCTTCCAGTTTGAGGCAGGACTTAAAAGCAGACTCTGGATTTGTAAAATTAATGTGTCTTTGAAGTATAGGGAATAAACTGCCAACAATGAAGGTAAAAAATGCTACAAAAGTTGTCATTTTTAGATTTTTTTTTAAGTTAAGATTGGGTGTGTTAACCTGATGTAGTTAGCACTGTAGACTTCTCTTTTCTTTTCTTTGTAGCCTCCACCTCAAATCTATGATGCACAGTTGGAAGAAAGAGAGCATGCAATTGAAGAATGGAAAGGTAAGGAGTGAGCATGACAAATTACATTTATTGTAGTATCTTGTGCTATTAGTGAGTGGCTGCAGTGTGTGCTGGATTGTGTAACAGACTATTCCAAATAATTCCCACTATTCCAGATAAGCAGTGCTGCCTATGGCAACAGGAAAGGAAATCAGGGATGTTGTGTGTGGAGTGAATACTACCTAGGTGTGTGTGAATGCTCATATATTCATGGAACATTCTGAAGTCTCTTCAACAAAATGCTGCAGTTTTCTTTTTTTCCTTCCCTTTTTGTTCTTAGAGTGCTTGTAATCTATAGAGCTTTTTTCTTGATAGAGAGTCCTCTGAAAAAGAAACATGCCTCTTTTCAGTGTGCATTGTTTAAGCCATATCTCTTGACAATATTTACTAGTTCATTTGTTTTAGAAGTCTAAATAGCAGGAGAGTCCTTTGGTGTAGTTTTTTTTCTCCAATCTCATTGCTTATTTATTGACCAAATAGATTAAACTGTTGACTTAAACAAAAGAATAAACACACTGTAGTATTAAGATAAATTTCACCTTACAGTTGAGTCAAAACCATTAAATGGTGAGGCAGTTAAAATTTTAACATCTGCCATCACAAGACCAAGGGTAATAGACATCTTTTATGACTGTTTTGAAAGCTGCTTGCTTTTGTAAAACAGCATTATAAATTTCAGATATTGATTCTGGCTGATCTATACTTATGTTATCCTTAGGGCATGCCTGCACAGGTAGGTGGGCTTCAAATCATCTTTGATTACTGCAAGGTGGAAAAGTAAAATGGATCCATAAATGTAACTGAATGCATTTGTAAACATTGTTACTCAGAATTGAAGAGTCCTTAATCTATTTAGATATTGTTATCTAAGTTACATTAAGTCTGTGGGTACACACACAAGCTTCTGTGATTTAAGTTAATTGTGATTACTGCTCTGGATTTTTCTGGGTTTGTTCAGGTGACTGTATCCTAAGTTGTCCTTGACTAGTAAATGAGGGTTTTCACACAATATTTTAACTGTTTAACCATCTTCAAAATATCCAGACTTTCATCAATACACCCATGGAGATGGTTCTTGAAGAATAAAAATTTTTGTAAAATTTTGTTATCAAAGTAAAATTTCCAGGGAGTTTTACATAAAATCAGGTTTTGAATCCAAATCTAATTTTTAATTTTTTTTTAAGTTAATATTAGTGCATTGTAAGTATACATAAGATTTTGGGGTGAGATATTTGTTATTTTTCAGTGGACAGCTATGCTATTTATATATGTTGATTTTGGTACAGTCCTAATGTTTTTCTGTGATGCTTGAGAGAATCTGTGTAATTCTCTTATCATTGCTGTAGGCAAGGTGGCAAATAAATACCTCTACAGTTCTACTTCCAGACTGACCCTTAACCATTTCCTTGTACCTTGATACAAATGTGAATAGTTTACAAATCTTCTGTGATCTTACAGTGCTTTTCTGTCTCTTTTTTCTTTTGTCCCACTGTTCTCTTGTAAGAATTAATATACAAAGAAGTTATGGATTGGGAAGAAAGGAGCAAGAATGGTGTGGTAAAAGATCAGCCCTCAGGTTAGTCATTGTTTCAGTAGTTCTGTAACTGTCACACATAGCCCTGTGAATGAAGAAATCTGCTCAATAATCCAGGTAGGCAAAGCTTTTGTTGTTTGGGATCTGCCTTTGGAGATCCATGTGCTCTGCTTTTTAATTGTTCTGAACTTGTAGAAAAACTTCACTGGTCTTGCATGTCCCACACCCTGAGCTGCCTTGTCCCTAAAGGGCTCAGTCATCAAATGACATTATCAGCACCAGTTAGCTCACCTGGAGCCCAGGGAACTGCTGAGTGCTGCTCTCAGGCTCAGCATGAGCCCCTTTCCTCAGGGCTAAACAGCTTTAGGGCTCCCTCAGGATACTTAACAGTGCTAAGTGTTTGTGCCCATGGTAGAATCCTTGTGTTTGCTGCTGTTCTCACAGCTCAGTGATCAGAATATTGTACTGTCTTTTATTAGATTTGTTTTTGTTAGAAAATGGTTAGATTTCTTGACACTCAAGTCTCTATTCACACTATGCATTGTTAGTCTTTTCTTTTTTTCCTCCACAGAGAGGGAGAAAAATAAAAATCTCTTAAAAGGTCACCTTGGCTTTTGAGTACTAAGGCCCTTAGTGCTTTCTTTTCTCCTTTTTTATTAATTCCTTGATTTTCTAAGGATTTCTGTGGGGAAAGTGCTGCTCACAGCCCAGAAGCGTGGTTATTTTTGACTGTAATATTGTCTTGCCTCAGATTTTATTATGTTTGGTTTTCTTAGCACAGATGCAGCAGTGAATAGCAACACCAGTCCTTCCCAGTCATCATCTATCAATGACATTTCATCCATGTCAACAGAGCAAACATTGGCCTCAGACACAGACAGCAGCCTGGATGCCTTGACAGGACCCCTGGAAGGATGTCGATGATCAGCCGTGATTGCAGACTTGACTTTGGAAAAGAACTTTAGTTTCCATTGGGCCTGAATTGCTTGTAAGTTAATGGAACCAAGTAGAAAAACTCCATGTTCTGCATGTTCTGCTAAAGTAATGCCTGTTGTTTTTTTTACTCAGTTGTTATGAAATTGCCTGCTTAATGTTGTAGAATGGAAGCAAATCAATGTCTAAAGAACAAAAAAAAAATTAAATTTAGACACTATTACAGGCTTTTCTTTGTTTCAGCCTATTTCAGGTGAGCAGTTATAATAGACTTTTAGCCAATAACTCCTCTTAAGTGGCTTCATCAATCTCCAGTCCCAGCTGGCAGGCTTCTGTGACACAGTGGTTGTTTACATTTAGTACAGTATTGCTCATCAGTGGGTGTTTGGATGTACAGTCCCTATGGAGTTTGTTTTACTGTGTGACTGTGGCAGTTTGCTTTATTTAACGACCTGAGTGTTGTGTGTAAGTGTGAGCTCACATGTGGAATGCTCTCAGTACTGTGTTTAAAGGGCAGTTTTTCTTCCACATAGCACTTTTTTTTTTCCTTTTAATCAAACCTTGTCTTCACTTTTCAGTAATTCTCTCTTCTTGTAGAAGAGATAAACGTGAAGTTTAAAGCATAAAGCCATTATTTTGTATTTCACCTGAGTGTCTTTTTCAGACTTTTAAATGTGGATGGAAGGTACAGTGGCTTAAATTAATTGTGAGGAAGGATGAGTGACTTTTCTGTGAAGCAGTGCCTGTTTAGAAGAGGAGAGTGTGCTAAAATGTTCTGTATTTTCTAGCTCGTGATACTCATCTTCTAACAAAGATAAACAGAAAAAGAATTTTTATCTGTGATGCTCTTAATTAACTGCAAGCTCTGGTAAAAGGAGAGATGACTTGGAGATACTTGCAGCCCTCAAAAAGCTGCATAAATATTTTCCATTTTTTTAATGGGTCCATTCTATCTAGTGAGTAATTAAATAAAAGTACAGTAGTTCTGAGTCACTTGTAAATTAAGCATTTAGGTAACAGAGCTTAGACCTATTCTCACCTTAGGAAAGTCTATTTGTATTGAGAAGAAAGACATGTTTAATACAGATTTTCTAAATGCAGTGTCAGACAAGAAGAGGAGGTTATTTGCTGTTTCCATACAGATTTATCAATACAGTTTTCAGAATCAGATAATACAAAATTGCCTGTTACATTGCACAATCTGTTGAATTAGAAAATACATTTGCAGTAGGGTAGGGCTTAAATTGCTTTATAACACACACTTGTGACTTTGTGCACGTCCACTTTGGAGTGCACAGGTGTGAAATTTGCTAAAATATCTCATGTGTGCATGTGTGTGACTGAGCTATAGAACTGTAAGAGTAGTAGACATGTACTAGATGAGGGAAAACACCACTTTCTTAAAGGTGGTCTATATTTAGCTGTTGATCAGATACTCTTGCCTTGAATATATAAATAGAACCTGTAAAATACACTGTCCCAGAGAGCCACTGCATTACTGACATACTTCTCATGTAAAACACAATTGTCCATTGTTCCAGACCTTATGACTCGAAAAGCAGCACTTTCTCCTTATGCAAACCTTGCTTTTATATTAAAATTTCACCCCTTTTTAATAGCTTAATTTGATGTAGTAGAAATATCAAGATTTTAGTGTCCCAGAAGATTAAAAAAAAGTGACAAGGTAGTTAACATTAACTTCAGAATTGTATTCTGGCATATCTGATTTTTAAATTTCTCTTAAATTGAATTATGAGATATTTGGGGCTTGTGTTTTCTCTTATGGTTGGGTTTTCAACCTATGGATAACTTACATTTATCTTTGGATACTGACGATATATGTGAAATATTTTTAGTGCATTCTTGTCACTGGAAAAACCATTTAAAAATACCTATTTACCATATAGCAGAACAGTACACTTCGCTGTTCTTTTGCTTTTTTTAGTCCATGTTATTTGTGTAAATTAAAATAGCTGAAGACACCTATTAACAATGAACAATTAGTGATTCATCTGCTGAATTTCATTTTTCAAGACATAAATTTTTCAGCTGAAGTTGCACTGTGCTATGCTCATTTTAACAGTTTGTACTTTAGAAGACTTAAAGATTTATTGCTTTTTCCCCATGTGATTTGAATACTTGCAGAGCTGATTTTTTCCTGTTGAACTTGGGCTGCTCAGCACAACAGAGGGTTGGACCAGATGACTTCCAGGTCTATTCCAACCTGAATTATTCTGTGATTCAAATTGTCTTTAAATGTTTTTAACAATACTGTCCTGTCTTCATGACTTGAACTGGTATCTGTTCTTTTCCTAGTACATACTGTTAGCTTGAACATATACTCTTGGAACAAGAAAAGAAACCCCAACCTTGAGATTCAATGAGTTTATTTGTAAATCATGTAGGAAAAGCTGTCTTACACCTAAATTTTTTTATGTCTTCTTGCTATGGCATACATTGAAGCTTAATTACAGAATGCCTTCAGAGCATGCATGAAATGTCTGTGAATATTGTGGGGTTTGACTCCAGTTTAATTCAAAGCCGTGGATCTCCAGAGGACACAGATGCAGACAGTACCCACCAAACCCAGGCAGGTGCATGCTGCAGTTCCCAGGGTCTCCTGTGGGCCCTCAGTGCACTGCAGCTTCTCCCCGTGTCACTGCTCCTGAGCAGGGGAAATGCAGTGCCAGCTTTGTGACATGGTTGGCAATGCCACGAGAACCTCCTTGCAGATGGAAAACAAAATCCAATGTAACTTGACAGGGGTTTAAAAATTAGGAGAGTTTGGTGTGCAATATAATCACTTTTATTCCTGATACTAAAATCACGTATGTAAAGTGATGCAATTGACCGTGTTTTTGCACTTTGGCATTTATAAATATTTATATGTATTTAAAAATTAAGAATATGTGTGTGTATACATATATATTAAGAAAACAGTTTTGTAAACATGAACGTTACTTTCCTTTGAGAGACTTTGTATAGTGTTAACACTACTGCAGCATACATAGACAATTTATGAACTAAGACTAAAATAAATGGTGGTCAACATAGGTACAATCTGTAATCTTAACTGCTCACCTGAAAAAGAAAGGGATCTTTGGCTGTCAATAGATGCTTTACCAGAAACTTGTTAAACATCTGAACACTGAGTAGCTGAATGGCATTGCAGAAATGGAGTATGTTTTAAACAGTTCATTTCATCTGTGCTCATATAATTTTTCCTCAAAAAAGCCTTTAGAAAGAGAAGCTTGGCATTTTGCAATCTGGGTAAGCAGCTTGTAAGAGAACTTTGAGGAAATACTGTGATATGACAAGTCTAGGTCTTTATGGAAAAAGACAAGAAACTAATGTCAAAATTAAGGCTTTGTCTGCATGGATCATACAAACTAAACTAGTCTTAGGACTGGAAACTACAGTTTGCAAACAGCCTTTGAAGTTTTGTAATGTTGCCAGCAAGGGCTTGCATTTTCTTGTCAAAATAACGAAAAACTCAACCTTGACTAGAAATTAACTAGTTGGTTGGAGAGTTTCAAAAGCTGTTAGGAACCAGAGGGCTCTTGAAAGAGGTTTTATCTTTTTTTACATCCTAACAGAGCATATGTGTTTATTCCAAATTAATGAGAAGAAAAAAAATTATTCCATATGTTTAATTTTTCTTTCTTAAAGGAAGGACCTTAAATGCTAAATCACTTTCCTTAAAGTTATAATTTTATGAATGAAGTAGGATTTAGCTATTCCAAACACAGCTGATGTATGGAGTCTCCAAGGATGGGGTGGGTGAGCCTTGTGTTGTCACAAGGGCCACCCTCCAGCTGGGAGGTGACAGCTCCAGGTGCAGACTGACCTTTGTGGTCCTTGGGGAGCGTGGGTTCAGCCTTGCAGCAGCACAGAGTGTTTGGGTAAGTGCTGAGCTGCATCTGTCTGCATGTTCTACACGTGTCATGTGGATTCTAGCAGGGCTTGATGCTCAGCCTAGTGAGACCAGATTCTGGGAAGCAGATTCTTTCCTGGGATGTGTGTTGTGTCATTCCTGCTCAAAACTGGTTTTGATCCAGGGACACCTGCATCCAGATGCCGAATTTGGATTTGAGTTCTATAATCTAGTGATTTCTTAGCTTTTCCAGAGTGTCTTGAGTTATTTTTTTAACGTGTTGAAATATGACAAAAAAGTGTATTCTGGTTCATTATTTTACGTATTTTAGATTGTCTTTTACATGAGTGATGTTCTAAAAGCTTCTTACACAAGTTGTCAAATCAGTTTTGGTTTTTGCCCACTCTGCATGCTAAAATAATGTCTGGGGCTAAAATACTGTTTTAAGTAAACCATCTTTTCTCATGACAGCTTTGGAGGAAATTGGAGAGAGAACTTTTTTTTTTTGTGTTTTATAAAATGATTATTTTTGCAGCTAAAATTTCTGTTGTTGGATTTCAATCCCACAGTGTTGCTTTGTGGATATAAATTTCCTGGGTCCTCTATTTCAAATGTGTAGAACAAGTCCAATGTAAAATTAAACTAATAAAATGCACTCTTCTGCAATTTGTTATTGAAAACATGGCAAATCATTCTGGTCCAAGAATTCAAGACAAAATAGAGAAAATACATTTAAGTATTTAAGTTTATTCAGTGATGATGCTGCTTATTTTTTTAAAAGGTGCTTGCAGTTTTGCACAAAAGAAATCAACTTTATTAATTGCTGGGTTTGAAGCACTTTAGGAATCTCCTAAATACAACCATATATGGTGTGAAAAGGAATGACATAACATGCTTAAAGTGTTCAAATTTTTGTTGTAGCCTTTGCTATTCTGACAGATTTGATCAGCATGTTTCTTTAAAACTGTTTTCAGAGATTAGAAATCAGAAACCTTTAGGGGGCTGAAATTAAACACATGGTAAGAGGTCATTTGAGAAATACCTTCTGAGTGGGTGACTTGATTGGCAATGTGACTGCCTGGCCATGTATGAAATAAAGACACAGCAATGTCTGTTCCTGTAGCAAGGGCAGCTCCCTGTGAGCACTGGGATTCTTTTTTCAAACAAAAAACCTTTTCTTAACTCTTGGCTATGCATCATGAAGTTGGACGTGCTGTGGTGAGGCCAGGCCAGCTTTGTGGGACTCCCCTGCAGCAGATCTCAGTGTCCCTGCCCTGCAGGGCTCCAGACACCAAAGCCCTGCTGTGTTTGGGTGTGCTTGAGCAGGTGCTGTGCTTCCCTCCCTGCTGGGCAGTAGCTCAGCACTCCACAGCCTCCTTGGGATAGCAGGAGCAGGGGAGGAAGGAGTCAGCTGCAGAGAGCATTTGGCTGCCTGAAGCAGAGATTGTGATTGTTGCTGATCACAGAGCTCCTTATACCCCTGAGCATGTGCTGTTGTCTTGTCTTTTAATGGGGAAAACCTTTTTTTGAAAACCCAAGTGTGTCACATTTTCTATGAATTCAGATGCTTAAATTGGTGCTAATTTTTTAAAAAGAAAATGTAACAGATGGTTAGCACTGTATTTGTCTGTTTTTGATACCTATATTTTCTTAACTGGTAGCAAGCCAAACTTTATAAAATGACTAATGTGCATTTTCAGCTTCATCAGATTCCCAGATTTTCCTAAAGTAAAATGTTTAAACTTCCATGATAGCTACTGCTTCTTTGGAGCCATTGCTTTCAGGTGTTTTATACACTGATCAAGTGAACACAATTAGAACAGACAGCAATACCTAACTATCCCTTTCTTTAAATCACAATGTGGTTCCCCAGGTGGTTTTAGCAGTTTAAGATGCCTAATGAAGAGCAAATTAGAGATACCTGTGTGCAGTTAACTCAGTACATTGAAGCCTTACCTGATTGTTAAGATAATTTATAAAGATTATACAAATCTTCATCTATTTTAAAGAGGGAATATCAAGCAGAAATAATTAACTGTTTTCATACAAATTAAATGTAAATTCCAGAAAATATATTATTTAATGTATTACAGAACACGGGCTATTAAAGAGTGTAATAGGCTCATTAAGTGATTAGTTATAAAATCCAGTTTTATCCAATGACTCAAACCCCCTCCAAAATGTAGTGTTTTGACAATTTCTTTTGAATGCCTTCAAGTTTAACTCCCCTCAGAATCAGTTGTTGTTTTGGTGTCCTCTTTCCCACCTTCTGTTTACCAAATGTCACCAAAAGTAGCATCAAGCCCTATCATTGTTACAGTGTTCTGGTTTTATGGCCTTAACTTTAGTTCTAGTCTGGTATATAATTTCAGAAGAAAGATGTGCTTTGAAGTCTAACTATAGATACGTGTGGCCTCTCTGCCTATGGAATTAGGCTTTGATTGTCATATCTCATTCTCAGTGCTTGTGCAATAGGAACATATTCCTCTCAATGCAGTGGCTATTTTGTCTGATGCTGGACTTTGGTTTCAGAATGACTAGAAAGTTTTTTTGGGTTTGTTTGTTTTGGTTTTTTTTACGAACAGCAGTCATGCTTCATTGGTTTTTTGGACTGATACTCTTTAGGAAACTAGAATTTCATAAGGAAAACTGTCAATAACTAGTTCTGTAGTTCTAGTTAAAGCCTTGTTCTGAAGCTTTTTGGTTGTTTGTTTTTTTTCTTTCCAAAAACGTTATTGTAAAACAGTACTAAAGCCACTGTAAAATTACAAATAAATATGTATACATAAGATTTGAGCTGTCTGACTTATTTACTACACTTTTTCTTACTTGGTTCTTCCTATGTTGAGTAGAATGTTTTATGTATCCGTGTTTGTGACGTATGTTGATGTGTGAAGTTTCAGTTACCACTTTAGCTTCCAGTTAATGGAAACATAGGTGTTGGCATGAAAAATGAATGACAAAACTTAAAGAAATTTATTAGAGCATCTTCTTCCTGAACAACTGGATCGTTTGGACACATGAACAGCACTTAGTTTTACTACCAACTGTTTTGAAACTAATTTGGGGGGTTTTGTTGTTGTTGTTTAAATGGCAGAAGCTTGAAAAAAATAGTTCCACTATGCTTCTTTTGAGGATGATGTGAGTATTTTTGCAAAGACAGTGCTGAGGTTTCCACTTTGCAGAGCTGTCTGCTCTGACTCCAGGGAATGGGAACTAAAACTGAACTGCTGCTTTGATCTACTGGATTTAATGAAGGGTTTCTGATATTAAAGGGAGGATTAACAGCTGCCTTCCCAGATCCAGGGCAAGGGCTCTCAGCCAGCTTTTGGTGTTGTAAAAGCTTCACCTGGGACAGTCTGAAATTATTTTTACAGCAATGTTTCTTTCTTGTGTGCAGAATGTGGAAGTTTTACCTCTTCTCTACAAGGCTTTGCAACAGAGTATCTGGATAAAGCAGGGGTGCCAGTGCATCCCAAAACATCCCTGGATTAGATGATGGGATGTTTTTCAGGTTGCTGCTTGAGCTACAAAGAAGCTCTAATCCATTAAATACAAACCAACAGCAGCAAAAACAATTAAGCAGGATGATGATGTGTGAGCAGGGAAGTGCTTTGCAAAGCATTCCCCAAGAACATTCCTCACTTATGCAATACCTTCTCTTTGTATTTCCTGCAAGTTCTTGATGCTGGCAGGAAAGTTTTTAAAAAGGAGGGAGTGATGTGATTAAACAAGACTCAAATATATTTTGAGGGAAGTGGGACTTCAGAAGCTGATTTTTCTCATACTAATAAGGTCTAAAAAAGAGAATGCAAATGCTGGAATTCAAATGAAACACCTGCTGATTTGTGACTGCTTGGTGTGAAGGTGGCAATGAAACAAGCTCTTGTTCAGTCATGCACACACGAGTGCATGGAAGGGGAAGGTGCAGAACCCTCTGCATCTCCTTTGCTCTCTCTGCATTTCCCATCCCCGTCTCCCCCAGCCTGTACCACAAGCTGCTGTCCCAGTTTCCAAAGAATCCCCTGAAACTCCAACTGCAGTGCTCTGTTCTGCTCCAGGCTGCTAGAAACACAGATACTGCAAAGCACAAGATTAATTTCCCTCTTAGAAAAGCTCTAGTCTTTTAAAGTTAGCCTTTTTAAACATATGTTCCCATAAATACAATTATTGGCACCCCCAATACGTTTCCAGTCTTTAGTGTTATGTTTTAAAAGCTGCAGTTTTTAGTTACCCTAATTTATAATAAGTATAAATAACCATATGGCCAAAGGAGTCAGTTTGTGGGTTGATTGGTTTTTTTAGGGTTTTGTTTTTATAGAGGAATACTCCAGTAGTGTAACAGCAAATGGCAATGCAACGTATTTTAGGAGACACTGGTGATTCTGCTTAAATTGCAGTTCCCTTAAATTGCAGGGGAAAATAGAAGAAAACTACAGCAAAGATATTAAAAAAAAAAAAAAGACTAAAATCTTACAAACAGTTCCTTTATTAAGAAGAAATTGAGGAATACTTCAAGAAATTAAATGGATCTTTTTCTTTACACAAGGCGAAGTGTAATTTGACATTACCCACTTGCCATCTGTTGAAATGCAGCATGTTGAGGTATTTTCTGGTTTATGTCAATTTGCATGACATACTTGTAACTTTTAACTAATTAACAATGTTATATTTAAAACATTCACTCCTTTTAACTACACAATAGCAGAGCAGCACTCTTTGGAAAGTGAAGCCTGGAAATGTTGCTGCCTTTTGGCTTTGATAACAAGCTATGAGTAAATCTCCATTCAGTTTCTAATCTTAGAAATTGGGAAAATACTAATGAACACTTTCCTCAGAGTTGTTAAAATTCATGACTTGCAATTTGTAAAGAATAATGACTTACTGCTAATGCTGCTGAGCAGCCTGCACATTATTCCCTGGAGAAATGCTTGATATTGGATTAAGGCAAAAAGGGAAAATACACAATAGACCAGAGGCTTTTCAAGAGCTCTGTGCAGCCCTGCAAAAAATCTTTTAGATGCTCTGGAGTTCCTCAAGCACCTTACATGAAAATTAGTTTGGATGACTGAATAATTGCCTACCTAATCCTGTAATGCTGGATCCTGGAACAGGGAGGCACCGACTGCAGCAGCACCCACAGACCCTGCTCCTGGTTACTCACAGGGGGAAGGGATGCCTTCCCTGAAGCCTCAGTGTTAAAAATCCTTTACCTTGCAATTACAGAATCGTACTCAGCCTTTTGTCTGCCCACAGCATCCTCAGAGCTGCCAGGTGATGCTGTGAGGGTTTACTGGCAAGTCCCCAGGGCAGGCAAACCTGTCACTGCCGTTCCCTGGGACCTGTCCTGTCTTCTGATCCCACAAAACGTGACTTAGAGCTGTCTTGGTTTCTTGGGAGTCTTCTGGCCAGACAAATTGTGTCAGATACCTTGAGAGTTTTCCTCAGCTGTGGTTCCTCAGGAGGAGCCTGTGAGCTGCCCAGCCTGCTGTCCCCAGGCCCCCCAGTGCTGTCACCAGCTCGCTGCCTCTTCTGCTCAAGAAGGGACCTTGTTTGTGTGTGTGCCTTGCCACAGGTCCTGAGAATTTTCTTCCTCCCCACAGCTGTTTGGAGCTTTTCAAGTACTTGGAAAGGGCCCATTTTACCAGAGCTGGGATCTTAGCTCAGCTCCAGCTTTGCTTTTTGTGCACAGCAGGTTGAGGTCTTGAGCTGCTGTTCCCGTCTGCTGCCCACTCCCATTGTCATCTCCAGGAGCTACTGCTGCTTTCCTACCCCAACTCTGTTGGCTGTAGATTGTCTGGCACCTGCAGGTGACTCATTTGAGAGCTGGGCACCCTTAAATGTTTCCATTTCCTGGCTGGGAGGGGAATCCTGCAGCACTGTCCCAGTCCCGGGGCTGCACAGGGGGAGCAGGGAATGCCCTTTGCAGCATCAGGACACAGCTCCTTGCATTCCCCTTCCCATCCTTCAGGAGAGAGACCTGTAATGTGTGTTTTGGCTGCACTGCATCCAGCTGGTGAGGCATGAGAAAAATTGCAGGGATGTGAAATGGCTCAGGCTGCTCATCCCTGGAGCATCCACTGCGAGCAAATGGCAGCGGTGCAGCGACTCCCCCGGCCACGCTGCTTCAAGGACAAGAAGCTGGAGGTTAAGGAAAAATAGGCCACATCAGCGATGTTTCAATTCCTCTTGGAAAAACTTTGATGTGAATAGATACAGAGTGTTTATTTTAGCTGCCTGTTCTCACAGGAGAATCAAGCACAGCACAAAAATAACTTGGTTATTACTAAAGGAAGAGCAACCCTTGCAGTTTAAATGCATCTCTCAGAAATGATGGAGATAGTTTAAAATAATCTGGAAACATGTTTCCTCTTCCTCCTCCACACCTCTTCAGTCTCATGATATAAGAAATGAAAATGAGCTGTTTTAAGTGCTGCTGTGTTTCTGTAAATGTTTTACAGGCCTCTCTCTGAAAACCTCTTCAGGGCTCCCTCTGCCTGCCTGACAAAGCTGGGATGTGTTCCTGGCAGAAATTGGGTTTGGGAGGTTATTGAGATGCTTTCCCACCTGAACCTGCACTCCCTTCAGTAGGAAGAGTCCTTAGAAATGAGCAGGCATGTGAATGTTTTGGGAATCTAAAGAAGGCCTGGGGTGTAATATGTAAAAGCCAAGTAAGTAAGGCTTTAGCTGAGGGGGAAGATGCTGTACTGGAGGAAGGTGGGGAGGAATCCACTAATTTGATTTTGCAGAAGTGAAATAATAAACTGCTTTAAATTCCAAAATCAACCACCCTTCCCCACCCAATGCTGCAGTTGCTGCAACCTAAACTTCTCCTCCAAACAAAGATCTTCCTGGAGTATTCATGGCAGTGCTTTACAGGAGTTCTGTGCCTATTAATAAGCTGACAGATGGCTGTAGTTTCTGATGAAGCAGATTTGGTTTCATTGATGAATCTGTTTTCTCCCTGCCCCAAAGGACAGGCACAGCTGTGTGCACCAGCAGCTGCTCCTGCACAGACCTGATTTCCACAGGCACATCTGCCTGCCTGGCCAGGAGGGGATCCCGTGGGGAGGCTGGGAGGGAGCTGGCCTGGTGCCTGTGTAAGGCAGGATGGAGGAGCAGGGCAGCCCAGGGATCCCCATTTGAGAGCTGAGGCACTGGGAGGAGTCCAACCTCATGGTCCCCATTGCAGTCACACTTAAAACAGCACGGAGTGGGTGAAATCAGGGAGTTCAGTGGGAAATTCAGAGAGCTGACCTCTGCTCTTGGTCCCCAGGCCTGTGTATTGCTGGAACTGATTCACATGGGGAGGGCCATTGAGGCAGCAGGTTTGCAGCACATGGGGCTGGGACTTGGGGACAAGCAGCCCTTAGTCCTGTGCCTCTTTTACACAGTGGCTGCCAGGCTCCAGGTTAGGAGCTCAAAGTGCCCCAGAGCAACATCAGTGGGGTGTCACAGCTGGCATCTCATCTACTCTGTGCTTCCTCTCCCAGTTATCATCTTGATGAGGCACAGTTCCATATAATGTTGATTTCCTCCCCCACACCCCTCTTTATTCATGTTTATTCATATGCCATGTTCTCCTTCCACCTTCCCTATGGTTTCTCCAAGAAGATTGCTTGTATTAGTTTCCTGACAATGTAAAGGTCAGCAATGAAAAGAGCTGTGGTTTGGGGATTTTTGCCCTGAGGCAGAGGAAGAGCTTTGTTCCAGACTCTCAGCTTGCAGAGAGCTGGGATGTTTTGAAAAATTGTTTCTTATTTTGGACTGACTTGGGATGGAGCTTGTGATTCTCTGCTATGACCTCTCCCTGGAGTGCAGAGATGCTGCCATGTGTGGTTAAAATTTAACATGCTTGAAATAGTTATTCCAGACGAGCTGTGGGACTCAGCCTCCCTCAGTTCTGGTCCTGTGCCAGCTGCCTGCTCCCCTGGAACCGCCTCTGAGCTCCAGAAGAGAGACCAGAGTCCTCTTGCTGTGCCTTGTGTGGGGTGTCATTGGCTCTGCAGACAGACGGGATGTGACTGTTCCAAAAGGGACATTGATCACCCCTGGGACTGTGCATGTTTGGGGTCACTGTCCAGATAAGAGCTCATAACTTCCTGCACACAAAAACTGATGACAGAGTTAGAGAGTCATAGAATGGTTGGGATTGGAAAATACTTCAAAGGTATTCCAGTTTCAACCCCTGCCATGGGCACAGACACCTTCCACTATCACAGGTTGGTTCAACCTGTCTTTAAGCACTTCCAAGGACGGGGCAGCCAGTACCAAGGCCTTACCACTCTCACAGGGAAGAATTTCTCCCTAATATGTAAAATCTACCCACCCTTTGCCAATTTGAAGCCATTCCCTCTTGTCCAGTCACCACCTGTCGTTGTCCAAGTCCCTCTCAGCTACACCACTGGAATGTTGTTGTAACCTGAATTAATCAGCCCTTTCTCACCTTCAGCCTGGGGCTGGAGCTGAGCTCAGCTGCCAGCAAGGGAGAAAGCAGAGAGAGCTGCACACAGCTGGCAGGGCACCTCCTTGTGCCAGGCTCAGCTCTTCCAGTTTGTTAAAGAAGCCATTTGGTTTGTGCAGGTAGCCAGGAGCTGCTCAAAATGCACTTCCAGGTGTGCGCTGGAGTGGCTTGGAACGACCTGATCCCAGCACTGTGCTCCCAAACCACCCTGTTCTGCATGAGCCCCTTGTGCAGCTGGGCTGGAGAACATGTCCTGGCATGGGGAAACACTGCTGCCCCCTCCTGCAGGATGCAGTCAGAGATGTGTGTGGCATGAACGGCTTTAATGCTCTCTTGGTTTGCCATTGATGAATTGAAAGTTTTGTCCTTGCTGGGTTTCTTTTCAGCCTGGACTTCCAGATGTTGGAATAATGAATGTCATAGCCTCATCTCTTGTTTTCCTCTTGCAGTTGAATTAAAAATAAGAACAGTTCCTGTGCTTTTTTTTTTTTTTTTTTTCAAATCCCACTTGGGTTTTAATTCTGAACTAACTATTTATTGTGCTAAATATGGTGAATAAAGGGAAACAAAGAAAATGTTCTCTGTGCACCTGCAGAAAGAGAATCAGGATGGACCAGCCCTGGCTGGGACGGGCTCTGGACCAGCACCTGCCCATGCCCTGAGTCTGACCTCTGTTAAACTCCTGGCAGCAATCTTGTATTGTTTGATAGCAATCTTATTACAAAAAGGAATAGAAACAAAGTAATAAAAAGCAGAAGTTCAAAACTTGATTTTGAAATCTGATTACACTTTTAATCTTAGTTTGCCTTTTTATGATGCATGTCCTTATACAAAGGTGCTGCCCCATTCCAGTAGAGGAGGAACAGGTGTGTGTGGCTTGATGCCATAAGGACCTGAGCTTTTTAAGCTTTGGGGCTTGTCAGGAATATTGGATACTGCCTGTCTGCATAACATAATGCTTTTGGCCATAAATAAAGGTCTAGGGCTGCAGCCAGACAGCATCACAGAAAATAAAGGTGCTTGCCTTTGGGCAGCTGGAAGCTGCTTGAAAAATAGAGCTGGAGTCTCCTTGCTGTGACCCCAGCAAAGAGCCATGAGCACGTTTTGGCTTCTCTGGCTCCTCTCCGCCGATCTCCCGGAGATGTCACGGCTGGGGCTGGGCTGCGGCTGCTGCCGGAGCCAAAACGCCCGGAGAGGAAAAATCCCACCCTTTTTTCAGGCTCTGTGACAGTTTGTAACCAACATCTTACAAAAACAAGCCATAAATTGTTTACATTCCTTAAAAAGGGGACAAAAAGACAGGTGTGGGGGAATATTTGAAAAATCACAGGCTCCTGGCAGGAGAGGGCACTGTGTACTCGGCTATTTCGCGATGATGCGTGGTGGGGATGAGTGAATTTTCATGCGGAGGTGGGAAACAAGGCTTCATCATAGGCAGCATCTGCATCACTCTGCAACAAAAGCATCCTCACCAAATGCATGCAAATACCTTTCATTAGAGATGCTTTTCTCCCTCAGTAACTGTATTTTGTACCATAATTTACCTGTTTGCTTTAATGTAGGGTTTCCATCTGAGGGAAATGGAGTTTCAATGGAAATGTGTATTCAAATTAACTCTCTTATCCTTTTGTTTTCTTCTGTAAAGTAACTTCTGTTGTGTTATAATGGGGGAAAATTGCTTGGAAGGAGCCCTCCCAAACTGCCTGCCTCATGGACATGGTTTTTAATGGAGGCAGATTTGATGCAATCCCCTACTTTAGTTTTATTTTAGCTCTACAGACCTGCAAGGAAGGATTTCAAGTATTGGGTTTGTTCAGCACTAAAGACAAGCTCAAGACTTTCTTGTGCTCTCAGAATGACCCTAAACCCTCACAGGGAACAGCCTGTTTAGTTCAGCATTTGTATTTCTGATAAACACTAATGGGAGCTGCTGGTGTTCAGGCTGTCATTCAGTTTTAAGGATTTTATTTCCCTTTCAGGTTCATCCCAAGGCGTGTTTCCATATGGGACTTTTGTCTTTGCATAAGGACGAGGCTTTGACTTTAAACTAGGGAAAATGCTGAGTGCTCCTGGGATCCCTCTGGAAATGATCACTGTAACAAATGCCTGCTGCTCGGCTCGAGGCGAGCTGTCGTGTTTAGCTGCATTTTGGATGGTGTCTATAAACACAGCAGCTGTCTGCATGCAAACGGGACTTTCCAGCAGTGCATAATATGAAAAGAATCTTATTACCAGTTAAAAAAAAAAAAGAAAAAGCAAGAAAGGCTCAAAGAGCTCGGATGATGCCAGCTTGCTATCAGCTCCAGCAGCGGTCTAGACATCTCAGAGAGTCATCAAACCAATGTGATGTGCGTGAGGCATTCACAGCTCTGCGTGCCTTAAAGACAGCTGGGCAGAGGGAGCTTTCCTCCAGGGATGGGCACAGCTCCTCAGGGCTCCTGCTGTCCCCCGTTCCACTTCTCACCATTGCTTTCTCTCCTGGCTGGGGTCACCTCTTCAATGAGGTACAGTGTGTGATGATGACTTTTTTTTAGTGTCATTAAGCTCGATGATGCTCTGCTCAACCTCAGGGGTTTTTGCAAATGCTCCTGGGGCAGGGCTGTGGTCCCTTCCCTCTGGCCAAGCCCTGGGCCATGGGAAGGGCTGAGGCTGGGGGGGCTGCAGGGACACTGTCAGGGGGTCGGACACCTCCACTGTCCCCTGCCCCGGGCCTTTCCTCAGGGTGGTGAAGGATCAGAGCCAAGGTCTGACCCTGCTCCCAACATTTCCCCCAGCCACAAGCTGCTCTTCCACCTGCTCCAAAACCTGCTGTGCTGGGATAGCCCAAGATGGGGCAGCTTGTTCTGCCAGGGCCCAGCTCTGAGTCAAGTGTCCTCACCACCTCCTGAGCCAGGCTGCTCTTTGGGGCAGGAATAAACCATGTCCAAGTTGCAGGATTCAATTTGTAAAACATTACAAAATTTTGGGGGAAAAAAACCCAATAGCTTGCTCTTTAGCAAGTGATTTACTTACTTGAGTGCAAAGCCAGGGATCTAAGTGGGTTTTCTGTCATCCTTCATGACTAGCTGAGCTGTGGGATGGATGCCACGGGGAAAACTTGGCTCTGCCTGCACTGAGGAGGTTCCCAAAAAAGAAATACAAAAACACCAGAGGAAAGACAGCTTTCGTGATAACTTCTGGCCCATCCAGAGAGAGAAAATGTCAGGAATTTCCCAAGAATATCTGTAGTCTTTGACTTTCCAGCTGAACTCTAAAGCTGTCTGGGGTGGAGGAGCCCCAGACACTGCAGGTGTCCTGCCTCTCCTCCAACACCCAGACCTGGCATTTCTCACAGAGCTCTTCTTTTGACAATATTCAACAAAATTTATTTGGTGCTTCTGGGTTTTTTAGTCTTCTGGTTTGTGTTGACAGGAGCATATTGGGCTGGATACACAGCTTCATTGTTTGCATGTTACAGGGGGAAAAGCAGCAAGAAAATGGGGAGGCATATGGAAAACTAGAAGCTCTTGGCATTCATTTTTGGAAAATACAGCACAAAATTCACTAATCCCAAGAAAAGGTATTGAAGAAAGAGGGAAGGAGAGAGACACATCACTTAATGTGTTATTTTTCCTAGGCAAAGCAAGCAGGTAGCAGAAAACAGTGGAAGGAATATATCCATGTTCTTATTCAAACTGATAAGTAAAATGCATATTAAAACCACAGGGAGTGATTGCTTTAGGGGGCTTAAAATTATGGCCCCAAAAAGCCCTGACAACTTACTGGTGTGAAGGTGCATGACTGAAGGTGGTTCCTGTGCAACCACTGCCCTGAGAACATGACTTTGCTCCTCTCTGCACCCCGTGCTGCAGCTTTGTGCTTCACTGCAGAGCTGGAATCTCCCCTCAGCCGGGGACCCTGCAGGGTTTGGGATGCTGAGGGTGGGTCAGTGCCCCCCTCTCACCTCAGCCCCCATCCATGGAGGGCTTTCATGGCTGGAGGGGAGCATGAGGAACCAGGGGTGCCTGGTTCAGTCCACATGAGGGCAAATTTTGGTGAGAATAAAGATAAACAGTAAAAATGAACCCTGTCCCTCTCTGAGGCTGCCAGGGAGGAAGATTTTGAGGCACAGCCAGTGCTGCAGGGCCAGCCTCGGGGACAGAGAGGGACAGCAGCATATTAGAGCCTCTGATTCAATCATTTTTTCCTAAATGTCACTTGAAGAGAGTGGTCGTAATGTTGAGTCATTACCAGCCATTTGCATGTACAATAACAACAGGGAAAAAGATAAAAAAATCAATACCAGGATCAATGGAGAGCTCCCTGCTCTGGGTCTTTTGCCTGGAGCTTATCATTAGCAGACACTCACAGAGCAGAGTACTATTAATTAGAGGAAGCATTGGCAGTCCATGGGAAATGACTGGCAGCTGGAATATCCTTGGATTTTTTTTTTAACTGAGTTTTTGGAGGGGGGTTTGTTTTCCCTCTCATTTCTGGACTCTTCAGCGTCCTGAGTGAAGTCTCCCCTTCCCATCTGTGCTTTGAAGAAAGAGTTTTCTCACCTGGAATTATGGGAAAGGATGACTTTCCAAAACATGTGAGCAAAAGCCAGGGACAGCTCTGATTGAGTTTAACCCCTCTCAAATCACTGGGCAGTGAGACTCTGATCCTCCTCTCCTGCACCCTTTCCCCCAGCTCTGCTCACAGCCTGGTGTGGCACATCAATAACAAACATTTCTGTTGTTTTTGCAACAGCAGCTGATGGATTTCCAGGAGAGGGGGCTCTGGGCAGGCAGAGCATTCTCTGAGTGCTGCTGGAAGCTTCAGCCCTGGCCTGAGCAGGACCAGGGCTGGTGGGTAAAATGCACACCAGCCTTGGCTTCCATGCAATTGGAGTAACTCGCATGGAACCCCCAGGAAAAAGCCTTGTCCCCCCTGCTGTCCCCAGGGCTGTGGCATCCTGCCATCCCCAGCTCATGGCACCATCCAAGGCAGGGTTTGGGCTCTGGCCTTTGGCTGCTCCTCCTTGACCCCTGGGAAATGGCTCTGTGCCAAAATTCAGCCCCAGAGCCCCCAGTGCACCCACTGCAAAGGGCAGTTACAGATCAGCAGCGAGGAAAGCACACAATTAACTGCAGAAAATCCAGTGGTTTTGCTTATTTTTGACAGTTGTGTGAGCTAAAATGAAGACAAAGTGCAATAAATGTGTTTAGGGCCAGCTGTGTCATGGCTGTGCTGAAGTGAAGCAGTGCCAGGGCAGGGACTGCCCACGGCTTTGTGTTGGGGAGAACCCACTGGGTCTCAGGCTGAGGGTGAGGACCTCGGCAACATTTATTTTTTTATTAGCATTTTGGGGGAGTTACAACAATGTCAAGTGTGTGAGAGTGTACACAACCCTGCCTGGACTGGCTGGGTTGTGATCCTGGATCTCTTGGCACTATGTTTGCTTTATTGTCTGTGGTTCTGCATTTACTTTAATTAAGAAACAAATGCTGAAACCACATTCAAGATACTCTTCCTCCTCTGCATCATGGTTTAGCTGATCCCAGGCAGCTTCTATTAGGTGGCTTTGTATTTTGGGGTTTTTTTCTTACTTGCTATTACTACCATGAAAGCATTTCTAGGCCCCAGGGAAGACTAGGGAAAAAAAATCTCTTTAAAACCAGCAATTATTCTTAGTAAAATATTCTAAATAATTCATTGCTTACTGGCTGTAGTGCACTATTAAATGCCTTTTAGCTACTACTTGTATAAACTCTTAAAGCCCTGGTTCAAAGCCAAGCTCAGGTTAATGATACAGTGATTTCTGTGGGAAGCTCTGTGTCCCATAGAGCAGCTCCTGCCAAAGCCCCACGGATCTGGACACAGAGGGATCTGTGTGGGCAGGTGCCTGTGGCACTGCACTTGGTTTTAAGCAGATTCTCAGGATTTCTGGACCTAGGAAGTCTCCTTGTTCTCGCCCAGCTTCTGGAGAAACTCGTGGACAATGCTGTATTGGTGTAATGCCCTTCTGACAGAAACCCAGGGGATTTAGGAACACGACAACTGCCTGTAAAGCATGGAGGAAAGGCCCACAAATGTGAAGGCAGCAGTGGCTCAGTTCACCTGCCGGTGTGCAGTGTGAGGGTGTTTTTCCTTTCATTTATCATATGCCTGCCCAGCTCTGTCATGTATTTGTTTCTGTTTGGTTCAATCCTAACCCAGCACTTCAAGCCCTAAATCTGATCCAGAAGAATCCTTATTTGTCTGACAAAAACCTTACCTTGTAGAAAACTGTTTAAGAGGACTGACCTGAGCACAGCATTAGGCTCCAGCTCATCCCTTTGAGCATCACTTTTGGGTGCAGCTATAAAGAAAAGGCTGAAAGATACTGAAGTGTGAAGATTGCAATTTACATTTCCTATATAAAGCTTTTTTCAAATTGCCTATTAGCAGGTATTAACACCTCTTTGCATCCTTAACATCTGGGTAAAAAGGAAAAGCTATGACATGGCTCAGCAGCCACCAGGTACATCAGATTTCAAGGCCATTTCCATCAGCAATTCAAGCAGTGCCTGTGCAGTCTGTAGGGTGGGACATGTTCCCAGGAAAAATGGCTGGTGGAACCAATTAAAGGCTTTCCAGTTTCATTCCTCTTTAAATTATGAACTTTGCAGGGTTCCATCAGGCATTGAACTGTTTGTCATTTCAGTGAAAATATTTCAATTAATGATTTAGACCTTACAGGTCTTCGCAGAGCTGATCCAGGTTAGTTTCCAAGAAACAGTAATTTGTTGCTAGATGGACAAAGACCCATCTCAGCTGCTGGCCCCCATCCAGACACTGCTCACCCCATGGCATCTCTTGGCTCAGAGCAGCCACAGAGCTGGGGTTTGCAGGGTTTGGCTCAGGGTGCTGTTTGGGAACCAGCAGACATAGCCTGAGTTCTGTTCCCCCAAAGGTCTCCAAGTATTTCACAAATGGTGACCTTCACTTTATCTCTTGGAGGTGGGTAAATAGTAATATACTAATTTTACAGATGACTAAACAGCATAGAGAGTTTAAATGATTTGGCCAAGGTCAGAGCAGGCAGCAGTGGGGCTGGGAGGAGATCCAGTCCTGCTCAATCCCATCACCTCCTCCCACAGCTCTGAGCAGGCTCTGCCTTTCACAGAGCTCAGTGGCATGGGCTTGAATTTAAATGGATCTCAATTTCATTTACAGCAAACTCCAGGATATAAACTGGGGGTTTCAGAGCAAATCTTTTATCTGGCCATTTTTAAAGGACTGTGTCGTTTAAAATTGCACTTGGCAGAAATCAGGCTCTTAGAAATCAGAAAATAAGCTGCCTCCTGAATGACAGCTCTGAGGGAATGGGCGAGTTAAGGGATTAATTTGTTTGATTAAATCTTTAAAGAGTTTACTGAGAGTGCAGACAGGCCTGCAGATTATAGCAGGGGCACAGTGGTGGGCAAAGGAGTTATTTAGATAGAACCCACGTGTTATCTTTCATTTTTCTCAGTCTGTAATTACTTTAAAGTAAAATAAAAGCAAAACCACAACTGGAGCTGTAGAATTAGTTACCATCCTATTTTGGCTCCTCCAGGATAACAAAATACTGTGAATGACTGATGGCAAAAGTGCTTCTTTCAGCCACCAGCACCCTGACATGGGAGTTCCAGGGAGAAATCAGTGCCACAACCCAGACGGGCTTTTGCTAAAATCCTTTTTACTTCCCCAAACATTAAAGCAATCACTGAAAGTGCACGTTCAGGATAGGAACAGGTTGAAGACACTGAAGTTTTTGATTGTGGTAATGAGCTTTTCCCATTAGGGCTGGGAGGCTGGAATGCCCCACTTGTCTCCAGGTTTTGCTGAGCCCCTGGGAAGCTCGGCAGGAGCAGCTTCAGAGAAGGGGTGTCCATGCCATGGCCACTGGCTGCTGCACATAAGCACATTTATTTAAGCCAACAGTAATTAATGCTGTGTCTTTCTTATTTTTTTTCTATGATATGCAATGCAGCAGGAACCCAGCAGCACAGGTTTCTACTTCGTTTAATGACTGAATCAGTTCTCTCGGGCTGTGAGGCAGTGGCAGAGCAGCAGCTGAAGGAGCTGGTTATTGACTGAGGCTTCTCCCCAGCACTAGGAGGCTTTTCACATAATGCTGACCATGGCTCAGGTGCTGCCAAGCAGGGACACCTTCCCTCCACCAGCCTTTCATGGGGCACAGGTGGGGCTGGACCCTCTCTCTGCACCCTCTGGCCTAGGGGTGCTCTCAGCTTCAATAATCAATTCAGGGCCAGTAAATCCTTTGTCCAATTTGCCATCAGCTGCCCAGAAACAGGGAGGAGCTTGCTACAATTTAGCACTCCACCTGATGGACTTGGGGTGGGTATAAATAAGGGACAGCCCCTAAAATCCTAACTGCAAGGTTTGCAGTGAGATTGGAGGTGGGCTGAGTTTGTGGTATGTGAGTAAAGAGTTCTGTCTTGATTTGAAGGGCTGTGAAGCTGCTGAGTTGGACCCTTAAGCTGCCTAAAGGAAGTACCAGGTAAGGAAAATGAAAGGGTTTTTTAACATAAGAAACTACAGGGGAGCTGCAGGTGTTTAAATGCCCCACCAGGCACTTGGCAGTCTTGTTCTGGGCTTGTGGAAGGCTCAGGTGGGAGACCCAGGATCCCCCTGGGTTGGTGCCAGCGTGGTGAAACATTCAGAGTGGGATCCACACAGGTGTGTCCCTGGGGCCAGCTGTGTGTCAGTGACACAGCAGGGTGACAGTGGTGTCCTCAGCAGCCCCTGATCCCTGCCCAGTGTCCTGCCAGCACTGCCTGTCCCATGCCCCCAGGGAGAGCTGCTGGAGGGGTTCACTGTGTCTGCCTGGCTCTGCTAAAATGCTGCAAGTGACTGCTCTGAGGAGACTGGTGCTGAGCATGAGGGAAGTGCTGGCATATCCTGAAAGTTTGGGAGCCTCCCCTAAAGCTTGAAGCTATCGTGGAGCTGAGGGGTTGGGTTCCTTTTGGAAACATTTGGCATGGGCCAGGGTGGAAATGGCCAAATGGTGCTGCTGCTGTCATAGGCTTTCAGAAACCTTGGAAGGGCTTTGCTGCAGGTGGCAGCTCAGAGCTTCCCACTCTTGCTGAGGTCCATCAGTTCCTGGTGTCTGATTTGTGAGGTGGGGCTTGGCTGGTGTCCCCCTGTGAGCCCTGTCCACACAGATGTGTGTGCCAGCCTTCTGGGCTGGGCTTGCTTGCTGGGGGTGATGTTTCCCAGCAATGCTGAAGCATCACTGCACTATTGATAGAGCAGCTGATGGATGTGAACATCACTCTTGCTTTTTATTTGCAATTAATGCTGAGTTTGTGCCTTGAACTTTTGTTTTTTTTTCAAAGCACGCAGACCTGTTCTGAACCATTAACCTGACAGCCAGTGAATAGTGACCTTTATTTTGTTGTTTTCAAAACAATAGAAGTCCTTTTCTGGAAAATGAATGGATCAGGTTATTGAAGTCCTGCAGGAGCACTGTGGTGAGGCACTGAAAAACCAAGGTCCTACTCTTAATCCCAACTGAAGACAGCAGAGCTTTGCTGGCTTGTGTCAAGGCAAGAGTCTGACCTGCTGGTTTGGGTTTGCTCTGGGACAGGATGTAGCTGGGTTGGGTTTGAGAAATTCCCACTTTCTTCATGCTCTGATTGCCTGGAGGTACCATGTGCTCTGGTTGACAAAAGGTGTGTTTACTGTAAAATAGCAGGTTTTTGACACAAGCCTTGTCAAGTTTCCCACATCTTGATGATGCACAGGTCTTCTAGCTTGGTTGGGGTGAAAAGGAGATGGGTACACAACATGTATAAACTTACTCAAATTTGAAATTTCTAGTGTAACATTTTAGAACTGTAAGCAAGTTCCCACTATCCTTGTCAAAACAATGGTGGTAGGACAAATTCAGAATATCTCTCCTGAAGAGTGGCAGAGACTCCAATTTCACATGGTGTTACTCAGAACAAGATGAGTCTTTGCAGCAAGTCCTTGCAGAGCAAAGAGTTCCTGTGAAGGAAATGGCCCTGAGCTGTAATTTAATTACAGTTCTGATTTTTTAAATTGTTATTATTCCAGAAGCAGCTTGGACTCCTGTGTTATTCAGGTGTTAAGTGTATAAATGGGTAACAGTCTGGCAAGAACAAGTTTATGGTGCAAAAAGAAATGTCCTGGGGGCCTGAATGTCTCTGGAATAAGGTTTAAACTCAGTTTCTTCACGAGTTCTCCCAAGCCCTTCCCTGAAGGAAGGGATGGGGCAGAGGAGCAGCAGGTAACATCCCTGCTCCCACTGAGAGCATTGCTGCCATTCCATAGCTTTGGGTTATAGGGAGTATTTGTGAAACATGTGGGTGGCACAATCCAAAAATGCAAAGATGCAGCATAGAGATAGGAACAACTAAAATATTACAGCTTTGTATTTCTTTTGTAAAGGCTGAATCACTTGAAGAGAGAAAGGGAGCTACAATATTTTGTCCTTGTTTGCAGGTTTAAGTATAACCCCCCTCTGCTTTTCTTGTTACTGGATCATAAGTATTTAACAAAGCATTAATCTTGCTTGTCAGTAATAACATGCAAATTAAACACCTGCTCTAGGAATCTGTAGTGCTTTGTTCCATTAGATGGTATTGACATGTCAGGTATTTGGACTTTAATTCAGAAAAATGATGCCATTTTCATTTATCTCCCCTAATGAAGAATGAAGGTGTGCGCTGATACACGGCTGCCCACAGCAATGCAGCTAAAAGTGAAAAACAATACTTAATATAGCCACTAAATTACATGTGACATCTCATTTAAAGATAAACAGCCTGAAGGCATATGTCCAAGTGGCATTGATGAAATTTTTAAATGTTCCTTTGGATTTTCATTTAACCACCTATTTGATAGTGAGGGTGCCGTGCTGGCTGGGAGATGTAATGTGCTGCTGCTTTAAATGGGAGCTTGAAGGAGAAGCAGGAGACAGCTGCAGGTCCTGAGGGACATGGGTATGGAGTGGCCAAGACATTCCCATCTCTGCTCGCCTGGGGAAATGGGAGCTGTGGCCATGAGATGTCAAAGGTCCCCACCTGCACAGTGACACTGGTGCCAGAGGCTGGGCACTGCACAGGGGCTCTTGCAGGGCTGTGTGTGACTGTGAGTGTCCCCTGGTCTTGTAAACTGCAGGCTGGACACTGCTGAGCCCCCAGTCTGGCACATCTGACCCCTTTTGCACATCTTACTCTTTAATTTTCTGTCATTTTTTGGAAAAGCTCAGATCTACATGGAAAAATGTGAATAGAAGGGAGAATTGCTTTAAACTGAAGAAGTTCTTCTCTGTGAGAGTGGCAAGACACTGACACAGGTTGTCCAGTGTCTTAAGTGCCTCATCCCTGGAAATATTCAAGGCCAGGCTGGATGGGGCTTGGAGCAGCCTGGTCTAGTGGAAGGTGTCCCTGCCCATGGCAGATGGTCAGAACTGGATGATCTTTAGGGTCTCTCCCAGCCCAAATAATTCCATTATTTTATTAAATGTTCCTTAGCAGTTTCAACATGGAAATTAGGTCCTATTTTCCGTCTTAGCAGAGAAGCCCTCTATGCATTTGAAGTGTGTTCCTTGCTTGCTCTTTTTTTCCCCCATCTAAATAATCCAAATTTGTTCACTTTTTTTTCCATAAGTTTTTCAGGTAGGTTTTGTTTTCCTTGGGATCACAGCTTTGCTGTGTCATGGCCAGCTAAACAGAGTAACTGAGCTGAGGGTCTTCCTGTGCAAAACAGAAAGAAGGTCCCTTTTGCAGAGTTATGTTCAGGCAATAGAAAGCCCACATTTTCAGCAGAGCTTCATCTGTGACTTTGCTGGTGTGGGCAATCTGGGCTGCAGGAGGCAAACCTTGTTTGTGTGTGCAGTTGGGGCTTTCTGGGATCTTCCACAGCAGGTTCCTAGAGGCAGGCCCTGGGGCAAAGCATCTTGTGACAGAAACAAAGACTTCCAGAGGGAAGGCTCACAGTGCCATATTCTCCTGCCAATATTTGCCCATCTCTTGAAGTGACTGCTTGAATGGTGTCTCTGTAACGGTTTTTTCATTGCTGTTTTTGGATGAGAACCTTTGATTTACTTTCAACTAATTTCTTTTGAAGACTGCTCCAGAGATGAGCTCTGTTTTATTTTTGTCCAGATCTTCTGAATTTGTACCAGGATTTTTTTTTTTGTTTGCTTGCTTGTTTTCCCCCAGAAGGTAGCTGGCAGCAGCAGGAACAAGCTCATGCAGAGGGTGCTTTTGTGGCCAGACACTGAACACACAAATGACCAGGCTGCAGATCTTCAAAAGCATCCAGCAGCATGAAAAAGCCAGGCTGGAGGCAAACAGCAGGCACTGCCAGACCATTCCCTCCAAATCTTTGATTAGTCACATTTAATGGGATTTCTTCTCATGCCTTTGAGCTGTTCAGCAATGCTGGAGTTTGACCAGCATTCATGGTCACCTATTACTGGCTCCAGCCAACCTCCATACAGTCACTTCAAGGTTTGTCTGTGTCTCCTTGGTTGATGCCAGGCTCAATCTAAGACACAGCTCTCAGGATTTCCTGGTATGGGGTCACTGGGATCCAGCTCTGGGAAAGCTCACATACTTCTACTTGTTCAGTCTTGATTTTGATCAGGAGAAGAGTTGATGTCATTGCATCATTCCTAAAGCTCACCCTCCCTTTTGGCTGTTTTTTTTTTTTTTTTCTTTACCAAACATAAAGCAATTTAACACAACAAGTTGTGCTTTGGGTCTTATTTTTGCATCTTGGGATGTGACAATATCCATAATAAACACAGGCTGGGATTGCTTGTGGAGAATCTACCCTTATTTTGAATAGCTCCTTTCCTTTTCCTCTGAAGATGGTTAAACCTTGCCTTATTAAAAATAATAGAAATGCATTTCCCCTCACATAAAATATTAAAAGCAGTTTGATGGGTTTTATTGTTTAATAAATAGTTTGCACTCCCCAGGCTCTTTCCAGCAGAGAATATGAGAACTCCACAATCCTTTCCTGTGTCTGGCCATGTGAGTTGCCTCCAGCAAAGAGAGTTCTCAATTCACAAAGTACCTCCCGACCACGTGCAATTGTCAGCCCCAGCCCAGCATGCTCTAATCGTGGCTGGCAGGAGCTGGCCCTGCTGTCATTCCAGCCCTAGGGAAGTCAGACATTTCCATACCCACTGAATCTCTGGGTATTTCCTGATGGAGACAGCAGCCTGTTAGAGGCTGGACCTACTCCACAAACCAAGCAGGAATTGGGTGTTTCTAAGAGCAGCCTCAGTTATTTACACATCTGAAGTATCTGTGTATTTCATAGCTGTTCATTTACTCACCTCCCTGAGACAGGACATGAGGTTTTTCCATGTTTCCTCTTGTCCAGCTGGGAATTGAGGCCCAGAGAGAGGAGGAGGCTGCTCAAGAGAGCCCGAGGCAGAGCCAGGACACCATGGAGGTGCAGTGGCACTGTAGCCTCATCCCTGCTCTGGCTTCTCACTCACGTTTCCCTGAGCTCTGCATCCCTGTGACAAGTGACATTTAGCAAATCATGTCAAACTGAGGATTTGTTGATATGATTCTTCTGGCTTGATGGGAGGGGGTGGGGAGGAGGAAGCTTCTCAATTAACAAGAAGGACTAGCAAGAAAAACTCTTTTCTTCAGCAGCAAATACTTGCTGCATAGCAAGAGAGCTGTGCCGGGGAGTTAGGGCTCTGCTGAGCTTCCTCCACCTCTGTTTCTGCATCTTCAAGGCAGATGTTGCTGTGGGTCATAGATGATGACTTATTGGTGCCATATTTTGGTGGCCTTGCCTCCTTTCTCCAGCACAGTGCAGGTTATTTGGGAATGTTGAGGAGCAGCCCCTGCCAGCCCAGCCTGAGAATGGACCCCTGTGGTCCCACCAGTTAAGGAAACTTAGGTTCGATAACAATATGCTTAAAAGTCGCTATTACACTGTTGGTATATGGGGCCCTTTGTGTATATTTTCTGATTCACATGACTCCTCTGGGTGGCAAATCCAGGGCTCTCTTGGCCTGCAGACTGTGGCATCCTTTAGCTGGGTGTTTATGGGTGATGGCTGCTGAAGAAGGGGGGGTAAGTGATGAGCTCAGCTCTCTGAGCTAAGGGAATGGGGTGTTTGAGACTGCTGTAATGAGAAGTGAGTGAAAATGGCAGCAGGGAATAGATTCTTAATTTAAATAATGAGCGCCCTTTGTTGCCTGACAGATGGTCATTTTCTGAGAAATGCAAAGTCTCTTTGGAGGGGTCAGATTGCTTGTATTTACATGGAATAATGAGGGAGAGGCACCGTCCCAACACATGCTGTGTTTTTCACATTTTTCCAGGGGTATTCCCAGCTGTCTTTGAAAAGAGCAGATTTGATCCTTTGCAAACCTTGTGTGAATCTGACCACACGTTATTATTGCACAAGGAAATCAAACAGTGATGGGAGTGTCTCTGATATTCAGGCAGCTATTATAATGCCCTTTAAGCATCTTTAGCTGCTAGAAAGGAAGCTTGATACTGATGCCAGAAAACATCTTGGGCCTGAATGTGCCTTTACTTGTGCAGGGCTGGCTGCAATCCAATATTCAGCTATCTGCACGCTGGTAGTGTCCCTGGGATTTAACTCGTGGGAAGGCAGATGGATGGCAGAGAATTTACTTGGGGTAAATAATTCCATCCTACACATTTCCTCCCTTGCTGCACCCACTTTTAATTTAAGAACTAATGATTAGGTACCTAATACTCTGTTTTAACAATTTTTTATTCCACCAGCTGTGGTGATGGGTAGCAGGGGCTATAGAACAGGAAGAGTTTTGGGTACACCAGGAATTCCTTGCTGTTTCATGTTATTTTACTAGGATAGTGGCAGCCCTGTTGGGCATCATGTCTGCTCTGGCTGAGGTGTCTCTGTTGTCCATCTGCTTCTCTGGAGTGTGCAGGCTCTTGGTGTCTCATCAAACAGGGCAGAAAGGGAAGCAGCCTGTCCCAGGCCAGTGGTCAGGAGATAAAGATCCTGGTTGCAATGGCTCATTCTCCCATCATGTTCAAGAACTTTGTTGCTTCCTGGTAAAGGTTAATATTTTGTGTACACAAGCATTTAAAAGAGGTAGAATACAAAGTAACCTTTGAAGGAGTAATTTGACCATCCCTGAGCCCCCACAGAGGAACTATTAATGGCAATTGGTGACATGGTTCTCTTACTGTTCATCAGTCACCCCTTAGGCTGAGGTTTTAGCCCAAGTGAGCCCTTACAGTCCCATTAAGCTTCTCCCTAAACAGCAAGGAAAGCAAACACTAGTCTTGAACCCAAAATTTTCTTAATGGCACAGACTGTACTTGGGTGTTGGGTTTCTGCCTTTTCGTGTTTGTGGGTCCCCATGCTGCCCTATTTCTTCCAATGCCAAAGAAGGATGAAGGCTTTCTGTGGGTGAATGTGCAGTGATGAATGTGTCCCAGACAAAGCAGAATTCAGTTTGCAGATATACCAGAACAACCCTCTTTTGAACTCCCTGCATCAGTGCAGGAATAAGTTTTGCTATCACACTTTAAAAAAACCCCTAACACCTTCCCAACCTCCTGATTCTGAAAGTCTAGAAAGGCACATACAAGTTTGAAAACACTAAAGGCACTGACTTTAGTTTTGCTGCTCAGTAGCTGAGAGGTGCTCCCAGAAAATTCAGCAGTTTTGTACATCCCCACCATGTGTTCTTTAATCTCTGCGTAGCAATGTGCTTGGAAGAAGCCAAGGCAATCAACACCCATTTTTCACAGTGAATCAACTGCTGGTGTCAAATTCTGGTCTGTGTTTTGTGCCAGAAAAGACTTGTTGTCACCTAAATTTGGAGTATACCATGTCAGGCTGCAAAATCACTTGTTTTCTGGACATGGCCCTAAATGATACTCCTTGTTAAGTCTTGGAGACTGAAACCAAAGCTGTATTGACAGGGTTTTCCCCCTTTGGTTAATTCCTAGCCAAAGGTGGTTGTCTGCTGTTTTCCATATAACCTGTGCTCAGACTGACAGGAAACAGATTTGGGCAGCGTGGTGTCCTTGTCAAGGTTTTTGCCACTCTGTTGA